>NC_064820.1:164882500-165507500 GCF_024166365.1 Elephas maximus indicus | reverse complement strand
ACTCTGCCTCTGACTTGTGCAACTGTGAGAGGGCAGCTGTGTGACCTCAGAGAGATCCCTGGCCCTCTCTGGGCCTCAACGTCCACCTGGGTACAGTGAATGATCTGAAAGTTCTTCCCACCTGGCCAGCCTGGACACCCTGGTGTGTGTGTGTGTGCGCGTGCCCAGGCTGAGTGGTGGGGAGGGGGGGTGTGGGGGTTAAAAGCCAGCCTGCTGCATAGCCGTGCCTGCACCCCGCACAGTGCGTTCTGCAGATCTCCCTTCAGGTTCCAGTCGATGCAGCGTGTGTAGGCGAAAGCCCTGCTGTGAATTTTGAAAATAGTTATTTTTGTCGTTGGCAAAGGAGGCCCGTTAGGACTCATCAGCTTGTGGATGAGTGGGATGGGTGGGGTGGGGTGGGGCGGGGCGGTGGGGTGGGTGGCGGGCTTGGGTTTTGGTTACAGAGCTGCATCCTGGCTGCAGAGGGAGCTGAGCCCTGCAGTGAGGGTCCGGCCTGGGGTGCAGGATGGAGGCAACCCTCTGTGTCCCAGAGCCCTTCTTCCTGGTCCTGCTCTTTTCGCTTCTTATTACCTCCCCAACCTGAAACTTTTCTCTGACTCCAGGATGTTGCTCCTCAAACCGTGGTGGGGCGGAGTCCAGGACTGGCTGAGATCTCTGGATTCCAGCAACCCCCAGTGTTTCTGTCTGCCCATGAGGGAGGCTTTGAAGAATTGGCCCATTGGGACATTGTCCCAGGCCCAGTGTACCCCAGGGGACAGGCTGTTCATAGTCTGTCCATTACCCAGGATACTCTAGCTTTGCTGGGTGCTGGTCCCAGCTGTGTGGATGGAACCCTTCCAGTGTGGCAAGGCTCCAGGGCTCTCTTGTGGCTCTGGCCTTGTGTGAGTGTGCAGGCCTTCTCTGCACCTGCTCAGAGTTGACCCTGCCCGAGATGGCCTGGCCCAGCCGCCAGTTCCAGCTCCAGCTCCAGCTTCTCTTCCTGGGGCCCCTGACCTTTGAGGTCACAAGTGCAGGACCATAGAAGGCCCTTTCTACTCCCCACCACCAGGCATCAAGGCCTACTCCCTGAGACCAACCTTGCCCCAAACCAAGAGAGCCCAGCTGGGGAGGGAGGCTGGCACCTGCTGGAAGGAAGGAGGCTCGGCCTAGGTCTCAGTTCAATTTCAGTCCCAGCTCAGAGCTTGCCTAGCTCAGAGCCCATCTATTCGGGACTCACACATTGCTGTAGCCAATCAATCTGTAGCCAAAACCCAGTCCAGAGCTCAGTATCTCCAAACCTGCTAACAGGAGGGAGCTGGTAGGTGGCCAGGGCCTGAGATTAGTGGGGGGTCTTGCAACAAGGGGAGAGTAGGACTCAGGCATTTTGATGAGAAATGCAGCCTGCTGGGGTGTCTGCTCTGCCTGGAAATCAGCCTGGCTCCCAGCTCCTCCCCTCCTGCCTCCTGTGGCTCCCTGAGATCCCCCAGCCAAGGATCCTCAGTCTGGACTCTGTGCCCCTGTGCCAGGCAGATGCTTGTATCACTCAGGCCTCTGTGGTGAGGAGGGCTGGGACTGAGGGCAAACCAGAGGAAGCCCTGGCCCCTTGGGTCACAGATCTGGGAGGTAGAGCCCAGAGATGCCTGGTGGGGCCCCCTGCTTCCCCATTGGCTGGACCAGTCCCAGATGGCAGGAGATCTGCCAGCCAGAGGGGCTAGAGTTAGGAGGCAGCCCTGTCCAAGCTGGGCCTGCCTATGGATTCCTGGGCTCTGATGACCAGTCCCCTAGGAAGTGGAGAGTACCCAGACTCAGCTGGAGGAGCAGGGCTCTGAGCCCCACCCAAGGCCTTGGCACCATTTCCACCCCTTGCGTGGGGCCTGCTGGCTCCCTTGGGAAATTGACAAGCAGGCCTATTAGTACCAGGAGAGGTTAGGCAGAGCTGGGTAGGGAAGGAGCACTGTTCTGGGAGTTGGGAGTTCCTGACTGTCACCTGGACTCTGCTTCTGACTTGTGCAACTGCAGGAGGATCAGGTCTCCTCTCTGGGCCTTGCTACTCTGTCTGTTAGGGGTGTGGTCTCCCTAAGGGCCCTCCCCATGCTAATGGAGGCCAAATAACACAGGGTGGGGAGTGGAGTCACAGAGACCTGCACGTGAGCCCCAACTAGATAGCCTTGGTTGAGTAAGTCACGTCACATCTCTGCAAAATGGACAAGAATCGTATCCATCTCAATGGGTGTTGGTCGTGAAATTTAAATAGTGCAATATGTAAAGTGCTTAGCACAGGGACTGGCTCTCCAATGAGAATAACTCTTTTTCATGTCCTTGGAGGCAGTGAACAAACATTTTGTTCCCGTGTTTCTCAGGAAGATGTGGAGGCTCCAACAGGGAAAAGACCTGCCATAGGGCTCAAAGCCAACGGCAGTACTTGAACTCAAGTCCTCTTGCTGCAAATCACGCCATGCAGCCCTCAGCCTCCAGCAGCTGTTGCCTCTGTCCCTTGGCTCCCTGCAAGGGCATGCGTTCCCTGGGGGACACATGGGGGCACAGTGATGCTCCATACTGCTGGCTGCTCCCTGCTGCTGGCTGCTCCCTGACCCCTGACCCCTGACTTCCTGCCCTCCCTTCTGAAGGCAGGCCTGGCTACTTGCTGTGAGTCATCAATCACATCGTCCTCCACTCAGACCCTCTGCAGGATCCTGTCTCCTGGCCCACTTTCCACCGATTCTGCCCCACACCCGCTGCCCTTAGTGGGACAGGTCCTGTGGGGACCCTTTGGACTGTACACTTTCTGTGGTGTCTGCCTAGCCCTGGAGGACCCTGGGCACTTGGGCACGTGCATGTGAGCACGTGTGTGCATGAGAGCACGTGTATGGGGGCCGGAAGTGGGATTTGAGTCTACTGTCCCAGTGCCACCAGGGCTGAGGACACCCACCCATCCCTGTGTGGCCTGGGTACTCGCCTGACCCCCTTGTGTCCCCATCTACATGGAGTATGGCCTGTATTCACGTGCCGGCCCCTGTGCTGGTGTGTCAGAGCTGTGCTCAGTGGCCTCCAGGACTCCCACCCCTGGCCACAGACCCGTGGCATGCAGGCCTGCTCTAGAGCACCACACACGAGTTCCAGATGGGGCACATGTGCCGGCCTGCCTGCCTGCCTGCGATGGCCCCAGGGAGCAGTGAGTCTGGCAGGAGCAATCCTCCTGATGCAATCATCCACTCATTTTCTCAGCACCACGGAGACAAGGCTGGCTCCTTGCTGCCCACCACCGCCGGGTACAGCTGCCAGTCCTTCGGGTACAGGGGACACAGGGAATTATCAGCTGCTTTTTTTTTTATACTCAGTAGTGGCAGTGTGATGGGCCAGTGACAGCTACCCTGCCCCATGCTTCAGCAGTGCCTACACCCCCGAGATGAGTTCTCCAGAAGTGTGTGTGTGTATATGTGTGTGCTGTGTGTGTGCATGAGAGAGTTGCCAGTGAGGCCCCTTCCTCCCTCCCCCCCAACCCTCTTCTCTGGCCATCTCTTCCCCCTCAGTATTCTGCAGCCTGGGGCCTGCTCAGCCCCCAAGACAGGTGCACAGGGTCCAGGCCACCACAGGGAGGGAGAGAAAAGTGACAGGGACAGAGAGAAAGAGGAAGCAAGATAGAAAGAAGAAAAGAAGTGACAAGGAATAAGAAAGATAGGGAGAACTGAGAAGGAAGGATGCAAGGGATGGGTGGAGGAAAAATGGTGAGAGAGAAAAAAGCAGAGAGAAGAAAGGAGAGTTGAAACAGAAGAGAGATGAAAGTAGGAAAGGATGGACAAACAAGGTGACAGGGTGGGTGGGGCTGAGGTGCAGCCTCATAGGCCACCTCTTGTGTACTCCATTTCATTAGTGCCTATGGTGCGGCAGGAAGGTGAATGGGGTTGTACTGAGGCCAGGAGGACAATCACCTCCTTTGTTCAGAACATTATACTTCATTAATAGGGCCTCACAGCACATTTGCTTTTATTTGTTTTTTTTAAGCAGCATTATCATTCTGCTGGGACCTGATGATCTGGAGGTCCTGTGGCCTCCTCTCCTCCCAGGCCCTGTGCTTTGTTCTATAGGGATTGCTGCAAGACAGGCCTAGAAGACAGGATACCCAAACCATCAGCGAAATTCCAGTGGAGGCTCAGAGAACAGGGCTCCAGGACTTGAAGATGGTGATGTGCTCTTCCATGATTCAGAGAGAGGGGTGTGATGGGAAGGCATGTTTGAGTCTCGATAATGATAGTTTCCCATTTATTGAGCATTCACAGTGTAACAGTCACTGTGCCATGTTTCACTGAATCCATAGAACAGCTCTGGAGGGAGGGGATATCAGTCACCCTATTTTACAGATGAAGAAACTGAGGTACAGAGAAGTTAGCATACCTATCCAAAATTGCATGACTCATACCCTGGCCTGAAACCCACCCCTGCTCTAACCACTCTACAACACTGCCTCTCCCCTGGGCAATGACGAGGTGGTCTCAGTGGCCACTAAGGGCTGTTTCAGGGCTTTCTTGTGTGCAAGCCATTCACTCTTGGGTGTAGGCTCCAGGGTCTGGGGCACGGCCGGATGGCGCCCAGCCCTTCTTCCCCCACTTCCCCACCTGTGCCTCCAGCCCTGCCATGGTGTTCTTGCCCTGCCGCTGCCCACCGGCTGTGCAGCCCCCGAGTGCAGGCCTCTCCTCTCTGCCTCTGAATTGCGACGTTGGCGGCAGAAGCGGGAAGTATATTGAGCACAGAAACAAAACCGAGAGGTTTTTCCTTTTTCTGGAGGTGGTAATGGTGCAATTAGTGGCTAAGCCATTACCCGCCCCCCTTGCTCGCCTCTCCTCCTTCCCCTCTGCCTCCCTCCCTTTTCTCTCATGGGAAGAGGTGGCTGAATTGCAGAGCTCACCCCATCATTCCCCCCATCCCGCCTCTCAGGAAGAGGGGCAGAAATAGTGGGTACCCAGCTGTGTCCAGGGGACCCTGGGCCTAGGGTAGTGAGCTGGGGTTGATGATGTGTCCAGAAAGTGAGGTGACTAGGAAGGGAGTGTGAAGGTCTGGAGGGGTGGCCTAGAAACCCAGAAGGCTTGAATCTCTGTGTCCCATCCTACCCCTCGACCCGTACTCCCTGAGGGCAAATGCTGACAGGATGCCTCAGCCCTCCGAGTGAAGTGAGCTAAGGTACCCTTTGTCCTGAGTGAAGGGGGTGGGTATGAAAGGTCTGAGACTCTAAGTCTGACCTGGAGTTTTGGGGGTAGTCATGATCCCCTTTTAGACCTGCCTTTCCCTCTCCTAGAAACTAAAAAGAGGCCTCATGGGTACATACTTCCCAAAGGCCTTTCAGCTTCCTCCACTTCACAGCCTTCCTCTGCAGTGGCAGTTTTGTTCCTCTGCCTGTCGAAAAGGAGCTGGAGGCTCAGAAAGGGTCAGTGACTTGCCCAGGGTCACACAGCTAATAATGTCAGTACTGGAGCTTGAACTCAGATCCTTAAATTCCAGTCCCTTTCTTTCTTAACCCCCTGGGTCTGGGAGTGCAATCTTGGGGCCGTAGCTATGGCCGCTGCCCTGAAGAGTTGAAGTTGGCAAGGAAGGTACCCACAAAATCTGGGAATGATTTCAGGGCAGGTCCATGTCCACTGGCCCAGCCCCTGGTATGCCAGGCCGTGCTCCCCTCCCCGCCGCTGCCTCCCGCCGCTTTTACCTTGACTTGAAGTACAAGCAGAAACTGGGACACAAGCCCCAGGAGACTAGATCTCCATGGTTCTTTTGGGGGCATGGGATGGGGGAGAGGTTACGGGAGAGGCCTCAGGAGGGGACAACTGTCACAGCAATGAGGGGTGGGGTAGCAGGCAACCAGGGCTCTTCCCTCCAGAATCTTGGTGTCTCCTTTGCACTTCTCCCCCAATCTAGAGTGCCAGCATGATGGGCAAGGTGGTAGAAGAGCAGAGAGAAAGAGTGAAATAGGAAAGACAGAGGCAGAGCAAAAAAAAAAAAAAAAAAAAAATGCAGAGAGGAACGGAAAGACGGTTACAGAGACTACAGTGATCCACAGAGAGACAGAGGCATCCCGATGAATTAACCATCGTTTCCCTGTAAACCTCAGAACCTAGCTGTTGCCAGGGCAACGGGGCAATACCTGTCTCTCCAGCAGGGATGAAATTGCCAGGGTAACTGCATCCTGTCTTTCCCGGGGACCATCCCAGAATGTGGCACCCACCGGCCGTTGCCATGACAACTGCTTTTTTGCCCCACTTAATCCCATCCAGTCTGCTACAAGGGCCCCACAGTTGGGGGCTGGGGAGGTGGAAAGAGAGACGATCACTTGTGGACTAAGTTTGTTCTCTGTTCCTCCCCCCACCCTTCCCCTGGCCGATCACCCTCGGGGGTACTGGGTCCGCCCGCCCCCGGGCCCACACAGGCCTGCAGTATTGCACGCGGTAGGGCCAGGGCGATCAGGGAGCAGGTTTCACAGTGGAAGGCAGGCAGGTGTTGGGGAGGCAGTTACCGGGGCAACGGGAACAGGGCGTTTCGGAGGGGGTTGCCATGGGGACCTGGATGCTGACGAAGGCTCGCGAGGCTGCATGCAGCCACAGTGCCCTGCTCAGAAGCCCCGGGCTCGTCAGTCAAGCCCGTTCTCAGTTCGCACTCGGCAGCACGGGCAGGCGAGTGGCTCCCAGTTCCGGAAGCAGAGCGGCAGTGCTTCAGTCCTGGTTGCCTGGCCCCGAACCTCGCCTGCCCGCCCAGCACCAGGATGGCCACCATCACCTGCACCCGATTCACGGAAGAGTACCAGCTCTTCGAGGAACTGGGAAAGTGAGTTGCGCCTCCAGGAGTCCTGGAGGGCGCAGGGGGTCAGGGCCGCGGGAGGGGAGCGCGTGCCTGCAGTGCCCGGTGCACGTGCATGCCTGCGCTCTGGCACTTGCATGTGCATAGAGTGCCCAGAGCCCGCGCAGGCACGTTTGCGGGTGAACAGATGTGCCAAGGCCAGCCAGGCGGTTGTGTGTGCCGGCGTGAGGGGTTGACGTGCATGCGGGTGCATATAACCTACAAGTACTTGCGACCTGGGCACGCACAGACTCTTAGAAACTCAGAGTTGAAAGGGTTTTACCAGTCAACTGCATCCAAAGCTGGAATCCCTTCTCCCGTTTCTCTTGAGGTAGCCATCTGGCCTCAACTTGGATACCTCCAGTGACAGAAAGTTCACCACCTCCCAGGTAGTGCTTCCTGACTTCACACCTGCACTGACTGTGCAGAGTGACCAACCTCTCCCTGTAAGCACCTTCTCTCCCTCCCTCCCTTCCCACCCTTTAGAAGTGAGGGCACGGGTACAGCAGGGGTTAATATTTGAGTGACTGGCCAGGTTTCCCTAGTGGTGGGAGCAGTGGCGGGGGGAGGGGGACCATCAGGCAAATTAGAGAGCCACCGCTGTTGTAGGGGGCTAGTGGTACAAAGGTAGAATCATTTCTGGTCCCTCGGCAAAGTTGCCAGCCCTGGAGCTGAGGACTGGTGGTAGAGAGAAGGGTGGGAGGACCAGGACAGAAGGAAACCCCTTGGGGTAGCCCAGTAGGCTGTGGAGTGTCAGGGAAGGGATCCTGGATGCCCTAGCTAGTTTTGTGGAGGTTCCTGGGATGGATCAACGGCTGGGGTGCAGTTTAGAGGAGGAGTTTGCCCTGTGGGCAAAGGAGCTCCAATGCTCTGGTTGGTTCCTGCTGTAGCAGCAGGTGTGCAGGAGAGAGGGACCTTGTCAGCAGGTGTGTGCTGGTGTAAACTCTACAGCATGTGTTTTGAGGGGGGTCGATGTGTGGTGTTGTGTAAGGACTGGCTGTGGGGTGTAATTGAGTGCACTGAGAGGGTGTGCAAGTGTTTGTGCATGGGCACCAGTAGAAGGTGCTAGTGCGTGCTTCATGTCTAAGACCTGGAAACGCAAGTGTGTCCTGCCCGGGTATGTGTACACATGTCACAAGGGGTGCCATTGGCTGGTTTGCATGGAGCGAAAGTGTGAACACGCATCACTGTGTGTGCACATGGATGGCAGGTTGGGGAGGTGTGCATGTCAGTAGGTAAATGTGTGTGAGGTTTGGTGGTATGCAAATATATATCTGTGTAAGGGTGTGCATGTCTGTGTGGATGTGAGGCTTGGGCACAGTTGTGTTCCTGTCAGGAATGGACATGCGTGTGTGTGCATGTAAGGACTGGTGTGCACACACAGGAAGGCATACGTGTATGTGTGTGTGTGCACGCACTTGCATGCACATGTATGAGGCCTGGGACCACAGGCTTGTGTGGGAGTGTGGGTGTTGTGGGCATGTGTGAGCTCATGCTGGGTGTCTGCATATGTGTGGGAGGTGGGTCTGTGGCTGTGTACAAGTAGGCTGCCTGCACACACACACACACACACGCATACACACACATAGTACCCTGACACCTACAAGCTCCCTCATGTGGACACACACCCGTGTGCAGATGTCTGTTCCCTCATGTCTGCAGACTTCCGGCCTTTCTGAGTATGTTTTTATGCTGGGGAGGGGTAGACAGGAACAAAGTGTTTAGGGCTGCTTTGGAGGACTGAGGCTGCTCCCTGAACCATAGGCCAGGTCAGGGACCCCTTCTTCAGCTGCTTTTCAATGCCCACATGGAACCCAAGAATTCCCTGGTTAACCAGGAGCTCCTTTCTTGGGTACAGCCAAGTCTTGGCTCCAGCAGGACTGCGTCACACAGACAGTGAAATGGAGTTGAGATGTGACTCAGGCGCTCCAAGTGAAAAGAAAAGTAATGTTTTGCCCCAAGAGGAGAGGGATATCATTGAAGACAGGGTTCTGTGGGGGCGACACGGCAGGGAAGATGCCCTGTGAGCCTTCTCAGCCCCACTACCTGTCTGGGCTCCTTGAGGGACCCAGGCAAGGGCAGAATTCCAGGGGACAGGGAGCCCCGGCGTGGCCCTGGCAGGAAAACCAAGGACGGCAGGCGTGGCCGGGCCTTGTCTAATCAATTGCAGATCTCGTCCTTCCAGAACAATCTGTGCTCTTAACTGTTTTTAGGTCACATATTCCTCCAAGAATCCAACAAAAGTCTAAGTCCATGTTCCCCAGGAAAATGCACAAGCCTCCAAATACTGTATGCAATGCCAGGAGCTTGCAGGACACCGAGAAGGCTGTTAAGGATGCATACACTGGAGAAAAGGGGATGTGGGTGGCCAGGCTCCACGCCTCTCGTTGTTCGGGTTTAAAAGGCCAGGGCACATCACTGATGAGGCCATGGACTCCTGCTCTGCACAACAGCTTCAGTCCAAGCATCCAGGGTGGCAGTTAGGGGCAGAAATCCAGCATGGCATGAGGGACACCGGCTCTGAAGCCAGGCTTTGAGTTCATCTTAATGAGCCATAAACTCTGAGACACTGGGCAGACCACACATTTCTCTGACCCTCAGTTTCCCTACAGCTGTAATCTGGAGCAAATAAAGGGTCGCATGTGAGGATTAAATGAGATGATGCATGTGAAAACGTCGCGTCAGGCCTGGCAGACAGAGGGACTTCACTAAAGGACCACTGCTGGGGTAATGGTGGCTGTCCTCAAAGGCTAGGCAGCACTGAAGAGGGAAGATGGGGCCTGCCTGATGTTTACCTTTTATCTGCAGCTTGCCCAGCTTGGGAGAGGGAGGCTGACCAAACCCTGTCCACCTGGGCTGGCAGGGTTGCCTGGCTCCTGTTCTGTGGCATATGATGAAGATGCCTATAGGGTCCTATCCTTCCACGGATGGTCCATAGTCCCTACCAGCCAGGCCATTGCAGTTACCACCCAGAAGCTGTTTTAGAAGCCCACTTCAGATGGCTGGCAGGTGACTGGCAGAGGCGGCTGGGTTGGCCCTAAAACGGGGCACGGGAGCCTTTAGACCTTCTTCAGCAGGCCCCCTGCTCAGCTGCAGAGGAGGGGCAATGCCTCTCAGGGGATTCTTGGCCCCCTGCCCAGCAAGTCCTGGCCCTGTGACTTCAGGCCCTCAAGGAGCCCAGGGTAGGCTATGGATGTAAGAGGAGCTCTCCTTCTCCTCCCCCAGGCGGGCATCCAGGTGGTGGGTATGGGCGAGAGTCAGGGCCCTGGGCAGGGGGCTCATGGGGCCTCTAGGTGCTACTAAATTAAAGGTAAAAGAACTGCCAGTCCCACTGAGATGTATGAATTCAAATACACCAGGAATTTGATTTCAGATTCCAGGTGCCCTAGAGAGTTAGGGTTTGGGGCACTGGTGGGTCAGCGGTAGAATGCTGCCTTCCGTGTGGGAGACACTGGTTTGGTTCCCAGCCAGTGTACCTCATGCATAGCCACCACTTGCCTGTCAGCAGAGGCTTATGTGTTGCTATGAGGCTGAGCTTCAGAGAAGTTTCCAAACTAAAACAGACTAGGAAGAAAGGTCTGGCAGTCTACTTCCGAAAATCAGCCCGCGAAAACCCTATGGAGCACAATGGTTTGATCCACAACCAATCATGGGGTTGGTGTAATACCGGGCAATGTTTTGTTCTGTGTTCTTGAGGTCGCCATGGGTTGGGCCAACTTGAAGGCGGGTAATAACAACAAAAACAGGAACAAGCAGGTTAGGGTGGAGCTGTCTCCTGGGACTCAGAGACTAGCTCACTCCTTCCTCACTTGATTCTTATCCTTCTCCCTCCTAGGGAATGGGAGGGGAACCCAACCCTAGGAGCCCTATTCGGTGACAGCTGCAGTGCCACCAGCTCCAGGGGTCAGGATGGGCCTGGGCACCAGGCAGAGCTCCCAGCCCAGAGCCGGCCTTCTCTGAAGTGTGGGATCTCTGAGAAAGGCAGGCATGCTGGTGGGGGACAGGGGAGGTGCCGGAGGGCCCAGGGAAAAGGGTCAGGGGCAAGAAGGTGGAGTAGGAGGCCTCCTCCAGCCTTCAACTCTCTCTGGGCTTTGGATCCCACCCCAGGGGCAGTCAGGGAGGCAGAGAATCAGCCTGCAGCCTGTGTAATCACTGGCACCTTAAAGGAAGAGCCTCAGAAGAAGGTTTTACTTGAGAGGAGGGAGAGAGCCTGGAGAGAGCACAGCCCACTATTTTTTCTCTAGAAACAGGGTTCTGAAATTGGCTCGAAGGCGGGGCAGGGTTCTGAAATTGGCTCGAAGGCGGGGCTCGGGCTGGGGGAAGGGGTGTCAGGGGCCTGGTTGGTCCAGAGGTTGACAGAGGGAGCAGAGACAGTTGGCTCCTTCAAGGATGCCCTCTCCCTGAGCCCCGTGCCCCCCTTACCTCCACAGCTCTGCATCAGGCTGGACTGGGTGATTAGCGAGGGCTCTGGGCCCAGAGGCATTCCCTGTTCTGGGGGTAGAGGGTCCTGGGTGCTTAGGACCCAAGCCTAACCATCTGTAAAATGGGTTTAACCATCCGGGCCCTCCCTGGCAGAGCTGTTAGGAGGATAGGGCAATGTCATCTTGGAGAGAGAGAACACTTGGGGGTAACTGCACCCCCCAAAGCCCAGTGATGAGTGTTTATTCCGTTTCTAATAACCTCTCACAACCACCTGGCACTCTGGGGCCTGCGAGGCACTTTGCTACCCATTAACGCACCTCTTGGGGAGACAAGCAGGGCTTACTCACCCATCTTGCTGCTGAAACTGAGGCTTGGAGAGGTGGAGGGCCCAGCTCAGGGGATGGTGGCACTTAGATTCGGGTCCAAGCCTCCAGGTCCCGCAGTGTATGGGGGAAGGCATTGTTTGGAAGATCCAGCACTCCTGGAGCTGTACCCGGGGAACATCTCTCTTGCTCACTTCAAAGGCAGACGGGCAGGGGCCTTGTGGCTGGGGTATTCTGAGCTGAGTTTCTTTTCCAATCGTGATTTTGGCTCTAATTAACTGGGCCACTCTGGGTGTTCTTTGTGTGCCTCAACTTTACATCTGTAAAATGGGGACCATGTATTTTTGTGGATGCTTGAAATGCCTCATTAGAGTTGCTGCCCTTTCTAGCCTCCCTCTGTGGAAGGCACACATGGGCAATTATAGACCCCAGAACATGAGAACTGGAAGGCCCAGGGAGACTGTACTCATTGCATAGATGGCAGAAACAATGCCCAGAGAGAAGTGATTTGCCCAAGGTCATAGGGAGAGTCGGTGGCAAAGCTGGGCCTGGGACCAAAGGATAGGAAGGGAGGGGGCGGGAGGCAGATTCTCAAGAAGGGGGTGGCAGGGACAGGGAAGGACAGCCTTTCCTCCCTCCTCTGAGCTACCGGAGCAGCAGGCGCAAATGTTCTGGTGCACACTGCAGCCCTCCGCCCCCACGCAGCCGCCCCCACACAGGCTGAGACACTCTGACACTCCCAGAGCCTTCCTCCCTACCTCCCTCCTGCTCCCAGCACAAGCAGGCAGCGATAGTCACTGCTCCAGCACCCCTGCAGTCTGGGCCTCGACCTCCACCCAGGCCTCCCCCTACCCCACTGCCCTCTCAGTCAGGCGGGGGCAGAGCCCTGAAATGCAATGCCTGCGTCCAGTTACTAGTGCACATGTACATATGTGTGCACACACATGCACACTCACACAAGCTCACAGGCCCACACATGCACGTGGACACACACCCATGTTGGCCCCGGCAGGACACAGAGCGCAAGTCCACCCTCCCAGGGCAAGGATAGCAGTATGGTGCAGGCGGGGCTTCTGGCTGTGCGCTCTCTGTCTCTCTGGTCTCTGTCTCTCTCCCTCTCTATGTCTCTCTGGCCCCTCTCTGTCTCTCTTTGTTTCTTTCTCCCCGTGTGTCTCTATCTCTGTCCATCTGTCTCTCCTCTCTCTCTGCGCAACCCTTTTTGCCACAGAGCACCTTCTCCTGCATGCGTGCTGCCCATGGTACATTCTTCTCAGAGCTTCTCTGTGGGACTGTAGGGAACCTGTCATGCCAGGCAAGTATGTCCCAACTTGCTGAGGCCCAGCCCAGGCACTAGATCCTTATTGGGCCTGACTGTCCATCAAGGTGTCAGGAGGAACTAAAAGTCCAGTGGGATTTTCTGTGCTGGAGAAAGATGAGGGCCTTAGTGTCTTAAGATAATGCAAAGGAGAAGCATGTCTTTGATTCTCGCCTCATTCAACAAGTATTTCCTGAGCACATACTTTGTTCCCAGCCCTGGGCTGAGCCCAGCATGTACCACAGGCAAGACCTATGTAGTCACTGCCCTCGTGGGGCTCATGGTCTAGTGGGGAAGCAGGCATTAATTAAATCACTTCAGAAATTATTTAAATGCAACTGGATAAGAGTCATAACCACAAAGATAGAGCTATGAACTGCAAGGAGGCCTCGACTAGTTGGGGTGGAGGAGGTAGCAGGGAAGGCTTTCCTGAAGATGTGACATCAGGAACTGGAGGCCAAATAAGAGTTAACCAGAGGGAAGAGGGTGGAATAGTGTTTTTCAGAGTGGGAACAGCACAGGCAGAGGCTCTGAGGTGTGTATTTTGATGGAGTATGCCAGCCCCAGGGGGTCTGGGTCCCAGTCTTCTCTGTCCTGCTCTGTTCTGAAGGCCTGGGACCTAGAAGGAATATCGAAAACCTGTAGCTTGTCCAGAGGAGAGGGGCTGGATGCAGTGGGAAAGGTCTGGAAGCCAAATCAAGTGAGGGGAGGCTGGGGAACTGGGCATTTTAGCAAGGAGTTAAGATACCTGGGGGCCTGTACCCTCTCCCATCGTCTCTGCAGGGAAATCCTGGGGCTGGAAAGCAGAGAACAGACTGCTCCGTGTGGCCCTGGAGGGCGGAGCTGGGGGGAATGCATAAAGTTACTGGGGAGGTGGATTTCTGCTCTTAAGGAAGAACTTCCTAACAGTCAGAAAGGCTCCCCTGTCCCGTGGACTGATGCTGCCTCCGGAGACAGACAGCGAGCTCCCTGGTAGCAGAGATGCAAATCCACACTCCTTGTCCCACCCATTGGCCTCCCTGGCACGCACCCCCCCTCCCCCCAGCCTAGTAAGGTACTTTGCTGCAAGAATGAAGTGGGAAACGGTTTAAAAAAAAAAAAAAAAAAACACCGTTACCATTATAGAGTCATTCCAACCCTATGGGGTAGAATAGGACTGCCCCCACGGGGTTTCCAAAGAGTAGCTGGTGGATTCAAACTGCCATCCTTTTGGTTAGCAGCCTGAGTGCTTAACCACTGTGCCACTAGAGCTCCAGGGAAATGGTTTAGGGGCCAGGATATGATTCAGAATATCAGTGCAAAGAGTGCTGTGTCTGGGGAATAAGGCCCAGAGAGGTAAGGGCCTTGCCTATGGTCCCATGAGTCAGTGACACACGTGAACTGAGTGCTCCAGCCTCTTTCTGCTTGAGTGCTTGGCTGTCTTACTCCTTAGGGTCTCTCTCCCTGACACACCTGAAAAAATCCAAACTAGTTGCTGACGAGTTGATTCCGACTCATGGTGAGTCCACGTGTGCAGAGTAGAACTGCGCTCTGTGGGGTTTTCAATGCTGTGACCTTTTGGGAGCAGGTTGCCAGGCCTCTCTTCCAAGGTGATCGTTTGTACCACCCAGGGACTCCTGAAAGCCTTTAGACAGGGCCAGGCCAGAAGTCCATCAGAGGCTAGGGAGAAAGTTGCCCCTCAAGCGTCTTCCCTGCTTTGCCATGCTCTGGCCCTGTCTCCAAATGCTGTGAAGAATTTTCTTTTTGTCAACCATTCAAGACAACCCATACGCAGCCAAAACAAGGAATATGTTGGAACTTCTGTTGGTTCAATGTTCCCTACGGCAAACAGAATCTTCTGGTTCCCAGGCCTTCTGTGTACCCCACGAGACTTCTGCTGGCTTGGCATGGGACAGGCTTGAGGGGTGCAGGGAGGGGTGTGCGGGACAGCTCGAAGACACTGCGTCCCTGCACAACTTCTGGAGTCTGGGAGTGGGTGGCTGCAGCCGCAGGTGGGAGGAGGTATGGGTTCACTAATAAGTCCTCGAACTTTCTGGCAGTAAAATCCTGTGGTTTGTCGCGCTCTGGGCCAAGCTGCTGTGGTGAGCCAGAGAGGAAGAGCGGAAAGCCAAGCACAGGGGCTCCTCAGCCCCCAGCCCCTATCTCCTTTGATTTATTTGCTATTTGGGGACCTGCATAGCTGTTTTTTGTTTGTTTTAAAGAAAGGGCCTGACTGCTTTAACAGAAAACGTAAATAAAATGAGAGAGCTTGAAAATTCCTGACCTGGTTCATCAGTTGATTTCATAGATGGGGAAGCTAGGCTCCAAATGGTGAACAGAGGTGGGTGTTGTAGAAACACCCAGTGCAGGCTCTTTCTTTTGTTTCTGAACGAATCTGACCCCAGCTTTTTAAATGTTTGGGAAATCTAGGACCCTTCAGAGCATTTCGTGTAAGCTACGGCCACTGTCCCAGAAAAACGCACGCCCACCTCACCACACAGAATGTGGTACATTATTTCCCAACAATCCCCCTACCCTAAGGCCCATCTGTGTACCCCAAGTTAGGGTCCCCTCAGATCTGAGAATGTGGGATATTGGAAAGAGCAATTGATACAGTCAGGAGTCCTGGATTCTAAGTTTTGAACCAGCTCCCTCTCTTGGCCTCCATTTCTTTATCAGTGGAATGGGGAGAGGGTGGGCCTCAACTGTAAGAAATTACTGGGTATACCAGCTTCTGACGCAACCATGTGTAACCCCCACTTGGCCTCTCAGGTGAAGCTGCTTAGGTGCTGACAATTTTTTTTTTTTTAATTTTTGGTAAAAATACATACAACAGAACACATCCATTCATCAATTTCTACATGAACAATTCAATAACATTGGTTACATTCTTCATGTTGTATTGCCATTCTCCCCATTTCTACCCACATTGTTTTACCACCATTTACTTGGACTCACTACCCCCTAAACTTCTCATCTATGCTTTGGAGTTACTGTTGACAACTTGACCTCATATAGATAATTCTTTGAAAGAATTCAATAGTGATGGCAAACATTCTTTATTAATTTAGCTAAACAGTTGTTTAAAGATGGCTTCAGGGGATATTTCTGTTCATGGTTTGAAGGTTTTCTCAGAGTGATAGATTCAGGGGTTCCTCCATTCTCAATAGATCTAGTTAGTCTGGATTCTGTAAGAATTTGAAATTCTGTACCATGTTTTTTCCCCTTTCAATCAGGATTCAGCTACTGATTCCTTCATCAAAACGTTCAGTAATGGTAGCCAGGCACCATCCAGTTCTTCTGGTCTCATGGCTAAGGAGACAGTACTTCATGGCAGCAGTTAGACCTGTAGTGTATTTCCATCTCTGTTTCCTGGGCCTCCTTCTTCCTCTGCTGCTCCAGGCAAATAGAGACCAATTGTATCTCGGATGGCCTCTCACAAGCTTTTAAGACTTCAGGCACTATCCACTGAATTAGGGAGGGGAACAGTAACTCTAAAAACAGTTATTAGGCCAGTTGACTGGACAGTCGCATAAAGCCATGTTGGGTACCACGGCTCTAACCCTGTCTGCCGTGGTCTCCACTCTCCCCTGGGTCTTGCTCTGTGTTGAGTTATCTCATAAACTAACCTGGGCTGATGAATTATGGACCAGGTAACAGATCTGCATTTGACATGGAACTTTCTAAAATCACTGGCTCATCTTAGAGGTGATAATGGCAGAATGTTTAGGTATCTTAACCCAGGTGGGAGCTATTTGGGAGGAGACTGGGCTTTCGTGATGAGGTGCCTGCTATGTAGCATCAAGGAAAGATAGTCTGTGAGTTGCTAGAAATGAGGGACTGGAGTTCTGAAGAGAGGAGGGGCCGTAGATCAAGATTTCAATGTTGTTGGTGATGGTCAATGGCTTTGACACTTCAAGGGTCACAGACTCCTTTCTGAGGCTGGTGAAAAAGATGTACCCTCTGCCCAGAGTAATTTTAATAAAATTTTAGGTGGGTATATGAATGTCCAGGGTCTTCCAGAGATCCCAGTTAATGGCTCCTGGTAAACGGGATGAGGAGGAAGTGGCAGAAGAATGTGTAGACAAAGAACAAGGCTGACAGGAGCTGAGGGAGCAGTGATATTTGTGGAGGCAGATGAGACAGTAAAAGCACTGTCAGCAAGGCGGGGATGGCAGGGAGGGCCCAGAAACCAAAGGGAGGATGAATCTCAAGGCTGGGTGGTCATTGGGGCCAAATGCCACCTGGTTTGGGGCTAGCAAGGCAGATTAGGCCCCAGGGAGGTGGAGGTGGCGGAGCAGGCACAAACAATTCCATGGAGCCCCGGGGGCGGAAGCCAGATTGTAGCGGGTTCATGGAGTGTGGGAGGTGAGAAGAGGAGGCAGGGGATGTCGGACACTTGTTCTAGAAGTTTGGCAGCAAAGAAGGAAGGAGGGAGAAAGGAGCCCAGGCTGCTGGGTCGAAAGAAAGAAAGGTTCTTGGTTGTTTTTCTTTTGGTGGGGAGGGGTTTTTATTTTTCCAGAGTGAGGAAAACCTGGGTGTGTTGGAGGAAGCAGCCAATAAGGGAAAACCCTAAAGCCTGTGGAGAACTGTGGGGATCCCAGAGCATCAGACCCCCAAGGAGGAGAGGGAGGGTTCAGTGAACTTGCTATCTCCAGAAGGTCACAGTAAACCATGCTTTGTCTACTGGCACTCATAGGCATGCCCTGGGCTCTTCGCTGCTCAGGGTCAGGGTGGGGGGGCTTTTCCTAGTGGAAAAAAGGCAGTTGGCTGTAACTGATCTTGGATAGCAGGAATCTCTTCTCATTCTTACTCAGCAGGGATCTCTCACAAATGGCCTCAGGCGGAAATGGGGCTAGCGCTCCTCGAGTCATCTTTCAAATGGGGAAACTGAGGCCCAGGAGGATAAGCAAGCCAACAGCCAAGCTGGGTGAGCACCCAGGTCTTCTGACTCCCCATGCTGTGCTCTGTGTGAAGCACCAGGCTGTGTGTCAGTACCACAAGGTGTGCCAGGCTAGAGAGGATGGTGGCCCCCTGTGGGCTGGCAGCCAGCAACTCCTAGGACACCAAACCTGCCAGGCAGCCAGAAAGCAATTTCCCAGCGTGAATCTTGCTTTTCACGGGCCATTAGCACGTTTCCACATTCTCAGCCACCTAGACCCACTATCACCCTGCCCTCTCTGGCTGTTAGAGTTCTGGGCTTGGCCTCGAACTGCAAGTTCACACTTGGTGCTCACACTCATGCCGGCTCACACCTCAGGGGTAGGCTGCCCAGCCGGGGAGCAGCCCCCTCCTCTCTTCTCCATGGCACGGCGCACCCTCTCTCCTGGCTTGCCTCATTCCTGAGCTTGGCAAACCAGGTCCATTTTGTTTCTGAGGATGCCAGCTGTTCACATTGAGTCGTAGACAACGATGCCTACAAAAGGCGTCGTTTCGCGAGCATTTACTACGCTCCAGGGGCTGTGCAGAACCCCTCGCGTACCTTATTATCTCTTTGAATCCCTGAAACGACTGCACCAGGTGGGTACTATTATTATCTGTATTTTACAGGCGAGGAAACAGGCTTCCTGGGGTAACTTGTAGCAAGTGGCTGAACCAGGATCTGAACGCTAGTCTGATGTAGGAGTGCTTGTTCCATTATGCACGTAGAATTGCGCTATCCCATACCTTGGTGGTTTAGTGGTTGGTTAAGAGTTTGGCTGCTAACCAAGAGGTCGGTGGTTCGAGTCCACCAGCCGCTCCTTGGAAACCCTATGGGGCTGTTTTACTCTGTCCTATAGGGTCACTATGAGTCAGAATTGACTCTATCGCAATCGGTTTGGCTCTTTTTTTTTTTTTTTTTTGGAGCCACAAACAGCTCTTTAAATTTAAATCAAATAAAGTCAATCACTCAGGTCTTCAGTTCCACCAGCTGCATTTTGAGTGCTCTGTAGCCTTGTGTGGAGCCCCTGGGTGGTGCAAATGGTCAAGCACTCAGCTGCTAATCAAAAGGTTGGCCGTTCAAATCCATCCAGAGGTGCCACAGAAGAAAGGCTTTGTGATCTGCTTTTGAAAGGTCACACCCATGAAAACCCTATGGTGCAGTTCTACTCCGTAACACATGGGGTTTCCATGAGTTAGAATCAACTCAACGGGCAACTGGAGTTTTTTGTTGTTGTTTTTTAATAGTCAAATGTGGCTAGTGGCTGCCATGTTGGACAACACAGAGAATATTTCCATCGTCGCAGAAAGTTCTATTGGACAGCGCTGATATCCAACAGTAAGCTAGGAAAACCTCTATACTATTAAGCCTCTTTCCTAGTCCCCACATTGCAGATGAAGAAACTGAGGCCTACTTTGGGGTAGATCCCTGCCCAGGCCTCCCAGCAGGGCTGAGATCTCAGATTCAGCCCCTCCAGTGTCTGTCTGTCTGTCTCTCCACACACACGCCTCTCACTGTCCACATTCTCTGACCCTCTGGCTCACATGGATGTGCACTTCCTACCCAGGGTGACGCACATGTGCTTCGTCACCCCCCAAGCCTCACAGTGTCACATACCAGGCGGCCAACACACCTACGGACAGACACAAGGCCCCTACTATCACACCCAAGGATACTCCCAGGACCTGCCCACAGGCATCCCTCCTCACACAGAGCCCTCACGCCCAGGCCTCACCCCTTCCTTTCCGTGGCCCCTGGACACTTCCTCATGCCACTGCCCTGTCCTGTTCCCAAATTCTCACCTGCCCACCTATCTGCTGGCCACCTGCTAAGCTCAGGGCCACAGGAGGGGTGGGCTGGGTCTTGTTTGCCAAGGCTCCTGGGCTGTGGCCACTCGCTCACACAGGACAAGTGTGCAAAAATAGGCCTTTTTAAAACAGAAGATAAAAAAAGAGAGGAAGTTAGGGCTGCAAGCTCTGCTGCCCCCACTCCTGTTTTTGCCATCTGCCTCTCCTCTGCCCCGATCTCCCTACCCTACCACCTGTGGCAGGCAGGGATGAATCTTCCCACTTGTGGGCGGAGGCCCAGAGAGAGGCAGCAACCTAACCTGAGGCTGCACAGGGAGAAAGAGGCACTCCCTGGCCTAGCCATTTCCTTGCCCCATCCGGCCCCACTCCTACTCCACCCCACCCCACCGTGTCCTCTTATGCTTTGACTATGAGCCTGGCACTGTGCCAAGCATTCTGCATTCATCACCTTACTTAATCTCCCAACAAACCCAGGAGGTAGATGTCATTATCGCCCCATTTTTACATGGGAAGAAACAGGTTCAGAGAGGCAAAGCACCTTGTTCAATGTCACATAGCTAGTAAGGGGCTGGCAAGGATCAGACGCAGGTCTTTGTGACACCAGAGCCCTTGCTTTTGAGGACCACAGTCTCCTGCCTTTGGTAGAGTCAGAAGAAAAAGTGCAGGCGACCTGGATTCTCTTCTTGGCCTCACTAGTTGTGTACCTGCTCACTTGAGGCCTCAGTTTCCTGATCTGTTAGATGGGAGCTCATCATTCCAACATCTCAGGGATGCTTTGAAGTTCAAGAAGAAGCTCAGTGTGAATGTGTATTTGGGGGGAGAAAGCCTTTGGGGATGCAAGGGGCTGACACCCTCTGGATCGACAGTTCTGAAATGATTTCTGTCAAAGCCACCCCCACCCCCCACCCCCCACCCCCGCCTCCTGGAGAGTCTGATAAAAGCTGTGCATCCTCATCTGGGAAACAATGTGCATACCTCACTCAGGTGCCCAGATTCATTCAGGGTTCAGGGACACCTGTAGCCCCACCACCTCTTGCATGGGCCCCTACTTAAGAAACTGCTTTTCACAAAAGCTCAGTGCTGTGTTCTCAGGAGGAAGTTCAGCAAGTTAGGCTTCTCTTGTTTTAGAGATCTGGCTCTTAGGCCCTCAGCTCCCTGGGGGCAGAGCCCAGGTTTGTGGGACCTGCTGAGCCCTCCAGGATAGAGCCCCAAGGGATAGCCCCCTCAGTGATGATTTCCAGCGGGAGGCAGGACTCTAGCAGGAGTTCCCCAGGAGGCAGACAGGACAGTGCCGAGCTGGCTACGAAAAACTCACCTGGAGAGTGTTAAAATGAATTCCAGCTGACTCCACCTTTCCTAGTGGATCATATTCCTGGTCTTTTGCCCACATTCCAAGGAGCCCTGGTGGTGCAATAGTTAAGTACTTGGCAGCTAACCAGAAAGTTAGTGATTCAAACCCACCAGTGGCTCTGAGGGATAAAAGCCCTGGCAACCTGCTCCCATAAAGATTATAGATTAGGAAACCCTATGGGTCAGTTCCACTCTGTCACATGCTGTTGCTATGAGTTGGAATATACTTGATGGCACACAAGGCTAGACTCCTGCCTCCCTCTGAAAATCCCCATCCTGGCTCTTTCTTCCTCATCCTTCTCCACAGCTTCCTGGCCGCTCACTTTGTACTGCCCAGACATGAAGCTGGTGATATGCCCAGGGGTGTATGCAGAGCAGGCATCAGTGCCAGCCTGCAGCCTTCCCTGGTGCCAGCACCTTCCCCTCACTCCTTTGCTCCTGTCACCTTGATTTCTGTGGCTTGAACCTACCCGTAAACTTAGGGTGGGGATCCAAATTTAGAGAATAGGATGGGATGTGGCCACATCAAGAACCTGGGCGTGGCCTAGCATGCCAGGAAGTGGTAGGCTCCCAGGTCAGGAAGCTGGGAGTGAGGCGATCTGAGTTCTAGAGACAGTTCTGTTTGCAGCTTGCTGTGTGACCTTGAGCAATCTACACTGAGCTACACTTGAGTTGATGATCTTCGGCTCCACTCCATACCTAACTAATTAGAATCTGCTTTGTAACAAGATACTCAGGTAATTTGCATGCTCACTAAAGTTTAGGAAGCCTGCTCGGGAGACTATCCAGAACCCATTGCCATCGAGTGGATACTTTAGCATATGGTTAAGGCGGTAATGAGTCCCTAGACCCAAACCAAACTCATTGCCATTGAACTGAATCCAACTCACAGTGACCCTGTAGGAGACAGTAGAACTTCCCCATAGGGGAAGAGAGCGGCTGGTGGATTTGAACTTGCCAACCTTTTGGTTAGCAGCCAAGCTCTTTGCCATTATGCACCAGGCTCCAATAAGTCCCTGGGTGGTACAAATGGCAAACGGTTAAGCACTCAACTGCTAGCGGAAAGGTTGGTGGTTTAAACCCACCCAGAGGAGTCTCAGAAGACAAGCCTGCTGATCTTCTTCCAAAAAGTCACAGCCTTGAAAACCTGCCATGGGGCCACCGTGAGTCAGAATTGACTTGATGGCAGCTAAGGACAACAAGGGTGGTAATGTTGGGGAGTATGGCCAGCTTCTGGCCCCTCAGGGATCCCCTCTGTGGAGTGAAGGGGTTGGACCACAGGACGTTTGTGATAAAGGGTACGAAATGATGCCTAGACTCCAGACCTAGCCCTCAGACCAGTTTTGCTTGGCCTGATACCATATGGAAGCTTTTTGGGAATAAAGGGTCAGTATTTTTATTTAAAAATTGATAACTTTCACATAAATATCCAAATTTCTGGCTTCTCTTGACAAATTGAATGATCTGGCAAATGGGGCACATTCTACATGGCAACAATATGTTTCTCCTGTCAGCATTTAAACTCACAGCCCTCGCTCCAAGTTCTGTTCCAGGCACGAGTACTTTAAGGATAAAATTCCAGGAGTCCCTGAAACATCTGAAGGACACTCAGCCTGACTCTTAACATGAGGATTACAAGTTAAATCTGCACTGAGTTTTCATTTCCACCTATCTCACTGGCAAAATAAAAAGGTCTGATAGCACATTGCGTTGACAAGGGTAGAGGAAATAGGTCCCTTCACATATGAATGGGGATGCATGTTGGTATAAACTCTGAGGTGGACGATCTCGTAGTATCTGTTAAAGTTACTTAACTTTGGGCCAAACAACCTCAGCTCTAGAAATTTATCTCATAGATACTCACACACCTGGGAAATGACACGTGTATAGGGTGAGGTTAGTTATTGCAGCACTGTAATAGCTACAGATTTGAACTAACCTAATTGCCCATCAAAGGAGCCCCGCTGGTGCAGTGGTGAAGTGCTCGGCTGCTAACCAAAGTGTCAGCGGTTTGAACTCACTAGCCTCAGAAGAAAGATGTGGTAGCCTGCTTCGGTAAAGATTTACAGCCTTGAAACTCCTATGGGGCAGCTCTACTCTTCTTATAGGATCATTATCAGTCAGGATCAACTCAATGGCAATGTGTTTTAATTGCCCATCAGTAGGGGACTGGCTAGGTAAATTATAGGATAGCTGTACAGTTAAATACTATATAATGAGGAGCTCTTGTATCATGATATGGAAGGAGGATCTCCAAGATACATGATTCACTGAAGAAAGGAAGGTGCAAAGATCCGGTCCCATTTGTGTGTGGGGAATATCTGGAGAGATGCTCAAGGAACTGGTAATAGGGGCTGTCTCTGGGGAGGGGAACTGGGAGACTGGGGCACTGACGCAAGAGGGAGGACATCTTTTCACCATCTACACTTTTGGATCTTTTGAATTTTGGACCGTGGCGATGTGTTGCTTCTTCAAAAAGTGAAAAACTAAAAACTTTCAGGAACCTAGATTATGTGGTTCTAACACTGCATGATTCTAATATTTCACAACCTGGTGAGCCTAACTTGTTACAACTCTGAAAGACTCATCTCACGTGAGGCCAGGCTTCTCCCACTACCAGTGGTTCTTCTGGGGCTCTCCTGCGTCTCCATGAGTTGAGCAAGCCCTGAGCTTGAGCAGCCCTGATGGAGGTCCTCTAGCAGGGTGCAGCTGCGTGAACTCTGGCATCTCCCAGGGACGAAGCTTTTGGTCCCTCCCTTACCTTTGTCATCTTCTCTGTCTCCTAGGGGCGCCTTCTCGGTGGTTCGCAGGTGTGTGAAGGTGCTGGCCGGCCAGGAGTATGCTGCCAAGATCATCAACACCAAGAAGCTCTCAGCCAGAGGTAGGTGGCTGAACCATGCCCCACGCACTGTCTGGCTCTCCTTCCCTTCACCCCTTTCTCCACCCTGTGGGATACTTTGAGAACAAACCCCTTCCTTTTCCTTTCTCAGGGGATCTAGGCTGGAGGCCACAGCCTCCCCCAGGCAGGCCAAGCTCTCTGGCCCACCCAGGTGAAGGCTAAGGTGCAAGAAGGGACTTCCTTTCCCCGCTCTTCTGGTACTCTCCTTCATCTCTCACCTCTAGACCTCCGCACGTGCCATTTCTCTGCTGGAATGCCTCTACCTGGTTCTTTACACGGCTGGCTCTTTACCAACCTTCAGGTCTCAGCTCAAATGTCACATCCTTTGAGAGGCCTTTCCTGAGCCTCCCCAATCTGAGGTGGACTCCCCCATTTTCTCTCTCTCATTACTGTGTTTATTTCCTTCACGGCTTTCCCCCAATCTAGACTCAGTCCTATTTACTGATTTGGTTACTTGTTTAACATCTATCTGCCCTCTTGATTATAAGCTCCAAGAGGGTAGGCTGTCTCATTCACTGTTAACTCCAGGACCCAGGACAGCGCCCAACACATACCCGAACCAACAAAGCCAAACCCATTGTGTAGAGTTGATTCGGACTCATGGCAACCCCATGTGTTACAGAGTAGAACTGCTCCATTGGGTTTTCTTGGCTGTAATCTTTATGGAAGCAGGTTGCCAGGCCTTTCTTCCATGGTACTGTTGGGTTCACAGGTCCTAGGAGCTGGGACTTAAATATGTCTTTTTAGGGGACAAAATTCAATCCATTGTTGTTGTTGTCTTGTGCTGTGAAACTGGTTTGGACTATGGCGACCCCACGTGTTACAGGGTAGAACTGCTCCATAAGGCTTTCTTGGCTATAATCTTTATGGAAGCAGATCACCAGGACTTTTCTTCTGTGGTGCTGCTGGGTGGGTATGAACTGTCAACCTTTTGGTTACCAGCCAAGTGTAAACTCTTTGTGCCACCCAGGGACTTCTGGCACATACCAAGTGCTCAATAAGTGTTCAATAAGTTCCAGGTGGGCTGTGCTTCGACTGTGGCAGTCCATCCTCTGGCCCCTAAATACCTCCTAGGACAGTGGTCCCAAACCTGTCTGCCCACTGGAATCGCCTGGGGAGCTTCACAAACTACGGATCCCTGTGTCCTATTCCAAAAGATGATGATTTAATTAGTCTGAGTTATGACCTGGGTTTTGGAAAAGATCCCCAAGTAATTCTAATATGCAGAAAAGCGGGACGATTACTGTCCTCAGGTGTTGGAAATGTTGGAAGTGACCAGCAGCCTTGGGAAAGATTGTTGGAAACACAAATTCTTGAGCCCCACTCCAGATTGAAGGAATCAGAATCTGTTTTGTAACAAGAGGCCAGGTGATTCATATACACATTAGAGTTTGGGAAGCCTGCTCTGTGACTTGCTTTTTGCCATTCGCGTGTGGTTAGCATGGTAAAGGAGTGTCCCAAGTCCCTGGGTAGTGCAAACAGTTAGCACCCTCAGCTGCTAACCAAAAGGGAAGGGGTTTGAGTCCACACAGGGGGGCCTCAAAAGAAAGTCCTGATAGTCTACTTCTGGAAATTCAGCCCCTGAAAACCCTGTGGAGCACAGTTCAACTCTGCCACATTTGGGGTCTTCATAAGGTGGAGTCGACACGAAGGCAACTCGTTTGGTTTTGGCTTAGGGTGGTAATGGTGGTGGGCACACCAGTGTGTTGGAGGGAGCTCTCCTTACTGATCCCGATCCCGTGCCCTTAATGGTGTATAAGCAGTCTTGGGGACTGCCTGGTAGTGGAGGGGATTCTGTTATGTGAGGTGGGTACAGGTGTGGGACCCTGCAGCCCGTGGCCTATGCAGTGTGGGAGATGTTGTGTGAGAGACTGGCATCGTGGCCAGGTGTTTGATGACCCCATGCTGAGCCCTGCCTGGCACAGACTGCAGCTGTGTCTGGCCCAGGGCCCAGCAGGTGTGGGGTTCACAAAGGCCCTGCGCTGTGGCTGGGACAAAGTGTTCACACTGTTCCCATAGGCCTCCCCACAGGCACCTCGTTGCTGCTCTTCATCTCTCTGGCTCCGTCTTGCTGGGAGCTCAGCACTCTCTCCTGGTTACCACACTCCCCGCAGGGAGAAGAGACTCAGCAGAGGGGGCCGAGGAGGAAAGGGTCTTTGAAAGCCCGGGGCCCTAGTGTGATGCACGCTCAACCTCCAGAGGGTGCTTGGGGAGCAAGTGAAAGGCTGGCATGGAAGGGTGAGACCTGTGGAAGGTACAGAGCCAGGGCCAGGGGCAGGGAGCTCAGCGAGGACAGGGAGGCTGGCAGTAGGGCTGCCATGTGCCCAGATATGTGGACTGGCCTTGCTGTTGGTATGTGACCAGTGGCAGGCTGGCACCCTCTCTGTTCTTTGTCTCCAGTGATCAAGGGAGATGGCGCAATCCCTGAGATACACTGGGGACAGGGCTAGTGCCACGACTTGGGGTGACATGTTGAGGTTGCCCCCAAGAGGACGGAGAGTCAGGAAACGAGGTCCTCCCTCTATGCTGGGGATCTTAGGTTAGTTCACCATATATTCAGAAACACGCACACACGCAAACGCGCGTGCATACACACATACACACACACACACACGCCCTGCTCCTTCAGCACCCTTTCACAGAGAGAGACAAAAGTATATGGGGAGCGTGGGAGGGGCATCGTCCCTGTGTGGACTGTGACTAAGCATTTCTGAGCAGCGTAGGCAGACTCTGGGCTATGGCGGACAAATACTTGACTTCCTGGGAGGAAGGTGGTCTGGGACTAGGTGGGAGAGCAGCATGGGGTGGGGAGGTTATCAGGGCAACCTCCTCCAAGAAGTGTGCCAGCTGCCAGCCCGTGTTCTCCCAACAGCAGAAGCGGAGCAAGCTTCTTTTAGCAGATTTCTTTGTTTGCTGCTCAAGGTGCCCCCGGGGGGTCTGGGTGCTGACTATTTGGCAACATGCTCTAAGCCGCTCCTGCTGGCACTCCTGGATGACTTCCGGCAGCTCCCAAGAGGGGCTGCGCCCACCCGCGGTCTCCGTCTGCCCCTCCCAGGGAGCTGTGCTTCCGCTTCCCCACCCAGCCTGGCATCTTCTAGCAAGGGGTTTCCAAACCCAGGAGATACCCTGGTGGTGCAGTGGTTAAGAACAATGGTGAACCAAAATGTTGGCAGTTCAAATCCACCAGCCACTCCTTGGAAACTCTGTGGAGCTGTTCTACTCTGTCCTATAGGGTCTCTGTGAGTCAGAATCAACTTCGTGGCAATGAGTTTAGTTTTTTGGTTTATTCTTAAACTAAGCTCTTTTTTTTTTAAGTGCTCATAGAATAAACAGTGCAAAGAAACCATAAGGAGATGAAGTGAAAAGTAAAAATTAGTCCTTTCCCCCCCAAAAATATTTTTTTCCCAAGCTCCCTCCAAATCCCGTAAAAAAAGGTAACTGCCTGAGTTCCACCCTGAGGGTGGGGCCCAAGCTCCCATCCTGTTTAAATCCTGTTCTCAATGGTTAGTTAATGTACATGGAGGGACGACTCCCTGCCACGTGCTCCACACACCTCCTAGCTTTTTCCTCACCCTGGCACACCCCAGGCAACATTTTAGGATTGGCACAAATGGTTAAGTGCTTGACTGCTAACCAAAATGTTGGCGGTTCGAACCCACTCAGAGGTATTGTGGAAGAAAGCCCTGGTGATCCATTTCCAAAAGATCACAGCCATTGAAAACCCTATGGAGTGCAGGTCTACTCTGACGCATGTGGGGTTGCCACTGTTTTTACTGGTCTGGTGCAGCCAGAGGTGACTGGCCTCAGTACTATGACCTCCACAGGCCCCAGTGTCCACCCCGAGTGTTGAGGGGTCACTTCCTTGGTCCCCTGGTACCAGTCTCAGGGCACCAGGTGGGAAACATGTCACGAGCTCATTCAGGTTGCCCTTGAACTTCAGGTGCATGCAAGGGAGGCTCTGGGGGGTCTTCCCTGTCTCCTCCCCACCCCTTCCCTGGTTCTCTTGGTTCTTGGGATTATTTCTCCAACTTCCCAGGATTGGAAACCCTGTTATTGCCCTATGGAGGAGTGGGGTGCCCTTCCTGTTCCCAGACTCAAGGCCTCTTTTCTCCCTGGCTCATGTGCTTCCTGCCAGAATTCTGATGCCCACATGCCTGCTGAAGCCCGCTCCTCTCTGCGGGCACAATCCTGTCCATCTGTATGATTGCGTTTCCTCTCCCACAGCACCCCTGTCCCACTGGGTCTGTCTGGCCCCAAGGGCCTTACCCCAGTGTTTCCATCCATCCCTGCCTGCTGAGTTGTGGGCAGGGCTGGCCTCCTCACCCTCAACACCAGGAGGCCTATTTCCAGGGAGGGAGTGAAAAGGTTCAGAAAGCATCAGAGTGGGCATTGGGGGACAACCCTTCCAGGTACCGAGGTAAGAGTCTGGAGACCCCCAGCTTCTCTCTGCCCCCTCACCATTATGGAACTCTATTGAGCTAGATGGATTGATTGATCAATTAATGCATTATTAGAGTGGGAGGCAGTATAGTATAGTCATTTCAAACATGGATTCAAATCCCAGCTCTGCCTGTTATTAGCTATGGACCTTAGGCCTCGGGAACGTGGCAGTGATCAAGAGACGAGGTCTTGTTCTTATTGAGCCTCTTCTAGGGACAGAGACTAAAAGGAACACGAAACATGTAAATAAACTGGTCGATTTCAGGTAGCAATGAGTGCTGTAAAGAAAATAAGACAGGGTAACCAGTAGTGATGGAATGGTGGGGGGATACTTTTAGATAAAGCAGCCAAGGAAGCACTCTCTGGGGTAGCGGAGGAGTGGTGATACAGTGCTGGCACCTGTCTGATGAAATGAGGCAGCCACAGGAAGAACATTGCAGGCAGACAGCTTAGCACGTGCAAAGGGCCTGAGGTAGGAAGGAGCTTGATGCGCCTGAGGCAAGTGTGGCTGGAACTTCCTGGCTGAGAGGAGGGTGGCCTGAGATGAGGCTGGGCCTTGATGGCTGAGGTGAGGAGTTTGGATTGTATTATAAGTACCTTGGGAAGCTGCTGGAGAGTTTAAAGCCAGAGAGTAACGATCTAATTTATATTTTCAAAAGAGCTCCCTGGCTGCCGTGAACAATTGGCAGGAGAGAAGAGGAGTCCAGGAGTGGGTCCTCGGATCTCCGGTTCTAATAAGGCTTGACCATCTGATGAGTGATTTTGATAAAGGGACCTCTCTTCTCTGGGCCTCAGTTTCCCCATCCGCATAACAAAACAAGGCCTCATAGGTCAAGAGCAGCACGGTCCCTATCATTGCTTGAGGTTTCCTCTGTATTAGAAAACGAAGACATTTCAAATAGGCTTATAAAAATGATGACATAATGTATATGTTTACATCCAACAAATTAATGCTTTTAATGTTGAACGTTGCAATGCCGTCTGATTGTACTATTCACAAAATGTCGGCAAGATTTATAAAAACAGTTAATTCCTAGCGTTTCCAGCAGTGAGGCCTGGTAACCAGACACAAGTTTTGAGCCGCGTGACCAGCATTTGCTGTTTTCAATCCTGTCAGTGTAACCCTGCTCCTTGGATTATAACCTCATGTGGAGAAAACATCAAAATTCTGGATTAAGCCCCCTCCCCCAAACGTGTAGCCTGAGTCAGAGGGACCCCAACCCCCTCTCAGAGACCTGTTTGATTTCTGGTTCTGCTGTGTATAGGGTGGGTGGGAGGCAGGGTGTGGAGGGGGTGATGTCCAGCCTTCCTCAGCCCTTGGCCAGCCCTGAGGGGGCTCCCTGTCCTCTGTCCAGGAATCAGTGTCTCCTGCCTTCCCTGGAGGTTATGGAAGGAGGCCAGGGAGGGAGGGGAGCCAGGGGTGCACCCCCACAGCCTGGCCCCACCTCCCCTTCTCCATCCTGCAGCTTGTCTTCAGCTGGGGAGTTGAGCCTATGGAAACAGAATTGGACTTAATTGCTTTATGGATGGAAAAGCCACATTTCAGTATTGATCTTGGCTTCTGCGGCCCTTGGAGGATGGCCAGTGATTGCTCTAATGGAGGAGTGGGGGGAAGGGGAGCTGGCAGCCCAGGAACAAGGGCTAAGGCTGGGAGGGGGGCCCTTTCTCCATCCTCACCACCCTCTCTAGTGCCTGCCTGCTCTCGCAGAGCCATGAGGAGACTGGGGTTCTAGTGCATGCTTGGTCTCTGAGTGTCCATGTGAGTTCAGGTACATCACTTCCTTTCTGTAGGACTTGGTTTTCCCATCTGGGAATTGGGGGCAGGTGGAGGTAGTGGTTATGTTTCAGTGCATGGAGAGCAGTATAACACAGGGTTTTAAAGCCCAGGCTCTGGGGTCTGACTGCCTAGGTACAACACACGGCTCCTCCATTCACCATGGGTGTGACATTGGCCAGTTACTCCTCTGAACCTCTGTGCCCTCATCTGTAAAACTAGAATAATGATAGAACCTCCCTCAAAGGTTACTGTGAGGGCTAGAAATGCATATAAAGAGCTCTGCACAGTGCCTGGCAACAGAAAATACTCAGCTTTTGTTAGCAGTTCCTTTTTTATTGCCTTTTTTTTTTTTTTTAATTAAGGCATTAACTGCCAAATTGTGAGAAAAGCACCAGAAAGGGAATTGGCTACTACTGAGGCCTCGCCTTAAGTCAAACAGCAGTTCCAGGTCTATAAAATGGGGATAATGATGCCCTCAGCCCAGGGTTGTTGGGTGGACTGAATGGGGTCATAGATAGGACTGTACCCAGCGGCCTCAGAGTCAGAGGTCACAGGTAGCAAATCCTGAGCAAGGCCTCTCTCCCTAGTGGGTGGGAAGGCCCAGAAGATTTAGACGGAAGCCCTGAAAAGGAGGTTTGAACATCCTGGGTACACCATGAGGCTGCCACAGGGAGGTTCTATAGATTCTTTGGGGCTACCTTCATCTCTGAGGCCTCTGAAAGGCAGGTAGCTGCTTTGAATTAGTACAACTCTTCTCCTGGAGAGGATATCTACTCCCTTGGAAACGTGTTCATTCATTCAATCGCTCGTTCTTTCATTCAGTTATTTCTTGAGCACCTACTATGTGCCAGGCATGCAGCTGAATGCCAGGGGTGCACAGAGACCAAGTCCCTGCCCTCAAGGATACAGGCGTCTGTAAGACAGTGTGGAGCATGCTGTCAGGGGCTGTGAGAGCACAGAGAAGAGGCCCCCTACCCACCTGGCAATCAGGGCAGGCTTCTCGGAGGTGATGACATCTAAGGATGAGTAGGAATGAATGATGGCCAGTGCATGACGGTATGGGAAGTTGAGAGAGTGTTCTAGGCTGAGAGAACCACACATGCAAGGGCCCCAAAGTGAAAAGGCTGGCTGGGGTAGGCTCAGAGAAATGATTTTCAGCCTGGGCACAGTGTAGAGCCTGACGGGCCGAGCTGGAGGATGTGGCAGCAGGAGTCAGGCCTCAAAGGGTGTTATAGGCTGGTGGAAGGAGCTTGGGCTTCATACAGGAAGGGGCTTAGGGAAGCCCCTCATTTGAGAGCTCTGGAAATTGAGGACTAGAGATGGGAAGGGACTTGCAACCCGGGCCTCTCCCTCTTCCCACCGCACCCCCCTGCCTTCCTGGAGAACCCATAGGCCCTGGCTAAAAGGCAAGTTTTTCCAATCCCCATGGGCTGCCCTGGGAAGTGGAGATGAGAGGCTGTGAGGAGGGAGAGATGGGGTGGTGGAGGGTCCTCCCTCACCTGGACCTCACCTGGTCATCTGTGTTTCAGACCATCAGAAGCTGGAGCGTGAAGCCCGCATCTGCCGCCTCCTGAAGCACCCCAACATTGGTGAGCCCTGGGGAATGAGTGAGGAGTCTGAGGGGGGGCTGGAGGGGACGGGGTACGTGAGTGTTTGTGGAGTGGGTGCTCTCTTCTCTGGGCACAGCAACAGTAGAGATGAGGAAGGGGGCGTCTTTAATAGTTTCCACCTTCCTCAGAGACCAGCTTGGTTGGGGGAGAGTGAAAAGGGGGCCCTTCCTCCCTGCCCACGCTGCCGGCAGCCTCCTTCGGAAAAGCTGTTTCAGGAAAACTCTTGGAGCTCTGAGAGAGACAAAAATAGGCCAGGAGGGAAAACACTTGGCCTTGGCCTGCACAGCCCACTCCCCAAGCCCACCCCCATGCTGAGTCAGTCTGGCACCCTGGCCCTGCCGCCTCCCTAGCCCTGCCACTCGCCACCAAGAGGCAAGCTCCGTTGGCCCAGGCCTCAGGGGTCAACCGGATGCAGGCTGAGGCTACGTGGAGAGGCCAGCCGGGTTGGATCTGGATGAAGTGGGCAGAGCCAGGGCAGCAGGGCCAGCTGAAAGGGCACTAAAACAGCAGGTTACTGCCTGACCTCCCCATCTCCACCCCTGCACCTTGGGTGGGGTGGGGGTGGGAGGCTGCACCCCTGCCCGCCAGGATTCTGAGTCGTGACAAGAGGAAGTGCAGATTTTAGATCTAGTTCTGCCAGGGAATGGCTGTGTGACCTTGGGCAGGAGTACTACCCTCTCTGAGCCACTTTTCTCTATCTTCACAAGGAGAGGGCTGTTCAGATCAGTGCTTCTCCTTTTTTAATCACCTGGGCATTGTGTTAAAAGGCAGATTCTGGTTCAGTGGGCTGGGGCCTGAGATTCTGCGTGTCTAACACGCTCCCAGCTGATGCCAAGGCTGCTGGTTCATAGGCTGTGCTTTGAAAACAAGGCCTATGTGCTCTCTAAGGGATACTCTAACTCTGACAGCCACCATGCCATCTCCCTCAGGAGAGAAGCACCTCTCAGTGCCCAGGGCCCTAAGGGTTAACTCTCTTGCTCAAGCGAAGCATCTCCATCTGCTATTTATACCCAGACGGCACCTCCCCTTAGCTGCGCCTGCCTGGGAAGGGGAGCAAAGCTGCACAAGAGCAGCCAGAGGCTCCAGGGCCAGAATCAGAGAGGAGGCAGCCGGGAGGCTTGCAGGGAGGATCCCTGGTTGGAGCCTGGTCCCTGGCCTGCTTACTTCCTCACTGGGTGGCCCTGGGCTATTCCTGCCCTCTCCCAGCCTCTAACTCCCCATCTGTATGATGAAGGGAGCGTGTGAGTTATCCTTGACTATAAAATTCCAAGGTTCTTTTAAAGGCTGTCTGCTCTGGAGAAAGGAGGAGGGAGTGTGTGTGTGTGTGTTGCTACCGGATTGCAGCTGTCTCAGGTCAATGCTGCCCCTCCCCACTTGCACCCTCTTCTCCCTCTCATTCCCAGCTATAATGGAGCAGTAAGTTAGGGGTTCTGGGGCTGACAGGCTGCAGCTCAGATTATGGGTTTGCTGCTTAATTGCTGTGTGACCCTAGGCATGTTGTTTAACCACTCTGATGTACAGTTTTCTCATCTGGAATACGGGAATGATACCTATCTCATAGTATTGTGATGATTAAAGCATAGCATAATGCCTGTCCTGAGGTAAGTGCTTTGTTATCATTAAGCTGCCCTCCTTTTCCCCAACCTACACCTTCCTATAGAATAACTTGACTTAAGTAAGACATATTCTCTTGCCTGAAACACCACCATAGGGTTATCATTTCCCTGAGTCATCAAGATTTTTGGTCATCATTGGAGACAACATTGTGGTTAAGAGAACGGGTTTTGGAGTCAAGCACACCTGGGTTCAAATCCCAGCTCTGCCATTTACTAGGTGTTTGAGCTTAGGCAGGGTATGACCCTTTCTGAGCCCCAGTATCCTCTGTGAAATGGAAATAATCACGTGCCCACCTTCTAGGATTGTTGGGAGGGTTAAATGAGATATCGCAAGTAAAGCCCTCAGTCCAAGCCTAAACCAAAAAACCAAACCCACTGCTGTCAAGTCAATTCCAACTTATAGCAACCCTATAGGACAGAGCAGAACTGCCCTATGGGGTTTCCAAAGAGCAGCTGGTAGGTTTGAACTGCTGACCTCTTGGTTAGCAGCCGAGTTCTTAACCACTGCACCACCATGTCTCCAGTACAAGCCTGGTACATGGTAAATGCTCAGAAATGTTAACTATCATCTTCATTATTATAATTCTCATCAAGTCATTCATTCCTTTCCTCCATTCACCTGATGTCAAGTGTTCCCAAGATCTGAGGTCTTTGCTAGACACTGAGGATGTGTGGAAGGATTGAGGCTCCGGGGGTGAGAGCTGAGGGGGAGGTGGCTGATGCACAGCTTGCTGGGAGCAGAGCAGAGCATCCCAGAACAGGAAAACCCTCAAAGAGCCTTCAGCTACTATCAGGGCTGGAAGGATCCTTGGAGGGTGCCCCTTCCTGATCCTTTAAGCATCTCGCTTTAAAGTAGGTTGTAATTTCAGCCCAAAGAAGTGCAAAGAGGTACAGCCACGGGCGTAGAGCCTGAGAAACGTAGACAGAGAACTAGCCCACATGCTTAGAGAATCCAGCCAAGGTTACTGGTTGCTGCCTATATGTGGCTGTTGCCTAGCCCCAGGGACAATAGGTCAAGGAAGTCCCTGACACGCACAGCTTGGTCCAGCTGTGCCATGGACCAAAACCCAAAACCAAACCTGTTGCTCTTGAGTCGATTTCCAACTTGTAGCAACCCTATAGCATCTTTATTTCCCCAATCCTGCTTGGGGGAGGACAGTACTCTGCTTTCTGGGCTATTACCACCTACCATCTACATATGGGGCAGACTCCAGAAGGCCACCCCAGGGAGCAGGAATCTTGGACTGTGCCAGGAACAACTTGAAAATCCAGAAGATGATTTGAGGTGGGGAAGGGAAATGTGGTTGGTTGATGATGAAGATGATAACGTCCTCATTTATTAAGTTCTTCCTGGTGCCAAGCATTGTGCTATGTGCTTTATGAGCAATATCTCACTAATTCCTCACAACAGCCCAGCAGTATTAGCACTATTGTTAGGAATGGAGGCTCAGAAAGGCTAAGTCATTTGCCCAAAGTCATACAGCCAGCAAGTCCGACTCCAGAGTCCATGTTCTTAGTCCTTCTTTTTAGCCTCCCAAGTGGATGTCAGGAGTGTGGTGTCAGGGACACACATAGGGAGGGGAGCAAGTCCTTTCCTTCAACTTCCAAGGAAAAAATTGCAACTGTTGGAAATAGGACAGGCATGTCAGAAACTTCATAAATCCTTCATAAATGAACAGATTTGTTTGTTCTGTGACAATATTTTTAAAGGCATAAACCGACAACCTAACTCAATTGACATAGACAAGCCAATCACTCCACCTGGACCTGGGATCATGACTACGCCACCCAAGAGCCTGTGGCCCTTGAAACCTGCTGTTTCTCTAGAACTCTGGCTGAGTTATTCCTCTAGGCAGCCTCCACCAATGAAAGGGGAGTTTGTGTGTGAAAATAGCATTGAAACGAGGAGTCCTGTCTCCTAGGCTCAGAGGTCTGATTCAGCCATCTCTCAAGGACAGAAGCAGACTCCAGTGCAGTTGCTACAGGTTGTGGACTGCCCAGTGGGGATTCAAATACAGCTCCTGTCCCCCTAAAGTGTCTTCTCAGAGGGACCCATTGCTGTTAAGTCGATTCTGACTCATAGGACCCTACAGGACAGGGTAGAACTGCCCTATAGGGTTTTCCAGGGAGCGGCTGGTGGATTCACACCACTGACCTTTTGGTTAGCAGCTGTTCTCTTAACCACTCAGCACAAAGGTACCATCTGAGCTAGAGACAGCAAATACCCACACCACCCCTGCCCCAATTATGTCCATTTCCCTGAGCTCTAAGGACCTTCTCTGTAGGGGTTGAGGCTCCTGGTCACGGGGTGGATCTGGGACTCCAGCCTTCAGGGGAGGGAAAGCTCCTTCCAAAAGTCACTGGCCCCATTCTAAAAGTCCTTTCTGAGATGATTCTGGCTGCGGCTGGCTTCTCAGAGCTTCTCACACTCAAGAAAGGAAGACTCACGCAGCTGCCTGGGGCATGCTCACCAAGAGTCCACTTAGAGGAAGACTGGGAGAGGAGAGTACTTTTCCAAAACTTTACCTTGATACACAAATAATACAAGTTTATTACAGATAAATGAGAACAGATCATTTTAGAAGTATCTCCTATAACCCCACCACCTAGAGCTAACATTTTTTGATATATGCTTCCAGATTTTTCTCAAGTACACTTATACGTATTCTCTCAGGTCAGGTTCCCTAGAAGCAGAGCCTGAGGTAGGCATTTGGGTGGTCATGGTTTATTGAGGTGCGCTCCCAGAGGAGATCTGTAAGGGGTGGGGTAAAGCAGGATAAAGAGGGGGAAGGAGCCGAGCAAGGATGTTGTCTCAAGTCAAATCTAAATTTGACCTGATCCCAGGTGGTGAAGGGGGACCTCTGGGGCATAAATCACATGGCAGTGTTATTCCTCCTTGGGACAAGGGGACCAGCCCTTTGTACCACCTTACCGTCCCCTCGCCCACACCTCCATTAGGCAATCTTTGGCTGAAGGCTCCAGGTAACCTTGTGGGCAAGGTGACTGCCCTCAGCCAAGGGCAATTCTCCAGAAAAAGGCAAGCGGGCACCTGTTAGCAGCCACTACTCCCAGCAGCTGGGGCGTGGGTGCATCAACCTTCTCAAGGAGATCTGGACAGGGCACATATACAGGCTTGCCAGATTCCATACCAAAAATATACAAGGATGCCCATTTAAATTTGAATTTCATATAAACAGCAAAAAATGTTTAGTATAAGTATACCCACATATGCAATATGTAGGTCATACTTAAAAAACCCAAAACCCATTGGTGTGGAGTTGGTTCTGACTCATAGTAACCCTATAGGACAGAGTAGAGGCGCCCTCATTGGGTTTCCAAGGCTATAAATCTTTTCAGAGGCAGATTTCCATATCTTTCTCCTGTAGAGTGACTGGTAGATTCAAACTGCTGACCTTTTGGTTAGCAGCCGAGTGCTTTAACCAGGGTGCCACCAAAAATATTTATCATTTATCTGAAAATCAAATTTAACTGAGCATTTTTTTTTTTTTTTTCTGGCAACCCTACCCCAATGGCATCTACTACACAGATACACATAAAATTGTAAAAATTAAGCAGGCAGTTTACCTTGAAATGCATTTAAAAAAAATAAGATGGATTAGTGGATGAATAGAGGAGTGAACAGATATGTGATAATGCAAGTGTAGAAAAATATTAATGATAGAATCTAGGTGGTGGGTATACGAGTGTCCACTTGACTGTACATTTGCAAATTTTTATAATAAAATGTTGATAAGAAACCAAAGCAGTGTTACAGGTGATGTTAAGGAGCCCTGGCGGTGCAATAGTTAAATACTCCGCTGCTAACGGAATGGTTGGCAGTTTGAACTCCACGGGAGAAAGACCTGGTGATCTGCTTCCGTAAAGATTATAGCCAAGAAAACCCTACGGGCAGTTCTACTTTGCCACATAGGGTTGCTCTGAGTTGGAATCGACTCGACAGTATACAATAACAACACAGGCACTGTTAGGCAACCTGCCTTTCTTTGCTGTAAAATATATTTAAAACATCTTTCAGCAATTATTTTTAAATACGTGTTACCATTTAAGAATTTAAAAATTTTTTTTAATTTGTGTCCCCTTCATCCTCCATCCCTGGCCCCCACCTCCCCTCGCCCGTAGGCACCCACTCTGGGTACTTGATGCCTGTCCTCAGTCCACTCCCCAGACCTTATGTGTAGATATGGGAGCCCATAAGTGATCCAGGAAATTCAATATTGCGTCGGAAATGTACGCACATGGCCAAAATTCAAACGGCACTGGGGTTTACAGTGAAAAATAAGTCTCCCACCACCTGTGACCACTTCTTCCCATTTCCTCCCTCCAAAGGCACCCCCAATGCCAGCTTCTCCGTTTCCTTCCAGAGAGAAGTATGTCCTATGCAAGCTTAAATACATCCTTTTGAAAAAGTACTGTGCACACTGTTTAGCACCTTGCCTTTCATCAAAAGGTGTAATTTGGCAATGACTCTGAATTTTTTTTCTGAACCAGGGAATACGTAACTGCTACATCACTTTAATAGCTGTGTAATTTTTATCATGTGGCTGTATTCACTGAGCCACGCCCCCTCTATGGACATTTTCAGTTTGTGGTGTAGGGCACTTGTCCTGGGAGCACTTGCACTTGGCTGGACGTGCGTGGGCCCCAGAGTCATCTCAGGCGTCAGGTACCACTTCTAGAAGCCCAGAGGGTGATTCTGAGAGCTCTGGGCTCCAGGGAGCCTTGCCTCTGCTCTTGGTAAATGAGGTGTGGAGAGATGAGTTTCTCAGCGCACCGGAACTCAGAGAACACCGTCACTGCCCCCTCCACCTGGCTTTATTATCTCCTCCGACCTGGAAGCGGAGCAGGGACATTAGCTCAGGGCCAGCACTGAGTGAGCACCGACTGTGTGCCTCATGGAACTCTTGCAACAACCCTGCAAGTCTAGGAGTTTCATTTTCATTGTTGGGCAAGGAAACCGAAGCTCAGAAAGGCGGAGCAACTTGCCCAGAGTCACACAGCTCATAAGAGGCAGAGATGTGAGCCACAGGCTCTTTGCATGTAGCTGGCCTGCCCAGTAAGGAAACTAAGGCCTTGGAAAGGAGAGGGGACCAAACTTTGACCAGAACAAGAGTCCACTGTCTCTAAACCCAGGCCTCTCTTTTTGACGTCAGAGCGCTCAGTGCCCTGAGCACTTGCTCATCTGTTTGTCAAAGCACCTGGTATCTAATTTGTGCTCAGTGACCATCTCAGCAATTGGAATGCTGGCTATACGAGGGACGAGAGGGAGGGCGGGGGTGGGAGCCTTGGATGTAACTGTTACCTCGGCCCCTCCCACAGTCCGACTCCATGACAGCATCTCTGAGGAGGGACACCATTACCTGATCTTCGACCTGTGAGTTTGGCCCCACCCTGGCATGGATCAGTACTGGGGGCAGCCTGAGCAGGGTCCCTGGGGCTGAGGAGTCCCAAATGTCCCTGGGCTGGGCTGGGTTGGGCTGGATTCCCTCTTCTGGTCCCAAGTCTCCCAAGCAGTGCAAATTGGTTTTCCTGCTACACCAACAAACACTTTTGACCTTCATGGTTACGTATTTATTTCCATTTCTCTTCTATTTATGGCCAGTGATGCCGGTTTCCCACTTACAGTGGCCATATAAAGTTTCCTTTTGGAATATGTTTATGTTTTAAAGCCAGTCAATTTAAGGAAAAGCAATAATGAAAAGATAGGCTTTGGTGGTTCCTGGATTGGCAAGAAAACTCAGCGACGCTGGTCTCATCTGTAATAAACAGCCTTGGGTTTCTAGAAGCCTGATGAACCTGAGCGATGTGTTCCAAATATCCCAGCCCAGGTCTAACACCAGCCTGGAGCCCAGGGCAGCAGAAAGGCAGGCAACAGAGGGGTAAGGGCGAAGGGGGGCCAGTGGGAGGCTATGCTGGAACCTAGCAAGGCTGTTATAACAGGGGCGCCCCTGGTGGCCCCCAGGCCTTCAGCCCTAGTCCCCTCCTTTTGGGGCTGAGGTTCTCATGTCCCTGGGGGGACAGTTCTTAGCTTCCTGGAGGCTCTTGTAGATGAGGCTGTACCATGGCCTCTGTGGGAGAGTGATTCTTGCCTGTTTCCCCAGGGTCACTGGTGGGGAGCTGTTTGAAGACATAGTGGCCCGGGAGTATTACAGTGAAGCTGATGCTAGGTGAGTGCCAGACAGCCTTGCAGAGGGCATGCAGGGGTGGGCCACTCTTGCCCGCTCTCATACCAGGACCCCTTTCTTCCAGCCACTGTATCCAGCAGATCTTGGAGGCAGTGCTGCACTGCCATCAGATGGGGGTGGTGCACCGGGACCTGAAGGTGAGTGGCCCACCCCTGAGTGCCATTCAGGGGGGAGCCTGCCCCCAGCCCTGCCTTCCCTTCCTCCAGCCAAGGGCCTTATCACACTCTTCTAGTTTCCCTGAGTTAGGCTGGGCAGGGAGTCTTCCCCACTGTCTGGATGAGGAAGCTGGGCTCAGGGAGGGAGAGCATCTAGGCTTGGGACTGAATTCTTCTGACTCTCAGCCCCACATGCTTTGTGCCAGGCCAGGAGGCACACCGGTAGACTGCCAACATTGACTACAGGGCATAGGGTGAGAAGACAGGCTCGGTTCAAATCCCAACTAGGCCCACTTCCTAGCTGCATGGCCTGGAGTATCTCAACCTCTCTGAGTCTCAGCTTCTTTGCCAGCAGGTTGCCGTAGCAACCTCTGCAAGGGGTCAATGAGGATGTCAAATGAGAGAAACCAAACCAAACCTGCTGCTGTCAAGTCGATTTCAACTCATAACGACCCTATAGGACACAGTAGAACTGCCCCATAGAGTTTCCAAGGAGTGGCTGGTAGATTCGAACTGCTGACATTTTGGTTAGCAGCCATAGCAGATATGTTATTTTTCTTGTTCTTGGGGTGTCTGGCAGGCTGGAGGAAGAGACCAATAGGACGTGGGGCTCTTGTAGTATCCTCCTAAAGAGACTGGCAGGACTAAACAAGCGTGGAGTCTAGGATTGGCCCCGGTCACCCAGCCCTGCCCCGTTAGCACAGGGTTCATGGATTACTCTGTGGGGCCTCATGGCATCAGTGTCTGGTAGCTTATGACATTGCCCCCATTTTTCAGAGCAGGAAATTAAGGCCTAAAGAGTTTAAGGGGTTTGCCCAACGACATGCAGTTCATTTGTGGAGGAACTAGGCCTGGAGCCTGGTCTTCTGGTCCTGGATCCTGTGCCCTCAGTAGTCTGGTGCCAATACCCACTCAATCCAGTTCCTGTTCCTGTTGTAGCCGCTTTAGGGTGACCCTGCCAGGCATCCATAAAACCTCTGCTTTTCAGTGATGACAAAGTCATTCCCCACTGGGTAGTCCCTTGAATAGACAATGCTCCTTCAATCTTTCCTGATGCTGAGGTTTCACTCATGAGCCCAGTTCTGCCCTCTGGGGTCACAGAGAGCAGCCTCCAGCTCGGAGCAGCCCTGGAGGGACTGGGAGCAGTGATGTTGCAGCTCCTAGGTCTTCTGCAGGCTACAGTCCCCATTCTTGCTGGAATGTGCTTTCCAGACCCTCGTCATCCTTGGCTCCCTCCCTCGGCATGCTCCTGTTGGCCCAGGACCCTCTTGGGGTACCCACCTCTGGCTGTCATGGGCAGTTCATGGTTTCTCATTGGAGCCCCAAGTGAGCTCCTTGGGACTTGGTGTAGACCATAGTCGAGTGTGCACATGGAGAGGGTCTTAGGCCAGACAACAGGACCGTTCTCCCAGAGGGCCTGTTCCCATTATGGCTCCAACCCCTGCTCAGGGAGGAGGGAGGAGAGGCAGCCCAAATTTAGACCACACTGGGTAGATTAATTAGTAGCACATTCATCAAATCAGGGCAGGACGGCTACCACGACCCAGGACACGTTGGAAATGCTGCCCCAGAGGACAAAAGAGGCCTGAACGAGCTGGGCAGACAGGAGCTATATTTGCTTGGGTCCTGCCTAGCTTTGGGCAGTGAAGGATCAGATGTGGGACCCCTTGGAAGTCCCCGTGGGGAAGAGAATTGGAGGACAGAAGGAGATTGGCTGTCTTCAGGGCCTCTGAACCCCTCCCCAAGTGGAAACTGTGAATCCTAATGTTTATCAACACTTACTGTAGGCCACTGTTAAGTGCTTTCCATGGATCACCTCAGTTAATCCCTATACCAGCTCATGAAAAAAAAAAAAAAAATTTTTTTTTTTTTTTCTTCATGAGGTAGGCATTATTCCATTTTTCTGAGGTGGAAACTCAAGCTCAGAGACGTGAAATAATCTGCCCAAGTTCTACAGTGTAGAAGGGACAGTGCTGGGATTAGAAGCTGGACCTTCCAACTGTAGAGTCCATGATCTTAGCTCCCCTCTGTACTGAGTCCCAAGGTGGAGGGGAATGTCCAGACCCAGCAGGAGGTACAGGATTTCTGGGGGCCTGAGCCACCAGAGGGCAGCAGACTTGATACCCAAAAAACCAGGTGTGGGGCCTTTTTCAGGGCTGTTGCTGGTCCCATGTACCAGCTCCAACTATCTGTCAGCCTAGAGTGGTTAAGATCACAGCTCTGGAATCAGACTTTGCCTCAATTTTGGTTCTCACTTACCAGCTGTATGATCTTGCTCAAGTTATTTACCTCTCTGAGCCTTGGTTTCCTCATCTTTATACACAGGACAAATACTTATATGCCACCCACTGTCCTAGGTGCTGATGATACAATGGACAGGACAGATAAGGAACTCGCATTCTACTGGGGGTGGCAGATAGTGAACACGCACATAGACAGATGAGAAAAATCATTAGAAATTGCGATGAGATTTCCGAAGGTGACAAAAAGGAGTCAAGCCAGAGGCCACCTGGGGGCTCCTCATTTCAGTGGAGTAGTCATGGGGGACCTCTTTGAGGTGGTGACCTGAGGTGAGGGCTGGTTGGGGAGAAGGGGCCAGTCCTGTGAAGCTTGGTTAGGGAGAGTTATCCAGGTAGGAGGAACAGGAGGTGCAAAGGCCCTGAGGTAGGACCATTTCAGGGGTTGTAAGAAGACCACTGTGGAAAATGACAATACTAATATCTACCCCAAGGTGTTGTTGGGATGAATACAGGAGACAATGTATACTGCATATATGGCCCAGTTTGGGCACATAGTAGGGATATTATTTTTTCTTCTTTGTTGTGGTGGTGGTGTCTCTTTTCCTCACATCAGCCCTAGCTCCAGACCCTGAGGGGAGGGGAGGAGAGGGAAGGGAAGATGAAGGAAGGGTCTTCCCGTTACAGAACGGAGGCCTTGGCATAGGGCAGACCCCTCTCTAAGGACTGACACTCAAGGCCCTGTGGTGGGGGCTGGAGGTGGGAGAAGGGAGCCCCTGGATTATCCAGCTACTTCTCCTGTAAACCCAGGCCCCCCAGAGGTGAGGTTCTGAATCTGCTGATGGTCCTCTTGGCCCTTTCCTCCTCTTTCTCCCTCCTCTCTGGTCCTGCAAAGCCTGAGAATCTGCTGCTGGCCTCCAAGCTCAAGGGTGCTGCGGTGAAGCTGGCGGATTTTGGCCTGGCCATAGAGGTGGAAGGAGAACAACAGGCGTGGTTCGGTGAGTGGGGGGTGGGTGGGAGGTGGCAAGGATTTGGGGGGCCAGCCTTGCTGTTGACACATGACCTATAGGAACTCTCTGCAGAGCAAGGGTGGGTTGGGGATGGCTGTTGGACCATCTCTATGGTCAAGCCAGCCCTCAGGGTGCAGGGCCCACCCCACCCAGCCTCTCTAGATCAGTGGGCTTTGCGTATCCTGTCTTTCTGGGGGCCAGGCTCAGGGGCATGGTTATCACTAAAACAGTTTCATGAGCACTCACCTTCACTGTTGGCTAAGGATTTCCCCTAGCAGCCTGGGTGCTAGAAAGCTTTATCCTGATTTTACAGGTAAGGAAATGGAGGCTGACAAACTTGGGCAAGGTTAAGGACACTTCAAAGGAGTATAAAACCCATTGTCGTGGAGTCGATTCTGACCTAACATAGCACCCCTATAGGACAGAGCAGAACTGCCCCATAGAGTTGTAAAAGGTCTAACTAAAAGGTCTAGCAGCCGAAGGTCTCAACCACTACGCCACCAGGGTTTCCTGAAAGGAGTATAGTCAGGAGTGTAACTCAGATGACCCAGTACTCTTTGAGATTTTGGTGTAATTTTAGTCTCTTTTAGCTATCTGGAATGTTTTCTTAGTAAGCAACATGGATCAATGGTTAAGAGCCAGAGCTCTGGATTTAAATCCTGACTCTGCCACTTACCAGCTGTGTGACTCAGGGCAAATCATTTCCCCTCTCCAAGGCTTCATTTCCTCACCTGTGAAATGGAGCTGTGAGAATTAAATGATATCAGGCATGTAGAATGCTCAGCTCCGTGTTTAGCATACACTTGATAAACAGTGGGTATTCTTATAATTAATCGTTAAACTATTTTTGTCCACTATTTCAGTTAGCCCTTCCGGTGATGCTGGGAGGTGTTTAAGATACCACCAGTTACCGCAGAGTTGACTCTGACTCATGGTGACCCCATGTTTGCCAGAGTACAGCTGCGCTCCATAAGATGTTCGCTGGCTGATTTTTCAGAAGTAGATCGCCAGGCTTTTCTTCTGAGGCATGTCTGGGTGGCTCCAACTGCCCACCTTTTGGTTATCAGCCAAGCATGTTAACCGTTTGCACCACCCAGGAACTCCAGTATTTAAGATAAAGAAAAAACTAAAACCCATTTCCTTTGAGTGGATTCCGACTCCTAGCAACCCTATAGGACAGAGTAGAACTGCCCCATAGAGTTTCCAAGGAGCACCTGTTGGATTCAAACTGCTGACTTTTTGGTTAGCAGCTGTAGCACTTAACCACTACACCACCAGGGTTTCCAGTACTTAAATACTCTCTTTCTCTCAGTATTTGAGATAGGAGTCCCTAGTTCCCCATTTGGCAGATGAGGAAACCGAGGCCCAGAAGATAAAGAGACCTACCCAAGGATTTAGGGGACAGAGCCGGAGTTAGGAACAGGTCCCCAGAAGTCCCATCATCAGCTCCTAGGAGGGGATTGGGAGTGGGCAAAGGTTCAGCTCTCATCCTGGAACTGCCATGGCATGTAGATTTCATCTCAAGTGCCACCAGCAATCAACTGGTACTGGCTGCAGAGAGGGTTGTGTTGAGAAGCTTATGAAGCTGAGTCAGGACCTGCGGGAAGGAGTTCTGATTAATGGTTTCTTCCATAGGCTCTGGAGTGGGGACATGTGTACTATGTATTTGCTGACCCTGGTCCAGAGGTTTACTGACCTCAGTCTGGTGCAACATGGAGTTGCATGGTGTAACACTAAGGTCTGGGGGGTGGGGGTGTCTTCCCATCTCCAGGGCAGCCCTCGTCCCCTCTTCCGGCAGGGCCTTGCTCTGAGTTACTTAAGTGCCAACCTTTGTGTGTGTGTCTGCCTGTCTGTATCTGGGGAGCAGGGTTTGCAGGGACACCTGGATACCTCTCCCCAGAAGTGCTGCGGAAGGACCCTTATGGAAAGCCCGTGGACCTGTGGGCCTGTGGTGAGTGTCCTGGGAGCTAGAAGACCCTTTTACTCCTCAGCTGCCCCCTCCTCTGGTGCCCCCTCTCTCCTTTCTTCATTACCCCCCTACCCTTCATCTCTCCTGCCCACAGAGGGTTGAAGGTTCTCCCATCCTCTCCCCAGGGGTCATCCTGTATATCCTGCTGGTTGGGTACCCTCCATTCTGGGATGAGGACCAGCATCGCCTGTACCAGCAGATCAAAGCTGGCGCCTATGATGTGAGTGTTGCTCCTCCTCTGCCCCCCCACCCCCATCCCTGGGTCCCCTTCCAGTGAAAGTCGATGCCCAGGGAGACCAGAGACCAGAGGACACCTCCCCCTTGCCCTCCCACCCACTCAGGGCCCCTCTCACTCTCAAGTGCACAGATGGAGCTTGAGGACTGACCAGGGCCCAGTATTGAGCACAACACACCTAATGACTGGGAGCCCAAAGTGACAGGATTTATCCTGTAGGGTCCAAGATGGCAGAAAGAGAACCAAAGTTGGCTCAGAAGTGGGGGAGCAGACCCCAGAAGCCAGGCTTTTATCTTTCTCTCTATATATGTAAAATAATAATAATAGCTAACACTTTTAACACTTATTTCCCTGGGTGGTGCAAATGGCTAATGAGCTCAGCTGCTAACCAAAGTTCTCCCGGAGGCATCACAGAAGAAAGGCCTGGTGATCTACTTCTGAAAAATCAGCCATTGAAAACCCTATGGAGTTCAATTCTCCTCTGACTCACACTGGGCCACCATGAGTCAGAGCTGACTCAATGGCACCTGGTTCTGGTTTAACATTTCTTTCACACTCTTCTAAATGTTTTACATGTATCACTACATTTACACCTCACTCCACTCTATAACATAGGTACTATTATTATCCCCACAGAGGCACAGAGAGGTTAAGTAACTGCCTAAGTCACACAGCAAAGAAATGATAGAACTGATATTTGAACCCAGGCAGTCTGGCTCCAGCGTCCACGCTTTTACCAAGCTATCCTGCTTTTCTGCATAGCTGTTATCTACCAAACTATGACCCACGTGCTTTATAGCCTATGCAATCCTCATGACTTGCCCAAGGTCTCAGAGCCAGGGAGAGGCAGGGGCAGGACTTGAACCCAGGTCTTCTAATTCTGAAGCCTGGGCTATAACCACTGGCCTGCTTCTCTCCAGGTGAGGCATAGCTTCAGAATAATGCGGGGGGGGGGTACCTTTCCCTCTGTCCCTCTTCCAATTGTCCTAGGGTCAGGTGACCTGTCCCACCCCTGATCCCAGATGGATCCCTGCATTTAGGAGCTTCCAACTTCCCTTGGTTACAGACGCCTGAGTGGGTAGGCAGTGGGACCCCTGCCTGCTCCCCTGCCAGTCAGGGGCTGGGGGATCGCAGGGGTGGCCTGGGGCAGGCTGGGCAAACCTGGCCTCTCTGCCCCTTCCAGTTCCCATCACCCGAGTGGGACACCGTCACTCCGGAAGCTAAGGACCTGATCAATAAGATGCTGACCATTAACCCGTCCAAACGTATCACGGCTGCCGAGGCCCTCAAACACCCCTGGATCTCGGTGAGCCTTTCTCAGCAGGGCCCTCCACAGAGCCCCGCCAAGCCTCAGGGCCCAGACCCCCAGAATGGGGCCAAGGAGGCCTTAGTTCACAAACTCAGACCTGCATGGTCCCCGGGGGGATTTGGCAATGGGAAGTATTTCGGGCTGGCGTCATGACTGGGGGTGCTACTGAAACTGCCAGTGGGCTAAACATCCTGGGTGCTAAACATCCTGCTGTGTTTATGACACCCCCTAGAACAAAGAATTGTCCCCTGCCCCAAATGTCGACCACACTTCCATTAAGATGTCCTGCTGAGGGGACCTTGGGGAGGCCTTTCCTCCAGCCTGCCTTCTGCTCACAGACCTCTTCCCTCTCCCCTCCAGCACCGGTCCACTGTGGCCTCCTGCATGCACAGACAGGAGACCGTGGACTGCCTGAAGAAGTTCAACGCCAGGAGAAAACTGAAGGTAACAGGTCCCCCCGGCCATGACCCCGGGTGTGGGAGTAGCGTGCCTGGGTCTCTACAGAAGCCAAGAGACTCACTCGCTAGTACTTCAGTTCATTCCTTCAACAAGCCATTTATTGAACACCTACTGTATGCTGGAAAGTGGGCTAGGCTTTGGGGAGTATATTAGTCAGGGTTCTTCAGAGAAACAGAACCAATAAGATTAGACGTATATGTTTACATATAGTAAGGAGCCCTGGTGGCACAATGCTTAAGTGCTCGGCTGCTAACTGAAAGGTCAATGGTTTGAAACTACCAGCAGCTCTGAGGGAGAAAAGACCTGGCGATCAGCCCCCATAAAGATTACAGCCTAGGAAATCCTATGGGGCAGTTCCACTCTGTCCTATAGGGTTGCTATGAGTTCGAATTGACTTGACGGGCACATGACAATATATATATGATAGATGAATATATATATACATACGTATACAGAAAAAAAATTTCTTTTTATACACACATATATACATATACGCAAAAAAAACCCACTGCCGTCGAGTTGATTCCGACTCATAGAGACCCTATAGGACAGAGTAGAACTGCCCCAGAGAGTTTCCAAGGAGCGCCTGGCGGATTTGAACCACTGACCTCTTGGTTAGCAGCTGTAGCTCTTAACCACTATGCCATGAGGGTTTCCTCTGTAAACCTTGCAGAGTAGTTCTACTCTGTAACACAGGAGGTCACCATGAATCAGAATTGGCTTGACAGCAACAGTCTTTGTTTTTTTTTTTTTTTGGCTATATACATATTCATCTATAAAACACATATATGAAGACAGAAAGAGGGATTTATTTTAAGGAATTGGCTTAGAGGATTGTGAGCAATGGCAAATCTAAAATCTGTAGGTCAGGCAGTGGGCTGGAAACTTGAGCAGAATGTCTATGCTATAACATAGAAGACTATGTTATAGTCTTCAGGCAGAATCCTCCCTTGAAAACTTCAGTTTTTGTCCCTAAGGCCTTCAACTGGTTGGATGAGGCCCACCCACATTATTGAGGGTAATCTGCTTTACTTGAGGCCAGCTGATTTAAATGTTAATTATAAGTAAATACCTTCATAGCAACATCCAGGTGTTTGACCAAACAACTGGGCACCATAGCCTAGTCAAGTTGACCCATAGCCATCACAGGGAGTTTGCAGTGAATTTGCCCCATGGCCACCTGACCGAGCTCTCAGTCTAGTGGGAGGACAGATGAGTGACCAGGAACCCTCAGGGCCGTGATGAGTGCTGTGACTGAGGCTGTGGGAACGCAAAGCACCACCATGAGCCAGGTCTGGAAAGATCCCGAAAAACCTTGCTGCAGCAAATGGCGTTTAAGCTGAGACCCTGAAAAATAAGCAGGTATCAGCCAAATGTAGGATCAGAGTGGGGAAGAGTGTCCCAGACAGGGAACAGCTGGAAGCGTGAGCATGAACCCTTAGGGCAACGGTGTATGGGTCAGTTGTGACTGGGTGGGAGACCATGGGTAGGGGGTGCGTGGTCCTGGCTTTGAAGCGCTGGGGGGTGGGGAGGGTGGCTGAGAGACTCAGACAGTGACCATGGCCCCAAGGAAGCAACAGTAGGACCCAGGAGGGCCCTAAACTGTGTGCTCAGGGTCGTGACAGCTCCTGACCTAGCTCTTGTCAGGGACCCCATGAGCTGGTAGGTGCAGGGAACAAGGGGTGCCCCCCTCCCTGCCCCGGCCAGTTGGGGCAGAGAAGCCATCAGAACGTTGGGAGATGATGAGTAACGGATGCTGAGGCCAGGGTCATTCGGAACCTCCTCATCAACTACTCCTGGGCCTGGAACGAGGGCTCAGGACGGGGCCATGGGCTGAGAGGGTGGTGGCTGGTTGATGCCAGGAGAACTGAGTCCTAGCCCCACCCCAGTGGGATCGGTGTCGTGGAGGAAGTCTCAAATGTTGCAATCAGGGATTCTAAAAATCGTAGACTATTGACTCAGGGGTTGTCCAAATCAGGTCAGACTTGGACAGGGTTAGAACCTTGGAAGGCCTGACCACAGGGCCATAGCCCCTGCCCCTGACTGACAGAGAGGAGTTCTTCATGCTAAGAACCCTCCAGATTCTGAGCCCAGGGCCACACAGGGACAAAAGTGCTGGAGTGAGGTGCTGAGTGCCGGCAGAGGGCAGAGAGGTGGAGGGCTGGCACGCAAAGGGTTTACTGTCCTTACCCAGGCAGGAAACTTCCATGGCCTTTTGGAGCCCCCACTGGCAGGCGTCCTTGGAGTCCATCCACCAGCCTTGCCTGGGCCAGTGGGACCTATTAATATCTGTTCCTAGGAGCTGAGCCAGCTAAGGCCCGCTAGCCCCTGACTTCTTCATGGGTGGGGGGCTCTTGGCCCTAGCTGGAAGTATTTGGTTGGGGGCAGTCTCTGGGGTGTGTGTAGGGGAACAAATGGAGGATCAGGGGCAGAAGGCTTTGTCTCTGAAGGCAGCACCTGCCTCTCCTTCCCCACTGCCCCTCTCCTTTCTCTGTCTCTCCTCTGACCCCTCACCCCCCCCCTCTCCCCCATGTCCTCCTCCTCTTCTCTGTTCCAGGGAGCCATCCTCACCACCATGCTGGCCACCAGGAACTTTTCGGGTAGGTGGTGGGACCACAGAGTCCCCAACACACCCTGAACTGGTCTGCTGGGGGTAGTGCCCTATTGGATGTTTGGGTACCTTCAGGCCAGAGGGCCTGTTGACAGTGGGTGCTATAGAGGACCCTGTGGCTAGGGGTTTACCTCACCTGTCACATACCAGCACCCAGAAATGGGGAGAGGTCAAAAGTTGTCCCCCCCTTCACAGCAGGGCTGGAGTTCTCAGACTGGGCCAATCACAGGGGAAATCTTCCTGAATGTTGGGGTACAGGTCCGGATTGGACTGACCCAGGCCCAGGGAGTAACAATACCCCTCACCATTATTGGAGCACTATGCTAAACAGTTCTCACGCATCCCCTCAGGTGGCTTCCATGACAAGGAAGTGAGGGGGCTATTGCTATCCCTGTTTTCCGGATGAGGAAACTGAAGCTCAGGGAGCTGAGCTCTGCCTGACTTACCCCAGTTGCCACTGCTAGAGATAAGCAGAGCCCAGATTCAACACACATTTGACCAAACCCAGAGCAAGTGCCCTTAAGCAGGCTGGGTCACCAGGGAGTCCATCAGAGGAGCCTCCCAGGTTCTTGGCCAAAGCCAAGCTGGTTAAGGTGGGGAGTACCCAATTACCTGTGGCATGTGGCCCCAAAGACAGCAGGGGAAGGAATTAGCATCAGGGCTTAGCAAGAAACTCTGCTTGGCATGTCAGTGAGTGGTGGGGCAAGCGCCTGACAGAGGCTTCTCTCCAGAGCCCGGAAGGGCTGGCAGGGCAACTGAGCCAATATAGGAAAGCTCACCTGAGGGGCCCTTTGGCTGAGGCCTGGCCAGAGGAGTAGACTGCAGCAGGCGTGTGGCCAGCACCACAGCAAGGGCTCAGCTCTGAGAAGGGTACAGCCCTGGCTTTGCTGAGAAGGTCCACCTGCCCGGTTAACCAGGTAGGAAGAGATAGACCCAGAGGTGAGAAGGGCACTGGAACTCAGCCTTCAGCTTTCCCTACCACACTGGACTGCTTCCCACCCTCTCCCCACACAAGGATCCTGCAGTTCCTTTAACTGAAAGATGAGCTGCCTACACAGTCAGCGTCTTTTTTTAACAACTGAATCGCCTCTTGAGAACTCCAGCCCAGAGCTCACAAAATGGTGGCCTGTGGTCAGATCCAATCTCCCTAGATGTGCTCTATGGGGCCATTGATGATTTTAAAAATTTTGGAATTGGCTCTCAGCACTTAAAAATCAAGAGATTTCAGATAAGACACAAAATTTCTGGCTTCTCTTGAAAATCAGAGTACCTGGCATGACTGGACCTGCAATGCTGCCAGCAGCTTGGGCTGGGGTTGAGCGGGTGTCCTCCTGCAGGGGGCGCACTTCTGCTCTCCACAGCCACAGCTGCCCATCTACTTGACCCTGACGCTGTGTAAGCTGCCTGTGATTTTTGCGTATCTCATAGATATGAGAGGAAAGGGCGTATTTCTTGTACCAGATTCTATCAAAAGTAGGAAAATGAAAGACAGCCTGAGAGAGCTGTGTGTTTTAAGATAAAGGGGAGAGAATACATATTTGAGGAAATAAGGTTCTTGCCGTTGGCTAGCCCTCTTACTGTCATTTCCATTATCTGCCTGGCCACTGTAAGTATTTGAGTTTGAGATCCCATTCTAGTCCACCTCCCTTCCCAGCCCTCTGAATTTCCCATTTTACAGATGAAGAAATTGAGTCCCAAAGATGGAAGTAACTAATTTACTGACAGAGCCAGGGCCTGAACAGGCTTTCCCCTCCAGCCTCTGCTTTGGCTGAGGTCTTCAACTCAAGGGCAGGGTCCTGGGAAGCCTCTCTGCCTCTATCTTTCAAGAAGAACCAAGGTCCTGAGGTTAGCCTCAAAATACAAGAAGAGCCCTGGGCTCCAGTCCTGACCTGAGGTCAACTCACTGCTTCACCTGTTCCCTCTTTGGACCTCAATTTCCTTATCTGAAAAATGGGCCTGCTGAGTGTTGCTCATCGTAACGATGCTCTAAGGAGACATGTGCTGGTGAAAGGACTTCATCAGCTGTGGCATGTGGGAGGGACTGCTCTGAGGTCAGCTCACCTCTTGTATTTTCATTTTAAGGCTCCAAAAGATGTGGGTGAGTGGTGGTGGACGAGGTGGAAAGGTTAGTCTGGACAAGTTAGGGGTCCCTGGCTCCACCGGGCAGCTCAGAAGTGGGAGCTTTCATAGACAGGATGAGGACACATAGAGAAAGCAAACCTAGAGTTAGAAGTGGGGCCAGTGGGCTGGAGGGAGCTTGAGGAAAGTGAGAGAGAGGCTTGGGAATGTGAAGGATCAGAAGGGGACCCCCACACCCTTGCTTTGCAAGAAGGAAACTTTGGAATGGAGCCTGGAAGGGGTCATAGGTGGAATGTGAGGGATGACCGGCAAGGGCCCCTGGGGTGTTGATGTCTGCACACCTACCCCTGGCCCCCCGCCCCCCGCCCCCCCCCCACCATTTCATCCTCTCCAGGCCACCAGGAAAAAAAAATTATAATGGCTACTGTTTACCGAGTATCTACTGTGCAGGGGTCAAGTGCTGTGCTAAGCGCTTTATATATACCCAGCCTTGTTTAACTCAAGGCATTTGCTTAAGGCCTAAAGCAGCTGGATGCCAGGCTGGGTAGGGCTGGGCATTCCGTGCCATTTCCTGGCTGGTGGCCTCTCCGAGAACTCTGGCTAGAAGACAAGGAGGGAGGGAAAGGGAAATGACAGAGGCCGAGGCCTCCCTGAGAGCTATAGTCCCGCTTTACCGGCCACCAGGAAGACAGCCAGCCCCAGCGTGGAGCTCGGGAGCCTGCAACTGCTGCCCAGGAGAAAGGCTGGGGGTGGGTGCTCTGGCAGGGGTAGGCCCCAGAGGGGGGCATCTGCTTCTTGTCACCAGCAAAACTCGGCCTGCAGCTGTCCAGAGTGAGTAGGCAGGGCTGACATATGACCCCGCAGCAGCATGGGGCTAAAATTAGAGAAGGCTGGGGCGGGAGGAGCATCCAGCCCCGGGCCAGGCAGCCAGGCCTCTGGTTGGCCACCACTAGCATGGGTGGTGACCGGGATCCAGAGGGAATCCCCAGGCTGAGGCAGCACCCCCACCGCCCAGGACGTGCTGGACACCTCCCTTGACCCATGGGGCCAGAGGGCCACGCTCACGGTTGCTGAGAATCTGGGGAGCCCAGGCCCACCCCGTGGCCACTGGCTGCCCTGGGCCGCTGAGGAGGGAAGAGGAGGAGGAAGAGAAGGAGGAGAAGGAGGTCTCCCTCAGCGTTGCTGACGCGGCTCTGTTCCTCACACTGCCTGCCCGCTGGCCGCCCGTGGATGCTGCTGTTTCTCACCCTGTGGGCCCTGGTGCCCTGCCTGGTGTTGTTAACCCTCTACTTTCTCTCCTCCACAGGAGGGAAGAGTGGAGGAAACAAGAAGAACGATGGTGTGAAGGTAAGCTCCCTGGGAGCTCTCAGGGCCTGCCTCCAGCAGCGTTTCCACCAACAGGGACTGGCTGTCAGGGCGGTGCAACCAGGCCCTGCTAATGATGTTCTGGGTAGACGTGACACACCTGTGGCCAGGCCGTCACCAGACCCAGACACCTGAACTTTGAGTGCCTGCCCTCTTACCATGAGAGCTGGGACTTGGTGGGGCAGGTGGGGGAGGGGGGCTGAAGGAGAGTGGGCGGGGCAGGTGGGCTGGGGTTAGAGAGGGTGCAAGGGAAGGGGCAGGTCCCAAGGTTCTTTGGGGTTGGAGACCTGGTGAGTGAGAGAGTGCAAGAGGGGACAAAGATGGTGCTGAGGGATGGCCTCTTCTGCCCAGAATGGGCCCCTGACCTTATGCCCACCCTGGCCCAGACCACAAAGCCCATGGAGGACAGACAGCCATTCCTCTCAGCTCAGGGACCTAGAGGTTTGCCCATCTCAAAGGCCTGCCAGTTCAGTGCCAAAAAACCCTCCTCCCTCCACCTGCCAAGCCCTAGGGGCTGGGGGAGACCCAGGCCTGCCCTCTGTCCCCACCCCAATGCCCGATGCCCGAGCTACTTCCCTCCACTCTTGCTGAGCCCTCCTTCCTGCCTCATCTGTCTTCTCCCTCTACTCTCAGGGGCCTGGCCCCCCGCTCTCTGCAGCTCCCCACCCTCCCTTGCCACTGGATCACCTTGTGGGTTCTCTTCTCTTGAGACCCTACCTTTTTCTGGGCTCAGACCCCTGCCTGGCCAGGGTCCTAGGGCTGGGCTGTGCCTGGGACCCTGGGAGGTGTGGGAAGCTCCCCAAACACAGCTACCCAGGTGTGCTGGTGGCTTCATCCCTGGTAGCATTTATAGTCTCAGGCTGCTGGCTTCGCTCAGTTGGGGGGCAAGTGGGAGGGGTTCTGAGCTGGATGTCAGAGGCCATAATGGGGGCTCCCCACTGCCCTGAGCTGTCTCTCCGTTTGAGTTTTCCCATAGGTACAATAGGCAGGAGTAGGAGGGGTATGGACTCGATAATTTCCAAGGTTTTGGCTTTAAAAGCAGACAAACAAAAAGAGCAACGAAAGCCCTGTCTAGTCATTCTCCCTTCTCATCTTGGGTCTTTGAGGGATACGTACTTATTTGGTTATTAGCCTAAGTGGCATTCAAACTGAAAGCGAGCCCAAAGACTCTGAGGAGATGCCTCCTTTAGCACATGGGGGTGCATGGGATGAGAAAGGGGCAGGCTGAGGGGATAAGAGTCTGGACTTCTCATGCCCACATCAGCCAGAACAGGTCTGTATAATGGTCATCGTGGTGGTTAAGAGAGCCTGGGTGGGCTGAGCAGTGGCGAGACCTTGGGCGGTTACTGAAATTCCCTGAGCCTGCGTCTCCTCATTCGTGCAGTGAAGTTAAAAGGGTTCCCAGCTCATAGAGCTGTCTGGAGATTAACAAAGACACTGTGTATACTGAAGGCTTAGCAGAGTGCTGGCGTGTGATACATGCTCATTCGATGCCCATCAATATTATTATCTTTTATCTGTTTTTGTGTATCAGACTTTTGGGTAAGATTTCTCTTGAAAACAAAGTTTGCTCAAGAAAACATTTGGAAAGCCAACCCAGTTTACAAAGTTAACATGCACCCACACCAAACCCTGGAATGGAATCCTGAATTGAGTCCTGGCTTACCTGCTGTTTTGGATTACCTATGAATCACCCTCTTGCACCCCCACTTTGGAAGGGTAATGCTAGGATGGCTGTACAGCACTCTGTGAGTTTTGAGCAGCTGGGGCTCTCTGCTCCCTGGTGTGCAGATGCAGAGCTGAGCTCCTTAGGGAAAGCCGTCTCCCTGACCCTGATTTGGGAGTGTCAGGGCATAGACCACAGGCATTGAGGGGCTATGGTCCAAGTCAGTGGAGGAGAAAGGGGTAGAGGAAGAGGCTGTTCTAGTCTGCTGGCCCTTGGATATGGGGCCTGGCAAAGCTGATAGAAGAACCACTGGGGGTGAGGTCAGGAGCCTCCCTCAGGTGGGTCTTGGGACAAAGCTCTAGTCTGGTTTCTCTTGTGGCAAGGACAGGAGGTGTCAGAGAGAAGGGGTCTCATGGCATGGTGAGACTGGGCTGGCCTGCAGGCTCTCAGATGGGCCTCGCTGAGTAAAGTGCCATGGCTTCCTGTAGCCAGGACAGATGGAGTGACTTCTCAGGGTGAACTGGGGTGCAAAGGAGGAGAAACGCAAAGGGTGTTCCAAGCCAGTTCGTCTCTTTGGCTCAGACTGCTTCCCTTCCTTGCATGGAAGAGAGAGGAAGTCCAGCTGGAAGACGGGGACATTGCCCAGGATTCAGAGAGCCCAGCCTGCAATACGTGCTCCCCTGAAGGAGCAGGTTGAGCAGCTGGGTGTGGGGTCCAGTCGGCATTCACCACCAGTGGGAAGGAAAGCTGCAGGTCTGAGCGTGGGTACCAACACTCCCTCCCTCCAAGACCTGGGATCGGTCCCATCACCTGTGGGAGGGGAGAGTGGAAGTTTCTGCGGGACCTGGTGGAGTCCTGGCATATACTTCTCTAACTGATAGAAATTCAGCCAAAGGCGAGAAAATGCACGTTCTTTCTGCGACTTGGTCCTAGAGACAAACCAGCAATTTCACCTGGGGTTTAGCTGAAAAATTGTGATTGGTTCCGACACTGCAGGAAAACTGGTCCAGTTGGAATTATGAAGATGTGACAGAATATTGTACTTCATGGACTTTTAAGGGCTTTTCAAGGCTAATTTTGACCTTACTCTGTTTCTACCATCCTTGCTAACTTTAGAACCACGCATTCGTGTAGTTCTGAGACGTGACTCTGCGTTCTGTGAAAGCCCCTCGTGAACTAAACTCTGAAGTGGCCAGTGTGAGATTCTTAATATCATCATCATTTGTGATTCAGGGAAATTGAGTCTTCTCATCACCAAGAAGCAATTCCCTCCGCCACCCCTAAAAAAAAAACCAAACCCATTGCCAACGAGTCAACTCAGATCCCTAGGCCCCTACTTTTATGAGGAGGGCATGACTCCTCCCACCCTTTAACCCCACTCACTGCCCCTGTTGGTGTCCCATCCGTGCCGTCGTGACCTCTCACCCATGTCCCATCCTGTCACTGTGCGTCTGAATCTGATGCAGTCTCTGCTCTGTGTTTCCTTCTCGTGTCCCGCCTGGAACTTCCTGGCCCCCGTGCAGCTCCTCAAGTTTCTGCTGACAGCCCAGCTGTGTGGGCTGTCCCCTTACCCAGAAACACTGTACCTGGCTGGACTCCAGCCAGGGAGTGAGGCTGACACTGTGGGAGAGGAGAGGAGAGGTACCGTGTAGCAGAGAGAGAGGCCTTCTGGCCTCTCAGATGTGAGTGCATCCAGGGTAGGGTCAATTTTTTGGAGAGGGGCAAGGCTACAGGTGCCCGGAGACTGGACAAAGGAATGAGTCCTGTACTCAGGTCCTGGGTTCCAGGCTCAGCTCTGCTAGTGGATTACAGAGAGACCTTGGACAGGTCACTTCCCCTCTCTGGGCCTCAGTCTCTCCGGTGTGCAGTGGAAGGGTCAGCCTCGACTTGCAATCTTCTATGAATGTGAGTCTTTAAGGCTCCTAGCTCAGACAGCTAAGAGAAGGAAAAGATAGTCTACATTTGTCCTCTTTCTGCTTCTCTTGGTTCAACAGACAATACATGGGAAGCTACAAATGCCCAAAGGTAGAGCAGACCAAATGGCAGGGCCAAAAGACCCAAATGCTAGGCTCAGCTTCACTTCTATGCTTGGTTTCTCTACCAGCATAAAGGAAAGTCAGCATATAGGCCAGTCACTGGAAAGCTATGAATGCAAGCAGGATTTCAAAGTCCACTTAAAAGACTGGCCCTGCTTTGGAATCACCTGGCATTGCTTATAATGGAGATGCCCCAGCCCCACCCCATGGAGGGGGTCTGGTTCTGTATATTTTTGACAAGTTTCCAAAGTGACTGTTATTCTAAATCAGGAGTGGGGTCCTCTCAGTAAAGATGTTGGGGGCAGCCTAGGAGGAACCGTTGGGCCTCATTTCCTGATCTGAGAGCCCTTTTGTCCTCCAAGAGCACTGGATTCTGGTGGCCTTAGGCAACTGGCATCCAAGATGTCCAAGATTCGTTCTCCCCATCAGAGCTTGGCATAGTGGGCGGCTTTGGTCCAAGGGAGACTTGGCCTGGAGCGTGTTCTTTAAATTGGTGAGAGCTAGTTAGGTGTCGATGAAGCCCTTGAACTTCAGGCTGAGAGAGGACCAGCCCTGCCAGGTCAGCTGTGGCTGGTGGCCCTGACTCCTTGCCCCAAAGCCAAGCTGGCAAAGGACCACAGAGGATGACCCTGAGGCCCATCCTCCTTCCAAACCTTCCTTGTTGTTCCGCTGCTCCCTGCCGTTTTCACGCTGTGTCTCTTCCTGTCCCATCTCTTCTCCTTGTTTTTCCAGAAAAGAAAGTCCAGTTCCAGCGTTCAGTTAATGGTGAGTGTCTGCCGTCTCCTAAATGCCGGTAAATGCTGGGCCTCAAACACTTGCTCCTGCCTCGCTCCTGCAGGCTGCACTGGGAACTTGGGGCGGGGAGAGGGTGCTCAGGGTGTGCCTGGTATGTGTGTGTTGTGTGACAATATGTGTGTGTGTGTGTTGTTTGCGTGTTTTTGTTAACACCTCCAACTTCATGGCCCTGACCAGCAGCCTGACAGTAGAACTGAGAGCTCTCTCTTGTATGAAGGTGGATTTGAACCCAATCCCATGTCCAGCCCTTGGCTTCTCGCTTCACCTTCCCCTCTGCTCTAAATTCATCTCAGGGCTTGGTTTTTGCAGTTGTGGCGAAGGGTGTGGCTTGGTTTGACAAAATGGTGGGCACCGTGGAGGCCCTTCTTGAGTTTCTACACAGCTGCCCAGGGCCTGCCGGGGGCAAAGGAGCCACCAGCCCCTGCTCTGTCTAGGGGTTCCAGTGGTGGCATGGTGGCCCACATCCCTCTTCTTCTGATTCCATTGCTTTCTCACTCTGTTGTGTGGTTTTTCTCTCATCTGAAAAGCCCACCCTCTCTCACACTGGCCCTCCCTCTCTCTCTCTCTCTCTTCCTCTCCTGCCAGCGTGTACATTCTTTCCCCCATTCTATGACCACCATGGTATCTCTCTGCTCCTCCACATACCAACTGCCCTTTGCTCCCTCGAGCAGACAGGACCCGGATACCCCATCCCACCCCTTCCAGAAAGGCCAGGGTTCTCCTTGCATCCATCCCTTCATCCCTACCCCCACCACCAGCCACCTGCTTAGCTGGGCCCTCCTGCTCCTTAGGCTTGAAAGTCTGGCAGGGTTTTCAGCTCAGCATTTGGATGACAGACCACAGGAGGCTCACAGGGATCGGGCTGCATCATCAGGCAGCTGCGGCAGCCCCCAACTGGCTGCACCTCTCCCTACTTCCCAGGTGTGCCTCACCACCTCCTATGTTCTCTTTGGCAGGAATCTTCGGAGAGCACCAACACCACCATTGAGGATGAAGACACCAAAGGTAGGGAGGGGCCTTGGCTTTGGTGTCTGGGCCCCTGGGCTTCCTGGAACTAGCTGGGCCAACACCTTCACTGACAGCTTCTGGCCTGAAAGGGCCCCAATGCTAATCTCGTTTCCTGCTCTCTGCAAGGAGCCCCAGCTTTGCCTCTTTACAGATGGATAGTTTGCAGGGTATTGCTTCCCCATGTGGGATATTTGGATCGCTGGTGGTATTTTACAGGTTCTGTGTTTATTTTGATACACAGTAGAAACAAATTTAACTTAATATATCCAAGTCATAAATTTATGGTAGTGGTATAAAATTTCTTTCTGAAAAAAGTGTAAGTTTGTTTTTTTAAGTAAGTTGATTAAAACACACACACACACATGCGTACACACACACACACACACACACAACCCAATAATCGTTGTAAAGAATGGGATAGCAAAATTTAGAAAGTTCAATTGACTGGAGTATGGGAAACACTGTTTAAAGTCAACCAGAAATGCAATGGCTATTGTAGCTGGAGGTTAACAGCACTTAAAAGCTCTCAGATGGACAAGGGAGTAAACTCCTGGATAACTGACCAGATAAAAAAGTAAGGGGGTAAATGATAACAATAACAGTAGTAGTGATGGCTGCCATTTGTGGAGCATGTGCTTTGTACCAGATACTGTGCCAAGCACTCTATATATGTTCAGTTAATTTTTCCAGCAACCTGATGAGGTAGGCACTGTTACTAACCCCATTCTATAGCCCAGGAAAAAGAGCTTATAGAGGTTGAGTAAATTCACCCAAGGTCCTGTGGCTCAGGAGAATGGAGTCAGGATTTGAACCTGGTTCCAGAGCCTGGCTCATAACCCCCACTCTGGGGTCCTCAGGTGTAGAACGTGCACTTGGAGCATAGAGGAGGGAGAAGGAGTGCTGGATTCTCCTCAGATGGGTTAGCAAGGCCTTGTTGGTTTTGCCACACCCAGCCCTCCTCACTCTCCAAGGGCAGGGATGGGCAAACGTGGGGTCTCACATTTGGGTGTGCCAGAGACTCCTTGTTTGAAATATAGAAAAAGGGTGTCTACCTGGACCCCCCGGGAGCTCAGCTATACCAGTTTAGACATTTTTCAGGAGTTTAGATATTTTACCTCGAAAGGATCACAATGATTGGAAACAGAACATTTTATCATGTAATAAGTATTTTGGCACAATTGCAATCCAGGCTTTAAAGCCATTTGACATTCCCAAAACCATGACTGCCTCCTGACTCTGCCAAAATATACTGGAAGATTGGCCTCACCCTGTGCCTGCCCCTTGTTTGGGTCAGTCTAACCTCTCTAGCTACTCCCATTTGGGGACAGGGGCCACTTCATTACCATAGCTTGGCACTAAGCAAATCACTCTATGATGGCACTAGGGACAACATTTAAAAATACATTATCCTATTGAGACTGAAATCTATTGCCAAAGATCTAATTTTACTTGGATCCACAATCAATGCCCATGGAAGCAGTAGTCAGGAAATCAAACGCTGTATTGCATTGGGCAAATCTGCTGCAAAAGACCTCTTTCAAGTGTTGAAAAGCAAAGAGGTCACCTTCAAGACTAAGGTGCGCCTGACCCGTGCCATGATATTTTCAGTTGCCTCATACGCATGCGAAAGCTGGACAATGAACAAGGAAGACTGAAGAAGAATTGAATATACCATAGACTACCAGAAAAACGAACAAATCTGTCTTGGAAGAAATACAGCCAGAATGCTCCTTGGAAGCGAGAACGGCGAGGCTTCATCTCATGTACTTTGGACATGTTATCAGGAAAGATCAGTCCCTGGAGAAGGACTTCATGCTTGGTAAAGTAGAAGGTTAGTTAAAAAGGGGAAGACGAAGACCCTCAGTGAGAAGGGTTGACACCATGGTTGCAAAACTGGCTTAAAACATAACAATGATTGTGAGGATGGCACAGGACCAGGCAGTGTTTTGTTCTGTTGTACATAGGTTCACTATGAATTGGAACCAACTCAATTGCCATGCAACAACAACAACACTGAGGCTGGGAGAACCCCCAAATCTAATGCCCAGAAATAATCTTTAAACCTTGAGCAAAAACTATCCCATGAAGCCATTGTTAAACTTAACAACCAAACCCGTTGCCGTCAAGGTGATTCTGACTCATAGCGACCCTATAGGACAGAGTAGAACTGCCCTATAGGGTTTCTAAGCAGCTGCTTGTAGATTCGAACTGCTGAGCTTTGGGTTAGCAGCTAAGCTTTTAACACTGTGCCACCAGAGCCCCAAACTAAATAACAGTTTAGCCCAATTAATAAAGAATTTTGCCTTGGGCATAGTGTTTTTATAAAGAATTATCTATGTGAGTTTAGAACATGCTCAGCATTTCTCAAGCTGAAAGATCTGAATTAAAAATCCAAGTCTAGAGTTGCAATATTGAAGGATTCTACAGGGGAAGTATTAAACAATGAAGGAAGCATCAAAAGAAGATGGGAGGGATACACAGAGTCACTGTACCAAAAGGAATTGGTCAACGTTCAACCATTTTAGGAGGTAGTGTCTTAGTTATCTAGTGCTGCTACAGCAGAAATACCACAAGTGGATGGCATCAACAAACAGAAGTTTATTCTCTCACAGTCTAGTAGGCTAGAAGTCCAAATTCAGGGCATTAGCTCCAGCGGAAGGCTTTCTCTCTCTGTCGGCTCTGGAGGAAGGTCCTTGCCATCAATCTTCCCCTGGAAGATGGAACTTCTCAGTGCAGGGACCCTGGGCCCAAATGACGTGCCATTCTCATGGTTCTTGTTTTTTGGTGGTATGCGGTCCCCTTGTCTCTCTGCTCACTTCTCTCTTTTATATCTCAAAAGAGATAGGTTTAAGACACAATCTTATCTTGTAGATTGAGTTCTGCCTCATTAACATCATAGACATAGGATTTACAACCCATAGGAAAATCACATCAGGTGACAAAGTGATGGACAATCACACAGTACTGGGAATCATGGCCTAGCCAAATTGATACCCGAATTTGATACCATGACAGGTAGCATATGATCAAGAACTGATGGTACTGAAGGAAGAGGTCTAAGCTGCACTGAAGGCATTGGTGAAAAACAAGGCTCCAAGAATTGACAGAACACCAGTGGAGATGTTTCAACAAAGAGATGCTATGCTGGAAGCTCTCACTTGTCTACGCCAAGAAATTTGGAAGCCAGCTACCTGGCCAACCAACTGGAAGAGATCCATATTTGTACTCATTCTACAGAAAGGTGATCCAACAGAATGCGGAAATTATTGAGCAAGATCGTTAATATCACACACAAGTAAAATTTTGCTGAAGATCACTCAGAAGCAGTTGCAGCAGTACATTGACATTAAATTCAAGCCGAAATTAGAAGATGACACGGAGCAAGGGATATCATTGCTGATGTCAGATGGATCCTGGCTGAATGCAGAAAATACCAGAAAGATGTTTACCTGTGTTTTATGGACTATGCAAACGCATTAGGCTGTGTGGATCGTAACAAATTATGGATAACATTGCGAAGAATGGGAATTGCAGGACACTTAACTGTGCTCATGAGGAACCTGTATACAGACCAAGAGGCAGTCATCCCAACAGAACAAGGGAATACCGCGTAGTTTAAAGTCAGGAGAGGTGTGCGTCAGGGTTGTATCCTTTCATTATAGTTATTCAACCTGTAGGCTGAGGAAATAATCTGAGAAGCTCGGCTGTATGAAGTATGCAGCTCCAGGTTTGGAGGAAGACTCTTTAACAACCTGCTATATGCAGATGACACAGCCTTGCTTGCTGAAAGTGAAGAGGACTTGAAACCTTACTGATGAAGATTAAGACTACAGCCTTCAGTGTGGATTACACCTCAACATAAAGAAAACAAAAACCCTCACAACTGAACCAATAAGCAACACTATGATAAGTAGAGAAAAGATTGAAGTTGTCAAGGATTTCGTTTTACCTGGCTCCACAATCAACACCCATGGAAGCAGCAGTCAAAAAATCAAACCTTGCATTGCATTGAGCAAATCTGCTGCAAGCAAAGATGTCACTTTAAGGACTAAATTGTGCCTGACCCAAGCCATGGTGTTTTCAATCACCTCATATGCATATGAAATCTGGACAATGAATAAGAAAGACCAAAAAAGAATTGATACCTTTGAATTATGGTGTTGGCAAAGAATATTGAATATACCACGGACTTCCAGAAGAATGAACAAATCTGTCTTGGAAGAAGTACAGCCAGAATGCTCCTTAGGAGCAAGGATGGCAAGACTTCATCTCACATACTTTGGACATGTTATCATGAGGGATCAATCCCTGGAGAAGGATGTCGTATTTGGTAAAGTAGAGGGTCAGCAAAAGAGAGGAAGACTCTTAATAAGTTGGTTTGCACAGTGGCTGCAACAATGGGCCCAAGCATAACAAAGACTGTGAGGATGGTACAGGACCCAGCAGTGTTTTGCTCTTTTGTACACAGAATCACTATGAGTCAGAGCTGACTCAATGGCACCTAACAACAACAATATGTGAATTTAAACTGACAATAGTTATCTAAAGCACAGATGAGAACTTTAAGAGGCAGACGGCTTAAATCAGTGGGGCTGCAACAATAGGGGTGGAGATCATGATAATGGTGACACAATGTGAAGCAGGTAACCGGTGTCATTGAACTGTTCATATAGAAATTGTAAATGCTTGTATGTTTGACTGTGTGTATTACCACCAAAAATACATGAAATATTTTAAAAACACATTATCCTGAAGAAGAATTTTCTATTAGGGTCAAGTCAGCATTCTGAGTCCCATAAGTACGGTCTGCTTAACCACATTCCTGGCTCTGCCCCTGTGGATCCCAACTCCATAGGTCTGTAATGAACTGAGGCATGGCATTTCTAAGACATTTCTCATATTTGAGGCTCGCTGCCCCAACGGTAAGAGATGGGTGCTGGGGTTCTGAGGAGACTTGACATAGCCTCAGAATCCTAGTCTTTGAGCAGACAGGGACTGTGGGGTTGATCTGGCTTTGTGTCTCCCCACTGGAGTCCATTTGCTGGGTGACCTTGGACAAGTTGGAAACCCTGGTGGCGTAGTGGTTAAGAGCTACAGCTGCTAACCAAAAGGTTGGCAGTTCAAATCCACAATGCCCATACTCGTTGACTCAACGGCAACAGGTTTAGTTTTTTTGGTTCATGGACAAGTTACTCAACCTCTCTGAGCCTCCATTTCCTTAACGGTAAAGAGGTGATAATAAAGTCCCAACCTCAGGATAGCTGTGCAAATGAAATGAGAGGATGCATACAAAGTGCTCACACAATGTTTGGTGCATAGTAATTGCTTAATAAATCTTCATTTCTTTATTTCAACCTGGAGTTTGTGGTTGAATGACATCCTCTTTGAGCATCGGTGTCACTCAAAGATTATTTTAAGGCAGTGATTTATTTGTTAAGCAGGGAGACATTATGGAATACCCGTTGCTGTTGAGTTGATTACCACTTACAGTGACCCTATAGGACAGAGTAGAACTGCCCCATAGGGTTTCCAAGGAGCGGCTGGTGAATTCGAACTGCTGGCCTTTTGGTTAGCGACTGAGCTCTTAACCACTGCGGCAAAATTTGTATGTGTTGTTAATGCAAAATATGAGACGTCGAAGATATTTTCCACGGGGGGTAGTGGGTTTTGACTGTATACATGAGGCCCCAGCATTTGCAATCCTTATTCTCTGCTTTAGAGGGATCTGGATGGAAAAATTTGCAAAGTATTGCATTGTAGTTCATCTATGCCCCTTTTGGCTGCTAACTGAAAGATTGCCGGTTCGAACTCACCCGGCAGCTCTATGGGAGAAAGACCTGACGATCTGTTCCCTTGATGACAACCTAAAAAAACTCTTTAGGGCAGTTCTACTCTGTTACATGGGGTTGCTACAAGTTGGAATGGACTCAGAAGTACCCACCAACAACAACATGCTCCTTTTACAGAGTGTAATCTGACGCCCAGAGAGGAGAAAAGGCCATGTCCAAGTTATTTATGGCAGAACTGGGACCGTGTTCCCTGCCTCAGTTTCCCCACCAGCAAAAAGCCCCAGGAAGGAGCCCTATTGGTGCAAATAGTTAAGCGCTAGGCTGCTAACTGAAAGACTGGCAGTTTGAACCCACCCAGCAGATTTGTGGAAGAAAGACCTGGCGATCTGCTCCTGTAAAAATTACAGCCTAGAAAACCCTATGGGGCAGCTCTTCTCTGTCACATGAGGTCACTATGAGTGGGAACCGGCTCGACAGCAACTAACAACAGCAACAAAAAGCCCCAGAGGCCAGGTGTGGTGGAAGAGATGCCTACTCAGCCAGGAATTCCTCCTTGAGCTTGGCAGGAGAGAAGATCTTTGTGCCTTCCCCAACCTCTCCAGGCCTCAGAGAAATTTTCCAGAGAACCATCTTCTGGTGTTAATTTGTTAAGTCTTCATACTAAGTGAGAATAGCCGCTGGTGGGATGGACTCTGACCTAAAGTTAAAGTTAATTAGAGATGTCATCCTCCAGGGAACATTTCCCCCCAAGCGAAGAAAGGGGCATTAATATTTCAGAGCACCTCAGGCTTAATGCACAGGCCTCTCACCCTCTGAGCTGCCCAGCACTCTGCCAGGCTTCCTCCCCATTCCCTACCTCCTCCTGATCTGACCATGAAAGATTAATTTCCCCTCTAGCCCAAAGAGCTGCCTCAGACTCTGGGCAGAGACATTCTGGGAAACATCAGCCAGGAATTCAGATCCCATCTTGGCCTTGGCGTGCTGTGTGACCTTGAGAGAGTAGCTTAACCTCTCTGGGGCCTCTGCTTTTCCATCTGTAGGGAGCACTCCTGGATTTGTCTGGGAGAACGCCTGGCAGATGTTCTCTGACAATGCCAAAGGTTGCTACCCAGCAGCTTCTAGATGAACCCCTCACATAGCCCCAGGGCTGCTGAGGACATGGGAGGAGCCCAGACCAGAGTAGCTTCCTCCAAAGCTGAGGAGCACCAGACCTCCAGATCTTCTGTCCAAGGATCTAGGAAGACTTTGGGAAATTTCTGCCCACCAGGCGTTGGCTTCTTGAGTAGCTGGAAGCACAGATCTGTGGAGTTGGAATCCACAGAGGCAAGGTCATACTTGTAGGGCTTAGAATGTTGTCTTTACCCTGACAGGGAAATATTCTTTAGAATAATGTATTTTTACTATCTTAGCACTGTCTCGGATGCATTAATAGAGGTATAGTGTCCAGAATTGAGGAGGGGAAAGAGAGTGCCACCACAGAATTGATATTCTGCAGTATTCAGGTTAGACCTGAGGTGGTATGCCCATACTCAGAAAGGCAGCCAGACAGCTCAAGGATCCTCAGGGAGGGTCCTTGAGTCAGGACCTAGAAATGACATCCTGAAGGATGGGAAGACTGATTAGAGGAGGGCATGGAGGCTGGGGGACCATGCTCTCCACGCAGGGCCCTGGAAGGCAAGACGAGGACCAGAACTGTAACTGGGAGCTTTCATGGGGACAGATTTCAACTTGAAGGAAGAAGGCTCAGTTGGCAAGAGTTATCCAACAGTGTGGGGGCAGTGGTGGTTCGATGGGAGAATTCTCGCCTCTCATGGGGGAGACCTGGGTCGGATTCCCAGCCCATGTACCTCAAGTGCAGCCACTACCCATCTGTCAGTGAGCACTTCTGTGTTGCTATGATGCTGAACAAGTTTCCGCAGAGCTTCCAGGCTAAGATGGGCTAGGAAGAAAGGCCTGATGATCTACTTCCAAAGATGAAAAAACCCTGTGGATCACAATAGTCTGGTCTGCAACCAATCATGGGGATGGTGCAGGGCTGGGTAGTATTTTGTTCTGTTGTCACCGTGAGTGGGGGGGCCGACTTGATGGCAGCTAACAACAGTAACAACATCCAACAGTGCAGTGAACTGCCCGACAGACCATAAGCCCCAGGGTTTCAGCCAAGGCTGAGCCACCACATACCTCAGTGTGAGTTCTCTAGAGGAGCAAAACCGGTGAAATGTCTCTATAACTATATAGAGAGATTGACTTCAAGGAAATGGCTCATGCAATTGTGAGGATCTGGCTCCAGAATTGTGGGGCCTGGCATGTCCCAAATCTGTGGGTAAGGCTGCAGGCTGGAGACCTTCCGCTGGCTCACAGAGATTGCCACACGATAATAATCACAGCTCTCTTCTATGGAGTGCCAGACACTGCTGTGATTGCTTTACATAATGCATCATTATTTACATAAATGTGTTGCTATAAAGGGCTCGGAGCAGTACCTGGCTCTCGGTGAGTGTGTTAGCTATTTCTATTGAGATATTCTAAACTTAGCTCTTAAAACAACCCTATGATTGGTAAGTATTTTTAGCATCTCCATTGTACACATTGGGAAACTGAGGCACAGGGAATCTCTTGCCCAAGGTCACACAGAGCCAGGATCCAAACCCAGGGAGACTGGCTCCAGAATCCCTTGACTGCTTTGCTAAACTTCTTTAAGCACAGGCTCATGGAATGTCAGTGTGGGAGGGTTCTTAGATCCAGGCAGAGAAGAAGGCACTTGGGTTGGCACAGGTCCCATCCATCAGTAGCATGTGGATTTGCTCTGGGCTCGATTCCACATGGGAGCAGCTGGAATGAGGTGGCTCCTAGCAGGGGTGGGGAGAAGGATGGCCCTTGGACAAATTTTTCTGTTTTTTTTCCCATCCTGAGCCTCTGGCTCCCATGATGGAAGGCAAAATTGAGCAGGGGTCAGGTTCTCTGCAGCAACTAGGGGCAGAGATTACCAGGCAACTTGGGCAATTCCAGGGAACAGGGCAAAGAGAGCAGCCGCAGATTGGATTGGAGCCATCCATTCATCCATTTATCCATCCACCCATCTATTCATCCATCCACTCAGGCATAAATATACTGAGTCCCACCTCTGCCCAGCCCCAGGCAAGGCCCCTGAGATAGACATGCTATCATCCCGTGTGGCACTGTGGAGTTCTTGGGCTAAATATGGACTCATTCTCTGCTCAGGCGATTCTGATTGGAGCCATGAGAGAAAACCAGTTGCCATCGAATTGATTCTGACTCAAGACGACCCATGTGTGTCAGAGCAGAACTGTGCTCTATAGGGTTTTCAATGGCTGATTTTTCAGAAGTCGATCGCCAGGGCTTTCTTCCGAGGTGCCTCTGGGTGAACTCAAACTTCTAACCTTTTGGTTAGCAGCCGAGTGCGTTAACCATTTGCACCACCCAGGGACTCCGATTATTCACTGATGAAGATGATCATCGCTGCATCTGCTGAGAACGCACCATGTGCCAAGTGCTGTGCCAGCATGGGGGCTCCTGCCCCTGGGAGGCACGTAATATGGAGAAGAACATGAGGGGCTTTGAAGCTTCAAACGCTGGTTGAGTCCCAGCTCCCCAGGAGCAAATTATTTAACCTCTCTCACCTTCCATTCACTCATCTGTGATGTGGAAGGATAACCACAGTGAAGTTTTGCTGTAAGCCTTTCAGATTTTGTAGATCGAACACACAGCACAATGCCAGGCACGCTCATACATTCATTCAATAACGAATGCCTCTGGGGCCCAGGTCTGTTCTAGGCTCCAGGGGTACAGCAGGGCAAGGGCAGCTGCAGGCCAGCCTCCTGGAGCTGATATTTGAGTTGGGGAACGAGACACGTAAGCTGTCCCAAACAAAAGCGCGGGGTTCGTGCTATGACAGGAAGCATGAGGGGGTACCAGGATCCTATGGGAAAGGCCCTGGGCTGGGAGCTAGGCTCTGTACCTAGTACGTTCTAGGTCCTTGGGCAAATCACAACTCTCACTGGGCCTCAGTTTCCCCACCAGTTTGACAAGGGGTCTGGAGTTCCTGATGTTTAAGCGTTCTTCTAGCCTTGATGCTTTGTGATTCTGTGTCTCCACCCCTGGGGTGGAGGGCGTGGCCACAGGCAGCTGGTGAGGGAAGGGGCAGGTGTAGGCCTCAGCCAGGCTCAGTCTCCCTCCCAGGCTCCTAGACCGAAAAATGCTGAGGCCCGGACTGAATTCACGCTCTGAGCAATGTGTCCAACTACCGCACCTGAGACTGCTCCAGGTGGCTGACCAGGTTTGAAGCTAGGCATGAGGCTGGGGAGGGGTGGAGAAGGACCTGCTCCTGGGAAACCGGGTGAGGCTCCTGCCAGGCTCTGCTGGGAGCCAGGACACTTGACTTGGAATGCCTTCATCACTAAGGGCCCACTCTCTTTGTGTGTAAAATTGGGGGACCCAGACCTGCCGGCCTTATAGGGTATTTGTGAGGAGCAGATGAGGCAAGCTGTATGGGAGGGTACAGGCGATTCCAGTGCTAACAACATGCACCTACTGTGTGCCAGGCTTTGGGCCAAGTGCTTCAAGTTCATCATCTCATCCTACCCTGTAACATCCCTGTGAGTAGGACACTGCTATCCCCTTTGACAGACCAGGAAGCTTCACTTCATGGCCCACAATTGCACAGCTTGTAAGGGCCTGGGCTGGAATTTAGATGAAGATCTGTCTGGTACTGAAGCCTGGGTTCTTTGCACTACATGTTTCGTACTGAATATGAAGGTGGGAGTGTCCCCATTTCACAGATGGAAAAACTGGGCACAGAATGTCACCCATCTAGTAAGAAGGCATGAATCCAGGTCCCCTGATGTCTAGCCCTGCTCTGGACAGACCAGTTGTTTGTGGTGTTTTAGTGGCAGACAGAGGAGAGTCAAGTCTCAGCAACTTGGATTCATTATGCAGAAAGTTCTACAGAGCTCGGTGCCTGGTTTCTTAAAAAAGAAAACCACTGCTCTTGAGTCCATTCTGACTCAGGCACCCAAATGGACCCCAAAGCTCACCTGGACTCAAGGAATGAGTAAGCCCTAAGATCTTCCTCAGTGGTCCCAGGATACCTTTTGGCCATGAGGGAGCACCTAGTTGATAGCTGCCAGTGACAAATGCCACTCCTGTTTGGATTCAGGTAAAAAAGCAAGGTGGTAGGGACATATATTTTGGAGTCAAGACCTAGGTTCAAACCAAGTCTAGAATCAGGACATCCGCCATGTATGCTTTTTGGAGGCAAGGACTGCCAACTGAGATACTGACTCTACCTTTTCTAGTTGAGGGAACTTTGTGCCTTTTTCATCTTTCTGGACCTCAGTTTCCTCTTCTGTGAAATGGGGATAATAATACTTACATCCCAGGGTTGATGTGAGGATAAATGACACAATCTCTCTGAGGTCTGGCACATGATAAGGACTCAGGGAATGGTATTTGGTGCTTTGTGACCATCGCTATTGTTATTACTATTTCTCTGTGTCCCCTCCTGCCTTACAGTGCGGAAACAGGAAATTATAAAAGTGACAGAGCAGCTGATTGAAGCCATAAGCAATGGAGATTTTGAGTCCTACACGTGAGTCAGCTGGGCTCATTCTGCATGTCCCTGTGCCTGGAGCTTGGTTCAAGGGTGCCAGTGGTTAACGTTGGAGGTCCTCGTCTCAGACCCTCACTCGCTCACCCTGCATGTGCTGGCGACCAGACTAAACTCGTATTTTTCTGTTTTGCATTTGGATTTTATGCTTTTTTTTCTCTCTAAGTTTTCGGCTCGCAAAGGTTTGCCTTCCTCCTCCTCTCATGTCTTGCACCCCAGGCAGAATGCCAACAAAATTCCTTTGCTTTCCCAGGGGACATGGGGATGGTCTCCATGACAGCGTGGGGCTCCCCAGGGTGAGCTGGGATGGAGCGGGGTAAATCCGTCCTCAGTCCCACTGCACGGGCCTGGTACTCACCCGAGACCTCCTCAGGCCTCTGGCCTCTGATGGGCAGGATCTCTGGAAGTGGGCAAGAATCCATAGGGTGTGTACTGCAGTGAGCAGGGGTGAGCAACCATACCTCAAAACTGAGCCATAAATCCTCTGAGGAGTTAGGCAGCGTGCATGAAAATCACGTCTGGACCACCCTTTGGAGGTGAGCTGTGAGCAAAGGCTGAGCTGGAGCACCCCCTGGTGGTCACCTACATCCTTCATGGTGTGGCCAGGAAGCGGGCCCTCAGGGGGTCCTGAAGAGAGTGAGTATTCTGGGTTTCAGCCTTAACATTTTTTTTTGGGCCAGTGCTGACAAGGCCTGGCCCTGGAAATGAACACCTGGATCCCACCCTTGCCTGTTAGGTTCAGATGAGTTGGGAATAACCTGGCCAGGGTTTGCTCCTTGGGCAGTCTGTTCCTCATTTCCGCTGTGCCCAGGAGCTGAAGTTTGTCTTCTGAAGGCTTAGCGGGCCAGGTACGTTTTAATAGTGGGGAGGAGGTTTTGCAGCAGCGAGGGGTAGCAAAACCCCCAGAAATTCACCGGTTCTTTCCTGAGGAACAAGGACCTTGGAAGGTGTACATATGAAACTGAGCCCGGCATGTCTGTCTGTGTGTGCATGTACCTGTACACGCGTGTGCATGTACCTGTACACATATGTGCATGTTTGTGACTGTGCACAGGTGTGTGTGCACGTGTGAGCCTGGGTGTTGCATCATGCACGCAAACAGGCTGTTAAAAGGGTCTCGCAGCAGCTGTAGAAAGAGTGAAGTCAGGGCGTATCTTGTCGATGGCTCTGGAAGGACACAGCCAGGGAGTGAAAGACAGAGAGAGGTGGCCCCTGTGGACCTCAAGCCATTTCTAGGGGTCCTGGGGAACCCCTCCACCTCTGTGGTGTCACTTCCTCTGGGATCTGCAGCCTAATCTGAGTTCTGACTCTTTGCCATGACCTCTGGTGCTGGGGTATCTCTAGGTCTGGCCCTGTGTGACCCTAGATAAGTCCCTTTGTCTCTCTGGGCCTCTGTTTCCCCATATGGACAATGGAGTTAGAGCAGATGGTCTCCAAGTCCCTTCACCTTGGGAGGCAGGGACACCCAGCTACCTCCAGGAGTGGGACTTCTCCAGTGGTGGTGTGGGGTGGGGAATGTCAGTCTCTGAGACTCTCAAGGTTAGGTTTGAATCAGGTCTCTCAGGCTGCCTTGGACCTCCAGCCCTGGAGGATTCTGGAGCCAGAGGGCCCTGAGAATTCCATATGGTCTGACCATAGGCCCTCACACACACAAACTACCCCTCTACACGCTGAACTGCTTCATCCATCTGGAGAATTTGAGTTCCCAAGTAGAGAAGCAAGTTGTCTGGGATCACAAGCACAGTCAGAATGGAGCAGGGTCTCACCCTTCTTTATCTCTCACGTACCCAGTGTCCAGCTCAGATAGTGCTGGCCTGTCACCCTCTTCCCAGCATATCCAGCTCCACCCGTATTGGGACCTTGCTTGCCTTGGGACCTATCCTGTCCATGGCTTCATTGCCATGGTCACAAGGGCCCATCTTGTGCCACAGAAGATCCCAGAGACTTGGGAAGGCAGAGACTTTTTCCCCTTCCTGCATCTGCTTGCACGTCTCCCAGCAGACTTGAAAGACTTGGAAGGAGACTTGGAAGAGGCTGATGGGCTAGCAGTTCAATACCTCCATTATGGAGTGCCTCCAGGACCATGTCCTGCTCACTCCTCCCAGCATAATCTCAGTCAAAGCTCTTTCCTCATCTTACAGTAGAGGAAACAGGCTCACAGTCAGGGCTGATGCTAACAATAGGGCACCTTTGTTCAGATTAGCAAAAGGCACCCCTTCAGGGTATATCCCTGGCTTGATGAGCAAAAGTCACTTTTATGTGAAGGAAAAGGCACCCCCTCTAGGAAGACAAGTTAGGAAGAAAGCCCCTCTGTATCCTGTAGCCTAAGCCAGGGGAACAGACTCAGGAGAAAACAGGCTGAATTTCATTCCTGCCTGGCCGCTCGGCATTACACGGCTTTGCACAGCCATTCACGGTGCTCTTATTTAGAGATGTTACGCCACTTGCTTGAGGTCTTCTAACCAATAAGTGGCACAGCCAGGACCTGAACTGGGTCTTCTGGTTCTAAATGGCATCCACCAGTCAGCGATGTCCCACACTTTACAGTTTGTAGGCTCTTTCCCACCCACCAACCTAATCGATCCTGTGAGGTAGATCCAACTGATTCCATTCTATAGGCTCAGCCTAGGATGGCCCAGCTCTTCTCCCCTCCAGGCCTCTGAGATCAGAGGGTGCCCCTAGGAGCGACCTCAACCCCTTTCTCTGTTTTCCTTCCCCCAGGAAGATGTGCGACCCTGGAATGACAGCCTTTGAACCTGAGGCTCTGGGGAACCTGGTCGAGGGCCTGGACTTCCATCGATTCTATTTTGAAAACTGTGAGCAATCCCTTCTCTCTGGGGTGCCTGTTGTCTGCTCTCGTTCCATGTCCTGCTGGATGGCACAGCAGGGTGACAGGCAGGGCCCCAGGGGCGGCTCAGGAGCCTGTGAAGCGGAAGACCCTGTGTGGACAGGGGTGGGTATCATCTTGGCTCCCTCTCCTAACTCTGGCCCATTAGGCTGCCAGCTGCCCCTCCTGTGGCTGAGGATGGGGCAAAGGGGGCCCCAGAAACCTGGGATAAGTGTGACAAGCCCTCCAGCCCTCTCCTGCCCACCGCCCTGGGAAGGGCCTGAGGAAGAAGGGCTTTATCCCCATTTTATAGATAAAGGAGCCTTCTCACCGTGCTCATACACCCAAGTTATGTCATTCTTGACGCCTGGGGCCACTCCAGCTGCCCAGCTGGTCACAGGCTGGCTCAGGGGTTGTTATGCAAGTGTTCCCTGCGGGTGGGAGGTTGGGGGAAGAGGAGAGGCACCCCCGAGCTCACACTGCTGTGCCCTGCCTGTTTGTCTAGGTCTCTGTCCTACACGTCTGTCCTTCCTGGGCCTCTCTTCTGCAGGAGAGACCTTGGCAGCTTTGCAACCAGGGGCTGTCAGTGGGCTGAGGCTGGGCCTGACCTAGGGTACTTTCTGCCTTTATCTGAGTCTGACCTTGGCCATGGGTCAGACAGAAACCAACCAAAGCACACATAGGTTAAAATCACAGAGCTCGGAACAGAAAGAAGGCCCTGGTGGTATATCCAGGGTCCCCCAAAGTGAAGGACATGCACCACTGAGGCTACACAAGATGATCTGGGGTATATATAGGCACCCCATGCAACAGCATTAGTTCGCAGAGTCAGAACATTGTTCCCTTTTTTATTCTCTTGCCATACTTCTGGCTACATCAAGGAAAAAGGCTCAGTTGGGTGCTAGCCTAGTTTTAACACCTCTCTGACACTTCCCAAGCCCTGGTGATGCAGTTGTTAAGCGCTCAGCTGCTAACCAAAAGGTCTCTGTAGGAGAAAGATGTGGCAGTCTGCTTCCATAAAGATTTACAGCCTTGGAAACCCTATGAGGCAGTTCTACTGTGTCCTATAGGGTCGCTGTGAGTCAGAATTGACTCAACGGCAACGGGTTTGATACTTCCCAATGTCTCTATCCAAGACAGCAAGTCTTGGGCTCAGATCCTTTGAAGGCAAGAGCATGGAGCTAGAATTACATAATTCTATTTTGTTTTCAATGGACTTATTAAAATTTTTATTCTGTGATACTGCTTGTTCATTAATGATGGTACTAGAAAATTTTCATTAAAATGAATTAATATAAATTAATGAAGTGAATGAATTTAAGGAAATATTTTAATGAAGTTAGTATAGGTGGCACTTGTATATATGGTAAATGTCATAAAGGTAGAACTTACAAGACTAAAGTAGAGGAAGTTGAGTTAGTCCAACTCTTCATTCATACAGAAGGGGAAACTGAGGCCCAGAGAGGCAGGCATTTGTGCAAGGGCACCTGAGAAATGGTAGCAGAACCTGGACCTGACTCCCTCCAGTGTCCCTTCCCTTCCCACTGGGCCCCCTTTCGTCTGCACACTAGCAGCCCCCCCCCCGGGGTAGGATTGACCCTCCTCCCTGGCCTTCATGCTCTCTGACTGAATATTATGGAGTACAGAGGCTGAAGAGCCTGCCCAAAAGAGCTGAGAGGAAGGAAGCTGTATCTTCCTTTAATAAACCAAACTCTGATTCTCCAAACTTAGCAATGGGGATTGGATTCTCATTGGGAGGAGAACTGGCTGAACACTCTGGAGCTCCCTTGCTGAACTCTGTGACCGCCATTATGCTGGTCTGTCCTCTAGGGGTGCTAACTCCCCAATAGGAACTCACTGATCCCCAAGTAGCAGAGACCAGCCTAAGACCTGGCTCTCCAGGCTCGGGGTGACCAACCCACTGCTGTCGAGTCGATTCCGACTTGTAGCGACTCTATAGGACAGAGTAGAACTGCCCCATAGAGCTTCCAAGGAGCGCCTGGCGGATTTGAACTGCTGACCTCTTGGTTAGCAGCTGTAGCACTTAACCACTACACCACCAGGGTTTCCACTTAGGGTGACAAGGGAAAAGTCAGAGAGAAGACCATGCCGGCCCTGGGCCTGCTCCATGCAGTGGGCTCGTCTTAGCACCAGCCCCCTGGACTCTGCACTCAACCATCTGGTCACATCAAAGGCAGGACCCACAAGAATAAGGCCCAGAGTAAACTGCCCTCTCCTCCAAGTCCTACCTTCCAGCTTTCTAATTTTTCCTGCTTGAGGACCTGGCTCTTCCTGCCACCTTATCCACCAGGAGAATCCTACTGAAAGTGTGCAAGAGGTGGCCACATTAGGTGGTTGTTTCTTTACAAATGTCCCTCAGGCCTCCAGTCCTCACTGACCGCAGCAAGGCCCAGGCCGCCTGTCTTAGTTATCTAGTGCCGCTATAACAGAAATACCACAAGTGATGTTTTTAACAAAGAGAAATTTATTCTCTCACAGTCTAGTAGGCTAGAAGTCCAAATTCAGGGTGTCAGCTCCAGAGGAAGGCTTTCTGTTTCTGTCAGCTCTGGAGGAAGGTCCTTGTCATCAATCTTCCCCTGGTCAAGGAGCTTCTCTGCACAGGAACCCTGGGTCCAAAGGATGCGCTCTGCACCTGGTGCTTCTTTCTTGGTGACGTGAGGTCCCAAACTCTCTGCTTCCTTCCCTTTCCTTTTATCTCTTGAGAGATAAAAGGTGGTGCAGCCCACAGGAAACTCCCCTTACATTGGATCAGGGAGGTGACCTGAATAAGGGTGTTACAATCCCATCCTAATCCTCTTCAACATAAAATTACAATCACAAAATGTAGGACAACCACACAATACCGGGAATCCGGGCCTAACCAAGTTGACCCATATTTCTGGGGGACACAATTCAATCCGTGACACCCCCCAGCAATGCTGAGCTGTGGCTGCTCCTCCTGGGACTGTTCTAAGCCTGTTCTACCTAGAGACAGGTTTCTTTCAGGTTCAATTGCATCTCTTTCAGGAATGGGCACAGGTGTTGTGTGTGATCTGGAACGGGTCCGATTGCTTCTCTGGGCCTCAGTTTCCATATCTGCTAAGTGGGTACATTGATACAGATGGTCTTGAGTGCTTCCAGTCCTAGGCGCTGTTGGGAATGCTTAATGAAGCCCTTCCTGCATTTTGGAGGAGGGCCACTGTGTGATCTCTGACCTCTGAGGTCACTCCCGGCCCATGATGCAAAAGCTCTATAGTCTATACATCCGAAAGTCCAGAATTCTATGTATGTTATTCTACATGTCCAAGACTTGGTGATTTTAAGTCCTTTATCCAAAGCCTGGGTGTAACATGATTATAACGTTAGGGGACAGGTGTTATTTGGCACTTCTGGCAGTTCTAAAAAAAATTTTTTTTTTACATTTTCCAGGAAATTGGCTGCTCACAGACCTGACTATGTCAGAATCAGGGTAGAAAGGAAAGGGAGTTTTCCAATATTACAGATCCTTGCATTAGAGTCTCTAGGGGTGGGGTTGGAGAATCTGCGTTTTAAATCGGCTTTCCACATGGTTTAGATCTACATTTCGGCTACACTAAGGGAGGCCCTGGTGGTGCAGTGGTTAAGCACTTGGCTGCTAACTGAAAGGTTGGCAGTTTGAACTTACGAGATGCTCCACGGGAGAAAGATGCGGTAGTCTGCTTCCGTAAAGATTACAGCCTTGGAAACCTTAAGGGGCAGTTCTACTCTGTCCTGTGGGTGGCTATGAGTGGCAACTGTGTCGGTGTTGATGGATTAAGGGAAGATATGAGGGTTTCTCCTGAGCCTGAGACCCTGGTGGCCCCTATTCAGCCCCTTCCTGGGGCATAGTCTTTCTGTGTTTTTGTTTTCTATCTTAATGAAAAATGGAAACTTCTCAGAACAACAACAAGAACAAAAATGATGGCTCATAATTGACATCCAAAACCAAAACCCGTTGCCGTTGAGTCAATTCCGACTCATAGCAACCCTATAGGACAGAGCAGAGCTGCCCCATATGGAGTGCCTGGTGGATTCGAACCACTGACCTTTTGGTTAGCAACTGTAGCTTTTAACCACTAGCCACCAGGCTTTCCCATAGTTTACATCAGGGGAGCTGATTTCAGATAGTTTTGTCAGTTCTGTTATGACTCCCCCTAACTCTGGGAAGTTCTGTGACCTCACCCCACCACCACTAATACCATCCTTCTAATTCCAAGGTTCTCAGATTCTGCAGTTCTGGTATTCCCCAGGTTTTCATAATTCTATGTCTACAGTAGAGGTGACAAATGGGGGCCCACAGACTTTGTCTGGACTGTAGACATGCTCATGTGGCCTGCATGATGCTTTAAATTCAAATTACCTGTACCCACTGCTATTGAGTTGATTCTGACTCATAGTAACTCTATACGACTCTATATGCTTTCACATGCATATGGGGTGATTGAAAACACCATGGCTTGGGTCAGGAGCACTTTAGTCATTAAAGTGACATCGTTGCTTTTTAACACTTTAGAGTCCTTTGGCAGAAGATCTGCCCAAAGCAAAACGTCATTTGATTTCTTGACTGCTTCTTCCATGGGTGTTGACTGTAGAACCAAGTAAAATGAAATCCTTGACAACTTCAATCTTTTTTTGTTTATCATGATCTTGATTATTGGTCTAGTTGTGAGGATTTTTGTTTTCTCTATGTTGAGGCATAATCCGTACTGAAGACTATAGTCTTTAATCTTCATCAGTGAGTGTTTCAAGTCCCCTTCACTTTCAGTAAGCAAGGCTGTGTCATCTACATATCTCAGGTTGTTAATGAGTCTTCCTCCAGTCCTGATGCCCTCTTCTTCTTCATATAGTCCAGCGTCTCAGATTACTTGTTCAGCATAAAGACTGAATAAATATGGTGAAAGGATGCAACCCTCACACACACCTTACCTGATTTTAAACCACACAATATCCCCTTATTCTGTTTGAACAACGGTCTCTTGTTCTATGTACAGGTTCTGTGTGAGCACAAGTAAGTGTTCTGGAATTCTCACTCATTACAATGTTATCCATAATTTCTTATGATCCACACAGTCGAATGTCTTCGCATAGTCAATAAAACACAGGTAAACATCTTTCTGGTATTCTCTGCTTTTAGCCAAGATCCATCGGATATCAGCAATGCTCTCCCTTGCTCCAAGTCCTCTTCTGAATCCGGCTTGAATTTCTGGCAGTTCCCTGTTAATGTATTACTACAACTGTTTTTGAATTATCTTCAGCAAGATTTTACTTGCATGTGATATTAATGATATTATTCGATAATTTCCGCATTCTGTGGAATCACCTTTCTTTGGAATGGGCACATATATGGCTCTCTTCCGGTCAGTTGGCCAGGTAGCTGTTTTCCAAATTTCTTGGCATAGATAAGTGAAGCGGAGCGTCTGTTTGTTGAAACATCTCAATTGGTATTCTGTCAATTCCTGGAGCCTTGTTTTTCACCAGTACCTTCACTGCAGGTTGCACTTCTTCCTTCAATACCATTGGTTCTTGATTATATGCTACCTTCTGAAATGGCTGAACTTCGACCAATCCTTTTTGGTACAGACCCTGTGTATTCCTTCTATGTTCTTTTGATGATTCCTTCATCATTCAATATTTAGCCCATGGAATCCTTCAGTATTGTAACTCGAGGCTTGAATTTTATCTTTCAGTTTGAGAAATGCTGAGCATGTTCTTCTCTTTCGGTTTTCTAACTCCAGGTCTTTGCATATGTCATTATAATACTTTGCCATCTCGAGCTGCTCTTTGAAATCTTCTGTTCAGCTCGTCATCATTTCTTCTGTTCACTTTATCTGCTCTACGCTCAAGAGAAAGTTCCAGAGTCTCTTCTGATGCTCATTTTGGTCTCTTCTTTCTTTCCCATCTTTTTAATGACCTGCTTTCTTCATGTATGATGTCCTTGATGTCATCCCACAAGTCTTCTGGTCATGAGCGTTCAATGCATCAAATCCATTCTTGAGATGATCTCTAAACTCAGGTGGGATATACTCGAGGTTGTACTTTGGCTCTCGTGGACTTGTTTCGATTTTCTGCAGCTTCAACTTGAACTTGCATATGAGCAATTGATGGCCTGTTCTGCGGTTGACCCCTGGCCTTGCTCTGACTGATGATAATGAGTTTCTCCATTGTCTCTTTCCACAGATGTAGTGATTCCTATGTATTCCATCTGGTGAGCTCCACATGTACAGTCGCCATTTCTCTTGTTTAAAAAAGGTATTTCCAATGAATAGGTAGTTGGTCTTGCAAAATTCTATCACCAAGGCTATATTTTCCCTTTACTAATCCTTCCTCTTTGTTTCCAACTTCCACATTCCAATCACCCATAATTACCAATGCATCTTGATTGCATATTTGATCAACTTCAAACTGCAAAGGTTGGTAAAAGTCTTCATCTTTGGCTTTAGTGGTTGGTGGATAAATTTGAATAATAGTTGTATTAATTGATTTTTCTTGAACTCGTATAGATATTATTCTATTATTGACAGTGTTGTACTTTAGGATAGAGCTTGAAATGTTCTTTTTACAATGAATGTAACACCATTCCTCTTCAATTTGTCATTCGCAGCAAGTAGACCATATGATTATTTGATTCAAAATGGCCAATACCAGTCCATTTCAGCTCACTAATGCCTAGGATATTGATCTTCATGTGTTCTATTTAATTTTTAATGACTTCCAGCTTTCCTAGATTTATACTTCATACATTCCACGTTCCAGTTATTAATGGATGTTTGCAGCTGTTTCTTCTCATTTTAAGTCATGCCACATCAGCAAATGAAGGTCCGGAAAGCTTTACTCCATCCACGTCTGGTTGGCTCTACTTTCAGGAGGCAGCTCTTCCACAGTTGTATTTTGAGTGCCTTCCAACCTGAGGGGCTCATCTTCTGGCACTATATCAGACAATATTACACTGGTATTCATAAAGCTTTCACTGGTCAATTTTTTCAGAAGTAGATTGCCCAATCCTTCTTCCTAGTCTGTCTTAGGCTGGAAGCTCCACTGAAACCTATCCACCATGGATGACCCTGCTGGTATTTGGAATACTGGTGGCATAGCTTCCAGTATCACAGCAACACACAAGCCACCACAGTTTGACAAAAGGACAGACAGATGCTGGTAAATCCAAATTAGATGCCCATAATTAAAATGAGGGGTTTCACACAAAAATCCAAGTTTTCAGATTTTCTTGAAAATCAGAAGATCTGGCAACACCAGTCCCACTTACTCACACGGTAACCACTGCGAGGTTGTGCACAAGGCATCCTCTTTAGATGGGACATGGTGCTCTATTCACCACAGTCCCCACCACTCTCTATTGCCTCCCTAACCCAGAGGCAAAGGGTCAGCTGTCATTTAGCATCTTATACCTAGTTTACCTCCCTTGTTTATGTATCTGCTTGGCTGCTATAAAGATTTGTGTTTGAGACTGTGGTCTAACTAAGCCCATCTGCTTCTGAAGTCATCTTGGTCCTGTACTTCTATGTGTAAGATAAAATGATTCTAAAATTCCATTCCAGTAAGATTGAAGAGGCGCAGAGGGTTAACACGCTCAGCTGCTAACCAGAAACATTGGAGGTGACTTGGAAGAAAGGCCTGGCCACCTACTTCCAAAAACTCAGCCCTTGAAAACCCCGTGGAGCACAGTTTTACTCTGACACGTATGGGGTCACCCTGAGTTGGAGTTGACTGTATGGCGACTGGTTACTGCTTAAGTTTGAAGAATTCAGGGTGTCTGAAATCCATTGTATCTAAGCTGGGAGGGGTGGTTCCATCACCTAGAAGCTCTGCCTTGGCTGCCTGGTACCTGAGCGCTGTCACAGAGACCCCTTCTTTGAATACCTCAGAAGTGCCTCAGTTGAGTGGGTCCTTGGAAGTGGGGAAGGTGAAGAAAGTGAGGAGGAGGCCCCCAATTGCATCTCCTCTGCTCCCTCTTGCCCCCCTCCTCCCACCCCGCCTCCAGTGTGGTCCAGGAACAGCAAGCCCGTGCACACCACCATCCTGAACCCCCACATCCACCTGATGGGTGACGAGTCAGCCTGCATCGCCTACATTCGCATCACGCAGTATCTGGACGCCGGCGGCATCCCCCGCACGGCCCAGTCCGAGGAGACCCGCATCTGGCACCGCCGGGACGGCAAATGGCAGATTGTCCACTTCCACAGATCTGGGGCGCCCTCTGTCCTCCCGCAGTAAGGGCCTTTGCCCCTCTGTCCTGCCCCTACCCCAGCCACAGGGCAAATCCATGGAATGGGGCGGGGGGGGGGTTGGCCTGGAGCCGGGACAAATCTGGGGGACTTCTGGAAGGCTGTGGAGGTGCGAGTGCAGGAAGGAGGCTGGGCTGGGCTGGTAGGGGACAGGGCGGAGGTGGGGGGCGTGGAGGCGGGCGGGACCTGCAGGAGGCCGCTGGAACTGCAACCAAAGACAGAGGGGAGGGTCGCCCAAGGGAAACCACAGCGCCCACCCTCCCCACCATGTCTTACAGTTGAAGGACCGAGCTGGGGGTCACTGCGTTGCTGTGTCACGGGGACCCGCTCTTTGTCCGTGGAATGTGGCTGCTGGTTCTCCCACTTGGATTTTGCTGGAATTCCCCTCACCGCGTCACCCTTCCACGACGTTGTCAATCACCGCTGTACCTGGGTCAAGAAAACCTGCCTGTTCACAAAAGCCATCACGACTTCAGAGCAAATGGCCACGTCCTGCTCCATACCCTGCCCCGCCCCATGTCTCCCACTCACTCGCTGGCCTTCTCCCATCGACTTTTCCTTGTGGCTTCCCCTGGTGGGGTGGGCTTCCCCAGGCCTGGGTACCAGGTGGCTGGCTCCCAGGACCACCCCACCAGGCTATGGGCTAGGACCAGGGGTGGGGAGAAGGAGGGGCGGAGTCATGCAGAATGTGGCATCTGCCAGTCCCTCTCCTGGGTCCTTCCTCTTCTGAGGGCTGCGGGTTAAGGGCAGATGAACCCCTACTCCCCTGAGCCAACCTCCCCTGTGGGAGCCGGCGCCACAGTACCAGATGTCAGGAGCCTCATGCGTCAGACTTCATCACTAGCTCCTCTCCCTGCTGCCCTGACCTCTTCCTCTTCTACTGACCTTCTACTGACCCGGGAGTTTTTCTTTATGACGGTTCCCCTCAGTGTGGGAAGCATATCCTCTCAGGTTGCCCCCACTCCCTCCTCCTTCCTTCGGGTGATGTTTACCTCCAAGACTTAGCCCACCCTGCCATTATCCCGTCATCTGTGGAGAATTCCAGCATCATCGAATCTGAGAGAGGGAAGCTGATTGTTTCTCGGGGGCAAAAGAAAGCAACCTTTAGGTATCACTTCTCCTTGGACCGCATGCCTTTTTATAGCCAAACTTCTGTGTATTTCGTAAATGGATTTCGCATTAATGGATATTTATGTAATAATTAGACCTCTCCAATTATTGTGAGGGGGGTTGGGCTGGAAAGGGGGAGGGGGTGGGAAGAGGGGTGAGGGGTAGTTCTTTTCTGTTCTGTATTTCCTTTTTTTTGTTGTTTTAAATTTTTTTGGTCATCTCTGAGGTGGACTTTGTCATCAGCGGATATGTGGGGCTGAGGTGGACTCAGCTCCAGGGGGAAGGTCCTCTCTGACATCTTGGCCCCAAGGCGAGCTGAAGTAGGGGCTCCTTTGGGGATTGTGGAAGCCTCAGATGTCAGCGCCGGTTAAAAAACAGCTGGTCAGCTCAGAGGGAGGGGAGAGGTTGTCAGGATGGAATTATCTGGACTTTTCTTTGCTTCCCTCCCAAACCGAGCTTCCCAAGGTTTCATCCATCTGTCCACTATGTCCCCCACCCACCTCTGGGGGACCATGAAGCTTGCGTTCCCCTTGGGGTCTGACAGCCAAAGCAGACACTGGGAATTTCTCCTCTCCATGCCTCATCCTGAGCCTTGGGTTCTCATTCTCTCCCTTCTCCTTTCTTGTCCCCTCTCCCCTGGGACTGACTGGTGTGGAATGCCTTGGCTCATTCACCCGGACCTACTGTCTGCACTGTTTTCTTTGCATGACTTTATATGCAGTATGTTGAAAAAAACAAAAAGAAGAAAAAGCACTCAACAAAATCAATCTTTATGTTTTGGACAAAAAAAAAAAAAAATAGAGGTTGTATTCTCAGTGTCTGACTCGGGATTATGTTGCTGCCTCTCTGTGCTTTTGGCCTCTGTGTGGCCGTGTTTTGCCAGCATGAGATACTGTCCCCTCTGGAGGGCTTTAGGGGAGGAAGAGTCATATCCCCAGTGATTTGGAGGAGGCTCTGGTTCCCCCAACCCTCCAGGGAGTCCCCAGGGGGTGTTGGTCAGAGCTGGACTGATGAGGATCTTTGATCCAGAACTTGCTGAGTTTTCTCTGGTCACGCACTGTCTGCTGGGCACTTTCTCAACTCCTGCTGCCTGGGCCAAGGAAGTGAGAGGGTAGGTCAGACAGGCTGGGCTGGAGCTGCAGGCCAGGAGGAGGCACCCAGGCCCCCTAGTTTCTAAGCTGGACCCTCACCAGCCTCTGTCCTTGACAGAGACCCTGCTGCCCAGGCTAGGGGTGAGCACTTGGTCTTCTCTGGGCCCAGAGGGCTTTGCAGTAAGGCCCATCCATCACAGTGCCCCAGCCCACAACCACCTGCCTCGCCTGTGTGCCCTCCACTTCCCACAGCCATCCCCAGGCCAAAGGTGGGGTGTGGCCTCCACCAGGGGATGCTGCAAGTACCATGGCAAGGCCTGGTCCCCCCTCTTCAGCCTCAGTCTCCCTATTGGCTAAAAGGGTTGAAGGTTCCTACCCAGCCTACACTGCAGGGCTAGTGGGGGATCGGACGGCCCCACGGTGTGAAGCCCAAAACAGCTGTGAGAGCTTACAAGGTTGGCCACTGCCTGGAGTCCTGTTTCACTCTGGGCCTGGCCAATCCCCTCCTCTCTCCCACCTGCGGCCCCTTGTTTCCCCTCTTTGGTGCTTGTCAACTGCTTATTAGCAGTGGACTGCAGGGGAAAGAGCAGTGGTTTGGGGGTTAGTAGGCTTCGAATTCCAGCTGTGTGACCTTGGCTAGGTCCTTTCCCCTCTCTGGGCCTCGGTTTCCCTACCAGAGGAAACTGAGCTGGAGGACTCCAAGGTCCTGCTTCTCAATGGGTGACACGCCTCCTGTCCACTGTGTCCCTGTCTTCCTCTTTTTTCTCCAAGTGCCAGAGAGGTGGAGGCAGGTCCCTACCCAGGCTGAGATGGCCCCACTGTGAAGGCCACTCCTGGGCTAAAACCAGGATGAACTGGTCACCCCAAAGCATGCCCCACCCAAGAGACCCAGACCAAGGGCATGTGCCCATGGAGCCCACACCCCACACTAGCCACCTGGTGTAGACCACAGGGCACTGGGCATTACCTGGAGGCAGCAGGCAGGTGACACTGGCAGAAAAAGCCACCCAGAGCCCACCTAAACTGAAAACTCTGTGCTCCTCCAAAATATCCTTTAGATGCAAAAAATCCAAACCCAAGCAAAAACCTAGGCTCGGGCCTGCAAATGCGTTTATGGGAAAGTATTCTTTTGGGCTTGTGCCCACTGTGTGGCACATCCTGACCCCTGGCCTCCTGTCTCCCTTCAAAGGGAGACCCTTTTGCGGGATGTATTTGCCAGACTTCCCGTGCTGGCTTCTTTGTTACTGTTTGTTTGGGGGTTTGTTTCAGTTCCTTTTTTTTAAATATGTGGCTGTGAACTTGAATGACCACTGCTCAAACTTTCTGCTACTGGGGGGCTGGGTGGGGGAGAAGGGGCGTCTGTTTTATTCTTGGTGTTTTCAGTGCAATAAATAGCTACAAACTTCTGTGTACTTGGTGTCTGTCTGCAGGGGGCACTGGGAGGCTTTTTTTTTTTTTTTTTTTCTGTTCTAGGTTCCACCACCCCCACCACCCCCCACCCCCAGTTGCAAAATGGAAGACCTGGTCCTCGTTTCGATTGGATCAGCTTAGGTCACATGCTCAAGGATTAGCCAATCATAGGGGCATTATACCGGGACCACATGACCTAACCTTAGAGCCAGGGATGGGGTCAGCTTCCTGGGAGGCACCTGGGGATGCCCTGAACAAGAGGAAAGGGAATGAATACAGGTCGCCATAAACAGTCAACAGCTGAAGTCTTCCTTGGGGGCACTGGGGCAAGGTCCTTCTCCTCAAGGCTTCAGTTTCCCTTGTACAATGAGGGGGTTGTTCCAGGAGAAACATCCCTCCAACCACCACCATTCTCTTCTCTCAGCCATTGAGCCTAACAGACAAGCCTTCAGCCTCACAGCTCCTGGAGAGTGGTTTGGAGAAAGAGGAAAGAGAGGAAGAGCCTCTTTGCCCATAAAAGTAGTTGTGGATCAAGTGCCTGGGGCAGGGGTCTTGGGCTTGGACAAAGAGGTGTGGAAGTGAGGCCAGTTTGGTTCTCTGAGCCCAAACTGCTCGCCTCTGACCAGGCCTGGCGAGAGTGGTGATGCCCAGAGGCTATGGCCCTCGCTGGGCCGTGTTAGGGTGGCTGACAGCCCTGGTTTGCTCGCAGGGGACTTTTAGTGCTAAAACCAGGATGAACCAGTAACCCCAAGCCATGCTCCACCCAAGAGACCCAGACCAAGGGCATGTGCCCACGGAGCCCACACCCCACACTAGACCACGCTGTGTGCATCCAGGGCTCTAGAGGTCCTTGCCCATGGCCTGCACCTGCCATGTTCCGGGTCTGTCCTCACTGCTGGTGTGAGGATGTCCAGGGAGAGTGTGCCCCCCACACACACATGAACACCTTTGCAGTGAGAGCAAGGCCAAGGCTGGGAAGACAAGAGGGCAGGCTGCAGAGAGCCTGGGAGCTTCCATTTGCACTCTTGCCCTGGACATCACAAAGGTTAGTGCCAAACCTCCTTCCAGCTCCGCCTTCACACACCTCAATGAGTGGTTTCCTAGGATCTCTCCCCTGGGCAGTTCAGAAGGGCTTGAGGGCTTAGGCTGCTATTGCCGATACTGGCCAGCTGGTGGCAGCACAGGAGAAAGTTACAGGAGGTCCTTGAGCCCTGTGAATGGCTTCAACTCTCAAAAACTATCAACTCCATTTTAAAACACAATTACACAGGTGCAAGGCCATTTCTAAGTTCACGAAGTGCTTTCACACAAAGTGCTTATCCCAGTTATTCCTTACAAAAGAAAGAGGAAGACACTGAGACTCAGGCAAAGAGGCTTCTTTCAAGACTCAGAGCCAGGACTCAAGCCCATCCGCCCAGCCTTCTAACTCTGAGGACAGGGCTCTGTCCCTTCCTGGGGCCTCCTTGCCCTACTCTGGACTGGGGTGATGTTAACTGTGTTTCCCTGTCTCTGGGCGGCCAGCAAAGAGTGACTGAGATTCTTAGAAACCCTCCTCCTTCAGCCCCCCACCCCGTTCCCTTCCAGCAACTTGCTCATCTCTCAGTCGTCTATACCTGCAATCTCCTCTGCACTCTCCAAAACCCACTGCAGAGGGCTGCTTCCCGCTCGTCTCTGCTCAGCACACCTCCTCAGCCTTCTGGACACAGCCCCGGTACCTCCTCCTCCTCCTCCTCCTCAGGGAAGCAGGGCCCTCTCCCTCCTTAACCTCAGTTGGGTCTCTCTCTGGGCTTCCACAACACCCTCTACCCACATCACCCGAATTCTGTGGTTTGAAGTCACCTGGGTTCAAACCCACCCAGTGGCTCTGTGGGAGTAAGACCTGGCGATCTGTACCTACGATTACAGCCTAGGAAACCCTATGGAGCAGTTCTACTCTGTCACATGGGGTGGCTGTGTGCCAGAATTGACTCGACACCCCCTAACAACAACAAGCAAGTGTCTGCAAAACTGTGTGCTCCCTGAAGGCAGGATGGTGTTTTGCTCATGCTGAGGACTCACACAGCAGGTACCGCTGTTCTTGCCCAGTAGACCCCCAGCAAATAAGTGTTGCTGGCCTGGGGAAGGAGTGGGCGCCCTGTGGACATGAATATCAGCACCTTCCTCTGTGAGGGTGGCTAACATTTACTGGGCACTGACCACATGCCAAGCGCACCCCACCTCCTTTATTCGAGCTCTCTCTTAAGCTGTGGGCACTATTACTCCCTTCATTCTATAAATAACCAGCCTAGGGTGCAGAGGGTGGAGGACCCTGCTCAAGACAGCCCAGGTTTAGACTTTCGGCTGCCATACCGCAAGCCTGCTTCCCTGGGCACAGACCTGTTTGTGTGTCTAGATGAGATAGACCTGTGTCCTACCCCTCAGGAATCCCTGACATCACCCAGGAGAGCAAGAGACCTGCAGAGAACCAGAAGCCAGGCATGCTGGGATGGGGGCTAGATCTGGAGTTCAAGGGTGCCGGAGCCCAGAAGGAGGGGGCGAGAGAAGTGGTGACTGTAGGTTCTGGGGAGCGTTTGCGGAGGCGCCCAACAGGTTGAGGTGGGGGGGAGGGGGGGAGGCAAGGGTGAAGCCTGAGGGCCCAGGGCAGTGGTTCATGTAGATGTGGGGAGAGAAAAGGTAGGAGAGGAGGCGGAGGCCAATAGGGGGCTGTGATGTGGGCGTGCCCTTCCAGGGCCCAGGTGAGCTCTGTCTGCCACAGGCGGTTCCCCCAGCAATGGGAGGTGGCCCTCCCAGACCCAGGCTGTAGTAAATTTTTTAGGAAACATCCCCAGCAGGTGCTGGGAGTATTTGAACTAGGCAGGGTGGGGCAGGCCCAATCCTATGGGAATGCCCCCCTCTCCTTTTTCTTCCTCCTAGGCCAGCCCCACCCTCCCGTTTTCTCCACCTGGGCCTGCCAAGGTCTCAGAGCCACTTCCTCAGGGCAGCCTGGCCCAGTCATCCCTTCCTGGAACCAGGGTCACAGCTGGGAATGGAATGGGCAGGGCCATCCAGAGGGGTCTATTCCTTTCCTAAAGAAAAAGGTGGTCATCACCATTCTCTCCTAGTGCGGCTATGGATGAGTGATCGTCACCTTTCTGGGCCTCAGTTTCCTCATTATTACAACAATAGGGTTGAACCTGTGGTCCCCCAAAATTCTGAGCTGAACTGGCTGCTGCAGATTCACCCAGGGAGTTTACCAAAAATGCAGATCTTTCAGGCTCCGTCCTTAGAGAATAGGATATACTAGGGCTGAGTAATGGTTTTAATAAGCACCCAAGTTTGGGATCCTGCATCGAGCACCCCTTTCCCAGTTCCCACAGTCAGACTGGGAGCCTGAAGATAGAGTTATCGCCAAGCCCCACCCCAGCCTTCCGCTTCCCCATCCTCCTCCCCTGACTCAGCTAGATCAATATTGACCATTGGCCCCTCCCCTGCCTCTAGTTCCCCACCACCTCTCCAGCCTCCAAGTTCTCTGAGATCCTGACCCTGGGTCAGCAAAGTCAGGGTCCGAGCCAGCCCTGGGGCCCACGGATTTTACTGCTGTGCCCACTCCCTACCTCTCACTTCCATATGCCTTCTGGTTTGGCAAGGAATCCCTAGGTGGCACAAATGGTTGATATGCTTGGCTGCTAACCGAAAGGTTGGAGGTTCAAGTCCACCCAGAGGCACCTCAGAAGAAAGGCCTGGTGATCTACTTCCAAAAAATCAGCCACTGAAAAACCTGCGGAGCACAGTTCTACTGTGACACACATGGGGTTGCCATGAGTAGGAGTAACTATGACAAGTGGTTTGTTTTTGTTTTGTTTTGTTTTCCCTGGTTTGACAGGGTGTCCCAGCTCGCTGGAGAAACCATCAGGTCCCCTAATCATTAACCTCATCCTGCAGGAGGAGTGAAAACTTCCTTCCACCAGGTGCAGGCAATCCCCAAGTCCATCTCAGAAGAATGGGACCACTGCTTCCCTCCATAGCTCTCCCCAGCATGGCACCGAGGGTGGGGGCATAGAGCTCCCTCTTGCCCATCACTCTCCCTCAAGGTACCTCCATGGAGCACTCTGACCCTGTTCAACCCTCTCATTTTACAGATGAGAACACTGGGGTCTGGCCCCCAAGATGCCTTACCATGGGACTGGGTGGTGTGGGCAAGCCTTGGGCCTCAGTCTCAGCCCGTCCCCTGCTCCAAGCACGCCAGCCTCTTGACCAGCTTCTTCCTGGGCTGGTTGGAGGTGGGAGCCAGGCCTGAGTTTTCTCATCTGTGCAAGGGTCAGCTGGCTAATGACAATCACCCCACACAGAGGACTTCATGTCACACTTTATGCTAAGCACTTGGATCATTTTTTAAAGTATGCATTGAGCATCCAGGTTATCTCATTTAATACCCTGCAATTTACATGCGCAGAAGCTGGAGCTCAGAGAGGGGAGGCAGCAGATTCAGCTGTGTCACATGGCATGTAAGCCACGGCTGTGTGGCTCTGGCCAGCAGATGTCCAATTCCACCTTGGTTCCTACTGCTAAAATTCTTTAGGGGTTGCAACTCACAGATGTCGTGGACTTTAGTGGGAAAGGCCTTCTTTCTCCCACACAAAATGTGATCCTGGACGAGGTGCTGGAAGGAGGCCTCTGTGTGGCCAGAGGGGGTGGTGGTCACTCTGTCCTGGGGGAGAAGGTGGCAGGAAGTCAGACAGAGATGGGGCAGGAGGGGCAAGGCTGTCCAAGGACCAGGGGCAGGCAGCCAGCCCTGGACACCCTTTCAGAGTAGGACCAGCGTCATTGAGGTCTCAGGCCTGGAGGGAGTGGCCTGGTTCTTGAGGAGCCAAACTTTCCGTGAGCCACCAGCAAAAAATGAATCTGGAGGACAGCATTCACCGCAGATCCGAGACTCAGCAACCAAGGGTCATATGGAATTCGAAGAGGCCAGAGGCTGGATATCCCTAGAGCCAACCAACCACTTTCAGTTTGATGTTCCTTTGTGTGGAGCTGTGGGCTGGCACTGTGGGGTCAGGGTGGGAGGTCCACAGGTCAGAAGCCCTGTCTCTTCCTTAGAGGAGCTGGCGGTGGGGAAGAGGTGGGGATGCAAACATAGTCCTTCAATCAACAACTGTATATCCACTGCCCACCAAGCAGCAGGCCCTGTGCTAGGGCCCACATCGTCTTAAACCTGGGTGACATTGCTGCTGTAGGAGTCCTTAGCCACATTTTGCTGGTTAAGAAACTAAAGCTTAGAGAGGTTAGGTGACTCCCCAAGGTCACACAGCCAGGGAGCGGCAGAGCTGAGACCAATCCCAGATCTGAGTGACAGAGTGACCCCAGCCCTCCGCTAGTGCCCTGTTGCCATCCCAAAGAGCTCCGGGGTCCATGGAGCAAATTATGAGTCTCAACTGCTGCCTCAGAAGACCATGAGTGCCCCGTAAAGGCAGGGCGGGGCTGTCAGGGCTCACACACCAGTTGTAGGACTGAGTCAGACCCCAAGGGTCCACACCTGGTTGGAGACTTAAAACAAAGAGGGAACTAAAAGAATGGATGGATTCCCTGGGTGGTGCAAAGGGTTAACACATTTCGCTGCTACCCGAAAGGTTGGAAGTTCAAGTCTACCCAGAGTTGCCTCGGAAGAAAGGCCTGGCAATCTACTTCTGAAAAATCAGCCATTGAAAACCCTATGGAGCACAGTTCTGTTCTGACTCACATGGGGTTGGCTTGACGGCACCTGGCTTAAAAAGATGGAGAGGATTCTGGCAGGAGGGTGGGGAAGACACGCGATCAGGGTGGGAGGCACTGCCTGAGCAAGGTCGGGAGCCCAGCCTGGGCCACTCGGGATAGGATGGGAGTTTAAGTTGCTTGGGTGGTGGAGGGGAGCACAGCAGCAGAGCTTACTGAGGACCCAGCACCAAGGGAACCACTGGGGCCACTGGAGTTGTCTGCTGACCCTCACTTGACCTTAGCAATGTGGCTGACCCTGATGGTGTGATGAGGGGCCCCCACCCCAAGGTTTGCTCTTAGAGCCACTGAATAATAGGCTGGAGGTCACTGCAGACGCCCCAGAGCCCCATGTCACTGCTTCCCAGGCCCAAGAGCTGCGGTGGATGCCCCAGCACACCCTCTAACACACCCTAGGGGGCCCTATGCCTCCCTGGGGCACATGGATCAGCTGTGCCCAGGAGCTGAGGATTGAGTGGGTCAGGAGCCCTGGGGCTGGCCTCAGCTCCGGCACTTTCGCCTCGGGGGACCTCGGGCAAGCCCCGCTGCTTTGGGCTGCTCATCCCCTAACTGCAGAATGGCAGGCCTGCACATAGAGGCCAATGGGAGGCCCTGTTTGAGCGGCGCTGTTTTACATCTTCCCATGCGTAAAACTGAAAAATTTCTCATAAAAAACCAGGCTTCCATCTGCTCTTAAAAAGTCAGGTGGCTATGTGTCCACACTTCTGATGGGTAGCCTCCTAAGCTAGGTGTGCTTTCTTCTCTAGTTTGCCACAGTCCCCCACTACTCCCTCTTAACTCTCCAACGCTTTCTCAGTATCAGCTGCCACTCATCCTCCATTCACACCCAAAGCTTTGCTCCCTGCTCTGGACAGGGCTGATGTCCCCCCCCCCCCCCGCCCCATCCCGAGGTGCCTACAGCCCTGTCTCGAATTCCCCCAGCTGAGGTAGCTGGTGCACAATAAGCTTACACTGCATTGGGGCCTGGCTGGAGTCTATTCTGAGCAAGGAAGACCCGTGATCAATAAAGGAAATGGGAAGGATGGTAGCAGCTGGGAGATGGTGCAGGCGGCAGCAGGAGGTGGGGGTAGCAGGAAGGGCTGTCTGGGAGCAGCGGAAATGGGAAAAGCAGGCAGATTGGAAGACTGGGCCAGGGAGGAGAGCAGCCCAGGAACCGCAGACCGAGTGGCAGGGGAGGAGGCAAGGAGGCAGCGGAGGCGAGGCAGGTGAGATGAGGCAAAGGGAGGTGAGGCAGGGATAAGTGAAGCTGTTGGATTCAGACTCCTAAACCATTGCCATCAAGTCGATTCCGACTCAGAGAGACCCTATAGGACACAGTGGAATTGCCCCATAGGGTTTCCAAGGTGGATTCAAACTGCCGACCTTTTAGTTAGCAGCCGAGCTCTTAGGACCCTCCAACGTCAGACGTGGACTCTGAGGAAAGAACCCTAGATAGACCCCAGGACCTTCCATTCCTGAATCCTGGGACACCTGGCAGCAGCTGAGTGGCTGGGTAAGGAATACGGACCAGATCCTAGTGCCCAGGCCTGCCCTCGAGAGTCCATAGCCGCGAGTCAGCCTCCTCCCCTGACAGCAGCACTGCTGCCAGGGGCCCTGCTAGCGGCTGGAGCCTGCCCCCAGGGTATGGGAAGAAGCACCTTGAATCCTGAAGGCTATTCCTGTATCCTCTACAAATTTGCAAATTTGTCTCTCTTCCCCCACCCAGAGCCCCAAACAAAGGGGGGTGGGAGGGGCAGCCTGGTCCTTTGTTAGGGGAAATTTATTAATATTCGAAATATGCAGGGCCCTTCATTTCCAACCCCAATCAAAGCCTTTGCAAACACCTGGACTTGCATTTAAAAGATCTGGAGCTCTTTTATATGATAGGGTCCTGCTGGGAGCGGGTGGATGGAACCTGGAAATTCTTCCGGCCTGGGAAACTCTTGGCTCCTCCCAACCCTGGTCTTCCAACTTGGCCTTCACCTTCAGGGTGGGAGGGGGGAAGAGGGAGGAGCTGGAGAGGGAAAGAAAGTTGCCCAGGGCAGGGGAAAGGAAAATGCTGGTGTATTCTAGTTGCCCCGTAGCTCTGCCCCTTTGGCTGAGAGTAAATTTAGTCTCTTCTCTCTAGACCTCAGTTTACACACACGTGTATGGTGGCACGAATGGTTTGTGCTCTTCTACTAACCCATAGGCTGGCAGTTTGAACCACTCAGTGGTGCCAAGGAAGAAAGACCTGGTGATCTGCTTTCATAAGGATTACAGCTAAGAAAACCCTATGGAACAGTTCTCCTGTGTAACACATGGGGTCGCCATGAGTCCAAATCAACTTGATGGCAACAAGTTTGGTTTTTTGGTAGGTGGCCTCTAAGGGCCTAGAGTTTGTCTTCCTTCCTTAGTCCCACCCACCCACCGCTGCCATGGGAAACTGCAGAACAAACATTAGAAGCCAGAAGAGCAGAGAAGGGAGGTAGGTGAACCTCCATTTCCTCATTTGTCCAGTGGGAGCTGGAAAGCCCTATGCTGCCCACCTCATGGCCCTCCAAGGTGAGGCTCCGAGGAGACAGGGCAAGGAGGATGACCTTGTTTGGTGTTTATTAACAGTGAAGCAACAGAGCACGGATGTGGGGGTTGGAGGGTGGGGAGACAAAAGGAGAGAGACAGGTGCAGAGTCGGGGCAGGACCCATAGGCCACAGCTGAGAGGGTGCCCTGCCCCCTGGGAGGATGCTTCGTGTGAGAGGCCTGGCCAGGCCCACTCTCACTGTCCTCTCTTAGGGAAAAAGGTACCCAAGGGCAGACCCCCCCCACACACACCTGGGGGTTGAAGGTGCCAAGGACTGGCCACAGGCCTGGGATGCTGGCTACCCTCTTCTCTCTGCCTCCACCTCCATGCATGAGCCCAGGGTGGGCAGCATCGGATAGACAGCCATGTGGGGGGACCATGTCAGAGTCTCTTAGATGCCCACCTTTGCCATTTACAGGCAAAGCCAGTTTCCTGGCAGCCCTGGAGTTGGAGGAGGGAGCGAGGACGGGGACGAGGGCCAGGACACGGGAGCAGAGAGGAGAGGGGCCCTGGGACTTGACAATGACCCCTCATTCTCACCTCCATAGCTTGTGCAGCGAGGCACCTGTCCCCTTCCTAAACATGGCCCAGGGCTCCCTGCCCGCCACCCAGGGCTGTGATCCAGTGAGTGAAGGTGGGTCCTCACCCTCACCCTATACCCCAGCTCAGGCCAATAGCACCTCTTACTGTTCCCCCACAGAACTCCCACTTCCCTCTGCCCCAGCTAATCCACCCAGCACACAGACCCAGAACAACATTCTACCTAAAACACAACCAGATCATGCAAATACCCTCCCTGCCCACCCCCAGGTCCCTACTCCCACCCATTCTTCACCAGATGAAAAGAATCTTGTAAGCTGGTAACACCTACTCCTCCAGCCACTCTGCCCAGACAGGTCACTTCTGTGGGGCCTGGCTTCCCACCCACCCTCCTCCTCTCTCCAAACCTTCCCCTCTTCCAGGGCCCTGCCAGGCCCCACCTCCTTCAACCTGGGCTGTGCACACGGACCCCAGGTGCTTTCTCCCCACTTAACTAACCCTCGATGGCCAGGGCCTCTGGTCGCCCTGAATCTCCCCGCCCCAGCTCTGGTTGTGTTGACCTGTGTGGGGACAGGCTCCCCAGAAAAAAGAGTGCGCTCTTCCCTGAACAGAGATGGGTTGTGTTGTTGGCTGCCACATGGGAAGGGGAGCTGGCTGGGCAAAAGGTCTGGCGTCAAGTCCTCTCTGCCTTGTGACCTTGGGCAAGTCCCCTCTCTCCAGCCTCAGTTTGCCCATCTGTAGGGTGAGGGTTGGACTGGATCATCTTGGCTTTGAATGGTGAGTGTGTGTATGTGTGTGTGTGTGTGTATGTGTGTGTGTGTGTGTGTGTGTGGAGAGGGGTGACAGAGATTTGAGGAGAGGCAGAGACCATAGGAAGAACTGGCACTGGGGGACACAGCAACCTCCCACAGCCTCTGGCCTCTCCAAACACCGGAGGGCACAGCTGCCACGCGCAGCCCCAGGACAGGACTGCCAGGCCCGGCTGGAGCCTTCGTCTGCCCGGAGGCAATGGCCTGCCGCCTCACATCATGGACTCCTCTTCCTCAGCAATCTCGCGGTCCACCTCGATGGCTGTGTTCTCAAAGCTGGTGATGCCTCCGTACTTGCGCATGTGGACCATCAGCGGTTTGGGCGACTGGCTCCCGGCCAGCGTGGCCACGTACATGCCCGTCCGGTTCTCCTCCAGTGATGGGCCCCAGTCCATGGCTGGCCGGCTGGCTTGCTGGAGCCGCTGTGGGCACAGCAACGACAGCGGTGAGAACGGCAGCATTTGGAAGCATCCTGCCAAGACCTGACCACCTGATTGAGTTCTTACAGCAACTCAGGGGGGCTGGAGGCGGCCCTATTACTTCCCTAGGGAGTGATTCGAGCTCACCCCTTGATGTGAATTCTACTCTGCCACTTACAAGTTAAATGGCCCTCGGGCACAACACAGAAGTCCTCAGTGCTCTGCTTCCTCTTTAACTTGGGAATAATGATCCCCTCATGGGGCCGTATAGGAGTCCCTGGGTGGCACAGATGGTTAAGCACTTGACTGCTGATTGAAAGGTTGGCAGTTCAAACCCACCCAGAGGCACCTTGGAAGTAAGTCCTGACAATCTGCTTCTGAAACGTCACAGGCTTGAAAATCCATGGCATGTGGTTCTACTCTGCACACACGGGGTCACCATGAGTTCAAATCAACTTGACAACAACTAACAACAACACAGGGCTGTTGCGAGGACAATGAGGTGATGCACTCAGCACAGTGCCTGAGTTGTTGTTGTTAGCTGCCATCGAGTCAGTCCCTAACTCATGACCACCCACGCACAATGGGATTGGACTCTTAGGATCCATAGGGTTTTCACTGGCTGACTTTTGAAAGTAGGCTGCTAGGCCTTTCTTCCTGGTCCATCTCATTCTGGAAGTTCTGCTGCAGCCCGTTTAGCATCATAGCAACACACACACCTCCACTAACAGGTGATGGCTGCACATGCGGTGCACTGACTGGGAATTGAGCCTGCGTCTCCTGCATGGAAGGCAAGAATTCTACCACTAAACCACCACTGCCCCACTGGAACAGTGGTGAACAACCAAAATTACCCAACCCGTTGCCATCAAGTTGATTCCAACTCCTAGCAACTCTATAGGACAGGGTAGAATTGCCCCACAGGGTTTCCAAGGAGCGGAAGTGGCTGCTGGAGTTGAACTGTTGACCTTTTGGTTAGCATCCATTGCTGTTAACCACTGTGCCACCAGGGCCTCGGAACAGGGTAGGAGCCTGATAAAGAGTGGGTTTTGTCGTGACTGCACTGTGGACCACTTCTCTGAGCATCAGAAGGTCAATCCAGGAGCTTACTCTGGGCCCCTTCTCCTAAATGGTGAGTCCTAAGGGGCTGGGGAGGGAGCCCTGGTGGCGCAGTGGTTAACTGCTTGGCTACTAATCAGAAGGTCATTGCTTCAAACCCAACAGCTGCTCCACTGGAGAAAGATGTGGCAGTCTACTTCCATAAAGATTTACAGCCTTGGAAACTCTTTGGGGGCAGGGTCACTATGAGTCAGAATCGACTTGACGGCAGTGGGTTTGGTTTTTCTGGAAGGGGCTGGGGCTTTTGGGAAAGAACCCTGGACTGGGAGAACTGAGATGGGGACAGCAGCTGGCCTCTAGGTCCCTTCCAGCCCTGGCATTCTGTCTCGTTCTGACTCCGAGGTCTGACCTTCCCGTCTCCAAGCCCCAGTTTCCATGGAAGTAGGGAGCTGACTAAGATGACGACTAATCCTGGACATTCTAGGATTTCCTCTTTCTGAAACCTCAAACCACATTCCCAAAGCCCACTGCCTGCCCTGCCAGGGAGGAGAGCTCTCAGACCCTTAAATTAGGGAGGCAGCTAACATTAAGTGGAGCCCTACTGGGTACGGGCTGCAAGAGACATAATGTGGGTAATGCCCTTAGTCAGGGTCTAGCGCAGCTTGTACTCAAAGCATGGTAGTATTTATTAAAATGTATTGACAGCATGCCACTCCACTGCTCAGAAACCCACCAGGGACTTCTCAACTCACCTGGAATAAAATCCAAAGTGCTTACATGGCCTACATGGCCTGGCGCATGGCTACTGCCCTGACCTCAGCCCCCACTTCTCTCCCTCCACTCACTCTGCTTCAGTCACACTGGCTTCCTTGCTGTTCTCAAGCAGCCAGTTCCTCCTGCCTCAGGGCCTTTGCACAGGTTGGTCCTCCTGCCTAGAATGCTCTCCTCCTGGATATCCACATGGATCATCCCGTCCATTTAGTCAAGTCTGTCACTCCCTCAGAGAGGCCTTCCCTGGTCAGCTTTGCTGAAATACCATCCTCCATCACTCTATTTCTATACTCTGCTTTGCCTTTTTTTTTTTTTAATTAATATAGCACTTACCACTACCTTTATGCATTAATTTGTTTATTGCCTGTCTCCTGCATTAAAATGCAAGCTCCTCAAGAGCAAGCACTTGTCTTTGTTTCCAGCTGAACCGAACACTAGAGCCTCGACCACGGCTTCTCAACCTGTGCACCACTCACATTTTGGGCTGGATAATTCTGTCGTGGGGGCTATTTTGTGCACTGGAAGTCAGTAGCATACCTCATCCTGCCCTCCCCATGACAACTAAAAATGTCTCCAGACAACGCCAAATGTCCTCTGGGGGTAGAATCACCGCCAGCGAGAGCTCCTGGGCTAGAATTGAGTCCTCACCATGTTCCATTCTGAGCTAAGCTCTGACTTATTTAATCTCTACATGCCCCCTACGCAACCAATTGCCATTCAGCTCATTCCGGGTCGTGGTGATCCCATGTGTGTCAGAGCAGACAGTGCTTCTTAGGGTTTTTAGTGGCTGATTTTTCAGAAGTAGACTGCCAGGCCTTTCTTCTGAGGAGCCAAGCATGTTAACTATTTGACCACCCAGGGACTCTATATCCTTATGTTAGGGGTATTATTACTTTTACCCTCCCCCTCCACAGATATTATCTAAAAGTAAAGCTCAGAGAGTTTAGTTAAATCGGCCAAGGTCACACAGAGTGGGAAGTGGTGGCATTGGGACTTGAACCCATGCAGTCTGACCTCATCCTGGACTTTTGAAATATTCTGCTTTTCTACCTCCCACAGTGCTGGGTACGTTGAGGAGCTCATTTTCTTCTCACAGCAACTCTATCGGTAGATATCACTGCCCCCATTTTAAAGATGGAGAAACTGAAGTTCAGAGAGGCGCTGTAAGTTGCCTAGAGTCAAGCTGCTGCAAATGGCAGAACCTGGATGCAGATCCTAGTGAGTCGGTGCTGGCAGCCCTGGGCTGGGAAGGCAGCACTCCTGAGATGGCAGTGACTGCAGTGCTCACCCCACACCCTCATCAACATGCCCTGTGGCTGCTGGGGAGCCCAGCATTCCCGACAGCTCCCTAGCAAGGCTTGAGGATCATTAGCCTCCTGGGAGCTGGGGCCTTCCTCCCTGGGCAACTCCCTCCACCCCCAGGACACCAGGACACCCTCTCCTCCTTCGCTTTACGGACACCCTGGCTCTCGAGGGAGGAGACAAACCCCACATTAAGTAACACAGGTGGGGCTCCTGAGGCTCAGATAAGGGTTTCCCCACGTCAAGCAGCAGTTGGAGACAGGGCAATGGCTGAATTCAGAGTGTGGACTGGGAGACGTGGCCACAGCCACTTCTGCCAGGGCCAGGGAGGAGCTCTAAGCTTCTCTCTGAGTGGGGACAAGAAGGTGGGGAGAGGGACAGCCGAGGGGCAGTGGAGCTGTATCAGGAATGGTGAGCCAAATGAGGATCTGATTTGTACTTGCCGATGTCCATGGTGTAAATATCCCCACTGTGGTCAATTTCATGCTATCCATGGTTTAACTACTCACAACATTCCTGAATAATTATCAGTTAGCTCCACATCTAGGGCTTCCCAAGCTCTCTCCAGGTTCCAGGAGGCTTACTCCAGGACCGCGTACCATGACAGCCTCTTGCCACCAGAGGGCTCTATGCTCAAGGCAGCAGAAGTGGAAGACTGTACAGAGAGCACCCCTCACCCCACTTTCAGGAGGCTCAGATAGGGGCAGGATCTTGAGGTGGCCACGCAGCATGTCAGCTGGCTCACAAAGGGTCACTATGCCCATCTTCTGAGCCCTGCAGATCCCCGTGCCAAACAGCTTGCTCTCTAAGCTTTCTGGGTCTCTCCACAAATCCCTGGCCATAGGCAGGGATTACACCATCATACCATCCCAGGCCACACATGGGTCACAGCAGGGCTCCTGGGCAGCACAAGGGTGACAGCCTACTCCCTGGGGTCCCTCAATGTTGAGTCCCAAAGGGAACTCTGGGCTGGTGACCCAAATATGAATCCTGATCCCTACCCCACTCACTGTGGGACCTTGGGCAAGTCCTTCGTCCTTGCAGGTTTCCCCAAGACTTGTGGAGATTGACTAACATCAGTGGTCTTTGAATTGTGCCCTCCCTCAGAGGCCCCATGTGGTGTGAGGGACTACAGGGCAGGACTCCAGCCTTTGAGACTGCCTAAGCCCAAGCAGGTCTGAGTTGATTGATAGCTCAGGCTACTGGTTAGAAAAAATGGTTCGGGCTAAAGGAAGTTTGCAAAGGCCCAGGGAAGGTGTTGGTCCAGATGTTTTCTGTTCCATTGGGTGGGCCCAGGGCAGGACCACAGGTCAGGGAGGCCAGGTGTAGAGAGGGTGGGGCAGACTCACCTCCCAGAGGGAGCCCTCCTCTCGAAGCACAGCCACCAGCATGCCGGCTGGGATCATGAGACAGGACAGCAGGCCCATGAGGATACCCAGCAGCTCCGCCCAGGCTGGGAAGCGGTAGCTGCCATACTCTGAGGGCTGGTACTTGACGATGCTATACACCAGCAGGGCCTGTGGGGTGGGGGGCTCACAGCATCACGATGGGCCACAGGCAGGCCCTAGGGCTTGGGATAGCCCAGGTCTGAGCTAACTTAAGGCCTGAAATAGCCCAGCCTAGGACCATCCCAAGACCTGAGAGAGCTTAACCCAGAGCTACCCAGTGTCCGAGAAGGCCCAGTCCTAGGCTGCACCAGAACCTGAGATGGTCCGGTCCTAGAGCCTTTGCAAGGCTTGAGATGGCCCAGCTCTGAATAACCTAGATGCCCAAGATATCCTATCCCTGAGCTGTTCCCACCCCAAGATCCAAGAAAGTGCAGCCCCAGGGTCCCAGTCCTGAGGCCTGAGAAAGCCCCACCCATTTTTGCCAACCACGAGGCTAACCCCAGCACAGCTACCATTCTGGCACCCACCCACCCCTCAGCCCTGAAAGAGGCTCCACTCACGCCAAGGCAGCCCTACCAGGCTGAATGCCCAGAGGGAACCCCTGCTCTTAGTCCTGGAGCCCCAGCCAGCAACCTTCCCTCCCACCCCAATTACCAGGAGCGTGGCTGGGGACAGGAACAGCCAGCAGGCCCTGAAGTAGAGGCCGGGCTTGAAGCCCAGCATCATGTGGATGTCGCGGCAGAATCTCTGGATACCTGCACAGGGGAGGGGAGGAGGAATGGCCCCACCCACAGCCCCACAAGCACCAGCAGCCCCTCTTCCATCCCAGTTGCCCCGGCCAGAAACCCTGGCCTCAGGGACCCGGTTCCAGAGGGACTCCAGGGGAGAATCCTACTCCCCTACTATGGGGAACCTTGGCACCACCTCCCACAGCCTCTCTCACCATACACCCGGGTGACGGCAAGGCACGTGGTGATCACCACCACCATTAGCCCGAAGCTGGCGCTGTAGTCATCCAGAAGGACCAGCCAGTACATGCCTCCCTGGAACACAAGTCACAGCTCTGGGGTCTCTCACCCGGCCGCACTCTCTGCTGCAGCCCCCTTCTCCAAGCAGGAAGTGACCAGGCAAGCAGCTAGGTCCGCTGGGAGAGCAAGATGATGCCGGTATGACAGCTGACAGCTTTACATGCTCCATCTTATTCGACTTGCACAACGACCTATACACTGAATCCTCATTTTATTGATGGGGAAAAACAGGCTCAGAGACATTAAGTCACTTGTCCTGCAGTCACTCAGCAAGTGCAGGAGCAAAGTTTCTATCCAAGTCTTTCAGACTGCAAAGCTCAGACTTGTAATCATAAGGCCAGGCTGTCAGCCCCTCCTTGGGAGATGGGGCCTGGGGTGGGGTAGGGGTCTCCCAAACAGGAAGATGTAGGTGGTTCAATGTTCGCTCAGCCCGGCCAGAGACACTGCTCCAGGCATCTGCCCCAGCCTCGCCCTGGCTGGCCACCCCCTGCAGCACCACTCACATCCGTGGTTAGGATCAGCCCCATCAGGTACATGGCCACACAGATGAGCCCGGAGAACACAGCCTTCTTAGGCCGCAGGTAGTAAGGGAACTCGTCAGTCACAGCCGTCACGATGGTCTCCAGGAAGGCAAACTACGGGGGGATGGATTGGGGGTCACAGCTCTGCCAGACACACACGCACTCACACACACACATGCACACTCACACGTGCACTTTTTTCACGTAGCGACTCGCATTTGCACGTACACACACTCATATGCAAACACACTATATATACCCCGAGATGCCCACAAGGCTCACCTGGCTGTCCAAGCCGAGAGTCAGAAGCATGAAGAAGAAGAGGAAGGACCAGAAGGGCGACAGAGGCAGCATGGTCATGGCCTGCGGGTAGACAACAAAGGCCAGGCCGGGGCCTGGGGCCAAGGGCACAAGGGGTCAGCAGCCTGGGGCACGTGGCGGCCCCCACATTCACACTCACACATGCACACTCACTTACACCCACTTGGGCACACTCGTTTAACCAACCCAGAGATGTACACGCAACACACACTTTCTACACTTTAACTCCTAGGACACAGGCTGGCAGATTGTAGGCGCTTGATAAACAGAGGTTGGTAGAATAAATGAATTAATAATGAGCACATGAATAAACACAAGACCCAAATCTAGAACCTCATTTGAACCCATTTACATACACAATAATTTATGCAGTATCCCTGGTGGTGCAGTGGTTAAGAGCTATGGCTGCTAACCAAAAGGTCAGCAGTTTGAATCCACCAGTCATTCCTTGGAAACCCTATGGGGCAGTTTTACTCTGTCCTATAGGGTCGCTATGAATCAGAATTGACTCGAAGGCAACTTTTTTTTTTTTGAATGTACACAATCATTTGCACAAACAATTCCACTAACACGTATACTTATATACATCCTTGGGCAAAGCCACGAGACACACTGATTCACAAGATCCTTTGCACCCTCCATTGATCTGCACATAGACATCCTGACACAGGATAGGACTCACCTGGACGAACAAGGCGAAAAACTTAAGACAATCTCATATACAAACTGTTTACCCCCTCACACAGGCTGATGGACATTCATTTGCACATCTAGACCTTTTGCACATGGACACCCAGAGACTAGCTGAGACGCACTAGGTTTTGCACATGCATGTGTGTGCAAATATGCACACATGCACACACACAACCATGGCACGCTCATCACAACCTTGCTGGTCCACACATATATGCTCACTTGCCCAGCCCTGGCTGTGCCCCAACACACACCTTCACCCCACCAGGCCCTGGCAGTTTGCCCACCTGCTTTGGCTACTTGGTCCACAGGCACGCCCAGCTCCTGAGACATGTAGCCCAGCACAGAGAAGATGGCGAAGCCAGCCAGAATGCTGGTGATGGCATTGCCCAGCGTGACGATGAAGGTGTCTCTGCCAGCAGAAGTCCAGGCACAGGCCAGGGTGAGCCAGCCCCATCCTCACCCTATGGGGCCCTCCCAGCCACGGTCCTCTACCCCTCTCACCCCTGGGGTCTGGGAGGCTGCAGGCACTGACCTATAAATGTTCTGGTGAAACGTGTTGTAGGAGGCAAAGGTGAGGAGACCCCCAAAGCCCACACCCAGGGAGTAGAAGATCTGAAGGGCAGCCTCAATCCACACCTGTGCCGAGGAAGGATGGAGAGGAAGGACAAACGATGAGTCGGTATGTAGTGGTGCCCATGGGGCCAAAGAAAGAAAAGAGAGCGGGTAGGGTGAGAAACAGTGGATGTGAGATGGCAAGGGAAGAGTCTGGCTCACAAGTCACACCACTGGGAGCAAGCGCCTGCTCCAACACTTACACTGCAGGAATTGGACAAGTATCTTCCCCTTTCTAGGCCTCAGTTTCCCCATCCAGGGTCTAGAGAATGATCTCTAAGCTTGGCCCAGTTCTGAAGGAAGTATTGTTTAATGTAAATTTTACAGTAGATTCATACTGACCATAATACCATGTAGCCCCTTTACTTTCTCCCTGGAGTCAGAGGGACCTAGACTTGGAACCCAGCTTCACCACTCACTAGCTGTATAACTCAGACAAGCTGCATTGCCACTCTGGACCTCAGGTCCCTCCTCTGTAGCAGGAGGATAGTACCAGTACCTACCTCATAGGGTGGTACAGTTGCTGTCAAGTCAATTCTGACTCATAGGAACCCCATGTGTGTCAGAGCAGGAACTGTGCTCCATAGGGTTTTCAAGGGCTGAGTTTTTGGAAGTAGGTTGCCAGGCCTTTCTTCCAAGGCACCCCTGGGTGAACTCAAAATTCCAACATTTCAGTTGTGGCTATCGTGGAAACCATTTGTACCACCCAGGGCCTCTCACAGGGTGGTAGTAAGGATTAAGTTACTACATATCTGTAAACCAGTAGAGCAGGGTCAGGCACAGAGTCATGGTCAATACATAATAAATGTGAGCTGTCATTACCATTATCGTTACCATTATTACTATTAGTGGTCTCATGGGGTTTTGGAGCAGAGAGATGTGGTTTGAAATCCCAGCTCTGCCAGTCCCTAGCTGTGTGACCTTAGCCTTATCACTAACTGAGCTGGCCTCAGTGCCTTCATCTGTACAACAGGGAAAATTATGTCTACATCATGGGGGTGTTAAGAATAATATATGAAAAAGACACATAGGAAGTGCCTAGCACTAGGTGCTCACCACATGAACAATTCCTACCCTTTGCACCTGCTCCCTCCTTTCCCACTCCCTCCCCCACCTTAGCCCTAAGGGCCTCACCTTAGAAGACAGCAGGTGGTGGAACTGGGGGGTGAGATAGAACTGGATGCCCTTCCAGGCTCCTGGAAGGGTGACTCCTCGGACCAGCAGCATGAGCAGGATGAGGTAGGGGAATGTGGCCGTGAAATACACCACCTGAGACCATGGGTGGGAGCGAGGGCAGTGTGACCTTCCTTCTACCCCGCTCCTCCTCCTGAAATCCACATCTTGGTTATTCACCTCTCTACTCTTCGTCTCACCCAAGCTGAGAATCAGCCGTCATCCATGATGCTTCTCTATCCCTCCCTCCCTCCCTTCCTCTCTCCCTTCCTCCCGCCCTCCATCCTTCTTTCCTTCCACATATCCAACCCATCAGCAAAGTCCTGTCACTCTGCTTCCAAAGGCCATCCCAAATCCTTCCACTCCATCTTCCTGCGGGCCTGGTCCAGGCCACCATCATCACTTGCCTGAATGACTATAGGAGCCTTCTTGTGGTCCCTCTCCCCTATGTCTACTCTCCCCCCTCCCCGCCCCCACGCAGCCCTTGCAAACCTAGTTCTAATGGTCATCAGACAGTCAATATTCCCAAACTCCCCTCTGCCCCTTCTCCTTCTTTTCCCATAGCTCCAGCCACTCCCCATCCATAAAGACACTATCAAGTCTCAACATCTTCGCTTGGCTCAGCCATGATTACCTCTCCTCTCTAAATGGTTTCTACTCTGTCTTTTCAGTCTTCCTTTTAATGGCTCTGTTCCTCTTGGATAACACTTCTCAGCACTTTGTGGACGGACAAGTTCTAATTTATAAATGATTGAGTAAACCCAAGCCTTCCAGAAATAGTTTTAACTCTTTCTTGCTCCTTCATAACCTAAAGTGGACATCTGTGGCTTTGCCCTTCCAGCATCTAGTTCACCTTCTTCAAATAACCGTACCCCAACTTCCTTTAGATGGGGCTAACTCTATCTCCAGCTCCAAGGGTGGGCACATGGCCCAGGCCCAGCCAATCAGATCACTCCACTCTCCTGTCTACAGTGATTGGTTCAGGAATGGGTACATGACCCAGTCTACACAATGAGACTCAACTCTGGGGCATTTTCAAATATGGGGGAAGAGAATTCTTCATTAAGCAGATAAAATGCAATCTAAGGGCTTTTCTCCAACCACGTGGAGAAATGCAGCCTGAGAAGAAACCAACCTAGAGAAAGCATTACTGAGAGACTATGAGAGTCAAATTCCTAATAATATCCCCTGAACACCTACGGCTAGCTATGCCTGAAGCACGACCTTTGGACTTCCCAATTGACTGTGACAATTCGGTTCCAGTCACTTGTATCTCAAAGAGCCCTGACTCACATACCTACCCTCCAAGCACTCAATGTATATTTGCTAGGCCCCTCCAAAGTGCCAGAAACCCTGGTGGCATAGCGGTTAAGTGCTACAGCTGCTAACCAAGAGGTCGGCAGTTCAAATCCGCCAGGCGCTCCTTGGAAACTCTATGGGGCAGTTCTACTCTGTCCTATAAGGTCACTATGAGTTGGAATCGACTCGACGGCACTAGGTTTGGTTTTTCTGGTTTTTCCAAAGTGCCAAGCACTGGGTAAGGAAACAAACTTGAATAACACATGGGTCCTGGACTTGGCAAATTTCTAGTCTAGTCAACCAGCCTTGCCCACCATACATCCTCACCTCCACATCTTTCCTCAGGCAGCACTCCTCCTTTCAATCTTGATGCCCTCTCCCTTCCCCTCTTTTCAGTTGAAATCTGTTCACCCTCTCAGGCCAGTTCATGCACCACCTCCTCCATGAAGCCCCCACCCCAGACCTCTGGGGCCTCCTAGGCTTCACCTTGCCTGAAGACTTGACTCCCTTGAGGATGCAGAGGAACACGATGAGCCAGGCGAGCAGCAGGCAGAGGCAGAGGTTCCAGCGGATCTCCCCGGGTCTCCCGATACCCTGGCTCCCTTGGATGTGGAGGACGTATCGGCTGTGGGAGACACATGTGGAGTAAATCTGTGTCTGGCCTGCGAGGCTGTACTGGCGATTCTCCATGTGCCATCCCTCCCGATTCCTCTCTATCCTTCTCCAACCAGCTCTGTGCCCAGGCGGCTGGCCTCTATACCACCCAGATTCCCTGCCTCTTTGGCTTCCATGGGGGTTTGGCCAATGGCAGGCATCAGCAGGAGACTGGAGGGTGGGAGGAGTAAGGGGCTGGGGTATTTACGTGCACACGTGTATACACACACCATCCAAGTTCTGGACATGGTTTCATTCTTCTGTAGCCATGGCTCCTGTTGGGCAGGCCCTCTTCCAAGGCTCCAGTTCTCACCTGGTTCCAGTAACACAGTTTCCTACTCTTGCCTCTTTGGTTTAAGGGAGGGAATAGCTAATCCCTGGTGCCTCACCTTTCCTTGTTGATCTCCTTAACTTCTGTAAAGGTCCTTCATTAAACTCTCTTTAGTTAGACCCTTTGAGAGTGCCATCTGCTTCCTGCCTGCACCCTGATAGAAGCAGTCCGCTATGGTATTTCCATGCAGCCTCCAGCAGCTGCCAATGACCATGTCTTGTTCTTTGACTTTAAGCTGCAGACCTAAGCTGGTCCTTCTTTCTGGTCAGACATGCTCTTCAGCAGGTGCAGGCACTCGGATGGATTTTGAATGGACAAATGAATGTACTAAGTAATAAAGGCAGGTTGGAGATCAAGACATGGGCCCACAGAGGGGAAATTCCTAACAGCGGCCCTTTGCAGGTAAAGGGTTGGGGGTATCTGGTCTTTGTCCTGTGGACAGCCAATGGCCCTTACCTAGGGACCAGGTTACTCTGGATTATTCTAGAACAGGATCAGAATCTAGAGTCTTAGGCTCCCTGTCCCTGCCACTGCCACTAGCTACTAAGCAAGCCTCTGGACCTTGTTTTCTCAGCTGTGAAGTAGGGGACAGGATGGGTTGGATGGTCAGGGATGTCCTTCCAACACTCACAGTCAGGGGGCTGGCAGTGTTCACTGCAAAACTCTTTACCTGCATTACCTGTTTAATCCTCACAACGATCAATTACTGTGTTACAGCATTATCTCTCCTAGTGGATGAATTGGAGATAGTCCTTACTATGTATGGTTCAGGCCCTATGCTAAGGGCTTTACCTATTCATATAGAAGGTGCCCAATAAACATTTACTGAAAGAACGAATGAGTGAGTGAGTGACTTGTTGAAAAACATCGTAAGATGTAGGAACCAATACTATGCCCTTTTATAGAGGAGGAAACTGAAGCTCTGGAAGGTTACTGTTACTGCTGTCATCATCATCATCATCAGCTAGCATTTAGTGAGCACTTAGTATCCACCAGGCTGAACTGTATAATTTATATGGATTCTTTCTTTTAATCCACACAACAACCTCTGAAATAGCTCCTATTATCTCCCCCGCCCCCGTTTTAAAGATAGAGCAATGGGAGCCAAATAAATCGTTAAAGGTCACACAGCTGGTTAGTTGAAGAGCTGGGATTAGAACCAAGAGTCCACCTAACACTAGCACATGAACTTGGCCTTCAAGGTCCATGGTGAGCCCCTTGGGATGCCAACTCACTCCTTCCCTTAGCCCACCCTTAGCAGTGCAGGAGGGTGGGTGTCGCTATCACCAAGGCCTGGGGCCTGACCTCCAGTACTCCTCGCTGGGGCTGACGGTGCTGGTGAGGTTGAGGGGCAGGACCCCGTTGCCGCCCTTGGAACCTCTGTGCTCCAGGCAGAGGTCTGTGTTCCACCAGTTGCCGCAGTGCTCCCAGGGCAGATTACTGGTGAGGGAGGCGAAGAGGTAGAAGAGGACGTAGGCGATGATCATGTTGTAGTAGATGGCCACCAGGCCTACAATGAGCAGCATGGCAGCGCCGGCACCTGGGGGAGGGCAGAGAGGCTACTGGGCTGCTCGGTCAGGCCCTCTTCTGGGCCAGGCTGGGTGGCCTCTGGAAAGCCTTGGTGATCTTTCTAGGTCTCCCTCTCGCCTTGAGGATAGTGAGGGGCAACGTTTCAGCCTCCCCCAGGTCCAACCCCACCCTGGGAGCACTGAGGCCTCACCTTTGAAGAGGGGGCTGATTTTCCAGACAGCCAGGGGTCCCAGGCTGGAGAACTGGCCCAGAGAGAGCTCCAGAAAGAAGAGGGGGATGCCACAGATGGCCAACATGAGGAAGTAGGGCACAAGGAAAGCGCCTGCAGAGAAAGGGTGGCGGGCCTCAGGCAGGTCAGCTCTCCCCACACCCCAACTCAAGCTCTGCCCCTTCCCTGATCCACAGAGACCACCTGGGGCCCTGATGGCACACCTCTTCTCTGGACTGGGACTGTGCATGCAGGTCTGTCTTCTCTTTTACACCTGGAGATCACTGAGGACCCAAGAGGGTGGGGAAGGTTTACTCACCTCTGTAGTCCCAGTGGAAACCCTGGTAGTGTAGTGGTTAAGTGCTATGGCTGCTAACCAAAAGGTCAGCAGTTCGAATCCACCAGGTGCTCCTTGGAAACTCTATGGGGCAGTTCTACTCTGTCTTCTAGGGTCACTATGAGTCGGAATTGACTCGACGGCAGTGGTTTTTTTTTGTTTTTTGGTAGCCCCAGTGCCCAGAACAGGGTAGAGCTTAGAGCCCTGGAGAAATACCCACTGAGTGAGGGGATGAACAAATGAGTGAATGTATGGGTGAATTTTCCACTGAAGAAAATGCGAACTCCTCAGTATAGAAATCAATGCCCTTCGGAATCTGGCTCCAATCTACCTGTCCTCCACCCCCTCCCCACGCTACTTGTGGTTTCACTGGCCCAACACCCCTTCCCCTTTTCTTGTCACATTGGCTCCCACCTCCTTTAGTGCACTGCCCACCATATACCCTATATGGCTCTGGAAGGGCTGGCAGTCACACCAACCAGCTCCCTGAGGGCACGGAGCCTAAGCCAGGCCAACTGGAGACCTTCCCTGCAATACATAGATCCATTTAGAGAAAGGAGCTCTGGCCTTCCACTGGGGTTACTAAGCATGGATGACGATGAGGTCATTCCAAAGTTGTCTGTGGCCACGGCCCCTCCCCACAGCAGGAGGGCTGCTGTCTCAGGACAGAATGAGGTCAGCACACAGACAAATAGAGTTCAGAAATGGGGAGGGAGAGCGTCGAGAGAGAACTGTGGCCATTATTGGGTTCCTGGAGCTTCAGAGGCCAGCTCCAGGGCTGCACTTTCTGGTCGTATAAATTCACCTTTTCTGTGTTTAGTCTAGTTTTATTTGGGTTTCTGTCACTTTACCAGTATGGAGTTGTTTAATGTGTTTGGTAGAGATGAGAGGAGATATCGCTTCCTGGCAAGAGCACGATGGCTCTGGAGAGGACAGTCCTGGGTTGGAATTTTGGGTCTGCCACTGTGTCACCTTGGATAAGGTATCAGGCCTCTCCAAGCCCCAGTGGCCTGTCATCATAAAGGTACTTGCCCAGGAGGATTGTCTTCAGAGTTAAATGAGAAGGGGCATGGAAAGCACCAAGCCTGGGGCCTGGCATATGGCAAGTGCTCAAACCTAGCTACTGTTAATGAGACTCAACTGTAGCTGGATGGAGAAATTAGGATAAAAGAGAATTCTGTTAAGATGGGAGGGACGTAGCGTTTGTAGTCTAAGTGGAAGGAACCGGGAGAAGAAGAAAGATTGAAGATTAAAGGGAGACCAAATGATTGATGAACAAGGCTGTAGAGGAGGGGGATGGGGGACATTAAGAGCACAGTCATCGTCGGCAGGCAGACACAGCCCTGTATCATGAGCAGAGGCAGCCCCTTCTGGACCTAGCCTTAGGGAGAAAACTATGCAGGCTGTCTATCCCGGGGGTGACAGAGGGGGAGGAGGGGCTTGGGAGATAAAATCAAACAAGGCAGGGTGCGCTCCCTCTTCCCAGCCCCAGGTCATTATAAACCACTTTCAACTAATTCTGCCCAAGGTCATGGCAAGGAGATAAACCTCGCTCCCAGAGCCTTGCCCATCACCCTGGTCACCCTCAGGCAGGACCTCAGGCCCATACCTCCCCCGTTGGTGTAGGCTCGATAGGGGAACCGCCAGACATTCCCCAGGCCCACGCAGTAGCCGATGCAGGATAGCAGGAAGTCCAGCTTGCCCGTCCAGTTCCCCCGATCAGCAGCAAAGTCCACATCCAGGTCTACATCACCCTGGTCACTGGGGGTCATCAGCAGGTCCGGGGTGATGGGCTGCCAGTGAGAGACAAGAGAGGTGAGGGAGAAGGGTGAGACCAGGCTGGAACTGTAACCCTAAAACAAGAGTATGAAATCGAGCAGAGCTAATGGTAAAGACAGTAGTCCCTAGGTAGTGCAAACAGTTAGTGCTTGACTACTGACCAAAAAGTTGGCAGTTCAGATCCATCTAGAGACACCTCAGAAGAAAAGCCTGGTGGTCTACTTCCAAAAAATCAGCCAATGAAAGCCCTATGGAGTATAGTTCTACTCTGAAACACATGGAGTCACCATGAGTTGGAATCAACTTGATGGCAACAAGTTTGGTTTTTTTCTTTTCTTTCTTTTTTTTTTTTTTAAAGGTAAAGACACTGTATTGGTTCAGATAATCAATTGCTCTCATCTGCACTGACTACAAAATTACTGGACCAACAGGGTAGTTCAGAAATTGAGAAAGCTACCTTCACCTTAGCTTGGCTAATGCAGAGGCCAAATCAAGGGCTGGTCCTATTTTGATGGTGATGATGATGATAATGGTCTTAATAACCAAAAAAAGAAAAAAGAAACTGCATTGTCATCAAGCCAATTCCGACTCATAGAGACCCTACAAAACAGAGTAGAACTGCCCCCATAGGCTTTCCAAGCTGCAATCTTTACAGAGGAGCCCTGGTGGCAAAGTGATTAAGAGTTCGGCTGCTAACCAAAAGGTCAGTAGTTCGAATCCACCACCCAGTTCTTGGAAACCATGTGAGGCAGTTCTACTCTGTTCTATAGGGTTGCAATGAGTTGGAAAAGACTTGATGGCAAAGGGTTAATCTTCAAGGAAACAGACTTCTACATCTTTCTCCCTCCTAGTGGCTGGTGGTTTCCAATCACTGGCCTCTTGGTTAGCAGCCATGTGCTTAACTACTGCACCACCAGGGCTCCTCAATCTTAATAACAGCTACCCTTTATTAAACACTTGCCCTGTGTTCACTGAAACTTGCTGTTGAAAGTAGAGTAGCTAAAGCAAATGGAAGTAATGATGAAGTAAAAGAGCTCAAGAAGACAAAGTATTATAATGACATGTGCAAAGACCTGGAGTTAGACAACCAAAAGGGAAGAACATGCTCAGCATTTCTCAGACTGAAAGAACTGAAGAAAAATTCAAGTCTCGAGTTGTAATAATGTAAAGAAGATAAAAAGAATACATAGAGTCACTGTACCAAAAAGGATTGGTTGACATTCAGCCATTTCAGGAGGTAGCATATAGCCAAGAACCGATGGTACTGAAGGAAGAAGTCTAAGTTGCACTGAAGGTGTTGACAAAAAACAAGGCTCCAGGAACTGATGGAATACCAACTGAAATGTTTCAACAAATGGATGCAGTGCTGGAAGTGCTCACTTGCCTATGCCAAGAAATTTGGAAGACAGCTACCTAGCCAACTGACAAGAAGAGATCCGTCTTTGTGCCCACTCTAAAAAAAAAACCAAAAACCAAATCCAGTGCCGTCAAGTCGATTCTGACTCATAGCGACCCTATAGGACAGATTAGAACTGCCCCATAAAGTTTCCAATGAGCGCCTGGCGGATTCGAACTGTTGACCCTCTGGTTAGCAGCCGTAGCACTTAACCACTACGCCACCAGGGTTTCCATTCTAAATAAAGGTGAAATTTCCAACAAAATGCAGAAATTATCCAAAAATACCATTAATGTCACATGCAAATAAAAATTTTCTGAAGATAATTCAAAAACAGTTGCAGCAATACATCGACAGGGGAATTCAAGCCCATTCAGAAGAGGACTTACAGCGAGGGACATCATTGCTGATGTCAGATGGATCTTGGCTGAAAGCAAAAAATACCAGAAAGATGTTTACTTGTGTTTTATTGACTATGCAAAGGCAATTGGCTGTGTGGATCCTAACAAATTATGCATAATATTGTGAAGAATGGGAATTTCAGAACACTTAATTGTGCTCACGAGGAACCTGTACACAGACCAAGAGGGAGTTGTTCGAACAGAACAAGGGGATGCTGCATGGTTTAAAATCAGGCAAGGTGTGTGTCAAGGTTGTATCTTTTCACCATACTTATTCAATCTGTATGTTTTTGTTAGGTGCCATTGAGTCAGTTCCGACTCAGAGTGACCTTATGTACCACAAAACGAAACACTGCCTGGACCTGTGCCATCCTTACAATAGTTGTTATGCTTGAGCCCATTGTTGCAGCCACTGTGTCAATCCATCTCATTGAGGGTCTTCCTCTTTTCTACTAACCCTGTACTCAATCTGTATGCTGGGCAAGTAATTCAAGAAGCTGGACTGTATGAAGAAGAACATGGCATCAGGATTGGAGGAAGACTCATTAACAACCTGTATTATGCAGATGACACAACCTTGCTTGCTGAAAGTGAAGAGGACTTGAAGCACTTACTGATGATGATCAAAAACTACAGCCTTCAGTATGGATTACATCTCAGCATAAAGAAAACAAAAACCCTCAGAACTGGACCAATAAACAACATCATGATAAATGGAGAAAAGATTGAAGTTGTCAAGGATTTCTTTTTACTTTGCTGTACAATCAATGCCCTTGGAAGCAGCATCAAGAAATCAAATGACTTATTGCGTTGGGCAAATCTGCTACAAAAGACCTCTTTAAAGTGTTAAAAAGCAACGATGTCACTTTGAAGATTAAGGCATTCCTGGGACCCAAGCCATGGTATTTTCAATTGCCTCATATGCACGGGAAAGCTGGACAAGGAATAAGGCAGACCGAAGAAGAACTGATGCATTTCAATTATGGTGGTGGTGAAGAATACAGAACATACTATGGACTGCCAGAAGAACGAACAAATCTGACTTGTATGGCCAGAATGCTCCTTAGAATCGAGGATGGAGAGACTTCATTTCACATACTTTGACCATGTTATCAGGAGGGACCTGTCCCTGGAGAAGGATACCATGCTTGGTAAAGTAGAGGGTCAGTGAAAAAGAGGAAGACTCTCAATGAGATGAACTGACACAGTGGCTGCAAAATGGGCTCACATACAGCAATGATTGTAAGGATGGCTCAGGACTGGACAGCATTTCGTTATGTTGTACACAGCATCACTATGAGTCGGAACCGACTCAAAGGCACCTAACAACAACAACAACAAGAGTACTTAAGTCATATGGTTGTTTGGAGAATGAAATCCGGGAACATGAGTCAAATGTTTAGTGCAGTGAGTGCATGTTGTTGCTGTTGGGTCACTGGTCTTACAAAATTCTACCTTGTGATCTCCTGTGTTGTTTCTATCACCAAGGCTACATATTCCAAATACTTCTTCTTTGTTTCCAATCACCAGTAATTATCAATGAAACTTGATTACATGTTTGATCAATTTCAGACTGCAGAAGTTGATAAAAATCTTCAATTTCTTCATCTTTGGCCTTAGTGATTGGTGCATAAATTTGAATAATAATTATATTAACCGATCTTCCTCGTACGCATTTGAATATTATCCTATCACTGACAGCATTATACTTCAGGATATACCTTAAAATGCTCTTTTTGACAATGAATGAGATGCCATTCCTCTTCAATTTGTCATGCCTGGCATAGTAGACCCTATGATTGTCGAATTCAAAATGGCCAATACCAGTCCATTTCAGCTCACTAATGCCTAGGGTATCTATCTTCAAGCATTCCATTTCATTTTTGCCATCTTCCAATTTTCCTAGATTCATACTTCTTACGTTTCACGTTCCAATTTAATGGATGTTTGCAGCTGTTTCTTCTTGTTTTGAGTCATGCCACATCAGCAAATGCAGGTCCGGAATGCATTACTCCATTCACATGATTAAGGTCGACTCTACTTTGAGGAGCTAGTTGTATTTTGAGTGCCTTCAAACCCAAAGGGCTCATCTTCCCACATTATATCACACAACGTTCCGCTGCTATGTCTAAGATTTTCACTGGCAAATTTTTTTAGAAGTAGAGTGCCATGTCTTTCTTCCTAGCCTGTCTTAGTCTGGACTCTCCACTGAAACCTGTTCACCATGGGTAAGCCTGCTGGTATTTGAAATACCGGTAGCATAGCTTCCAGCATCACAGCTACATGAAAGCTACCACAGTAAGACAAACTGACAGACATAACAGATGAGTGGTAGAGTATACTCTTCTTAGCTCCATTGTAATTTTGAGAAAACCTAGTCTCAGAGAGGTATCATGACACACCTAAGGTTTTTACAAAGTTGGTTAGCGGAGAATGGGGGCTCGAGCTCAGGTCTTCTTGATGTTAAAGTCCATGTCCTCAACTGCCAGTGCCAAGTGTTGTTACTCCACTCTAGGCACCATATTTTAAGAAAGACTAGGCAATTTGGAACATGTCCAAAGGGTAGGTGACCAGGCTGGAGGATGTTCAGGAAAAGAGGTCAGAGGAGGACAAGGGGAAGAAGCTGGAGCCCTTAGCATAGAAAGAGGAGGACTTGGAGGGCACACGGGCTGCCCTGAGGGAGGGATTAGATTTATGCTCTGTGACTTAAAGGGGCCTATCAGGCGCTATTTTTTTTTTTTTTTTATCAGGCGCTGGGTAAATTTTGGCTCAGCAGCAGGAAAAGCTACTTAAGCCCAGTCTGCTTCAGAAAGTTGTGATCTTCCTGTCACTGTTGAAGAGATGAGTGCATGGAGGGGAACAGAGGCCAGCTGTCTCTCAGATCACTTTCCATGATTCGAGGAGAGGGAGAAGGTCCACTGGGCACTCTCACTTTGGGCTGGGGCTGGGAGATGGAGGCCTTCCTCAGTCACTTGGGATCCTAGCCCCGAGGGATACAAGTTAGAGTGTCCATGAGTTACCTGGGCTTACGGCTAGGAAGGAAGGCCAAAGATACCAGGACAACTGTCTGAAATTCAGACAGCAGTTCCCAACAAGTGGCCCCAGGGATGGGTTGGGGGAAAGGAGCAGTTGCATCTTTCTGGCTGTCTCTGAGATTCACACCCTACGTCAGAGAAGGATGGAACTGTGAAGGAAACTGATTATCAAATAAAGTCCGTGGTTTCCAGAGAGGAGAAAGGACCTCCTGCTTCCTGCTAAGGAATGCTTGTAGGAAAACAGTGATACCACTGGGCTGGGAGTCAGAAGACCTTGATTCTAGGTCTGTGCCAATTTACTGTGTGACTTTAGGAAAGTGTCTTCGGAGCCTCAGTTTTCACACCTGGGTAATTAGGGCATTGGATAGATCAGTGTTTCCAAAAGCATATCCTTTGGGATGTTCATTGGTGTTTGGCAGAAAAGGGTTGTGGGGTCAAAAATGTTTGGGAAAAACTGCATTAAAACAAAGTAAAATAGGTTTCTTTACTGCACGACTTGTCAGATCCTTTAATGGACTAATATGCATTGTGACCCTCCAACTAAGGGCTAGAATAGGCAGTATTCTCAAATTCTATTTCAGCAAAGCATCTCAAGGAGCAAGCATTCCGGGAATGCAGGTCGCAGCCATCTTTAATGAGCCTTCTGGCCCTGATGATCTGAGGCAGGATTCACCAAACAGACTTCACTGGAGACACCTGAGGTGGCTGAGGACTAGGTCAGAACCTAAGACAGGGACTCAGTAAATACCTACTGACCAGATTTGTTCTTTCCCCAAAAGTTGCCCTTCCTGGCACCAGACCAAGTGTGTGTCTACACACAAATCAGGCGGTGACAGAAGTGGTGTCACTGGGACTAGTCATATGAGCACAGCCCAGATGATGATGGTGAAAGGGGGGGAGGGGTGACATTGTGTTACAGGACTGAAGTGTCTGGCATGGCGACAGGGTTGGGGCAATGGGCTCGGGTGACAGAATTGGGGTAATAGTGCTGGGTTGACTCAGTGATACTGATGACAATGGTGGCGATCTTGCCTGAGGGCCACAGGGCAGTGGTGATGGGGACAGCCTGGCATGGTTATGAGTGACGGTGACAGAGATGAAGAGCATGATAGAGCTGTTTTTAAAGTAACTGAGCTCCAAGGCTTAAAACAAATATGTGCCTGGTGGTTCTTTAGTTGAGATCTCACACATGCTGGGGTGAGGGTAGCTACACCTCTGAGACCTATCTGAAACCTGCTTCCTCTCCATCTAATGCCCCGTTTCCCCAAGACTTCCTCTCCAGATGCGTGAGCTTCAGCCCTCTGGAACCACTCCCACCCAGGTAAGATCCAGGGGGAATGGGAGAACAGCCAGGTGATGCTAGCTAGCCCCTGGCTTTGGGTGGTGAGGCAGGCCTGTCACCCTGACACCCACCTGGCCCCATTAGGCCAGCTGGCAGGGGGGCCTGGTAATGAGGCTCCTCTGATCCCTCCAGAGAAGCTGCCCTTTCTATGCTCACAGAGCGGGTCCTGGCTCTCCGTTTCCATGGTGACAAGAGTTCCAAGAGCAGGATGCTGGCAGCTCATCCCCCTCCTCCCCCAATCAGACGGAAGCCTGTTCCTACTCCAGGGACAAGGGATGGGGTCTCCCAAAGCTGAGCCAATCAGGAGCCCACCTGGGCCCCCCAGTCCACTGCAGGACAAATCCCAAGAGGCTGGCACAATAAGGATGGGACTGGTTCGGAGATAAAGGGAAGTGACCAAATAAATGAGGCAGGGCTGGAAGCTTAATGAGTGGCTTCACACTCTGCCTGGGTGTGAGGCTCCCACTCCTGATCCCCCACCCCACTGTCACACAGAAACATTTGCCTGAGCTCGCCAGACTTGCCGTCACTCTTTTAGGGACCAGCAGATATAGGTCACCGCCAGTGGCAGGGGCTGGGAAAGGGGCTGCCCAAGCCCTAGGCTCTCTAACCTTCAATAGGAATCTGGTCTCCAACTTTATCATCGTGCAGATGGGGAAATTGAGTTTCAGGAGAAGGAATGAGCCCAAGGTCAAAACAGCAGGTTGAGCCCCTGCCTTCCAGTCTGTGCTCATCTCTGAACAATGCTGCCCCTTTGCCGATATCTAGCATTTTCTCACTCCCTGTCCCCTTCTCCTTGAAAGCCAAGGAAGGGGACCCTGAAGGGAGGTGGTCCTATCCCTGCCCTATTGGCTCTAGAATGCTTAGCCCATCTTTGGGAAAGCAGTGAGCTACACCCCCTCCGTACCTCAACTTCCTTGTCTATAAAGTGGGGATAATAAGACCTAGCCCCAGAATTACCAGAGGATTAAATGAGATGGGGCTTGCTAAACTCTCAGCCTGTATCCAGCCAGTTCTTCACAGGACAGAGCTATTAACATAATGTTTGGACTAAGACAATGAGGGGATAGGGCTTTTATGGGGAAGAAGAGCAAAGCGGAGAGAAAGAGAGTGGGAAAGAATGAATGAGGGCAGGCTCCAAGAGATTTACCCACAAATGGCCCCAATAAGCCATTCGTATCTGCCAATAAAAAACAACCCACACTCACCACAGTGCCTCTGCGCTCAGCTGCCCAAGGGCAGAAAGCTTGAATGAGTGTGGCGGGGGGGTGGGGTGGGGTGGGGGGTGGACAGGGGGGATATCCATTAACACCAGCCCCAGGGAACAGTCCTCTCACATCTACCACCCCCTCGAGTTCACAACACCCCCCAGGAGAGTGGGGCTTGCTTTGGTGCCCCCACTCTGAGGATGGGCCAGTGGAAGTTCAGATTAGAAAATAGGCTTGCCCAAAAGTCACAGGGTAAGTAGGAGCAGCAGAAACTGCACCCAGGAGTCTAACTCCTTGGCTAGGACTGTGACTTTTAAACCAAAAGCCAGAAAACTTCCCCAATATCCCCCTCCCCCCCCCCAACACACAAACAACTTGTCTGTGAAGTCCAGTCTCCACAGAACAAAGCAGGGAGAGGCTGCCTTCTGGGCCCAGGGCGCCAGGAACGCGTAGGTTTGGTTGCTTATAGCACAGCCCCCCATTTCCCTGAGGTCTCCCATTTCCCCCTCCCTGCCTGTGCCACCTTCAACCCTGCTGCGAGGCAGCCTGGGGTCCCAGCAGAGGAAGCTAAAGCTGCCAGGAGAATGAAGGGGGCGGCGAGGAAGCAGGTGGTGGGCCCCGCAGGACAGGAGCTGGGCAGGCAGGAGTGGGGGTTCCCTGCAGGCCCAAGGAGCTGCTTCAGTGTTAAGTACACAGATGGAAGCCAGGTCCACACTCTAACTCCCCAAATTAGTCCAGCTCAGGGCTGGCACTTGGCTATTCTAACATCACCACCCCCAATCAGCCCCTGGAGGAAATAGGCAGGGGAATGGGAAGGGGCTGGGGTCTGGCCCCAGCCAGCCCCTGCCCCGCGCCTCCTGGGACTGCACACACCTGTTCGCAGGGCCTGGCCCAGCGAACCCGGGGTCCCACCCTACTACAACCCGACCCCTAGATGGGGGGTGGGGTGGGAAGCCAGGTCGTACCCCCGCCCCTGTCCGTAATCCAGTTTAGCCGGCCTTCCCCGGGGCCCTGAGCCGGTCCAGGTGCCCTCTCGGACCCTCCGCAGGAGCCTCGATGGAGGCGGGCCTCTCCAGATCCCCCTCAGGTGCGCCCCCGCCCTCGGACCCTACCTTGCGGAGGTGAGCTCCTTGCAGCGTCTTCATTTTGGAGGACCGGTTGCTGGGGCTTCCCTGCTTGCCTGCCCCTGAGCGCAGGGAGCGAGCGACGCCGAGAGATGGTGCCGCCGGCCGGCCACCGCGCCTTTGCCCCGGCGGGCTCCGCACACCTGCTGGGAAGGGCGCGGGCGCGGGCGCGGACACTGCCTTCTGTCGGCTGCTAGAGCGGGGCGCGGGCTGGCGCTGCGGACGACCTGCTTCTCCGTGCGCAGCGCCGGAGGCTGAGGAGGGGTGCACGGCTGCGCCCGCGTAGGTACCCAGACAGACTGGCTGACGGACGGACGGCGAGGGGATGAGCGCGCCCCCGCACGCAGAGCCGCGGATTGGAGAGGCCGGGGCTGAGGAGGGGGGCGGGGGTCCGCGGCGGAGAACTTCTCAGATTTGCTGGCCTTAGTCACCGTCTCCTGTGTGACCTTGAACAAGTAACCTGCGCTCTCTAGGCCTCTTTTTCCCTAACTGGACAAGGGATGCCAAGCAACGCTCATGGACCTGGCCTTGGGCTCCGGCCCGGCATCCCAGCGCCTCCTCTTCCTTGCCGTGTGACCTTGTCAAAGTTACTTAAGCTCTCTGTGCTGCCGCTTCTTAGTCTGTAAAATAGGGATAAAAATCTAACTTCCCTCACAAAGGTGTGAAGAATTCGTGGACATTGTGCATAGAGAGCATTTAGCAAGGGGCCTGGCACATAGTGGGTGCTCAGCTAACATTTATTGGCCAAACGTAGGTTGCCCCCACACACCAAGGAAAGACCAGCGGTCATTAGTCAGATACCTATCCAACCACTCAGTCCATATTTGTTGAGCACTTAAAGTGTGCCAAATCACAAGCTAGGTGTCTTATTTACTGGATACAGTGACCTGATTTTGTTGTTGTTAGGTGCCATTGAGTCAGTTCTGACTCTTAGGGACACTTTGTACAACAGAACATAATACTGCCTGGACCTGCACCATCCTCACAATCATTGTTACACTTGAGCCCATTGTTGCAACCACTAGGTCAATCCATCTCATCTTACGGATGAGGAAATGAAGGCAGAAAGAGGTTAAGCTACTTATCCAAGGTTCCAGAGGTCGTGAGTAACACCAGTGACAGAGCCAGACATGATGGACCTTTCAGGCTAGTGATCGTCTTTGACATCCCTCCTTTACCAGGGATGATAGCGAATTGGGGAGGATGTTTGGGTGAGGGGAAAAGACAGGGCAAGCTCCACTGTAACTTAGATGGTCAGCCCCTGAGTTCCTGTCCACCAGCATTGTGACCTTGGGAAAGTCACTGTGACTCTTCTGTAAAATGGGCCAACAGCCAGTGCCTGCTTGGTTGATCTCTCAGAGTGTTGTGAGGGTCCAATGAGCATATGATGAGGATGAGAAATTGTTAGCTAGAGTGACTGTAGGCACCACTGCATGTTAGTGGACCCTGCATCATCGAAGTTGGTGTTCCCCTCACTCTCAAAGGGGCCCCAGTCTAGAGATTAAATCATATGGTCCCTGTGATGGTTAAGGTTGTGTGTCAACTTGGCTGGGTCATGATTCTCAGTGGTTTGACAATTGTATGATGTTGTGATCACCTCCATGATGAGATTTGTTATACTGTGATCACCTCCATGATGGGATTTGCTGTGAGTAGCCAATCAGTTGAAAGGGAGTTTCCTTGGCCGTGTGGCCTGCATCGAATATATGTAGACATTCTGGCAAGGCTCATGGGCATTTGCTCACAGTGAGTCCTGGAGCTGGCTCCTGTTTGTCCAGGTTCTTGGGACTTGAACTAGCAGCTTATCTGCGGTTTTGCCTGCTGATCTTGGGATTCATAGATCTTCACAGCCTGTGAGCAAGAGCCCTGCTCTCTGACCTGCAGATCTTGAGTTCGCCAGGCTATGCGGCTACGTGAATTAGGAGAAGCCTCTATGCTGACCCACAGATTTGAACGCTTCAGCCTCTACAACCGCGTGAGCCATTTCCTTGATATAAATCTCTCTCTATATATATTTATACACTTTACTGGTTTTGCTTCTCTAGAGAACCCAGCCTAAGACAGTCACTGTACCATCAGGAGACATGATGAGGCCTTTGGGAAGTGGTGAGGATGAGGGGCTGCTGCTTCTCAGTCCCGGGGTTCTCCTTGGAGCTTGGGAGGAGGTGGCGAGGTTTTTAATCAAAGGCTGGGGTGTTCCGTTCTCATCTGTTCTCCCAAGGTCCTGTGCAGTTGCTTCTCCTTTTAAGCCTGGCCCCACAGGGACTCCTCCACCTAGATATGGGAGCTAGGAAGGGAAGGAGCTTTTATTGAATCCTACTGTGTGCATTGTGATGGCCTTTTCCATCCAATGTGGAATTCATAATTCTTTCCAACAGCCCAGGAAGACAAGTATGAGCATCCCCATTTTACACCTGAGGAAACTGTCTCAAAGGGATGAAGTCACATGCTCAAGGTCACACAGAGTACTGAGTCTCTGTGTTGAAGCCAAGAGGGGCTATGGGCCATGCCTGGGGAGAAGCAGAAGCTAGGGTTCCTGAATACCCGCCCTGCCCCTCCCCCAGGGCTGCCACAGGGTCTGTCACCACATCCCTCACAGAAGATGTGGCTGCCCTTCTGAGCCACCCCCTCCCACAGCACTTGGGCTTTATTAAACCCTTTGGAAGGCATAGAGAACCACAGGAACAGGGGGTAGGGTTGAGGTAGTTGCCCCAGGAGCCCAAGAAGACTGTCCTCTTTATGGTCCCCTCCCAGCAGCACCTGCTCTCTCTACCTAGAAGACCCAGTCCTGGAAAAGTGCAACCCTGGGGGGGCAGGGAGCAGGGCTGGGACTTTAGCCTTCCTTGAGCAAACACATCATGCAATGACCACGGAGCATAAGTGGCTGTCACTGGGGCTGTGAGGTACAAGTGGGTCCAGGCCTATGCCTTCTAGATGGGAAAACTGAGGCCCAGAGGAGGAGGTGGAACTTGCAAGGTGATCAAAGATTCTATATAAGAATCCTGATCAAAAGGGGGAAAATGTAGAATAGAATCTCATACTCTCATGGAATCCAGACTTTCTGGAGCCACATGGGCTATATGAACCCCTAAAACTATTGCCCTGAGATAATCTTTAAACATTAAACCAAAAATATTCCCTGAAGTCTTCTTAAAATCAAATAATAGTTTAGCTTAACTAGTAAAGACTGTCCACCTTAAGCACTGTGCTCTTTTAATGGGATGAAATTGACAACAACAACTTGAAAGATTAGACAGGAACCTTAAGGGGTAGTAAGTTTGTGTTAATAGGTGAGGAACAACTCAGAAAAGGAGGGTGAGAATGGTTGCACCACTTGAAGAGTGTAATCAGTGTCACTGAATTGTAGGTGTAGAAACTGTTCAATTGACGTGTGTTCTGCTGTGTATATTCTCAACAACAAAAAGTAAATTATTTAAAAAAAAAAGAAGAGGCGGGGTCTGGCCTGGAATCCAGGAGCCTGAGCCCACCCAGCTATGCTCTCCAGATCACACCTTTCTGCCGCCCTCTCTCATCTTGTTGGGAAAGTCTGCATTTCCATAAAACAAACAAAACGCCGAGATGTTCTAGAACCTACTTATCACAGCACACTGCCCGCATAAAGCAATCTACACACTGAAGCCCCTTACAATCCCACAACTGGCCGTGAGTTCAGTTACCAAGCATGTTTGACAATCGCTACATCGTCCTCTCTGCCCCATCCCAGAGGGAACTGGGGTACTACTTGGCGAAACCACCACTAGTAATCCAGATCGGTGCACAATCTCCCTTTCCCCCTTCTCTGTTTCTCCTGGGCTCACATCAGACCAGGAGTGAAATGAAGATGCGTGATAATTTAAAGGAAGTGTTAGATGAAAATGTACTTTCTTTTATTATATAGGGAGATATTTTTAGATGCATATAAATAAACATTTTTAATTTGCTTAAATGCTGAGATTTTGTCACTGTGGAGCATGTGTTTTGCTACACCAGCAAGTGGTGACTGTGAAAAATGAGGTTCCAGGCTGCTAGTCCATCTGGTGCGATTCAGAAAAAGTGGTTCCGGAGCAAGCTTGCTGGAAGGGGATTACCCTCCAAAGCCGCCCTGCTCAAAGCCTCCCCCACCCAAGCTGTGCTCCCCAGTTCTGCATCCCACTCTCTGAGCATCTCAGCCACCCATGCCATGGCCAGACTGGTTTCCTCGAGCTCCACGGTCCTCCCATCCACCCCCATTACAGCCCAGTCAACACACACACACACACACACACACACGCACACACACACGCACACACACAGAGGCTCTGTGAGAGCACTCTACTCTTGACCCTCAGCCTCATCCCCAGAGTTGATATTGGCCTGCTCCGCTTGATCCACAGCAAATCCTTGGCACTGATGGGGTTGGGTCTTCCATGGGTTCTCAAAGTGGGGTTTTGGCCATCTCTGGAGCCTGAAATTGCATGCAAAACATAGGGCTGATGTGTAGCTTCTGCTTTGCTAGGGCCATGGCCAGGATGTGGGCCTTCGAAGACCAGGCCAGGTCAGATCTGATCTTCTTCTGCATCTCCCATCTCCAGCACCAGTGTGGGGCCTGCACCCAACTGGTGCCCAGGGAATACTGGCTCTACTGTATCAGAACTCAAACAACGGAGGCCTCTCGTTTATTCTCACCTTTGTTTCCTATCTGATTCTACCATGTTTATTGGCAAAAGAAGAGGAAAGAATAAAATCACTATATGCAAAGCAGCATTGGCCATTCCTGATAGGACTGGAACACCTCTTAATACTCAAGCCACTGCAGGGTCTGATGGGACCTGAGGGGTTGCTTTTCTGAGCCATTATAATACCCTAGCCTCTGGTAGAACTCTCTGGATGTCAGAGAACTCACTACCTCACAAGGCAGTCCATTGCACTGTTTGGAAGTTCTCTTAGGTAGATTCTCTTTTTGTGGAGCTCAAACTGTAATTGACAGGTATCATCAAACTAACCCGTGGCCCCTCCCAGTCCCCTGACCTCCCATGTGGGCATCGGCTGCCGTTCATCTCACCTGCCAGGCCTGGCCACTGACCTCCTGCCAGGTGGAGATCTTCCTGTGGCTGGGGACAGCCTGGTCCTGCCTCAAATCTTTGCAGGCACCATCTGTCCTCAGCACTGGGGATGGGGAGTAGTTAGAATATCAGTCGGGCCTGCCAGCATTGCCACGCTAGGACACAACAGCCCCATGAGCAGGTGGGTAAAACGCAAATACTATGTGCTAGGCCCTGTCCTGAACACAGCTCAGAGTATTTTGTTTCCATTTTGTAAATGAGGAGACTGAGGCTCAGAGAGGCTAAGTAAGTTGCCTGAAGTCTCACAGCTTGGAAGTAGAAACCCAGGCCATCTGACAACAAAACCTCCTACTAAACACTGAGTCACCACTGAAGGTACAGCCCTCTAGCTCAGAGCATTGAGGAGTGGGTGGATTTCAGTTGGATGCTAGTAGACATCAGTAGGGACTCCAGGATAGAGAAGTGTGGAGAAAGCTGGATTAAAGAAAATTCAAGGAGTTTCTTTGCAGCAAGACTTGTCACAGCCTTCGATGTGCTAATGCACCACTGTGACTATCCCAGAAGAGTTGAATCTGCAGGGCTTCCCAAACTTACTTGACCAGACCATTTCTTCCTTTTTTTTAACTTCCATTGTGCTTTAAGTGAAAGTCTATAAATCAAGTCAGTCTCCCACACATAAACGGATACACACCCCACTATACACTCCTAGCCGCTCTCCCCCACATGAGACAGCACACTGCCCCCCTCCACCCCCTACCTTCGTGTCCATCTGGCCAGCCCCCAACCCCCTCCCCCACCATCTCCCATTCAGACAGGAGCTGCCCACACAGTCTCACACGTCCACTCAATCCAAGAAGCTCACTCCCCGCCAGCATCATCCTCCATCCCATAGTCCAGTCCAATCCCTGTCTGAAGAGCTGGCCCTGGGAATGGCACCTATTCTGGGCCAACAGAAGGTTCGGGGACCACGACCTCTGGGGTCCCCCCAGTCCCAGTCAGGCCACCAAGTCTGGTCCCTTTACGAGAAACCAAGGTCTACATCCCACCACTCCCCTGCTCCCCCAGGGGCCCTCCGCCACATTCCCCATCAGGGCAGCTACCAGCTGGCTGCAGCTGGGCACCATCCAGCCCCTCTGGTCTCAGGCTGGTGCAGTCCCCAGTGCACGTAGCCCCCTGTCTCCCGGGCCCACAATTACCCTGTATCTTTGGTGCTCCCCACTCTCCCCCACTCCAAGTGGGCCGAGACCAACCAATGCATCCCAGATTGCCGCGTGCCAGTGCCCAAGACCCCAAACGCCACCCTCCAAAGTGGGATGCAGAATACTATCTCAACAGACCCCTTTATGCCAATTGACCCAGACGTATCCAGAAACCACAGTCCCCAAACCCCTGTCCCCGCCACGCTGGTCCTTGAAGTCCCCAGTCCATCCAGGAAAGCCCCCTGCCCCTGGCCTAGCCTAGCCATGAGGACTTCCCCTGCACCGCATGCCATTCCCCCCCAAAACAGCTCCCGTCCACCACCCAACCAGTGAACACCCCTCCGCTTCTCTCCCCCCGGCCCCCACAACCATCAAAGAATACCCCCCTCCCTATCCAAACCATTTCCAGAGTTCCCACAACAGTAGACCATTTCTTTTTAATAGACCTACTCCCTAGCTTCACAGATGGGGAAACAGAGACCCTGAGAGGGGAAGCAATTACCCAAGGGTCACACAGCAAATGTTTCTGAAGATTAAAAAACTATATTCATTCACTACCAGATACCCTTCCACCAACCCTTCTCTGTCTCCTCTTGACACCCCTGGTCCCTCTCTCTAGTACCAACTGGTTCCCATGCCTTAGTGAAGGAGAAGCCATGGGTGTCCCCCAGCTACTGGTAGGAGGAGAGAGAGAAGCGCCACGCCGCTTGTGCCAAGATTGGATCCATCTCATGTGTTGTCATCCCAAGGGCAAAGGGCAATGGCAGGCAGGCTGTGCAATTTTTATGGCCTGGCCACCTCCCAGAACAGTAAACAGAGAGGCAGGCAGCTGGCATGGGGAGCCCTCTAGGGAGAGGAGGACCCAGGGTGCAGACACCTCTGAAAAGCAGTTGAAGACAGCAGCTTCCCCCAGAAGTTCTAAAAAAAATTATTGCTTAAGTTCATATTGCCTATATTTTTTAACCTTTCTTCCCTTCTTGGCCAGACCACGGCTCATTAGTCCTTCAGGGCCTAGTTCAAGCATCAGCTCCTCCAAGAAACTTCCAGACCCTCCAGGATAAGCTAGGAGCCCTCCCTGTCCTCCTCTGATGCTCTACTTGGCCCTTCTCCTGTTGTAGCAGTGTCATCTATGTACCAGGCAATCTCCCCACTGGACTGGGAACTTCTGGGGGCCAAGGACTGTGAACTCCCCAGGCCCAGTTGTGCCTGGCACATGGGAATACCCAGTGGATATTGTCTGTTGAAAGAAAAACCCGAACTGAAGGTATTCAAAAAATTCAAAGCACTGATATATTGAGTGTGATGATTCCACTCATAAAATAGACTCATAATTTTTCAGTCTAATAGACTTACTCTAACAATGTCCTGTTTTGATCTTTCAAATGCATTTTAAGATGACCTTGTTGTAGGCCTACACAGACTACAAGGGAATAAGCAGTTCTCTAGGGAAGGGTGAGGAGGATTTAGTCTTCTTTAAAATTTGTCTTTAATGCTACGTATAATGATTTTTATGCAATACATTTTTTAAAAGAAGAAAAACAATTTATTCTTGGAGCTGCATTCGAGCGATCCCACTCTATGTACACTTGTCCGGCTGTGAGCTCTGCTTGGTCCAGAGAAAGTTCTCTGGGGATCCCTGAGACTGGGCCCTGATGGTCAACCTGGTGGGGTGGCAGGCACCTGGCAGGGTGGATTTTGTCCCCTGTTCTCCCTCCAGGCTCCTCCTTCCCTACCTGGAGGCCCCGCTGAGAACGGGAGGGAGGGGAGATGGTGCCACAGCCCAGAGAAGGGGCAATCAGGGCCTCCTCCTCAGCCCTATTCCTGTGGGCTTTATGCTCAGCACCCACCTGGAAAGGTTTCAGGGCATTTCACCATCGGGGTGGGTGAAGAGGCATGTGTAAGCAGACCATACTCTTCCTCCTCCTTCAGGTCAGGTCTGCAAGTATTTCATCTTCTCTCAGCCCCATCCCCTTTCTTCAGGGCCTGTTTGCTTCCTAGTCTGGCCACCCACCCTACTCCTTGAACCAATGGAGAAGGAAATGGGCTCTGGGGCCTTGAGACCAGCCCCTTGGGGCTTGAGTGCCCCCCAGGAGACAGACCCCCTCCCTGGGCTCCGCTATTCCCAAGGCCTAGAACCCAGGGGCTGGAAGAGCTCCTTATCCAGAGGCTCACTGCACAGATGGGCCAATGGATGCAGGGGCTGGGTGGGTGACTGGTCCAAGGTCACCTGTACAGTCAGTGGTGGCTGGGCTGGGCTGGGACTCAGACCAGACCTCCTAGGCCCGCAGCTGGAGCCACAGTTCCAGCACTGAGTCCTCAGGTCCCCAGGCTGGTGAGGCTGGGTAGGGGCTATGGCAGATACTCCTCCTTGACAGGTATGGGGGAGGAGGTGCCCAGGAGGCTGGTGGAACCGGAGCACAGGCCCTCCAACGGTGGCCCGGCTGGGGCGGAGGTGACTTCCAGGGTGGGTGGTGGTGGCTGTGGGGGTTGCTGCTGCTGCTTCTTCTTGTTTACTTTGCGCTCCTTTGCCCGCCGGTTTTGGAACCAGATTTTCACCTGTGGGAACAGAGAGCAGAAATGGTGAGATACAGTGACAGTGAAAGGGGAGAAGAGGGAGGATGGTTGAGACTCATATTCATCAATGTGACATGCGAGGCCTCCCTCCAGTCACCAGATCTCAGGGATGATGAACACACTCTCCCCGCTCTAGACCTTGCTTTCTCTACTCCCCTACCCTCCACCCTTCTTTGTAGTCTTCTTCCTTCCCATCTTCTAAACCATGTTCTAATACCTCCTCCTCCAGAAAGCCTTCCCTGCTCTCCCTATAACTGCTACCTCCTCTAGATTTAATCAGCAATTACCTCTTACAGTACTTATTACAGCTTGCTATAGCTTATAGCTGGAGCCCTGGTGGCACAGTGGTTAAGAACTCAGGCTGCTAACCAAAAGGTCAGCAGTTCGAGTCCACCAGCTGCTCCTTGGAAATCTTATGAAGCAGTTCCTCTCTGTCGGTATCGACTCAACATCAATGAGTTTGGTTTGGTTTTGGTAGCCTATGGCTACTTGGATCCCCTGATTCCCCTGTTTGGGGGCAGGGGCAGATTATCCAATAAACTAGGTAAGCATGGGCTTACTTGTGCTTACTTACTAATCTGTAGTGAACAATTTCATATGGTTTCACCATTTCACATCAAAGTGAAACCCATGTGAAATTATTTGGTACAGGTTAGTAAGTAAGCACAAGTAAGCCCATGCTTACCTTGCTTACTGAGTCATCCGTTCCTATCAGGGACTGTAAATTTGAAAACAGGCTTTGATTCTGTAAGAAGGTGCTGTGGGGTTGGGAAAGAGACATGCCAGCCATACTTAGAAGCAGAATCTTTGGTGTGGTGAAAAAAAATGTGAAATTGTTCACTACAGGTTAGTAAGCACAGATAAGCCTGTGCTTACCTTGCTTATTGGATAATCCACCCGTTTGGGGGCAGGGACTGGGTTGAGTGAGGGGTGGCATCAGCTAGGTTTCTGCTGTGCTGTGTGACCATGGCTAGGATACTCAGCCTCTCTGCCCTCCTCCCTTGACTAAGCTCCCTGATCTGTCTAGCAACCTGGAGGCCAGACTCCCCCACTGCTCCTGTGGCTGAGGTAGGAGGGCCCACACACCTGCCGCTCAGTGAGCCCCAGATTGGCAGCCAGCTCTGACTTCCGCCGGATGGTGATGTAACGGCTGTAATGAAACTCTTTCTCCAGCTCCAGGCGCTGGTGGTCTGTGTACACCACGCGGTACTTGTCCTTGGTCCGGGTCTTACCTGAGAAGCAGAGGGGACAAGGAGGGGAGATGAGGGGGAGAGGGACCTGCAAATGGCCTGGTCAAGACCCCCAGGAGAAAGAACAATACAGGCACCCCTGAAGGAGGACCCCAAGGTGGGGAGGGACATAAACCCCAGCTCTCTGACTCACTCCCCCAGGCTCAGGCTTGGAGACTGACAACCTGGGAGGTTAAGTACTGCTCTCACACCCATTTATGAAGGAGGTGCTGAGGCTCGGAGAAGGGAAGCGACTTGCTCAGGGTTACACAGCAAGTTGCTGATGGAGTAGGGGCTTCAGCCCACTGACCCAGAGCCCTAAGCTGATGGCCAGCTCCACCAGCTTTAAACCAGCGGTTCCCAGAGGTGGCCGTGCAATGGGCTCCCTCCAGGGCATCCCTGACTATTTGAAGGAGACAGTCTGGGAGTGGAGCCTGGAATCTGCATTTTAACAAGCTCCCCAACCAGCTGCCATCAAGTCAATTGCCACTCATGGTGACCCCATGTGTATTAGAGTAGAACTGTGCTCCATAGGGTTTTCAATGGCTGATGTTTCGGAAGTAGATCACCAGGCCTTTCCATGTTGTGGACTCGAACCTCCAGCCTTTCAGTTGGCAGCTGAGTACATTAACTGTTCGCACCACCCAGGGACTCCAACAAGCTCCCAAGGTAGTTCTGATTTGGGAGTTCTCAGACCTGGGGGTTGAATACCAGTGACGTGGAGGGGACAGCAGGCGGGCAAGGCGAGGTTCAGACCAATGAGCCGATAGCTGCTCCTTCTGCTGTGCATGAGAAGGAGAGCAGGGAAGAGCCACTGCAGGCACTGTTCTGAGGTGCAGGCTCCCCAGTTCCTGTGGAATGGCTGGTGGCTGCTGCTAGACCCCCAGGACCCATCAGGAACTGCAAGAGGCCCTAGTCCCAGATACCAGGCCCTGAGCTGGGGCTGCACCCACTCCCTGCCATCCACTCCCATCTGTGCCCCATGGGAACCAGGGAGGCACAGAGCAGGAGTGACTCAGCTCACTCTACAGATATTAACTGAGCTCTGCTGTGAGCCAGGGATTGGGGTACAGCAGGAGCTGAATAAACTCCTTGCCCTCGTGACGCTTAGGCTTTAGTGGAGGGAGGCAGACAAAAACAAAATAAATGTGGAAAACATTTGGTACATTCATGGGTGATAAGTATTTCAGAGAAAAGAAAGCAGGGAAGGAGAACTGAAAATTTAGAGAGGCGAGCTTGTGATTTCAAATAGTCAGTGACAGCCTTACTGGGAAGGGGACATTTGAGCAAAGATCTAAAAGAGACCTGGGAGGGGAAGAGAGCCCCAGGCAGAGCGAACAGCAAGTGCAAAGGCCCTGAGGTGAGAGCATGTCTGCCATGTCCGAGGACCATCGAGGAGGCTGGGGGTAGTGAGCAAGGGGTAGGGTTTTTAGTCCAACTGGTGGGGCTCAGCCTCAGGACAAAGGCTGGGTTTGAGGACCATCCAGGGTTAATGTCAGGGCTCTCTTTGGGGCTGGGATCAGAGGTCCGTCTGGAGAGAATATTAAGAGTCATGCTTGGCCTCGGCTGGTGTGGGGGCCTGGCTAAACCCAGTTTCCTTTGTAAGATGCTGAGCATGTGGCTATAAATAAGAGGCACACGCAAGCACTTCCAGACCCACACACGCATCCCACCAGGCAGTGCGGGTCTCTGAATAACCACTGACCCCCATCCCACACCATCAAAGTACCACCACAACAGCCTGGCTGCCACCTCCCTGGGTCACGGCTCTGGCCCTGCTTATCCCTCAGCTCCCCAGCACTAACTCCCCCTATCCCACCTCTGCCCCCTCCACCAAGCCCACGCAGTTTGGCAGAACTGCCACTGGGCTCTCCATGAGCCAAATGGTTTTGTGGAGAACAGGAGACAGCAGATGTTCCTGGGCTGCTTTTCCCTGGGTTTTCTGCCAAAGCGGCGGAACCAAACTGGACGCGACCATACCACTGACCTCAGCCCGGCTACCCGATGCAGCACAGGACAGCCTTGGTCCTTGGCCAGGCCGAGCCCAGGCATGAGCCAAGGGAGTGGCTGCAGAGGCCTTGACTCCAGACAGGGTCCCTCCTTGGCCTAGAAAATTCAACGTCGGGCTCGAAAACAGCTCTGCCTAATGCCACCACCAGCAGAGCCCAGCAGAACTCTGAATCCACAGCCCTACTGGGTCACTGGGCTGAGGCCATAAGGAGTCTTGGCAGTTTAGTCTCCTCCCAATTTAGAAATGAAGAAATTGTAGTTCAGGAAGGTTACGCGGCAGTCTGAGGTCCAAATAAAAGATGGCTGTTGAGTCCATTGGAGTCCTTGGGTAATGCAAACCGTTAATGCACTCTGCTGCTAACTGGAAAGGTTGGAGGTTCAAGTCTACCCAGAGATGCTGCAGAAGACAGGCATGGTGATCTACTTCCAAAAAATCGGCCTCTGGAAACCCTATGGAGCGTAGGTCTACTCTGACATACATGGGGTTGCCATGAGTTGGAGTGGCTCAGCAGAAGCTGCCAATGTGAATTCATTTATGCCAACCTCCCTGTATAGTCAGGTCACCAAAGCCCCAGGCAGTTATGCCACCTGGTCTAAAGCTCTTGCTGTCTCCTGCAGTGCACAAATCTTCCCTACATCAGGCCCACAGAGCCCACCATGGAGCTCTCGCTAAATACTGGTGACAGAAGCTCAAATAGCAGCCCCCGCCAACTTCTACTTCTGGGAAGGGGGGACCAGCCATGGGGAGGGTAGGCCCCTGAAGGCTGGGCTGGGGCAGGCAGAGGTCCTTTAAAATGCCCAGGAGACTCGAAGCCACCCCCAGGAGGAGGATGGGCCTGAGACGAGGGATGAGGCTCCCTGCCTACCCAAACCTCAGTCTTAGAGGTAATAACCAGTGATATGGAGACACCCTTTCCCTCCGGCACCCAGCTTTTATCCCATCCTTTCTGATGAGTGAGTGCAGAGCCCATTACAGCCATGTCATAGGCAGGGAAGTGAGACTCAGAAAGGGGCACTTGCTGAGGGTCATCTGCCTGATGATGGTATGAGCTAGGACCCAGGTCTCCTGACCTGTGGCCCGGGTTCTTCCCACAGTGGATTGGGGGACTAGATGGGAGTGGGGCTTTAGCTGCACAATTGTTGCTTTCTGTCCTGCGTGGCGGCTGGTTTAGTCCAGGTCCCATCACCCTCTCTGGGCCATGGGGAGGGGTTGGTGGTTTAGGAACTCACCGGCCAACGTCTTTCTGGGAGAGCTGCTCGAAGTACACAGTTTTATCGCTAAGAGAATGACTCTGCCAAAGAACATAATGCTTGATGTCACACTGTGTGGCCCTGGAACCAGAGAATCCCACATGCTGGCCAGGAGTGATGACTAGAGCATCCTCCATGGGGCCCACCTTGGTGCTCTCTAGCCTCATGTAAGATGCACATACCTTTTGACCCATTAATACCATTTCCAGAAATTGAGCACACAGATAAATGCCCAAAGCCACAGCTGTTTCTAACAGCAGAAAACTAAAAGCAACGTGTCCTTTTACCACACTTATTCAATCTGTATGCTGAACAAATAATCAAAGAAACTGGACTATATGAAGAAGAACGAGGCATCATGATTGGAGGAAGACGCATTAACAACCTGCAATATGCAGATGACACAACCTTTCTTGCTGAACGTGAAGAGAACTTGAATCACTTATTGATGAAGATCAAAGACCACAGCCTTCAGTATGGATTACACCTCAACATAAAGAAAACAAAAATCCTCACAACTAGACCAATAAGCAAGGATTTCATTTTACTTGGATTCACAATCAACAGCCATGGAAGCAGCAGTCAAGAAATCAAAAGATGCATTGCATTGGGCAAATCTGCTGCAAAAGACCTCTTTGAAGTGTTCAAAAGCAAAGACATCACTTTAAGGACTAAGGTGCGCCTGACCCAAGCCTTGGTGTTTTCAATCGCCTCATGTGCGTGCAAAACCTGAACAATGAATAAGGAAGACCAAAGAAGAATTAACACTTTTGAATTATGGTGTTGATGAAGAATATTGACTGTACCATGGACTGCCAGAAGAACAAACAAATCTGTCTTGGAAGAAGTAGAGCCAGAACGCTCCTTAAAAGCAAAGATGGCGAGACTTCATCTCACGTACTTTGGACATGTTGTCTGGAGGGATCAGTCCCTGGAGAAGGACATCATGCTTGGTAAAGTAGAAAACAACAAAAAAAAAACCAAACCCAGCGCCATCGAGTCAATTCCAACTCATAGCGACCCTATGGAACAGAGTAGAACTGCCCCATAGAGTTTCCAAGGAACACCTGGTGGATTTGAACTGCTGACCATTTGGTTAGCAGCTGTAGCTCTTAACCACTACACCACCAGGGTTTCTGGTAAAGTAGAAGGTCAGGGAAAAAGAGGAAGACCCTCAATGAGATGGACTGACACAGTGGCTACAACAAGGGGCTTAAACATAGCAACGATTGTGAGGATGGCTCAGAGGACCCGGCAGTATTTCGTTCTGTTTTACATAGTGTCACTGTGAATTGGAACTGAGGCGATGGCACTTAACAACAACAAAAACAATAGAAGTGTCTACCGGAGGAGAACTGGTTAAACGAGCTAGGGTACATCCACGGACAGAAGTATTATGCAGTCATTAAAAAGATACGATAAAGCTCCATAGGTACCAAGAGGGAGCAATTTCTAGGATACACTGTTAAGTGAAGTAAAGCAAGACATTGAACAGTGTTACCATTTTTTGTATTAAAATGGGGGGCAGGCTTACACACACACACACACACACACACACGCACGCATGCACCCAGGCACCCAGAGTTCCTTCTGAACGGATACACCTGTCATTAAATAGGGGCTGCCTCTGGCTGAAGGGCCAGACATAAGAGGGAGACTTTGGGGTGTTTAAATTTTTACCATATGCAGACATGACTGCATTTTCAATGACCGTCAGGTGCACTGGGCTCCAGTGCCAGCTCTGGGCCAGAACTGCACACTGGCCTTCCCAAGCCATCCTCCCCTCCCCGCTCCCGTGAGCACCCATGCTATGGCTACAGCCAGGGAGGGAGGGCACAGGGAGGTGTGTGAGAGCGGAGGGGTGGGGAGAGGGCCCGGGATGAATGATTTACAGGCTCCTGGGACACTGGGATAAGGGGGAAGTCCAGGCTCTTGTAACAGGTGTCTGGTGAAGGGCCAACCACTCCCAGCCACCTAATGAGTAACCCTCCTGGCCAGATGCCAGTGTGATCAAGTGGGAGGGAGGGGGAACCCCCCAGCTCGTCAGAGGTGAGCACAGGTGAGGAAGCTCTGGATAACTCACCCAAATGAGAGGCTTTCTCTCTGCTCTGGCTTTGGGACATGTGGGATGATCCCGGTGATCAGGTTGCATGGGAGATAGCAACCTCCCCAACCCCTAAAGCTGTGTGGTAGAAGCTCTGGAAACCTCAGGCTGTTGGCTCCATATGCCTGACCAGCAGCCTCAGAACTGCCTGGGGAACTTTTGAAAAGAACAGATTTCTGGTCCCAGAAACTCAGATTCAATGGGGCAGGAACGGGCCTCAGGGATTTGACGTTTGAAACATTCTCCTGATGACCCTGACCTCTGGGGTTGTGCAGTACAGCTTCTCAGTTGGCTGGGCAACCTATGACAGCCATCTCACCTCTCTGAGCCTCATTTTCTCTATCTGTAAAATGGGGATAATTGTTAGTATAAGAATGGCCAATGAGTTCTGAGCACTTAGCGCATGCCCCAGACTTTATTTACATCTCTCAACAACCCATGAGGTTGTGCAACTGTTTTCTCTATTTTACAGAGGAGAAAACCAAGGCTCAGAGAGGCTCACAAGTTTGGCAGACAGGATTCAAAAGCAGTCTGCCTGACCTCAGAAACAGCGCTAAAACCTATCACACTGTGCAAGGTCTAATTACCTCTAGCCCTCAGGTATATGGGGGATCGCTTGAGACGGGGACCTGGCACGTAGTAGGTGTGCAGGCAAGGGCAGCTCTTATTCGTTCCCAATAGTGGAGCCATGGCCATCTGGCAGGAAAGCAGAAAATGGATCTGAGCAACTGGCGGTGTGTTGGACGAGACCGCTTATTTATAAGGCCCCTTCCAACTTGGAAACCTAAAGCTCCCAATGTTTGTTGATTCTCTGATTGTGTTTGTTATTGTTGCTGAAGAATTCTATGACCGATTTCCCAGTCTGAGCGTCTAGACTCTGCCTGCTCAGCGGGAGGATGGGGCCCGGGCCATGGCGGCCTGCAGTGCGCAGGGCCTCCCATCCAGCCAGGGCCAGGCAAGGACAGGGTGGGGCAGTGGCTACAGGAAAAACAAATTGGCCTCTGGGTCAGCACTTCCTTTGCCCTCTTCCTGCTCGGTTTGTGGCCCTGAGGAATGACACAGCCAGCTCTGGTCCTCAGAACCTGGAACACAAATCCAGCTCCAAACCCTCCCTGACCTCTCACTGGGTGGTCAGCCCCTACCAGCTATGCATCAAAATCCTCTCCAGCACACACACGCACGCACACGCACACTCACACGCAAGCAGGAGCGTGCTAAAAATACATGTTCTCAGCCTTACCCAGGGTCTGCTGCATCCTAATCTCCTCCCAGGACATGCTGGACCCCCAGCTAGCATGAGCAGGTTCTGGTCCCAGCTCTGTGTCATTTGGCTGTGTAGCCTTCAATAGGGCTCTTCCTTTTTCTTGGCCTCAATTTCCCTTTGTGCACCAGGAGAGGGTTGGGGTGCCCCCTCTGAGGCCCTCTGGACCCACCTAAGGACCACCTCTGGCAGCACCCGTGGGGAGGGCATCCTCCAGCTCAGTGCCCCAGAGACCCACATCAGTGGAGTAGGAGGAGACAGGGTGCTTGCCATGTCTGTGGTGTCAGACTAGGGGTGACAAAGAGAATAGCCAACTATGGGCCTTTGGGAGCCCAGGGAAGGGAGGTGAATAGGGTCATCAGAAATTTCTACCTCTGAGTCCTTCTTTTCCGCAATGAGAAAATAGATGCAGAGAAGTTGTTAGTCACTTGCTGAGGGTAGCTGCAGGGCCAACAGACAAAAGAAGGAATGGGAAAACAGAAGAGCCACTCAGGAGGTGCCGGAGGATGGGTCTCCCCTCCTGCACCCCTGGAGTCTGGGTATCTTCTGGCCCTTGCCTCCCTCCGGAACCTGAAGGAGACTGAGGGAGTGCCCCAGGGGAAAACATTGGGCTTTAGAGGTGGAAGTCTTGAATTCTTGTCCCAGCCTGCCCCCTGACTCCAGGTGGGACCTTGGCGAGCCCATTCCCTGCTGTGGGCCTCAGTGCCCCCATCTGTCCAATGGAGAGCATGACTTGCGTTCTGGCCTGCTGTGAGAGAGATAAGAAAGCACAGAAACTGGAGTGAGGAAGGGATGAGAGATGTACTTCATTGAAAGGATAGTAGGCATTTTTAAAGTATATGATGATAAGCAAAGAGCTGCAAAGAGTTAAGCATGCAAGTGACTTTAATATAAAATCAGTGAGGTGTTATCCAGATACCATACGTAAGAGGGCTGCAAAGGTGGCAGGGGGTGGACTTCCTAGCAGTTTTAAACTCTCCTGAGATTTGGGAAAAGCCCAGGGTACAGCAGCTGAGTTCCCAGACTTTTTCCAGAGCCAGAGGCCTGAGTGTCATCCAGCCTGGCCACCCTTAGCTGGAGGATTACTGAGCCACTGAATTTCTCTGGGCTTCCCTTCCCCCTGAGGATCAGAATGGACGTGAAAGCAATTTGTAAAGGGCAAAGAGCTACAGAGACGAAAAGGAGAACTGAGCTATTTGCGGATGCAGATGTTGGAGGGCTCCCTTGGGAAAGGAAGGAATGTCACCTAATGGGGATCCACAGGGGAAAAAACACACTGGCCTGGGAGTGGGGTGATCTGGATCGGCCACCAGCTGGACATGTGATCCCAGCCTGGACACATTCCAACTGCCAGGGGGTGGGACCTCTGCTGTGGCAGCCTGTCCTCCCACTTCCATGGTGGGCCAGTGCTGGAGCCCTTTCTGGGACCATGAGGCTCTCCGCTGGGCCTCCTACTGGAGCCTTGCCCTGGCTGGTTTGGTCCTTTCCTAGGCCCTGCCCCAGGCTACTCTATCCTGATTCCTCACTCAAGCCCTGGAGCAGGCATGAGGCTGGCGGGAGAGGGAGAGGAGTGGGGAATGGCCAGGCCAAATACATGCAGGAGCCCTGCAGTCTTAGCCAGGCCTCTTTCCCCCACTGTCGTGCTCCTTCCTACTCAGTTCTCAGTCAGCGTTGCACCCTCCTCCTCCTGGGCCACCTTTGCATCATCTCTGCCCTATCTTCTCCAATGAGGTCAACTATCTGACCTGGTTTTGGAAAGCAGCGAAGAGGATGGAGACTTTAAGGACAGATAGACCTGAGGGCTCTAACCCAGCCCAGCCATGGTTTGACCCCGGGCAAATCATTGAACCTCTTTGAATCTCAGTCTATTTATTCATCTATACAATGAAGACATGAATGCTTCCTTTGTACAGTTTAAATAATTAAATTGATATGATAATCTGTTTAACAAGGTGGGTATTAATAAAAGCTAGCTGTGATACTGATGACCATGAATATGCTGATGATGGTGAAAATGACTGCAGAGACGAAGGAGCCAGAAGAGCCAGGAGAGATTCTTCAACAGAGAACAAGGAGCCCATCTGGAACAGGTTACCATTTCAGGAACCCTTGAGAAGGATTTTCCTGCACTGTCCAATATGACAGCCCCAGCCACATGTACTAAAAGATGTTTACCTGTGTTTTATTGATTATGCAAAGGCATTCAACTGTGTGGGTCATAACAAATTATGGATAACATTGCGAAGAATGGGAATTCCAGGACACTTAATTGTGCTCATGAGGAACCTGCACATAGATCAAGAGGCAGTTGTTTGAACAGAGCAAAGGGGAGTACAAGGTTTAAAGTCAGGAAGGGTGTACCTCGGGATTGTATCCTTTCACCGTACTTATTCAATCTTTATGCTGAACAAATAATCCAAGAAACTGTACTACATGAGGAAGAACGGGCATCAGGATTGGAGCAAGACTCATTAACAACCTGTGTTATGCATATAACACAACCTTGCTTGCTGAAAGTGGACTTCAGGCACTTACTGATGACAATCAAAGACCACAGCCTTCGGTATGGATTACACCTCAACATAAACCAAAACCCAAACCAAACCCAGTGCCTTCGAGTCGATTCCGACTCATAGTGACCCTATAGGACAGAGTAGAACTGTCCCATAGTTTCCAAGGAGGTCCTGGTGGATTCGAACTGCCGACCCTTTGGTTAGCAGCCGTAGCACTTAACCACTACACCACCAGGGTTTCGCCTCAACATAAAGAAAACAAAAATCCTCACAATTGGACCAATAAGCAACATTATGATAAACAGAGAAAATGCTGAAGTTGTCAATGATTTCATTTTACTTGTATCCACAATCAATAGCCATGGAAGCAGCAGTCAAGAAATCAAAAGATGCGTTGCATTGAGCAAATCTGCTGCAAAAGATCTCTTTAAAGTATTAAAGGCAAAGATGTCACCTTGAAGACTAAGGTATGCCTGACCCAAGCCATGGTGTTTTCTATCGCCTCATATGCATGGGAGAGCTGGACAATGAATAAGGAAGACTGAAGAAGAATCGATGCCTTTGAATTATGGTGTTAGCGAAGAATATTGAATATACAATGGACTTCCAAAAGAATGAGCAAGAAGTACAGCCAGAATGCTCCTTAGAAGCAAGTATGGTGAGACTATGTCTCACATACATTGGACATGTTATCGGGAGGGACTAGTCCCTTTGCCTACTACCGTGCCTGGCACACAGTGAATACTTGGTGAATCCTTGCTGAATATATAACACACACCTACTATTTTCTTGTCTTCCTCATCTTGGTAAGTAGCACCTCCCATCTTCCAGCCATTCAGGCCAAGAGCCTAGGCAGCCCCTCTGAGGAACTCTTTTCTTACTTCCCACATCCAATCCATTGGTCTGGTCAGCTCAACTCTAAAAGACATCCTCTGTTCGTCTCCACTGTGTCTACAGCCTTAGTCCCAGCTACCAATCTAATGAAGAAATGTGCTGTCCTGGGGTCAGAAATACCTGCCTTTGAAAAAATGCAGAGCATATGAGGAGTGCTCAATAGATGTTAGTTCATATTATTATTATTACCATGGTAGACACTCCAAACTCATTGTCGTCGAGTTGATTCTGACTCATAGCAACCCTATAGGACAGAGTAGAACTGCCCCATAGAGTTTCCAAGGAGCGCCTGGCGGATTCAAACTGCTGACCTTTTGGTTAGCAGCAGTAGCTCTTAACCACTACGTCACCAGGGTTTCCTATGGTAGATGCTCAGTACTTATTTATAAATCATTCATTCCCCCTTTTCATTGGAGGAGGGCAGATTAAAAACAAACCAGCAAAAGAGATCATTACAGATTGTCATCAGTTGTATGAAGGAAAATGAGCAGGGAGCTAGACTAAGTGGGGAGCAGGGAGGAGAAACCATTCTTTACTTAGCTTCGAAGAAGTCTCCTGGAGGAGGTGACATTTAAGCCAAGACCTGAAGGTTGAGAAGGAGGTTTCCACGTCAAGACCAGGGGAGATTATATTCTGGGAGAGAGAACAGCCTGTGCACAGAGATGGGCAGAAAGTGTCAGCTCCCTAAGGGTGGATTCCAGCTGCAGTGTCCAGGCTGTATCTCCAGCACCTAAAAGAGCATTTGGCACAGAAGAGACACTCAGAGAATATCACTGCCTGAATGAATGAATGAGCAAATGGGAAATGCACCAGATGAGGTGGGACAGCTCAGCAGGGCCTTGAGCGCCGGGGTCAGGGGTTTGAATTTGCCCCGAGAGCAAGGGGGAAGTCATGGAGGGTTGCTAGGCCCGGAGCGATAACCTCGGCTTTCACTACTGCCTTGTCCATTTCTCTGTGGATGCTGAGGTGCCTCCTATAAGCTTAAGGGGTGAGCACAGCAGGGGTGGGGAGGGTTTAGCATGTTAACATGAAAATGAACCTGACTCCAGACATCAATATTGTTTGCAAATCACAGAAGTTCTAGGACATGAACTTGTGAAACCAGCCCATTAAGATAACTTCCTACTGACAAACTAGACTGAGCTGCTAACAAAGCCATTTTGGACCTTTAGAATTATTCCCCAAGCTCTAAGCAGCAATATCTGCCAAAGTAGGGGGGGAAAAAAACACTCAACCAAAAAAAGCCTTCTGCCATCTCCTAACTGGGTCATTCCCCTTCCCAGCTACATCTGAGAGACAAGGTGTCAAACGTGGCTTCTGCCTGGAGAACCAGTTTTAAACAGCCTGGCCCCCACTGTGCACACCACCCGCCCCCTCCCCCGCCCCCTCAGCCTCTCATAGCTGATTCCTGACTGGCCTCCTGTTCCACCACCTGGGCTGGGAGGCTCATGGGGAAGGCCTCAGGCTCCTGTTCCTGAGCGTGTTGCTGTATTTGACAGATACCTGAGGGGCTGTATAAAGTGATAGGCTGGGCTTGAGCCCTGTGCTGCCACATCCTAGCTGTGTGAGCTTGACAAGCTACCTTACCCTCTCTGAGGCTCATTGACATTATCTGTAAAATGAGCCCAATAATAGGTCCTTACACCTCTTAGTGTTGTCATGAGGCTTAAGTGAGATCAGGCATGCAAAGCTCTTTGGCACGGTGCTTGGCACATGGTAACGACTCAGCAAACACCACAGTTAGCCTTATCATGCACTCCCATTATAGGCAAGGCAGAGTAAGAAGGATAGAACAAAGGCTGGTTCTTGAGGGGAAAACAGATGGTAGGTGGTGGCTGCAACAGTGGTTTGGGGCCAGATCTTGGGAGGGGTCTGAATGCCACAGTAAGGAGACTGGTTTTTATTTTATGGCCATGGGGAACCATGGAACGCTCTTGTGCAAGAGATGTGCCTTGAGAAGGCAAAGTTGGCAATGGTTTAGAAGACAGATGGGACAGCAGAGAGAAGCTGAAGATGAGAAGTTGGTAGCTGTGGCCGTGGGCCAAGGGAGAGAGCCTAAAATGTGGTAGGGGAAGGATTCATCCCCTCTGTGGGCCTCAGGTTACCCATCTGAAAGCTGAAGGATCTGGATCAAGATCTGAACATTGCTCCAACAGTTTCATCACCTGAGTGAACACCTCCTTTTTGTGTGGGGTCTCAGCCACCTAATGGGCCATTAACTGGCTTTTTATTTATTCATAAGGAATTAGGGGCTGTTAGTTTTTTTTCCGACAGAAAGATGATTTATAACTCTCCTAATGAAAATGCTGATATTTATAGATGCAATGAGTGAAGATTTAAAAAAAAAGTAGAACTGCTTATAGCTATTTCCAATCCCAGCCACAGTCAAGTGTTACTAATCACCGGGAATTGATTAATATTTTGTTTATAGATTAAAACCTAATAGCCTGTCCTTCATCTTCCCCAATTTCATCGCCCCCTCTTTGGAATAAAAAGGGAGTTAGTCGGGGGCCTCAGCTACTCCAGCTCTCCAGGTGAGTCCAGAGCACTGTCTGAGCCAGGAGGAGGGAAGGCTGGACAGTCGTGTGTTCCAATCCCACAGCCAGGACCTCAGAAAACTGTCAAAGCCAAGACCCTCACCCATCCCTGCTTTTCCCAGGGTCTAACTGCCCCCACACTTCCCCCATTCACTCATTGAACAAAATTTATTGAGCACTTACTAAGTGCCAGGCACTGAGCTGGGTGCTAGGAATGGTGGGTAAAATGAATCTCATAAGAGTTTACCTCAGTGGGTGGATGGGGAAGAGACAATGGACAAACACACTTGTAAGTAAGTGAGTAAACTGAAATTGGGATTACTTCTCTGAAGGAAACATGGCAAAGATTATTGATGAGTTCCTGGGTAGCACAAACGGTTAAGCAGACAAACCAGATACAAACCAGAAGGCTAACAGTTCGAACCCACCTAGAGGTACCTTAGAAGAAAGGCCTGGCAATCTACTTCTGAAAAAATAGTCATTGAAAATCCTATGGATCACAGTTCTTCTCTGAAACACTTGGGGTCACCATGAGTCGGAATTGCCTCAATGGCAACTTTATTTATTTGCTTATTGTGGAGGAAGCCTAATTAGGGCAATCACAGGAGGGCCTCTCTCAGGAGGTGACCATTAAGGTAAAACCTGAAAGGTGAGAAGGAGCCAGGCTTGCAAAGAATCAGGGAGAAAAGCTTCCCAGGAAGAGGGATCAGCATACACACAAGAGCTGAAGTAGGACTTGGCAAGCCTGAGGAAGTGAAAGAAGGCTGGAGTGGCTGGAGCTTCGTGGCCAAGGGGAGAGTGGCCTGAGGAAGGTCAGGGAGGCAGGCAGAGGCCACGGGCTGCACAAGAAGGAGTACGGATTTTATCTTGTTTTTATGATGGAAACCATTGGAAACTTGTAAACGGACTCATCTGACATCTATCCCAGCTCAGCCTCCACTTGTGTGGAACTGAACAGTCCTCACAAGCCCTGGGCCTCATTTTCCCCATCTCCGTGACCGGTCTGTAGCTGTCCAATTCAGAAATTCTAGAATGCTGGCGGCTCAGAAAAGGGGAAGAAGGGGCTGGCCAAGAAGGATGGCAGGCTGAAGACCTAAGACTTGGTGGTCAGTGATGGGGTGGGGGGCACGCACCGACCTTCCCTCTGCTGTCCCAGACAACCCAGACAATAGAATTACACGGAAATGCGCTCAGAGACCTGTGCTTCATTGCCCAGATGGAGAAACCTAGGCCAAGGAAGGGCAGGTCTTGGCCTCTCTCCAAGGGAGGGTCTGCACGCCATCCCAACTCTGCCCCCACCTCTGGAGCACTGGTTAGAGTCAGATGCCCTGAACAGACAGGCAGAGCTACTGGCTTCAAGAAGGCCAAGGCGCCTACGTCCTCCACAAAACTGATCTAATCCAGCTGCTCAGGCAGTCCCTTTCCTGGAGCCTTCAGAGCTCCCAAACCTCCCGTAACCCTTCCTTCTACTCTCTGGGAATAAAGGGGGAAAAGCTTTGCTTTTGGGTAGAGTCAGTCAGGAGCCCTCTATCTGCTTGGGGACAACAGCTTACAAATGAGTTTCAAGACCAGAGACTGAGTTGGCTCAGCAGCTCTTGTGCCCACAGAGACCAGGTGAGGCCCATCACACATGCTAGAAGCTTCCCTAGGGCTCAGGCCAGCCCTTTAATTCCCACCGGTCCATCCTTTCCCCCTCATGCAGTGGTGATTTCTCGCCAAGTCCTCGTCCACGGGGAAGCTCCCCATCCGTCTCCAAAGTGTCTGATGAGCTGGAAGCAGCAACTGGAATTGAGGAGCAGGAAAAGGGAGCTTCCTTCTCCAGCGTCTCCCAGACGCAGAACTGCAGGATCCCAAGGGTCAGTGGCCCCAGACACCTCCTCTCATGTAATCTAATGTAGTATTCTTAACTCGGGATTCATGGATACGGCTTCTGGGGGTCTCCAAAGGCCCTGAAATTGTCCATCCAACTACACAACATTTTTTTTCCTAGGGAGATTTGTATTTTCCATCAGATTTTGCAAAGGGATCATTTCGTAACCCCAAACCAAACCCACTAAACCAAATCTACTGCTGTTGAGTCGATTCCAACTCACAGGGACGCTATAGGACAGAGTAGAACTGCCCCATAGGGTTTCCAAGGCTGTAATCTTTAAGGAAGCCCTGCTGACACAGTGGTTAAGGGCTCAGCTGCTAACCAAAAGGGTGGCAGTTTGAACGAGGCAGTTCTACTCTGTCCTGTGGGGTCTCTATGAGTCGGAGTCAACTCAACGGTAACGGGTTTGGAATCTTCAGTCTTTATGGAACCAGGCTGTCACATTTTCCTCCTGCGGAGCAGCTGGTGCATTTGAACCACCAACCTTTTGGTTAGCAGCCAAGAGCTTAACCATTGCACCACCAGGACTCCTTAATTTTGCAACCCAAACAAGGGTACAAACCACTGCATAACTTCCCTTGCCTCTTATTTCACAGATAGGAAAACTGGGACCCAGAAAAGATGACTGATTTAAGAGAAGTGTGTGGTGAGCCTGCCTGGGTTCAAATTTCAGCTCACCACTTACCAGTTACATGGCTTTGGGCATTATTTAACCTCTCCATGCTATAATTCCTTCATCTTAAAAATGGAGATAACAGTACCTACTAAGTGGGTTGTTACAAGAGTTAAATGGGTTAACACATGCAATACCCCAGGTCAGTGCCTGGTCCACTGGCAAGTGTTCCATGAACATTGTTATTGCTGTTGGTTGCCATGACTTGATTCCAACTCATGGAGACCCCATGCGTGCAGAGTAGAACTACTCCCTAGGGTTTTCAAGGCTGTGAGCTTTCGGAAGAAGATCTCCAGGCCTTTCTTCCAAGGCTCCTCTGTGTGGGTTCGAACTGCCAACCTTTCGGCTGGTAGTTGAGCGATTAACCACTTGAGCCACCCAGGGACTTGTCCATAGACATTAGCTGGTATTATGTAGCCAAGGTCACAGAAGCAAGTGGCAGAGCTGCAGCATAAACCCCAGTTCCCTGAGGCCTGCAGGAAATAGGAGGTCTGTGTCCCTGTGACTCCCAAGAAGGACATATAATTACACCCAGACCTGTAGCTACTGGTCAACCCCTCCCCAGCATCTGCCCCTGGGGTGGGCTGGGTGTGTAAGGGGGAAATGGGGGAGGGGGAGAAAAGAGGTGGGGCAAATCCCAGGCTCACTCCCAGCTGGGGGAAGGGGAGGAGGGGCCGGACATCAAAGGGTGGGCAGGCCAGCTTCCCGCCCCCAAGGCCAGGTGGCCTTTGTCAGGACAGGCCGCACACGGTCGGCACAATAGGGCGTCGTGTTCTTTCCGGCCAACAGGAGTCACTAGCGAGTCAAGGCGCAGCGTATTACATGACAAAGGGGGGGGGTCCATAAAGAAGGTCAGGCCACCCCTCATTAAAGCTGGGCTTTTGTCTTGCCCCCTCTCCTGCCTTTGAAGAGGGTGGATCAGAGGCCTGCCTGGGGGCAGGAGGTTCACAGGCTCAGGAGCCAAACAGTAGCCACCTTCCCAACTGCTCCTGCTTTCCCCTCCCCCAGGGTCAAGAGTTCAGGGAAGGCCCTGGGGAGGTAAGGTAAGGCCCCCCAATCTAACCAGAGAGAACTCTTTTTGAGCCCACAGGATATGACCCATCAATCTCTTCACTGTACAGATGCGGAGACTGAGACCTGGAAAGGAACGGGACCTGCTCATGTTCACACAGTCAGCGGCTCATCCCTACTGGGTTAGGTTTTCAGCCTCTGCTTGGGGCTGGGACAGGGAGTGGAAGAAACGCAGGAAGACCAGAGCCAGTGTTGCTAAAAGAACTCTAGGATGAAAGTCTAGGGGTTTGCGGTTCTAGTTCCGGCTCTGCTAATGCAGCCACAAGGCGCGTGTCTTCACTTCGCGGGCCTCAGTTTCCCTATCTATAAGAAAGAAGGTTGGGTTGTGCTTACCAAGGCTCCCTCAAGCTGGGATTCTGAAAGCAGAGAGTCGGCCTGGGGAAAAAGGAAGGTGAGAGAACAGTCCCCTAGGTCAAGCGTGGTGGTGGGGGGAGGGGGGCACTCTCCCCAGAACCGAAACAAGGCCAGGGCAGAGGTCAAACATGAAGCAGCCGGAGCCGCTCCCTAACACCTGCTGGTGCCTAGAGGAACCGTCTGGAGAAGCAGGGCGAGGGAGGGGTCCTTACCGCCACCACTGCCTCCTCCGTCCGCCACGCTGCGCCGCATCCACTCGTAGGGTGTTCGCCTTTGCGCTCCAGGCGAGGACGGTGCGCCCGGTCCGCCGAGGGGCTGCGCCAGGAGGCCCGGGCCGGGCCCAGGCGGTGCAGGCACCGGGCTAAAGTCCGGAGGGGGCCCGAATGCCAACGGGGCTGGGCTGGCGGAGGAGGCCGCGGGACCCGGGCCATAGGCTGCAGCCCAGTCGTCCTTGGGCCCATGGAAGGGCGCGCTCCAGGCCGTAGGGGGTGCCGGGCCCGGCTCCACGTGAGAATAGCCAGTGAAGTCGGGGTACTGCGGAGGCGCGGAGGGCGGCGGCGGGGGCCCATAGGCTTGTGGGCCGATGCCAAGACCCGCGGGCCTGGCTGGGCCAGGGTACACAGGAGAATCCTTGTCCAGCACATAGCCCACGTACATGGTGGCTGCGGGGCCCCCCGCGCATACTGGGCCTGGGAGCCGCCGCCGCCGGCCGCCCCGACGAGCAACTGCTCACCTGAACTCGCCGGCCCTGCCGCGGTGCCAGCCCCACCCAGACCTTTTATAGCTCCGGGCGGGCTGCGGCCCCAGCCGAGGCTGGTTTGCATTTCAAAGCGGGGTGAAGCCTCCGGGCCGCGAATCAAAGGGGGGAAATCCGTCGGGGGCGGGGGGTTCAAAAGGAGACAAATTGCCGCCCCAAGCGGGAGGTGGATGGACCGGGGTCTGCAGAGGGTGGGGGGCGCGAGGGTGAGTCCTGGGCGAGGGTCGAGGCTCCTGTACGAGTGGGAATCTCCTGCGAGGCGGGCGACTTTGCTACCGAAAACCTCGCCCTTCCCGCCCGCGGCCGCGTGGATCGCCGCTCGACCTCATTTTGCAAGTGGAGAAACGGGCTCGAGAGGCTGGGGAACCCCGGGCCAGCGTCGCATGGCCAAACCTGGCCTGTGGCGCACTCCGCAGAGACCGGCTTGAGGTGAGGGGGCAACGCAGACTTCAAACACGGCTCCGTGGTAAGGCAGTGGAGCCCTTAGTCTTTTTTTGTTTTTGGAGGAGAGGGCGGGTTCCGACCCAACGGAGCCTCCGATGAAAGCTGTGGTTGCTTTTCCCCGGGAAAATGTACATATGCACATACACGAGTCTGCATGGAGTCGGAGGGCCCAGGGATTGCCCGAGGGGGTTCCAGAAGAAAAGTTCTGAAAGGCGTGGGGTAGAAGCATCTTCTGGGAACGTTCTGGGGCAACTTTACACAAATTCTCACAGACTCCCACCCTCTTTTTTTAAATCAGAAGTTTCAAACCTACACAAAAGTAGAATTGAATAATAAATTTCAGTATACCTATCACCCAGCTTCTACAATTGTCAAGACTTTGTCACACTTGTTTCATCTACTCCTTCTTTTGCTAAAGGATTTTTAAATAAACTTCAGAAGTCATGTCGTTTTATCCCTGCTTACGCAGTGTGCGTCTCTAAAACGCACAGACCTTTTCTTACCTAACATGCCATTATCACATCTAACAAAATCAACACAAATTCCTGAATATTAGCTAACACACAGTTTGCATTCGGAATACTCCAATTGACTCAAAAATGTCTTTTTAAACAATTGGTTCATTTGAATTAAAATTCATCCAAAAACCCTGATCCATTTATTATACCTGAGGCCCCCTTGATAGCTTAAATACACAGTGTGCTGCTTCCCCCCAAACATTTCACAATTACCCAAGTGGAAGGGTAACCTGTTAAGAGGGGAAATCAATCACCAGGGAAGGGGGAGTAATGTTGAGGGGTTTGGGGGACACCTTCTTGAAGGACAGGGCTCTGGGTTAGGAAGCCTGGGGGATGAATTCCCTCCCCTTAGAGGGCTCAGTTCCAGGGAGCTGTGCAGAAATCCCCTGTGGAGTTCGATCTGCTGACTTCACAGGGGACCCCGCCCCTCAGTGTGCAAAGACACCTGATCTTATCAGTTCCAGCCTCTCTCCCTCAGGTCATATTAGCTTGTGCAGGTCGGCTCCATCCCTGGGCTGGGGGCAGCTCCGAGATGTGTCAGGATCAGGACCAGCTATGTAATTGGCAGGTCTAGTGCAAAATGAAGATGCGAGGTCCCTTGTTCAAAAATGATTAAGGATTTCAAGACAGCAACAGCAGAACATTGAACCAAGTGTGGGGCTCTTCCAAGCACTGGGCCCTGTGTGGCTGCACAGGTGACACATCTGTGAAGGTGGCCCTGGTCAGAGTCTTGCCCTTCTGGGACTCTGATGAAGACTAATGAAGCAGGAGACTCACTAAGCCCAGGGCTCCCCTCCTGGCTCAAAAGAACCCTTTCCATTGTACAAGTGGAAGCACTGAAGCTCAGAAAGGGAAGGGGCTATGCCCAAGTTTACACAGCAAAATGAAGGTCTCTCCTTATGGCAGAGCAGAAGAGGGGCTGCCTGAATCATCCCTGACCCAGATGAGCACATCGCTGCCTTGGAGGAGCACACAGCTACCTCAGCAGACAAGGCTGTTTCCTAGGTCAGGAAGTGGACGCATTGGCGGAATTTTGCTAGAAGTCACCTGGAGCTCTGAGCTCCACTCAGGACCCAACTTTTCAAGGGTCAGTGATAAACTGGAAGTGTGCAGAGGAAGGAAAGGAGGCCTTAGACTGGACTCACCCCCTGAGCTGAAGTAATTGGAACTGCTTGGCCTGGAGAGAGAGATAACCTGCCGTGGGGCTTGAAGGTCTGAGTTTGGGGAGTGGGGATAAGGCAAACCTGGGACCTGCATAAGGAAGCTGCAGCCACAGAGGCAAATTTCAACTCACCCGTCTTAAAGTGCTCTCCATCCATCATAAAATGGGCTATCATGAGAGAAAGTGAGCTCCCCATCACAGGAGGTATGCAAGCGACTACTGATGGTCCCTGGGCAGAGGTCTGTAGGCCTATCCTGGGAATGAGAAAGTTGGTGCCTTCTAGGTTCTCTCTAATTTTGAGAATATATTAAATCAGATCTTGATGGTAGGTTTATAGGTTGGGAATAGGGATTCATTTGCTCATTTATTCATTCATTTATCAAGTATGTATTAGCATGTCTATTTTGTGCTGAGACTGATTGTGTTAGGTGCTGCCCTCAGGGTGTTTTCAGCCTAGGTGGGGTGGGGGAAGCAAGTATGAATCAAATACTCCCACAAATAAAGGTAAGATTATATCTTGGTGAGGGCCAGGAATAAGTAGATTTGACCCAGAGGGAGCAGTCAGGGAAGACATGCAGGAAGAAGAGAGTCAAGGCCCTGCAGGAGTGGGGAGGGGCATTCTGGGCAGCGGGACAGTGTGAACAGAGGCCATGATGCTGTGGGGACGCACAGTGTGCCTGGAACTGAAAGACCAGTCTGGAGTTCATGATGTGGTTATGGCAAAAGATGTGTCTGGTGAGGGGCAGAGCAAGGCCCTGTGGAATCACTGGCCTGAGGGGTTTGGGAAATTAGTGAGAGTTTAGAGCAATGAGGAGGTTGAAATATGACAGTGGCTAGTATGTGGGGAATGAGCCAGAGAGGTGGGGGAGCCCGGGGGCAGTGAGGAAGCTGGGCAGGGGTCCAGGAGTGATGAAGACACTGGCCGGTACTTAGGCTGTGGCCTTGAGATGGAGCCCAAAGTGGCAGGGGGCTTCCTGGGCAAAGCAGGGACTGTTTCAGTGATCAGAGAGAGGGCAGAGCCAGGGAGCCCTGAGGCCTGGGGGGGAACCATCCAGCTGCTAGGTGGTCCCAAGACTCCCATCCTCTGGTCCAGCCCCTTAGCACTGTGCTCTCCAGGGTGGAGGTTTGATGTGCCTTGAGACACATCCCAGGGTGGCCCTCAACCATTCTTACAGGATCCCCCCTTTGGGCCCTTTTTTTTCACTGAGCCTGGGGCATTGGGAAAGATAGGGCAGACTGGCCCTATTTGCTGGATGAAGAAAGAGGTCCAGGTTCCTGGCCAAGGTCACACAGGCACAGGGCTGAGCACAGAAGTTAAGTCTCTTGACCACACTGGCTGTGCCCGCTGCCCGTAAAGAATGCTCAAGAGACCCTCAGCCCAGCCCTGCTGATCCCCCAACCATCACCCCTGGCCCACCCAGAGTCGGAGGGCAGGGACATCATAGGTTTCATAGCATCCTGACCGTGGAAGATCCTTAGAAAACCAACCCACTCATTTTACATATAGGGAAACTGAGGCCCAGAGGCTCAAGGAAAGAAAGGATTTTCCCAAGTTCCCACAGTAAGTCAGTGGCAGCACTGGAAGTAGACCAAGGTCTACTGACTTGCTTTCAGTGCCTCTCTCTGAGGTCGCAAGTTTTGGCCCTTTACTCTGGGCTGGAGTAATAATAATAGCAATTAGTTTAGTTAGTTGCGGTTAAGACGGCTGGGACTCATGGCAACCTTATGTACAACAGAATAAAACATTGCCTGGTCCTGCGCCATCTTCACGATCATTGGTATGTTCAAATCTGTTGTTGCAGCCACTGTGTATTTTGAGTGCCTTCCAAACTAGGGGGTTCATCTTCCAGCACTATATCAGACAATATTCTGTTGTGATTCATAGGGTTTTCATTGCTAATTATCAGATGTAGATCACCAGGCCTTTCTTCCTAGTCTGTCTTAGTCTGGAAACTCCGCTGAAACCTGTCTACCATGGGTGACCCTGCCGGTATTTGAAATACCGGTGGCATAGCTTCCAGCATCACAGCAACATGCAAGCTATCATAGTATGTAAAGTAAACTGACTGGTGGGTGGTAGAATAACAACAAGAACACTGATGTTAACAGTGAGCGTTTACTAAGTGGCTTCAGGATTGGAGGAAGACTCTTTAACAACCTGGAATATGCAGATGACACAACCTTGCTTGCTGAAAGTGGACTTGAAGCACTTACTGATGTAGATCAAAGACCACAGCCTTCAGTATGGATTACACCTAAACATAAAGAAAACAAAAATGCTCACAACTGGACCAATAAGCAACATCATGGTAAACAGAGAAAAGATTAAAGTTGCCAAGGATTTCATTTTACTTGGATCCACAATCAACGCCCATGGAAGCAGCAGTCAAGAAACCAAATGACACATTGCATTGGGCAAATCTGCTGCAAAAGACCTCTTTAAAGTGTTAAAAGGCAAAGATGTCACCTTGAAAACTAAGGTGCACCTGACCCAAGCCATGGTGTTTTCAATCGCTTCATATGCATGTGAAAGCTGGACAATGAATAAGAATTGATGCCTTTGAATTGTGTTGGTGAAGAGTACTGAATATACCATGGACTGCCAAAACAAGGAACAAATCTGTCTTGGGAAAAGTACAACCAGAATGTTCCTTAGAAGCAAGAATGGTGAGACTATGTCTCACATACATTGGATATGTTATCAGGAGGGATCAGTCCCAGGAGAAGGACATCATGCCTGGTAAAGTAGAGGGTCAGCGAAAAAAAGGAAGACCCTCAACGAGATGGACTGACACAGTGGCTGCAACAGCCAACGATGGGCTCAAGCATAACAATGATTGTGACGATGGCACAGGTCCGGGCAGTGTTTCATTCCGCTGTACATAGGGCCGCTATGAGTCGGAACCAACTCAAGGGCACCTAACAACAACAACAAGCACGTTGCAGGTATTCTCAGTTCTTCTTCACAACAGCCCAGTGAGGTACGGTCTATTGTTATCCGCAGTTTGCAGAAGAGGCAGCTGGAGCTCTGAGAAGTGAAGTGACCTGCCTGAGACCACAGAGCAAGTCAGTGGCCTGTCTGGAAATGTTTCTCTTCTCCACAGCCGAGCCTGCCTGCAGGGAAAGTGGGCCTGTGTGTGCTTCCCCCGTTAGCTGGGTTTTTGCTTAAACAAATAGCTGGTTCCTTTTCCTCCTCTGACTTCTTCCTGCAAAAGAGCCTCAGCTCTTCTCTCTCCCCTCACTCCTAGGTGGACCCCCTAATCAGAGTCCTCAGCCAGTCGTGATGGGACATGCTGAGCTTCCCCCTCCTGAGGATGACACTGTAAACACACACACGGAGAACTCAGTTGCTGTCGAGTCAGTTCTGACTCATGGTGACTCCATGTGTGTCAGAGCAGAACTGTGCTCCGTAAGTTTTTCTTTTAGAAGTAGACCACCCGGCCTTTCTTCCGAGGTGCCTCTGAGTAGACTCAACCTTTTGGTTAGCAGCCCAGTGCTTTACTGTTTGCACAATCCAGGGACACTGTAATCTCTTTTAAAAGTCCCAGTCTGAAATTGCAAGTCCTTCCCTACCTTGGTCTCTGGCTTGCCTCAGACGGTGGTCCAGTGTGGCATGTGACTGCGTGTGGGCAGAGAAGCCCCGTCCACCATGTAGGCAGCTTCTTCCTCTCTCGACAGTCCTTTATCTCTGGGAACGGTCGTTTATTGGACCTCTCCTTCCCCCCGGCTCCCCGGGTGGGCCCCTCTTCCCCCTAGAAGCCCTCCCTCCTGGCTGCTCTCACACGTCTGACCAGGGCCTCCTGGGGTGCGGTGCAGAGACGATAGCCTCATAAAGATCTTGGTGATAACTTGGGTTTTGAGTTTATGGCCCTGGAAGAGAAAGAGTTCTGATCTCAGCTTTCTGTTGGAAAGGGTTTGCTTAAGCAAAGCTAGTGGGCACCAGCGCCAGTGCTAGGCCTCAGGCGCCCCCACCTCCAGCCTCTTGAAATACTCCCTAGGCTGCATTGGCTAGACAAGTCCCCAGACTCTGACCTTGAGCAAGTAACTCCCCCTTTCTGAGCCCTCTCTTCCACTTCAGAAGCTGCAATGGTAAGACCCACAGACGTGAGACCCACAATTGAGTGTCGGGGCTCCTGTGAGGCCTCTGTGCCTTCCAGACCCCCTCTCCCTTCCTCTCTCCTCCGGGTTTCCTTGCTTTTCTCCAGTCCCCTCCAGAGGCTGGGATCGCCACCTGCTGGCACTCAAGGGTACTGGAAGACTCGCTGGCCTGAAAACAAACCCATCGCTGGCAAATCAGTTCCAACTCATGGTGATCCCATGTGTGTCAGAGTGGAACTGCTCCATAGGGTTTTCTTGGTTATAATCTTTATGGAAGCAGATCGCCAGGCCTTTCTTCCATGGGGGGTTCGAACTGCCAACCTTTAGGTTAGAAGTTGAGAGCAAGCCACCATTTGCGTCACTCAGGGAACTTTCAATGTTGGCTAGTCTCTGTAATGATGGAATGCCATTCATTCCTCTCCGTGTGGGGAAACAGAAGCCTAGGGCAGGGGGACAGTTCATTCTCCGGTACACAGCCCACTTAGGGAGCAAAGGGAACAGTGTGTCCTCATCAGAAGGAACACCACATCTGACTCATTGTTCCCAGGAGACACAGAGGCCACAGAAAGAAAGAAAGGCCACACGGTGAGTCTGTAGTAAAGCACGGACAGGGACCCGAAGTTCCAGCTCCCTGTGGGGATGCCAATCCTGCAGCCTCTTAGATGGGTAGGGAGGCTGGGCATAGTCAACACCAACAACATTAGCCCCTGCTTCACCTTCCACCCCTTTAGCCCACCCTCCAAAATTCTGCAGTGGCCCCGCCAACCACTAGGCTGAAAGTCAGACTTCTCTCTGGGGCCCACAAAGCCTTAACGCCCGACCTGAATTCTCACCAGAGTTATACCCCGCCATAAGCCCTCTCATGCTCCAGCCATTCTTTTGTTTCTGTTCATACACACCAAGCTCCTTCCAGCCTTCCTGCTTTGGCACATGCTGTTCCCTCTGCCTTGAACACTGTTCCCCCTCACACCTCACACCACTAGCACTGCATCGTGCGTGGCCTCTCAGGTCTCAGTTGAAATGTGTCTTCCCCAGAGAAGCCTGACTCTACCTAAACAAGGATCTCTATCCACTTAACCCATTATTCCTTACATCTCGTTGATCACAATTCTCAGAATTTGATATTATGACTTCATTTGCGGTTTCCTTGGTGTTTGCTGGTGAGCTCGATGAGGGCAGGGCTCATAGTAGGTGCTCAACTAATTTCTGTTGCATGGCTAGACAGTTGGAGGAACAGGGCTGCCTGGTAGTCAGAGGCCCCATCCTAAACTTGCTGTGTGTCCTCAAGCAGGTTCTGACCCTCTCTGGATGTTAGGACCCAGTGCGTCCAGTGGGTTCTACTGTTCTTATAATCCTTGAGCCATTTGTGTGCACCAAAAGGCCACACTCCAGTTCCCTATGGTCACTGGGCACTGAGAAGAGGACAGAGGTGGGTGAGAGGTGGGAAAGCAGTTCCCTCCCTGTGCCTCTTCTGGCCCCCTGACTGTAGATACAAGCATCTACCTGGACGAGGGGTGAATTGGTGAAAAGGTAGTGAGGTGAGGGTCAGAAGTCCTGCATTCCAGGCCTCTGTTTCTCCACTAATCTCAGACAAGTCCCCTCCACTCTTAGGGCCTCAGTTTCCATGCTTGTACAATAGACACATTCTTAGGGCCCCTCTGGCCCTGACATCCAAAATGATTGCTTCGATGCCTGGGATGTGTGTGCTGCTTCCTCACCTCCTGATGGGGGAGCCTGGGGAGGGGCCAACAGCTGGGAGCGTGGGAGAGCCAGATGTGGTGGCCGCTGGCCCTGCCTGAGTGAGTGCTGAGCTGGCCTACTGGGAATTCTCCCACTCAGGCTCCCTTTCCGGGCACCCCCCTCCTTCTCCCTCCACCCCACTGAGCACTACGGCTTCCGGCTCAAACAAGCGTGGGTGAGGGTCTTAGGAGAGGAGTCAGTTGAGCCTGGTTCCCTCCTTTAGGGAAGATCAGGGGGCCGAGAGTCTAGACAAAAGCCTTGCTTCCAGTCCCAGTGCTGCCGGGGACACACCGGAAAGCCTTGCCCAAGTAGCTTTCCATCCTTGGGCCTCAGTCACCTGGGCTGTAAAATGAGCGGGTTGGAGAGCTTCCTCCAGCCCTGACTGTGGACTTGTGAGACAGCAGCTCCTGGTGACCCCTGACAACTAGTGGTCTCGGGTGGAGCTTTCTTACTCTGCTCTGCTCCCTGCACAAAACACCTTCTGTGAACCATTTTTTCAGGCTTCTCAACCACCCCTTGAAGTGGGCACATTTATCCCTTTTTACAGTTGAAGAAACTGAGGCTCAGAGAGCTCAGATAATATACTTTGTCCAGGGTCACACAGCTAGGAAGTGGCAAAGCTGGCTTGAAACTGCCAACCCCAGAGCCCAGGCTCTTAACCCTTGAGCAGTACCACTAGTTCTTTGGGGAGGTGGTAGTGAACCCGAAGGCCCAGAGCTCTTCTCTCCCTCTGCACCCCCTTCCAGTCCACCTCAGGCAGGGCTCTCCAAGGTCCATGTTCTGCCCACCCACTTTGAGCCCAGGATGGCCCGAGGCCATGAGCAGGGGAGGACTGGGCGCCCAGCATTTGGACGGGTGGGAGAATGCTCGTGACATGCTGTTCATGGTGAACACCTCAGCATGTCAGTGTTGCGTTGCCCACATGACACCCACCCAGCCCCTCAGAGTGCACAAGGAGAAACTGAGGCCCAAAGGAGGAAGGGCTCTGCCCAGAGCACACAGTGATGGGACGCAGCTTGAATGAGGGGAACTCACTATTTCGATTACATTCTAGGCACTGTACTAAGCCCTTTACATACATTACAAATTCACAATAATTTCACGAGTTAGCCCTCTTATTATCCATCCCCATTCTCCAAAAGAGGAAACAAATGTACAGGAGTTTAAGTGACTTGTCCAAAGTCATGCAACTTAGAAGTGGAGAACCTGGGATTTGAACGCAGCTCTGCCTTTTTTTCTGCCTCTGGCTCTAGAACTTTCCCTGTCAATCTCCACCCTTTTGTCCCAACTGTCCAGCCCTCAGTGAGTGCCCTGTGGTGCTCTCTGTGGCTCAGTACCCACCCCTATCTCAGCTGAGAGGAGCCATGACAGCCTGGTGCCCACCAAGGGTTAATGGTGGTAGGGGCTAAGTGCTTCCAGATGGGCCAGCCGGATGGCTGCGCTGGCCGGAAACTGGCTGCCGCCAGTGTCCCTGGGGAGCCACCACCAGCCGCCCCCTCCCCTCTGTACTGCATCGCTGGCCCCCAGCTGTCCCCCTGCCCTGGGGCCCCCCAGCCTCCTCTATTTAGCCAGGGTCCAGCTCTAAGGGGAACTGCAGACAGACCATCCTAAGGGCCTTCCAGCACAGTGAGTCCACCCTTGTTAGGTACAGATCGAGAAACTGAGGCTCAGGGAGGCCAAGGGACCTAACCAAGGTCACTCAATAGGTCTGAGACTAGGTATCCTGATTCCAGACCAGCTTTTCTGGGAAGAAGGGAGTCGAAAAGCTCCATTGCTCCATTGCTCCCTCTGAGCTCTCCTGGCCCCAGCAGTTGGGCCAAATTTTCAGAGGCGCATGGCCAGCAAATGCTAGGAGTGGAGCTGTAAATTCCTGGTGAAGTCTTTGGGCACAAGCAGTCCCTATGATGCCTGACCCTGTGGCCTCTGGGGTTCTCTCACATGAATCTGCTGCCACCAAGCCCTGCTCCAGGCTCTCTCTCTTGGGACATTTTCACAGTCCCCGTCATGTGCCTGGGCCAGTCTGTGGATCCTTCTTCCTCTATGCAGCCCAGCCCAGATGCCCAACTGGGGAATCCCTTTTGCAACAAGACCAAGAAATGGTTTCAAGATAGATTACTGCAGTTGGCCTGGAATTCCAGCTCAAGCAACTTCCCTGTCCATGAACAGTGATCTGGGGTGGGGGTGGGGAGGAGAAGGGGGTAGACAAAAGTACAGAGTACATAGTGGAAGTTGCTCTGGGCATAGGCAGGCTGTACCTGTGGACCTGGGACACATTTCTTCCTCTCTCTGGTCCTCAGGTCCCCCACGTGTATAGTAGTGGAGGCACAGGTTGGCTTAGCTTAACTCTAAGCCCTTTTCAAATAATGCCCCTTGGCATCGAAGGGCTAGGAGTCTGCCATCTTCTGAGCTGAGGAGGTAAATATGGAAGATGAGTGTGGGGGATGAAAAGCCCAATGTGGAGACCAGGAGCAGACCCTGGTGAGGAAGGAAGGCAGGAGAATGGAACATACCAGCTACTCAAAAATACTTGTTGAGTGACTGAATAAATAGAGACAAGGAAAGAGGTAACCTAGGAAGAAGGCAGGGCAGGAGGGCTGGTCTACACTGGAATATGGGTGTTGGGTCAGAGTCAGATGACCTGTGAAACTTTGATCATGTAACTTATGAAACCCAACTCTGCTCCAGCTCTGCCATTGCTGTGTGAGCTTGGGCAACTCATTTCTCTCCTCTGGGCCTCAGTTTCCTCACCTACAAAAGGGGCAAATAATCCTTCCCTGGTACCCCAGGGGCTCTGAGATGATAGAAAGAAACATGTCTGGAAATCTGGAGTGTGCTGGGTGACCTTGGGCAAACTGCTTTCCCTCTCTGTGCCAAGCCATGCCTGGGCCTTAGCTTCTCCTTCTGAAAGTAACAAATAACCCTGGAGAGTCTTTTCATCTCTTCTCTAATTTCCTCAATCATCAGTTAGGTGCCCTCTAAAATGCATCCCAGCTCCCTGTCCTCCCGTGGGGTACCTGTTTGCACATTGTCCGTCACTCCCACTAGTCTGAGCTTCCCTGAGGTCAGGGACTGTGTCTTACCACCGCACCCTGGAGCCTAGCACAGTGCCTAGCACATAGTCGATGCTCAGTAATGCTTGTTCAATGAATGAATGTTGACTGAATCAATCATAGAGATTATCAGAGCTCCCTTTACAGATGGGGAAACTGAGGCACAGAAGAGCCGCCCCCCCAGGTGCCATGGCAAGGAGAGGCCACTGGTGACAAACATCAAATGGGGACGGGCCACTTTTTAATAAAAGTGACTCAGCGACTGGCTGGCGTGGGCTTCGGAATTTCTAAACATCCCCTCACGTCCTGAGAGAGCGGGAGACGGGAGGGAGTAAGAAGAAGGAAAAGAGGAAGAAAAACAAGAAACTTGGGGAAAAGAAAGAGAGGGGGGAAAAAAGTGAAATTGAAAACAGACGCACGCGTCCACCCTCCCTGCTCTGCCGCCCCCCTTCTCCCAGCTAGGCCAATCAGAAGCCGTCTTGCGGCCTTTCCCCCAAAGTGGAGGGGGCGGTGGAAGCAGGGAAGCCCACGGTGGTGTGAGCTCCTGGGGCTGCCAGCCGCCCAGCAGTCCCTACCCGCCCTGTCTGGGATCCGGGATCGCTCCGTGAGCAGCTCAGAGAGGAGGAGGACGCCGAGGAAGAGGAAGCCTGGCCCCTCAGAGCAGCCGCGGAACTGAAGCCCGTGCCCTGCGACCCAGCCAGCCAGACCCAGGGCGGCCCCTCCTGGCAGCTTGACTCCTACGGAAGGATGCTTTGGGAGTGAGGCGAAGCTGGGCTGCTCTTTACCGCTGCAGCCCCCCACTCTCTTGTTCCCCGAGGCTCTGGTCTACAGCCACCCTTCTTGCCCCCCTACCCAGCCACTGGCAGTCTGGAGTCCAGCAAAGTCTCCAGATAACTGGGAGAGGGCAGTGAGGAGGACTTCCTGGAGGGGGTGGCAGCCCAGAGCCTGGGACTGTGCTAACATTAGAAGACACCGCAGCAAGGTAAGTGCCGGGAGAGGGAGGACCCTAGCCCCTTGCCCTGTCCCCTTGTCCCAGCCTGAGCCTCAAAAAAATGAAAACTATTTTTAACAAAACCATATGGGAGGAGGCCTGGAGGCGGAAGACAATGTCAGGGCTGGAGGAGCTGTTTTTCTCCTTTCCTCTGCTCAGGCCGCTTCTGGAGGGGGGTGGTCCCTGCCTTCCCAACTGTGCTGCCCTTCCCCAGTTAAACAAACCCCAGAGGTTTCTTGGTGCCAAGTGGGGGCCTTCAAAGCACAATGGTGTCTACAAGAGGTGGGGAGAGCTGGGAGGGGCGAGAAAGTGGAACTGGGGGATGGCATGTAGGGTACATGGAAAGGGGACCTAGCAGGGGACTAGGGACCTCAGGGCCACTGCCCCTGCCCCCAGGCCTAAGCCTTGGCTCTAGGCCAGTCAGCCACCAGGCAACCTCTGGGGATTTAAATGGATTTGCAAATTTTCCAGATTCCTAACATGTCCTTCCAAACCCCCAGTGACTGGGAAAGTTCGAGAATGAAGGGGACCGGGGACCGTGGCTGGGGGCAGGCTCAACCTAGCAGTCTTGCAGCTGGGGCTGAGGGTCTGGGACCAGGCTGTCAGATCTGGGGGCCTCCTGTAAAGAGGGGGTTAGCCAGCTGGACTCTTTCCTTGGGTCCCAAGTGACTGCTCGGGCCTCCTTGCTGTCTCCCCGTTTCAGGGCTTGGCTTCTTTTCCATTCCATTCTAAAATATAAATCTGGTGAGGCGACCTTCCTGCTCAAAATCTTTCTGTGGCTCCTCAGTACCTGTAGAAAACCCCGGCTTCTAACAACGGCTGCCACTGATTGACACTTACTGCACGCCAGGCACTGTGCTGAGTGCTTTATGAGAGTGATCTCATTTAACGGTAACCAGCAGACCCAGAAGCAGGGACTGCTTTTCCCTTCCCTTTACCCACAGGGAAACTGAGGCTCATGGTAGCCACATAACTACAGCCACACAGCTAGTAAGTGGCAGACCTTGGAAAGGTACTGACCCTCCACCCCCGTTACTGCAAACTTGGGCCTTTTGTTCCTTCAGTCAAATCTCAGACATCCCAGAAGGAATTTGCATGATCCTGCCTGTGAGCCTTTGCCTTCCCCATTCTCCTGCCTGAAATGTCTTTCCTTATCACCTCCACTTTTCCTTCAAGGATCCTCCCTAGTCCTGCCTCCTCCAGGCAGCCTTCCTGGGCCCTTCCAGTCCTCAGAGCTTGCTCCCTCCTCTGAGCTCCCAGGCCACTGCTGCGCACTACATGCTGGGACCTTGTTGCTTGGCCTTCTCTTCCTGTTTGTGTTCTGTCCATCCACATGACAGAGAGTGTTCAGGCCCCAGGCCTCCTCATCTATGTTCTGTCCCCACTGCCCAGCCCTGGGCAGGCAGTAGGGTTGAGAAAATGTGCTGGTGAAAAGGAGGAGAAACTGGCCAGAACTCAAGCCTCCTGCTTTCCTTCACATGCCCTTCCAGGCCATCAAGGGCTCCTCTAGATCACATTTCCCTATTTCAAATGGGGGTGGGGGGTGGGGGTGTGGGGGAGTCCCTGCCTACTTCTGTGATCCCTGAGCACACAGGTCTCCAGTGAGAACTGCAGAGGTCAGGCAGGCCTCTCCTGCCTCCAATAGGAGCACCCTGACCCATAGCATTCATGGATGTGACCACTGCACTGATCACCATCATAGAGCCTTTGCCCCATGCCGGGCACAGAGGCTGGTACCTCACACACTTTGTAATACTCAGCGGCTCTTTGACATCAGTATTGGGAGTACTCCTATTTTACAGATGAGGAAACTGAGGCTTAGAGGGGCTAAAGTGACTTGCCCAGGGTCACACAGCTAGTAGAGTTGGTATTTGAGCCATAGTCTGCCCGAATACAAAGTCTTAACCCCCACCCTACCAGGGAGCCGCTGGTCAGAAGGGGGAGAGTTCCCATTCTCTCCAAGGGCTGGACCCTGGCGTCAGCATCTTCCCCCACAGAAAGTTTAACCTCAGGCCTGATTGGCTTCAAGGTCTGCCCAGGCCCTGGCTTGGTCTTGAATGGGGAAGGGGACCATCTGTTTGGCATCCTCCTTTCAGAACAGTGGTTACTGCTTGAACATGGTTATCAGGCAGCCTCCCTCCTCTGGGGGTGGCAGCTGTTTCTGTGGGAAGAAGAGTTGGGACTTGTAATTGCCCACAGATGTGGGACAATGGAAAGCACCGTGGATTCAGCATCACGAGATCCGGTACTGGTCCTGGCTCCACTCCACTCACATTCGCTGTGTGGCCAGCCTCAACCTCTGTGCCCTCTCTGGGCTGCTCCCTCATCTGAGAGGCAGTGGATACTGTGAATAAACAACACCAGGCTTCGGCACAGACCAACCAAGCTTTAGTCCTGATTCTGTCGCTTTGCCTCTCTGGGCCTCAGTCTCCTCATCTGTGAGCGGCAGGGCAAATATGTGAGCTCTATGAGATAACAGGAAACCCTGGTGGTGTACTGGTTAAGTGCTACGGCTGCTAACCAAGAGGTTGGCAGTTCAGATCTGCCAGGCGCTCCTTGGAAACTCTACCAGGCAGTTCTACTCTGTCCTATAGGGTCACTATGAGTCGGAATCGACTCAACGACAGTGGGTTTTGGTTTATGAGATAACAGCTTAGCCAAGCTCTGTACCTAATGCCATTCGCTACAAGAGGGCTACTGCTCTCCCCACCTCCCACACAGGACCACTTGGCTGTGAAACTGGTCTGTAACCTGTAAAGGACTGTGTCCAGGGAAGGGGCTTTGACTACTAAGTGCATTATAAGGGCCCACTTCCGTCCTCCATGCACAGTCCATAGCCTGGGTCTGAGGCCAGCTGCCTTCTGGGCTGAAGGAAGGGACTATGGGAGTTATGCTCAGGACAGGTTGCTCCATGTGGTGAGGAGGAAAGAAGGAATGAGAGCGTCCCTGGACACCTCCGAAATGCCCAGCACCTCCCCTTTTCATTTCTTTCACATGGTTCAGAACCTTGCGGCAGTGGGCCCTTGGAATAGAAGGAAATCTTTCCCTACTCTTCCCACAGCACCCCTCTCCCAGGAGGGAGAAGGGATGGAAGAAGTACTGGGTGCCTCCCCAGCGTCAGAGCTAGGAAACTGTGGACAGGATAACAGTGCCAGTAACTAACAATTTTTGAGCACTTTCTATGTATTGTCATTGTACTTTACATAAGTTACTCTGTAGTTCAGTGCTGTATTCCTGAGCACTTAGAACATGTCTGGCATTCAGTAAGTGCTTAACACTTGCTGAGTGAATTCATCACCATAACGACCTCAGGGAATAAGTATAAATTCTCCCCATTTTACAGATGAAGAAATGCTCAGAGAGGTTGAGTCAGTTGCCCAAACTCCCACAGCTGGGAAGTGGTGGGGCTGGGATTTGAACCCAGCATTTCTGATCCCAGAGCACCAAAGAAAGGCTGAATGGGGCCTGGACCACCCCCGGGGACCCAGTGTAAACTCTGTATAAACCTCTCAGCTATGGGGGCCTCTCAGAATTCCAGAGATGGTCACCAGACCACGGAACACATCCTGTGTGACTGTGGGCAAGTCAGTCCCACTCCCGGCCTTAGTTCTCCCAAAGAGGGGGTTGAACCAGACGATCTCTAAGCCCCTTCTAGCTCCAGAATAATTCCAGGATTCCAAACCACACCAGGCCAGATTGGCAGCCGCACGAGCCCCGCTGTGTGCTCGGGATCATGCATATTTAACTGCACAGTGAAAGGGTTTCTCCTGCTCTTTCTCTACACATTACAGAAAGAGGTCGGGATCGATGACCACTAATGGAAAACTTTAACCTGCAATCATGAAGAGGAACTTTCTAACAATAAGCACAGCTAGCTAAAGGACCCGGCTTCTTGGGAAGCTCGAGGGTCTGGTGCCTACGAGGTTCCCACAGAGCCTGTGTGCCCATTTCCTGGGGAGACTGAGGAAGGAGGGCCAGGGAGCTGTACCTGTTGGGGAGTGACCTTTTGGGTCCCTTCCAATGCTAAGTTTTTGAACCACATGTGCTCTGATTTCAAGGTGAATAAGACTAAGGGCATAGGTGGAAATTGGTATAAGAGGAAGCAAGGTTAACAAATGGTAGACAAATGAGAGGATCCAGAGACAGGGAGGAATGGACATAGAGACCCAACCCTGGGGGGAAGGAGTATGGAATCCGCATACTCAGAGTGTCCAGCATAGAAGCCCACCTCACACCGTTCTCAATCCTTGGGTCCATAGCCCTCAGGCAGAAGAGCTTCCTGAACCCCCAGACCTTGGCCCCAAGCCCTCCCTTCCCAGACGCATTTTGGGGCACCTCGCCCCCAGAGAGTGCAGGAGATTTAAAATCAAAGTCTACTGCTTTAGCTGCATTAGTGTCCTCTCTTCTCACTTCAGTTAAGGGCTATTTGATGTCTCAGGTGCCCGAAAGCTTTCATCTGTCAGAGATACCAGCTTCTCCACCCTGTGATAGAAAGGGCTGTCCCTTGGGAGCAGAGCCAAGGGATCGGAAAGTTCCAGAAGGTCACAGATTTAAAGGACTTTTGGGATCACCTGATTAAACCCCTTTATTGTATGGGCGGGAAACTGAGGTCCAGGGAGGGGAAAGGAGGTACCAAAGCTTGTTCAGATCATCCCCGAAAGCACTGGGCTGGGACCTGACCTGCAGGCCTGGGCTCTTATTTGTACCACCACATATGCCACAGCTTCACCATCTCATTACAGGCCTGGGAGGCCCAGGTGCACCTCTGTCGTCAGGGCTCCTCCTCCAGGTCTCTGGGGAAGTTGTAGGTGCTGCGGTGGGTGCGGTGGGTGAGACCAGGGGAAGAGTTGAGCTGAAGTGCAGTGGATGACATCCTGACAAGGGTGGGTACCCCTTGGGAAATTCCTGTACCGTGGAGCCTTTAGTCAAGTCACTTCTCCTCTCTAGCCACAGTATCCTCTTATGTAAAAGTGACCCAGAGGTTCCATTTATCTCTGCCCTTAGGCCTTGAGAGCCAGGGTGCTCATGGCTGTTCAGCACATCCTTGTTGCTGCCCTGGAAGTGAAACCCCAAGGGCTGTGACTCCACCAACTTCTCCACTCCTGAGGTTGGCAGGAAGGGCAGGTGATTTCCAAGGTCAGCCAGAGAGGGGCAGGGCTCAGCTTTATAAACATGTCACAGAAGCCCTGGCTCCTCCTAACCCAGGGTCACTGGGCTTGAGGGTAAAGGCCCAGGTGTGACCTAGTGGATTGTGGGAGACTCCCGTCTTACCTGTGTTTGTGTTCTTGTCAGCTCCCAGCCCACAGTCTGCTGAATGGCTAGTTAAATAGTGAATGGATAAATAAGTGGATGGAGAGTTGGATAAATGGATTAGTGGAAGGATGGATAAACAGATGGCCTCTCTTTTGTCACAGAGGGCCTGATGATTAGAAGTCCTGGACTTGGTGTAAGCTCTGTGGTCACCATATTGAAATGCTTAATAATTGTTTGAACAGGGGACCCTGCGTTTTCATTTGGCGCTGGGCTGGTCCTGTCCAGGAGTTCAGGCTGGGTTTGGAAGGGCTTCATCCCTGAAACTGGCCTTGTTGCCTCCATGTCCCTAACCTAATCCACAACCTCTCACAAAATCCCAACATGTTTATTTATGTCTCTGTCCTACGTGAGGTCCCCCTCCTGCCATTTTAGTGCTTGAAGATATACCGTTATTGCTCCCACCCAGCAGCTAGCCACTCACTGTCATTGTCAATGCCTTGAAGAGGTGGCTTCCCAGTGCCTCTGGGCCAAAGCCCAAACCCTTTTTCAGAGTGACCTCTGCCCTCCTTCCCTGCCCATCACCTACCTCTTTGCTGAAGAGCCCCATTTTCTAGCCAAACAGATCTCCCTGCCATTTCTCTAACACGCAATTTCCCATGTCTCTAACTTGGCTCATGCAGAGCCTCTGTGGGATACCCTCTCCAGCATTGACCACAAAGGAACCCAACTGGACCCTGGAGGCCTAGCTCAAGACTGCCTCCCTCAAAAAGCCCAACCCCCCTCCCCACTGGAATAATCATAAAATCCTAATAGTTAGTGTTTGCTGAGGATATATTATATGTGTGGTGCTTTCGATCACCATCTCTAAAGCTCAAAGCCACAGAAAAGAAGGTCTCTGATGCTTTTTCCAGGAAAGTGGGGCTCAGAGAACTTAAGCTCAGAGAGGTCCCACAGCTCTATGACTGGGACTTGGACTCTGGATTAAGTAACTTCAAGCTGGAACTGCTGCTCCTAACCTGGCCAGGTTCCCATGCACTTTCCCCGTCCCAAGTGGCATCAGAGTCCCATATGTCTGTTCTGCCCCCTCACCAGCCCATCTCCATCACCCCCCTGGAGGGAAAGGCTCACCATCCATCACCTATCATCCCAGTCCCCCAGCCTAGTGAATCCTGTGTTAGGGGTCAGCCAAGTCCCTAGGCCTGAGGACCAGAACTGACCTTATACAACCATTCAGTCTCATGCTGCATAAGCATCAATTGAGCACCTACTAGGAGGTTAATCCCATATTCAGAACTTGCAGAGATCCCAAATAATTGTTAGGTGGGTTTCCCAATCTTGTGGAAAATAGATGGAGGGACTAAGATGAGTGTACAGGGAAGAATGAGTGGACGGGGAGTCATTAGGCTTGGACTCTGGTCCTAGGTTGACCACTAAATCCAAGTACTCTAGGGCAAGACCACCCCCCCCACCCCCAATCTTCACTGTGCTCCTCTGTCAAATGACTAGGAAGGGCTGCTGCTGACAATACAACAATAATAGCAGCGACTCCTTCCTCCTTCCCAAGGGGCCATTTTGGGGAGAGGCTTTTCAGTACTGTCTCCTTTATCACGTGCTGCTCTTTGCTGACACATGGCCTAGCCCAGCATGGGCTCCAGCGGTGTACTCGGGGCTGAGGGAATGAGCAATGAGTGACATGTTGTCTCGTGAGTGAATGAATAATAATAATAACGTGACCACTAACTTTTCAGAGGGCTGTGTGCCAGGCCCTGTTGTGAGTGTTTTACTTGTATTAACTCATATGATAGCTTCGGCAACTCAATGACCAGCCCCAATTTACAGATGAGGAAACTGAGCCACAGAGAGCCAAGTAACAGTAAACGAGAGAATCAGAGGGTGAATGACAGAAGAAAGGGGCGGGAAAACACAGACTGAGAGAGAGGGTCAACGAGACATGGGAGTTTTCTCCCCTTCTGCTCTGCCGCCCAGGAGGGCTCTGAGGGGAATCTCAATGCTCCATAATTGGCACCAATTAATGGCAGGTTTTCTCGTAAGCTAACTGCCCCTGCCCGGCCTGTGGGCTCTGGGCTGGCAGGGGAAGGACACGTGCTGGTGGGTCAGTGCACCCTGCCCCCTGCCCACTTGGCTCTGAGGCCTCATTCTATTTCAGCCCCCACCCCAGCCCAGGGCTGATCCTGGGCGGCAGCAGCCCCGGGAACAGAAGGTTTGCTTGTCTGTGCCTGCTGCACTCCCCTCCCCTGCCTCAGCCTGGGACCCCTCTCAGGGGCTCCTTTGGCTGCCAGGGCCTGGCGCTCTCCGTTGCCATGGCACCGGCCAGAGATGAGGCCTTGGAGGGGTGGGGGGCAGGGAGGACGGCATCAGGATGGTGGAGGCCTGGAACCCTGTGCTGCAGAGGCCCTGGGTCTCTGTGAACAGTGGCAGGGCATGCTGGGGCCCTGGGAGGAGCAGACCTGCACCTGAACTCAGCAGGCCTAGGACAGAACTGGCCAGGCACCTAGCCTGACTGCTGGATACTCCACCTCAGAGGCCCTTGGGAAAGGCCTGATCTGTGGGAAATCAAATTAAGGGACTAAGACAAAGGTACAGGGAAGAGCTAGTTGACGGAGAGTAGACTGAGAGTCATTAGACTTGGGTTCTGCTTCTAGGCTGGCTGCTGAATCCCTGAGCCCCACTGCAGTCCTGGGCCCCTGCTCGACATTGTGCCTGACAGACCCAGGCTTTCCTCAGAAGGACACTCTCCCCGACCTTGAACTGACTGACTTTCAGACTCTGCGGTGAAGTTGCAGAAGGGTTCTGAGTTCTACCTTGAGTTCAACTTTCAAGTTACTGGGCCACCTGGGGCAGGCCCCTTGCACACTAAGCCCCTAAGCAAGGGGAGGGGCAGGACTCTTTGACCTCTGAGGATCCACATCCGTGAGAGTAGAGATTCTGTATGGACCCCATCAGGGTATGCCCCGTAAGAAAGTTTCTCTGTGGACAGACCTGTTTCTGGGCAGGGGACAGGCAGCCTAGTGTGGTGATTAAGAGCGCAGGCTTTGGATTCAGACAGGCCTGAGTTTGTATCCTGACTCCTTCGCTTATCGGCTGTGTGACCTTGAGCAAGCTGCCAAGCCTCTATGGGGCTCAGTCTTTTCACCTGTGAAGTAGGAATAATGACTGTATCCTCCTCACCTGGTTGTTGTGAGGATGAAACGAAATTCCCATGTTATCTCATTTTGAAGAGTGCCTGGCTTATAGCAAGTGCTCCAAATCACTAGGGCCTTTTGCTTGTTTTCAGGTTAGGGGGCATCAGAACAAGGAGTGGGAAGAAAGATGGTGACCTGGGTTGGGGGGTGTGGTAGGTAGAAGCAGTACCAATGCGTAGAGGACACAATGAGAGAGATCGTGCTCAATGTAGTGAAATTTGTTTCTACGGGCTGACCTCTGAGGAGCCTGAGCTGTCCAAGAATGGAATGGACTGCCAGGCGAGGTGATGAGATCCCCGTCAAGGGAGGTGTGCAATTGTAGGCTAAGCAGCCTCTTTTTTGGAGAAGGTATTAAAGAGATGGGAATAGGGGTATTTATCACCCCTCCCAGCCCTTACACTGCCAGGCTCTGTGAAAGATGGTGTGACTATCTGACTCCTCAAACTGTCAGCTTCAGGTTCACCCAGTTGGGAAAAAAAAGCATGCACAATAAAAACATTATAGTAATAAGTAAAGGGGGAAAACATAAACCCACAAAGTTAAAAAAAAAAAAAAAAACATGAAATAATGAAAGAAGAAGTCAGGAAGCAAAGGGTGAAAGAAATCCCTGGCAACTGGTTAGCATGTGTGAGCTCGTAGTATGTGCTGGTCACCTGGGCTGTCCTCCCGTAGGCTCATCATTGCCTCCTGCCTTAGAGAAAACATCGCATGGGTGTTGAGCCTATGTGCTCTGGGGCCAGTCTTCCCAGGATTGAACCCTGGTTCCACCACTGCCAAGCTTTGTGACCTTGGGCAAGTGATTTTAACTTCTTTGTGCCTCAGTTTCCTCATCTGCAAAATGGGGAAATGGCATCTACATGTGGTTGTTTTAGCCAGAAGCCGGGTAACCAAACCCATTGCCAAGTCAATTCCAACTTATAGCGACCATATAGGACAGAGTAGCACTGCCTCATGGGGCTTCCAAGGAGTAGCTGGTGTATTCGAACTGCTGACCTTTTGGTTCAGAGCCGAGCACTTAGCCACTGTGCCACCAGAGAAGGTGGGTAATAAGTACTAAATCACAGGTAGCTTTTTAAAAATTTTTTTTTATTGTGCTTTAAGTGAAAGTTTACAAATCAAGTCAGTCTCTCATACAAAAATTTATATACACCTTGCTATATACTCCTAACTGCTCTCCCCCTAATGAGACAGCACACTCCTTCCCTCCACTCTCTTTTCGTGTCCATTCCACCAGCTTCTAACCCCCTCTACCCTCTCATCTCCCCTCCAGATAGAAGATGCCAACATAGTCTCAAGTGTCTACTTGATCCAAGAAGCTCATTCTTCACCAGCATCTTTTTCTATCCCATAGTCCAGTCCAATCCCTGTCTGAAGAGTTGGCTTCAGGAGTGGTTCCTGTCTTGGGCTAATAGAAGGTCTGGGGACCATGACCTCTGGGGTCCTTCTAGTCTCAGTCAGACCATTAAGTCTGGTCTTTTAATGAGAATTTGGGGTCTGCATCCCACTGCTCTCCTGCTCCCTCAGGGGTTCTCTGTCGTGTTCCCTCTCAGGGCAGTCATCAGTTATAGCTGGGCACTATCTACTTCTGGTCTCAGGATGTTGTAGTCTCTGGTTTATGTGGCCCTTTCTGTTTCTTGGGCTCATAATTATCTTGTGTCTTTGGTGTTCTTCGTTCTCCTCTGCTCCAGGTGGGTTGAGACCAATTGAGGGACCTTAGATGGCAGCTTGCTAGCGTTTAAGACCCCAGATGCCACTCTCCAAAGTGGGATGCAGAATGTTTTAATAGATTTTATTGTGCCAGTTGACCTAGATGTCCTCTAAAACCATGGTCCCCAAACCCCTGCCCCGATAACACTGGCTTTCGAAGCGTTAGTTTTATTCAGGAAACTTCTTTGCTTTTGGTTTAGTCCAGTTGTGCTGACCTCTCCTGTATTGTGTGTTGTCCTTCCCTTCACCTAAAAATAGTTCTTTTCTACTATCTAATTAGTGAATACCCCTCTCCCTTCTTCCCTCCCCACTCTCATAACCATCAAAGAATATTTTCTTCCCTGTTTAAACTATTTCTCAAGTTCTTATAATAGTGGTCTCATACAATATTTGTCCTTTTGCAACTGACTAATTTCACTCAGCATAATGCCTTCCAGATTCCTCCATGTTATGAAATGTTTCATAGATTCCTCACTGTTCTTTATCGATGCGTAGTATTCCACTGTGTGAATACACCATAGTTTATTTATCCATTCATCCGTTAATGGGCATCTTGGCTGCTTCCATCTTTTCGCTATTGTAAACAGTGATGCAATGAACATGGGTGTGCATATATCTGTTTGTGTAAAGGCTCTTATTTCTCTAGGATATATTCCAAGAAGTGGGATTGCTGGATCGTATGGTAGTTCTATTTATAACTTTTTGAGGAAGCACCAAATTGGTTTCCAAAGTGGTTGTACCATTTTACAGTTCCACCAATAGCTATTATTTTTTATGCTGTTGTTCTCAAGGCCTTCGGAGCCCTCATCTTTTCTAAAGGGACTGTTGGGGGCCCAGATGGGACCCAGAGAATCTAGGGATCCACTGGGCCTTGGCAGAGCCAGGCCATATGGCCAGGAGGTGGCTGTGGGGGCTGAGAAGGGAGGCCAGGGAGGCGCCGCAGGAGGCAGGAAGTGCTTGCTCGGGGAGGCAGAGCATGCAATGGCCCCCCTCCCTTCTCAGGCCAGTTCCCAGCCTGTGTGAGGACCCAGGCCACCTCCCCTGGGCCCCCAGCGGCAGTGAGGCACACACTGAGTGCTTTCCCACGAACCGTTCCAAGTAGCTGGGCCCACCCCACCCCCAAGCACACATGCTGTGACGGGTGAGGGGGTGTGTGCTGCAAGAGGGGGGCTCAGGCTGGGGGTATCCGTCCGTTCTTTATCAGCCTGGCTCCAATCCAGACAAATGTTTCGCTTTATTTTGAACTTCCAGAAAATAGGTCATTTCTTTCCATTGTGTCCCTGGGGAGGCTGCCTGGGGAGAAGAGCACACAGTGAGTGACGAGTGTGGGGGCCTGACTCAGGCCCTCAGCAGCTGGGAGGGCAGCAACCTTCCTCCCTTAGTCGTGATGAAGCTGTCGGCAGGGTAGGGTGTGAAGGTTCCTAAAGGCTGAACTAAGAAGCCAGCCTTTACCTAAGGGCGATGGGGAGCCATGGAGGGGTGGGTGGGGAGAGCATGGTCAGATATTTTAGAAAGGTTCCTCTGGATGGGGTGTGAGAACAGGTTAGAGGGGGCAGACTGGAGGTAAGGAGACCAGGGAGGAAGTGAGTACAGGGGAGCAAGCCAGAGGCAACGAGCTTGTGTGGAGGGGCAGGGCTAGGAGGATCAGAATGACAGCACACGACAGTATATGTTCCTCCATCCACTTGGACTTGGACCCAGAGTGACCAGAGCCTGTGCCATTTCTGCTACTTTTGTCAGGGGTATTGTGTAGGTACCTAAAACATGAAGGCCCCCTGGGTCAAGAAGCAGCATGGCATAGAGAGTTGGGCCTGGGTGATCAGGCTCCATCACTGCGTGACTTGGGCTAGGTTGCTTACCCTTTCTGGCCCTCAGTGTGATCCTCAGGCTTGTGGAGAGAGTTGTTGTGAAGAGGTGGAGTGTTGAGCCTTCACCAACAGATGGAAGTGGGATGTAGGATTGAGGGGGCAGGTGGAAACCCCACAGCCTCAGTCCCTTCTCATTTTCCCCCTGTCCCTACCTCTGTCTTCCCACCTTATGGACTCTGCTCCCCTCCCTGGCTCCCAGGATGGGCTTCTGCCATTCATACTACAAGATAACACCCAGCTCTTGCCCCCTCAGCCCACTTGGGGTAAGGCCTCATGGCCCAGACCCTGGGCCAGGTCACTCTCAAACTCTCCTAGCTCTGGCAGGAGGACTCTGTCCCTGGCTCCAGATGCCTCTTGCCTCACACTCCCAGGCCTGGAGCTGGCTACCTTCTCTGAGCTGAGTCATGACATCCCAGCTGGGCCCCTCCCCGGCACCCCCACTCCAGCATTCCAACTCAGCATAGCTGCCTTCACAGAAGGGTCACAACATATCAGCCCTGTAAGTGTACCCAGGACAGCCTTGCCCACCCCACTGTGCTGATGAGAAAACTGAGGCCCAGAGAGGGGCAGGATGGCACTAAAAGGAGGTAGAAGAGCTGAGACCAGAACCGAGGTCCCCTGAAGTTTATCCCAGGGGCTGTAAAAAGCCCATGGTGTGGAGGCAAGAACACTAGACTATGAGTCAGGAGGCTGGAGTCTGGGTCCCACCTCTGCCAGTAACTTAGCAAGTCACCCCTTCTGAGACTCAATTGCCAATCCTTGCCTGGCTGTGAGCGGGGAAAGTGAGTTTGATAACAAAAGTCTGTATGTAGCAAAGAAAGAGGTGTCCTGTGGGAAGCAAGGGGGCAGGAGCTGTAGTCTGAAGCTCTGGGGCCTTGAGCCACCAGCCTCACGTCCCCTGACCCCAGCCCCTTGCCCAGGAGCCAGGCCTGGAGGCTGGGACTGTCTGATCAGGTGAACTTCAGCTCGCAGCTCCCCATTGGTCATCTTGCCTAGGCTAAAACAGTGGGGCCTGTCCCTTTCCTTCTCTAGGCCTTAGTTTCTTCATCCGTGCAATGGGACACGGGAAGTGGGATGGATCAGATAGATGGCCCCCGAGGGCTGTGGAGCTCTGACATTCCAAGACTGACCCATGACCCTGGGGCCAGGCCTCCCTCCTCCTCCCTGGGGCATCTTGTTTATTCAGAGCATCCCTGACCTGAGACTGCCTGTCCCTAGCACCCCTCCTCCCTGCAGCACGCCTTCCTCCATCCGCATCTGGCTGTTATTTCTGCCCAGCGTCTTCCCCACTTCCAGACTGAGCGTCCCACTGTCCTCTTGGGGGTCCACAGATCTCTCCACATCCTAACCCAGCTCCGCGATTGCTGCCAATCCTGCTATACCGCCTCATAGTCATCTCAAAAAATGGCATTCCCCCAACACACACACTCTTGCCCCCAGCATCCCAAACCAGAGACAGGAGCGGGGGTCATCTATGATACTTCCCTCTCCAGCCCCCAACATCTAATCACCATATTCTGCCAATGCTCAGCCAAGTAAACCTCAAATCCGTCTGTCTCTATGGGCCCCCACTGCCCTCTCCAGTCCCATCTAAGTATACACATAGCTCAGAAGGGTGGTAGAACAGGGTGGCAAAGAACACAGGTGCTGAAGTCATGCTGACTCCATTAAAATCTCTGCTCTGTCTGTACTAGTTCTGCACTCTGAGGCAAGTGTCTTTAGCACTCACTGCCTCAGTTTCCCCACCCATAAAATGGGCATGATCATTGGATCTACCTCATAGAGTTGACTGAGGAGCAATGAGTTAATACGCAGACATGCACATGAGAGTGCCTGGTGTACAGCGAATGCAGTCTGTATTGGCTTTGTGGCTTGCCTGTATGCATACATATGCATGTGTGTTCAGTTTGGGGTCCTGTGTGCACACTGCGTATGTTGTATGTGTAACCCATGTTTGGTGCTGGGTGTGATTTGTTCACTCGTGTGCCTCTCAAATGGGCATGTGGTCAGGCACACGGGCGGCAGTCTGTGGTGTGTGTGTGCTGGGCATGATTGGGAGCTGTGTGCATGTGTGTTTTGTGTGGGTGTGCAGATGTTTCGTGCCTGCGAGAGGGTTGAGTACATATGTGGGCTGTGGCACACACATGTGTTTCAGAGGAGCGTGTGAATGAGGAGTCTGTGCTGTGTGCACGTGCTTGCCGTGTGCAGGCCACACCTCCTGGCAGGGGGGCAGACCCCCCTCCCAGGCCTGCCTGTGTCGTGGGAGCCTCAGGACCCCGAGGGAGGGAAGCTGCGGCTGGCGGATGTGGCCAAGATGGACTGGATTTATTTAGATTAAGACGGTGGGAAAGAAGTGGGGATGTGTATGTACTGGAAGGAGGGGAGGCTGGGCTCTAGGAATGTCGCCTTACATGCCTGCCCCTTGGACTTGGTGTCCTCATTCTTCCCCCTGACTTGGAGGTCCTATCTCTGCTCCCTGGACATGGGGCCCTCATTCTGCTGCCCAATACTTGGGGCCTTCGCTCTGCCCCCCTGGACTTGGGGTCCTCACTTTATCTCCCTGGGCTTGAGGTCTTTGCTCTGCCATCCTGGACTCAGGGTCCTTGTTCTGCTTCCCCGTACTTGGGATCCTCACTCTGTCCCCTGGACTTGGGGTCCTCATTCTGCTCCCCCAAGGGGTCCCTGTGACTCACTGGGGGGAGTGAGGCAATTCCTCAATCTTTGCACCTCTATCTCACCCAACCTGGCCAAAATGAAAGACTGATCTTGAGGGCTTCCTGGCTCATAGCACCCTCCTCATGGGCAAAGGAGGGGCCCCTCACTCTCTCTGCTCCCAGGGCCTCAAAGGAGAGTGTAGCAGGTGGGGGGGAGGGGGTGGTACCTGATCCTAACTGTGACATGCCCCTTGCCCCAGGTGGCTCCATCCCAGAGCTCAGCCCTTCCCCTGAAGAAGGGAAATTGTCCTGGGCAAGCCCAGGACTCCCAAATCAGCCACCTGGGCTTCTCCGGGGTTGGCTCTGGAAAGCACAAAGAAGGCCATTAAGCACTGGGGCAGCACTTGTGGGTGTCAGGAAGTCATCGGGGATGCTCTGGCCCTTCCTGACCTCTGGCCTGTTGTCTATGCCACCCTTCCTCCTGCTACATCCTGGGCCTCCATGTCACCAGTTCATTAGACTGGAAGTCACCTGAAGGACCATTTTCTAACTCCTAATTGAACTAACGGGGAAACCGAGGCCCAGAAAGGGAGACAACTTATCAAAATCCAAACAGCAAAGATGTGACTGAGACGAGGAAAATTCCATCCACAGAATGAGATGGATTTATGGATTCTCATGTGACTCCAGCCTCAGGAATGTGCCCCCCGCCCTCTCCCCAGCCCCCATCTCCTATAACGAACCCGGAGAAAATATGGTGACTCGAACCTTCTCTGTGACCAGTCAAAAAGGCAGAGTTTTAGAACAGGGACAGCTCTGTGAGATAACCCATCCAAACCTCTCTGTGTATGGATGGGGAAACAGAGTCCCAGAGAGGGCTGGGGACTTGCTGGGCTTATCGTGAGTTAGAGGCATCTGGGGATGGGAGCTGAAATGTTCATTTAATAAAGAGGGAAGTCAGTCCAGGACTCCGGGGCGTCTACACTCTCCCTAAGGTCTACACTTTCCCAGAACTCCTTTACCCAGTCTATCCTTCCCCCCACCCCAGCCTGAACCTGCCTTTCACTATGTGCTTGGGTCATGATTCTGTTTCTTTCTGGACCCCTGCTGCCCCTTCAGGAAGGGTCCCTCTCAAAGCCTCAAGGACTCTAAGCAGTCCCTGCCCCAGGCCCAGCAGAAGAGGGCCTGACCGGGATGGGCAGAGCCACGCTGGAGCCAGGGTTGGGGGCTGCGCACCCGAGGGCTCGGCCCACACAGCCCAGCCTTCCAGAGCCAGGCCCAACCCAAGTTGCAGTGACCTCCCATCTCCAGGCCGGCCAAATTCCTCCTTTAGAATAATAAACAGTGTGGCCAGCCAGGGAGGCTGGGAGGGGAGGGGCAGGAGGCTGAAATCGCCCCCTCCCCCAGCGTCAGCCGCTAATGATTTTCCTTGGCTGAGATCTCTGGCCAGAAGGGGGGTAGCGAGAGGGGGCACCCATCGAGGGGCAGATGGGCCTCTGTGGGGGCTGCTGGCTCCGCCTCGGCACTGCTCCCTCCTGCCCAAAGGGAACTGGCGTCCAGCTGCAGGGGCTGGGCAGGAGGAACGCGAGCGGGGTATGCTGTGGAGGGGTGTCCAAAGGGCTGAGCATGAAGTCTGGAGCAATTAGGAGAGGGGAAAGGGGAGGGATGAGGGGGACCCTTAGGCAGGCAGGTCTGAAGGGACGGGGAGAAAGAGGTGGAGAGGAGCAGATTTGCTTAGAGAGCTTCTTGGGTTGATGGGCAGAGCCGGAGCTGGCGTCCACAGGCCTCACCACTATGGATAATACGGCCCTGATAGGTGGTATACTCGCCATCATCCCATTTTGAGAGCTAGAGACTGAGGCCACAGAGATAACTATGGCCCAGGATGCAGCAGGAGCCATGCTGGGGCTCTATCCAGCTCCCCAGCCCTGAATTGGATGCTGGAAAAGGGTGAAATGGGAGGGGGTCAGCTGGTCCAGCTGGGCAGTCCTCAAGAGGCAGCAGCCCACAGCATCAGAGGTTCCTTGTTGCCTTGTCATGTGGTCATTTCCCATGTTTATTGCTCTGTGACCCATCCACTCTGGCCTCCTTTCCATTGTTGCTGCAGGCAAACCCTTGGCACACCTGGTTATTGATGGTTATCTGGAGCCCACGGTGCAGCTGCCAAGGGCAGGGAGAGCAGAGACCAACCAGTTCATTCAGTCTGTCTCTCTCTTTCTGCATCCCTGCTTCTGTCTCTTTCGGCCTCCATCGCTCTGTGTTTCCATGCATCTTCTCTCTCCCTGTCCCTCTGTGTCTTTGTCTCTCTGCCTCTCTCGTTCTAGTCTCTGTCTCTCTCTCTCAGGCAGGCTCTGCTGTGTAACCTTGGGGAAACATCTTCCCCTCTCAGAGCCTCAGTTTCCCATCTGGATACTGGGGGTGGGGATTCAGTGGTGCTCAAGGACCTTCACAGCCTTGCTGTTCTGTGGGGCCTGTCCTGGGCCCAGCCCCAGCCCCTCTCCCCTTGGGCCTCTGCGTGCTGCTCTGGGCTGAGTAAAGGGGGCCAGGCCTGGGAAGGTGGCCCCCCACACATTCCACAGCCCTGACTCCCCCACTTCCCTTCCCACTGCCGCCTCCATTTCCTGTTGTGCTTGTGGAGCTGCAGGAGTTCGCTGGGTTCTGGTTTGCCTCCTCCTTCTCCCCCATGCCTTTCATCACACTTTCCCAAATATTTGTCCTGGCAGATAAGAGGCTGGTATTGGAGCTGTCACCCAGAGGACAGGCTGTCAGAGCTGGCAGGTCCCCTGACACTATCCAGCCCAACATCCCCACCCCCACTGTATATTCAGGGAAACTAAGGCCCAGAGAGGGGGCAGGGGACTCTGCCAAGGCCACCTGAAAGTTAGAGGCAGAGCCAAAGCAGGGTCCAGGCCGATGTCTGTGGGGAGGGAAGGGGACCTGTGGTCAGGATTGCTCTCTCAGCTTTGAGATGCACATGACCTTTAACCCCAGCCCCATGGACACAAAGGCTGGGTGGCTCTGCAGGACTCAGGTGCTAAGGTAGGCCCTGGCACTGCCTCTGCCCACCCTGGGCCCTGACCCCTGTTTAACTCTGCAGGACATCATGAAGCCTCCAGGTGTGATGCCAGCAATGGTCCTCAAAGGTAGGTAGGCTGGGGGCAGGGGAAGGGGCCCTGGGGAGCTGTCAGCAGCTCCCTGGAGCTGGCAGGGCTAGTGTATGCTAGCCCAGGGCATGGGAGTGCAAGAGCGTTGCTCTGCTCGCCCGCCCCCATTTCTTCTGCTTTGAGTGGGTCTCAGTGGAGGCTGCCTTCCACGCCCAGCCTTCAGCTCAGAAACCTTCAGTGAGTCCCTACTTGCCTGGGCCAACAACCCAAATCCTTTGCTTGGCCCCCATACCCCATAACTACCACCAACTGTCCCTACCCTAGCCCACTGTTGTCACTCCCATCTCTTCTCAGCACTCACAGTTATCAGTGCCTGGTCCTGGTCTGGGTGTGGAACCCCCTTACTTCCCCAGCCTTTTTGAGTCCCCTCCTGGCCCGGACCCCTTGCTAGGCTGGGAGCACCCGCAAGCTGGGCTGGGCTTCTCATTTCATCCACACCCTTCCCCTCACTCCTGTCCTGCCCAGTACATGCAGTCAGCTCCCAGTGACTGGCTGGTTGACCAAGCAATCGAGGGCCAGCCAAAGGTCTGCTGGACAGACTGTCAGATTGTCTGGCAGGATGTCTGACCAATGGGGCAGACCACCCACCCACCTACGTTCTGCTTTGTCTTCATCACCATGGAGCCCTCCCTGCCGAGGCGGGGTGGAGGGGGGTGGGAGGGAGGGGCTTGTCTTCTAAGATCATTCCCCAGGGGATTCTAAGATCATTCTGCAGGGCAAGGGGACCAGTCACTTAACAACCCCCCTCCAGTCCCCAGGGGCCTCAGCATCTCTCCTGCAACAGCCTGTCCCCTATGCTGAATTATCTGAGGCTCCTAAACAGGGCCACCTCTGGGCTTTGGGAGGAACCTGGGCAGCTGCAGGAAAAAGGCTCAGAAAGTGACCTGGGAAGTAATTCAGGAACTAGAGGCCTGGGAATTGCTTCCCGAGGATTTCCTGACGCCTTCTCTTGCCCATGGCCTACACACGGCACTTCTAAAGGATTCAGAAGCTGGGGGTCTAAAGAGACTGAGATTGGGAGGCCAGAGGAGTCCTTGGGGGATGGCACTGGGTGAGTAGGCCTCAGGACCATGGGGGGAGCATTCCAGTCTGTTTTGGATAAGAGAGGTGTGCTTTGCAAGACTTGGGTCTGTGCATATATGACCTCTCCCCAGGGTCGGCTCTAGGGAGAGATCCTGAGGCCCCTGTGCCCTGACCTCTGATTCCTCCTCTCCCAAAGGCCAGTTGCTGTTGTTGCCCCTGCTGCTGCTGATGGGTCCACAGGCCTCTCAGGGCCTGGTTATCACACCCCCAGGGCCGGAGCTTGTCCTCAATATCTCTAGCACCTTCATTCTGACCTGCTCGGGCCCAGCTCCAGTGGTATGGGAACGGCTGTCCCAGAAGCCCCCGCAGGAAGTGATCAGGACCCAGGATGGTAACTTCTCCAGCATGCTGACGCTGACCAATGTCACTGGGCTCGACACAGGAGAATACTTTTGCACCTACAATGACTCCCACGGGCTGGAGCACGATGAGCGAAAGCGGCTCTACATCTTTGTGCCAGGTAAGGGGCCCTGGCCTGTGTGTCTGCACCCTCATGCCCCTTCTCAATTGCAGGCACCTAGGTGGGCGGTGGGCGGGTGGGGGGATCTCAAAGAAAGCTTTAGTGAATCGTGAAGCGAACCTAGAAACACAGCCGAAACATAGACCAATCAGTCAGTCCAGGAGTATACTCATTCTATCCCTTGGTCTGATGTCTGCTCCTCAAGAGTCCACCACAGTCCTGGCTCCAACAGCTCTGAATTCTCACCTGGTTCCAATCTGTTCCTGCTTAGTCCCCAACTCCATTCTCTGCACTTCACGTACCAGCTGCCCTCAATTTCTGGCTTGTCTTCTTTCTCTCCCTGACATTGTCAATATCCAGTGTTTGAGCTGGAAGGGACCTCTGACAGCATCCTTATTCTGTAATGGGGAGACTGAGGGCCAGAGAGGGGAAGGGACTTGCTCAAGGTCACACAATGATTCAGGGGATAGCCAGGTGCCTGGCTTCTCTGACCCTCAGTCTTGGCCCCACTCCTGGCAGATCCCACCGTGGGTTTCCTCCCTACCAAACCTGAGGACTTATTCATCTTTCTCGTGGAAGTGCCTGAGACAATCCCATGCCGGGTGACAGACCCACAGCTGGTGGTGACACTGCATGAGAAGAAAGTGGATATCCCACTGCCAATCCCCTATGACCACCAACGGGGCTTCTCTGGTATCTTTGAGGATAAGACCTACATCTGCAAAACCACCATCGGGGACAGGGAGGTGGATTCTGACCCCTATTATGTCTACAGCCTCCAGGGTAAGCCCCCTTTCTGGCCTAGTGCTCAGCAAAGGCAAGAATAACCCTCTGCAGAGGTATAGCTCTTTACAGGTTATAATGTATGCAATTCCATTTTTTCAATGGATTCTCTCTCACTATAGCCTTGGAAAGGAGGTAGTTTTTTTCCCCATTTTACAGATGAGGAAACTGAGGCTCAGAGAGAGGATGGAGTTTTCCCCAGGTCACACAGTGCTTAGTGACAGAGCTGGGCTATATAACATGGTGGGCAAAGGGACAGGTTTTGCAGCCAGCTGAGTCTGAATGCTAGCTCTCTTGCCATCCAAGGGATTTTGCACAAGGCACGTCATCTCTCTGAGCCTTCTTCTTCCTCTATAAATGGGGGTAATAATGGCTGCCTACCTCAATTTTTCACCTCAAGGGATTATTGTGGAGATTAAATAAAACAAAAAATGGTGTGTACTCAATAAATTTCTGCTGTACTTAGATCCCCAGGGAGTACTTTGATTTCCAGACTGTTAACCCTTCTAGAATGTCTTTTGCACAAGGGCAGGGATTTTGTCTGTTTTGCTCACTGCTGTGGAAACCCTAGTGGTGTAGTGGTTAAGAACTATGGTTGCTAACCAAAAGGTTGGCGGTTTGAATCCACCAGGTGCTCCTTGGAAACACTATGGGGCAGTTCTACTCTGTCATATAGGGTCGCTAAGAGTCGGAATCGACTCGACAGCAACAAGTATCAGCTCACGGCTGTAGCCCCTGTGCTTAGAATAGTGCTTGACTTATAGTAAGTAGGTGGCCAGTAAATATTTATTGAATGAATGCATCTTCCACACCAGCCATTCCTTCCCTCTTTGGACCCCACCCCATCCCCCACGTGATGGTGGCCAGTGGCGACCTCCCCAGCCCTAAGCCAATCTCCCTCCACCAGTGTCATCCATCAACGTGTCTGTGAACGCAGTGCAGACTGTGGTCCGCCAGGGTGAGAACATCACCGTCATGTGCATTGTGACTGGAAGCGAGGTCGTCAACTTTGGGTGGACATATCCCCGCATGGAGGTAATGTCGGGCCAGGGGCTGGAGGAGGGGCTAGGCAGGGAGGGACATCTGGGTTTGCAGCCTGACTTCTTGCAGAGCCGTTATGATTTTTTTGGGGGGTGTCCCACCTGTCCCTGCAGAGTGGGCGGCTGGTGGAGCCAGTGACGGACTTCCTGTTAGATGTGCCCTCCCACATTCGCTCCATCCTGCACATTCCCAATGCCGAGCTGGGCGACTCAGGCACCTACGTCTGCAATGTGTCAGAGAGTGTGAACGAGCATCAGGATGAAAAAGCGATCAATGTCACTGTGGTCGGTGCGTGCCTTGGGCTCAGCCCCAATCCCCAGTCTAAGGTGGACCCAGACCCTGTCACAGTCCCAGGGTAATGTCAGTTGCACCCCTGGTCAGTGCCAACCAAAGCCCTGTGTCAGCCCCCAATCCAGCCCTAACTCCAGTCTAGACTTCTCGCCTATTTCCAACCGCAGCTCCAATCCGACTCCAAATCCCAGCTACCATCCCATGTCCAGGCAGCCCCATCTCCAAATTCAACCTCGCAAGTCCCAGGCTCCAACTCACCGCAGCCACAATCCCGAGCCAGAACACGCCCATCGTTGTAACTGAAAACCACAACTTCAGTCCCAACCCCATATGTAGCCCCAACACCAAAATCAGCTGTACATTCACCCTTGCTCGCAGACCCAGTCCCCAGACTTCAACCCCTGCTCTAATGACGCCATCGCGGGTTCACGCCCCACAGCCTGAAGCCCCGCCCCCAGAAAACTGGGTTCCTTTGGTTTTCAGTTGATGCCCCGCCTCCCCCTCCAAAAGGTACCTCCTCATTGGTGGCCTGGCATAGCCCCACCCCGGGCCCCGCCCCCTGACTACCCCCTCTTACAGAGAGCGGCTATCTGCGGCTGCTGGGAGAGATGGACCCTGTACAATTTGCGGATCTGCACCGGAGCCGCACACTGCGGGTGGTGTTCGAGGCCTACCCACCACCCACCGTCATGTGGTTCAAGGACAACCGCACCCTAGGTGACTCCGGCACCGGCGAGATCTCCCTGTCCATTCGCAATGTGTCTGAGACCCGGTGAGCAGCCGCTGGCCCACTCTATTCTTGAAGCTACAGCTCACTGCAACTGCCGGGCATCCCACGGCCTTCAGCAAACCTGGCCCGGCCTTTCCTGAGAGCCTACTACTTTCCAGGAGATGGGCAAGGCTCTGGGCATGCCACAGAGACCAGAGCAGACACAGTCCATCCCTCCCTGAGTATCTGGTCTAGTGTGGGAAACAAACAGGAGTCAGATGAGCGCCCAGATGTTTAATTATCCTTGTGATGGGTGGAGCCCTCGAGGGAAGCCGCCAAGGAGAAGGCGGCCTGGTGATCCGGGAGGAGGGTGCCAGACGGGCCACGGCCACATTTGGATGATAGCCCTGAGGCTGGAGAGAAGCAGCCAGATGTAGGGTACAGTATGCTAGGATAAAGTGGTGTTAGGTCTTTCTGAGGGGATGAGATGTGGACAGGGCAGGAAATGGTGCTCCCACCCCATCCCTGCCAGTCCTCCCTCTTGGCTCATGGAGTTGCCCTTGGGTAAGGATTCAGGAGACTATGGGTTTGAGATCTGGTGCTGCTACTGACACCCATGGGACCTTGGCAAGCCCCTTCCCCTCCGTGGACCTTGCTTTCCTGTCTATACAATGAGGGTGGAGAGGACTGTAAGGGCACTTCCAACTCTGACAGCCGGGTCTCCTGGCCTGTCCTCCTGCTCCTCAGGTACGTGACGGAACTGACACTGGTTCGGGTGAAGGTGGCTGAGGCTGGCCACTACACCGTGCGGGCCTTCCACGAGGACGCTGAGTTGCAGCTTTCCTTCCAGTTGCAGGTCAACGGTGAGAAGCCCACCTCTCCCTTCCCTGCCCCTGCCCCTCCCTGCCCCCCTTCTCTCTCTCTTCCTGCGCTGTCCAACACCCTCACAGGAGGAACAAGAGAGGAAGCCAAGACTCAGGACCTCTAGACCCAGCTCTGACACTGACACACTGCTGTGGGACCCTGGCATGCCCCCTCTCTGGCCCCAGTTTCTGCATCTGGACAAGGAGCCTATCCGGCAAGATTGGTGTTTCCAAAACCTCTGGCATGCATGTAGCGCTACTACTTACTCTATACTGTTAATTTGATAGGTATTTACTGAGCACCTACAATATGCCAGTCCTGTTCAAGATGCTTGAGACCCTGCCTTTGTGTAGCTTGAATCCTAGTGGGGGAAGGCAAGCATTAAACAATAGCGGTGGGGATCAGGAAATTATATGGAAGATTAGTAGATAACGAGTGCTGTAGAAGAAATAAAAAGTAGGGCCGGAAGGATAGAGAGTCCTGTGGCAGGGAGGTGGTGAGGGTTGCAACTTTAAATAGAGTGGTCAATGTTGGCCTCATTGAGAAGATGACATTTGGGTGACAACTTGAGGAAACAAACAAACAAAAAACCCAAACCCAGTTGATTCCAACTCATAGTGACTATAGGACAGAGTAGAACTGCCCTAGAGAGTTTCCAAGGAGCGCCTGGTGGATTCAAACTGCTAACCTTTTGGTTAGCAGCCATAGCACTTAACCACTATGCCACCAGGGTTTCTAATGACTTGAGGAGGTGAGAGCATTAGCCAAGTAGGTGTTTGGGAGAAGGGTACCCCAGGCAGTGCAAAACCAAAATCAAACTCATTGCCGTTGAGTTGATTCCAACTCATAGGGAACTTATATGACAGAGTAGAAATGCCCCATAGGATTTCCAAGGAGAGACTAGTAGATTTGAACTGCCAACCTTTTGGTTAGCAGCTGAGCTCTTAACCACTGCGCCACCAGTGCTTTTGGCAATGCGAAGGCAGGGGTAAATGTTGGAGGAATGGCAGAAAGGTCAGTGTGGCCAGAACAGAGTGAGGGGTAGAGTGGTGGAGATGAGATCTGGTAGTTACGGGTGTGGAGGGCAGTAGAACTTTGACTTCTACTGAGTGAAATGAGCAGCCCTTGCAAGGTTTTGAGAGGAAGGAGTGACATGATAAGGACTTAATGTTTTGTCAATTGGCTTTCTAAAAATAAATTTATTTTGAAAGAAAAAATTCAATCTTGCAATTGTAAATGGAAAATCAGCATCACATGTCATAAAGTAACCACTAAAATAAACTCAGAGAACACAAAGTAATGTTATTAAATTCTAGCTTCATGCTCTTGTCTGCCCAGGGCTCTGGGCTTGAGGCCGGCTTTCTCTTTGTTAAAAGGGGAGATTAGCAAGTCCCAGCCAGAGAGGTGTTAAAGACAGACTAGCATCCTACTGAGGCTTTCCCTTTGAAGTTAGCAGAAGGGGAATCCATCGGTTTTCACACTGCGATTCCTGGTATTTAATGTTCACCTGCAGTCTACAGCACGCACCCCCACCCCCACCTCACCAGGAGACTCTGGGCCAACCAGGTCCTCCAAGAGGGCCTTTCCCGTTTTTTTCCCACCGACTGTCTATTCTGACAGTCCCACCCCCACTCTTCCACCTGACCCTGTCTCTTCTCCACGCAGTCCCTGTCCGTGTGCTGGAGCTGAGTGAGAGCCACCCAGCCAGCGGCGAGCAGACAGTCCGCTGTCGTGGTCGGGGCATGCCCCAGCCGTACCTCACCTGGTCTACCTGCAGCGACCTCAAGAGGCGAGTGGACCCTGGGCTTCAGTTTCCCAGGATACCCAGGGCTGGCTAGAAGGACCCAGTGAAAGTCACCTAGTCCAGCCATTTCCTCTGGGCCCATTGTTCCAGGCTAGAACCATATCTAGAAGACAGCCTCCCACCTCCATGAAGCTCTGCATGACCTAAACTGTCCCTTTTCCTTACCTTGACCTCTGGGCTGTCCTCAGCCCAGCATAGTGCAGGGTCTGTGTCCCAGAGACCCCACCCACCCAGTAGATCTGCTCTGGACTCCTGGTCAGGGCAGATTCTAATGTAGTGGACTGAGGCAGGGTTGCGTTCAGGCTCTGCCTCTACCCGCAACACACTGTGTGACTCTGAGCAAGTAATTTCACATCTCTGTGCCCCAGTTTCCAAGTCTAGCAAATAAGAGGAATGAGTTTTGCAATCCGGTGTTCAGTTCTGGAGTGGGAGCGCCACCTGCTGGTCAGTTGAGGGACCGCAGGAGGAACGAGCTCAGGACAAGATGGTATCAGGGACCGGCCACGCCCTACCTCTTCCTGCTTTTAACCTCAGGGAAGGGGCTGGAAGGTGACGGGGCTGTCTTTTTTGGCAGGTGTCCGCACGAGCTGCCACCCACATCCCTGGGGAACAGTTCGGAGGAGGAGAGCCAGCTGGAGACTAACGTGACGTACTGGGCGGAGGAGCAGGAGTTCGAGGTGGTGAGCACGCTGCGCCTACACCGCGTGGATCAGCCGCTGTCCGTGCGCTGCACGCTGCACAACCCACTGGGCTACCATATGCAGGAGGTCATCGTGGTGCCACATTGTGAGTCGTCAGCCTCGGCGGCCCCTGATGATCCCTCAGGCCCACCCGGGCCCCCCATATTTGGGACTGTGTCCATACGCTCACAGAGGGCTAAGCGAGTCACTATTGGCACACAGGAGCATGTGAGACACCAGAGTATGTCTCTAAGCACGTATAACACCCACCCCCACGCCAAAAAAAAAAACCAAACCAAAACATTGCCATCTGGTAGATTTCAACTCACAGTGACACCATAGGAAAGAGTAGACCTGCCCCACAGAGTTTCCAAGGAGAGCCTGGTGGATTCAAACGGCTGACCTTTTTGGTTAGCAGATGTAGCTCTTAACCATTACACCACCAGGGTTTCTAAGCGCACATAAGCACACACAACATTGGTACACATGTGTACATCCACTGTACACGCACAAGTATACTCCTATAAGCCGTGTATATAACTAGCACTGTCTCCTTAAGTGTTGTGTAAACTTTGTATGTATGTTGTAAGCCACGTACATGAGGATACTTGATCCATGGACATGGGTTCAAATTCCCCAGCTACAGATTTGTAAACCATGTATGAAGAATGCCCAATCACCAGATACATGTGTAAAGCTAGAGTCTGTGTCTGTGAGCGTGTACTCAAGCATGCACCATCCCTGTCCATATGTGAAAACCCACTGAGTGTATGTTTGTAAACCATGTACATGAACGTGTCCAATCCCCAGAGATGTATATAAACCCTCAGAGTGTGTGTCTAGATGCACGTACACACAGGACGGGTACACAATCCCCATACACATCTGCAAAGCTGTGCCCTCTGTGTGCAAACTGGTGTAGTACATGTCTGTAAGTATATAATTGTAGCACACCTGTCTATAAAAGTGTGCAAACACAAGTCCCATACACAGACACATGTCTGTTAGCAGATACACGTGCATGCATACTTCTTGTACAGATGAGCAGAGTGCCTCCCAGTGCCCAGGTGCTTTTGCATATCTCCCTGCCCTTCCCTGTGTGTGCATGTACCTGTATGCATGGCCTTCGTTTATTCGTCTGTTTCTTCATTTAATACGTAATTACAGGGACCCAACTTCCCACTGCAGGCATAGAGATGAAAAGGCCCAGCCCTGCCAGCCCTCCTAGGATATACAGTCCAGAGAGAGGGGGCAGACGGGGAACTAGGCATTCCACTCTGGGGATCAGCACTTTAGGGGAAAGTCTGAAGGACAGAGGAGCCTTGTACCCAGCTGTGGGACTCAGGAAGGGGTCCTGGAAAAAGGAAACTTCAGATAACTAGGAGTTAGCCTGGTGAGGAATAGTGGTCGAGTCAGAGGGAACAGCCTGTGCAAAGGCCCAGAGACAAGGTGAACTCAGAGAAATGAAAAGAATTCAGTCTGGCTGGAGCATAGAATGGAAACCTTGGTGGCTTAGTGGTTAAGTGCTATGGCTGCTAACCAAAGGGTCAGCAGTTCGAATCTGCCAGGCGCTCCTTGGAAACTCTATGGGGCAGTTCTACTCTGTCTTATAGGGTCGCTATGAGTCGGAATCGACTCGATGGCACAGGGTTTGGTTTTTTGGTTTTGGTTTTGTGTGTGTTTGTGTGTGTTTGGGGCGTGGGAGAGAAGAGATAGAGGGGAAGGGAGCAGTCAGAGATCGCGCTAGAGAGGTAGGCAGAAAGCAGATGAAGCAGGGCCTCGAAGGCTGTGTAAAGCATTATGGACACACTTATGCGTACATGTCGGTAGGTCCATGGGCTTGTGCGTGCCTATGTCTGTCTGCACGTGTGCAAACGTGTAAGTACACGTTACACTGCACCTAGATCTCCCTGTACCCAGCCCTGCCCCTTGCCCCTGCCCTCTAGTGGGATGAGCTGGGATTTTTAAATACCTTTATCTTACTCATAAGGAGCCCTGGTGGCGCAGTGATTAAAGTGCTCAACTGCTAATCAAAAGGCCAGCGGTTCAAAGCTACTGGCCACTCCATGGAAGAATGATGTAGCAGTCAGCTTCTGTAAAGATTACAACCTTGGAAACCCTGTGGGGCAGTTTACTGTGTCCTATAGGATTGTTATGGAACAGAATCGACTGGACAGCAATGTGTTTGAGGTTTCTTTGTTGTTGTTTGGTTTGATCTCATGCATACGCCCACATATGCACATGTATCCCTGAGCAAGTGGGCCTCTGGCAACCAAGGTGGAACAGCCCGAACTGCAGACCAGCTCTGACCAAAGGCAGAAGTAAAGCTTTTGGGTGCTGCCTGATGGGCCACCAGCCCACCTGGCACTAGGATGCCTGGATTGAGGTCCCCTCCTTTAGCCAGAGATGGCTCCCTAGAGCCAGAAAGATGTAGGCTTCCTTCTGAGGACCAGGGAGAGGAAGGAGAGGAGTGAGGTTGGTCTGGGGCTCTGAGGAGGAGGAACAGGGCTCCTTTGGGCGCAGAGAAGGGCAGGTGGGGGACAGAGGAGGAGGACAGCTAGTCCTCTGGGGAACGTGTGGGTGGCCAGTGGGGCAGAACAGAAGAGATAGATGAAGGTCTGGCCTGGGTGGGTGTGGAGGTCTAGCCAGGCAGCTCAGGGAGCAGGAACAAACAGGAAGCTGGGTGGCGGAGAATCTGGGGCCTTGGAGATGGAGGAGACTCAAGGCTTGGGCCCAGTGTTAGCCCCACTTAGTTACCCCAGTTCCCTGGGGGATGCACTTTAGAGCCCCTATCACTACTGCCCCAACCCCACCTGGGGATTCAGAGTGAAACTGGGGGTGGGGGGTGGAGGGAACAGCTTCACTTCTGCAGACTGGATTCCTCAGCCTGTTGGGGGCTAAGCTCACTGCTCCCTCAGTGGTCAGTCACTCCACCCCTTGGCCCGTCAGTCAGGCATAGAACATAGAGTCTTGTCCTGGCTGTGATGGCCTCAGCAAGGGCATGGCTCAGAGGAGAGGCAAGCCACAGCCCAGCTCTCAGGGACTCATGGCCTAATGGGAGCTCTAGGGAATGGAGCTAGGGCAGACAGGCCCAACTGACCCCAGCCAGGGAAGAAGAGATATGGAGGCTGATGGAGGTCTGAGCCGGGGGCAGTTCATGACGGGTATTTGCAGGAGAGGCTGCAGAGCTGAGAGTCTGACATCATGGGCCATTATGGGGTGGGACTTCTGTTCCAGGCAGAATGGGCAGATTTGGGGTGTCAGAGGTGTAGGGGGAAGGGCAGCTGCCAAGTACTCTGTTTGCTTATGGCCTGTTCTCGTCTCTGCCTCCAGCACTGCCCTTCAAGGTGGTGGTGATCTCAGCCATCCTGGCCCTGGTGGTCCTCACTGTCATCTCCCTCATCATCCTGATCATGCTCTGGCAGAAGGTAAGCCCCTCCTTGCCTGTGGGGTGCAGACTGACATACCATTTGCATGGACCTCCAGCCCTCTGTGAATGCTGCATGAGTTGACCATGTCTGGGTCCCACAAGGAACCCTGCTGTAGAGTGATGCTGGGTGTCTGAGCTGCCTCCCCTCAACAGCCTGGGCAACACCGGCCTGGTCCAGGCAACTTTGCCCATCCTAGCGGCAGAGCATGGGACCTGTGGGGTGTTCTATATGGGCTTCAGGATTCTTCCAATTCTTACCCACAGGCACTCCCATGATTCTACTGAAATGCATTCTGATCCTATTAACTTGTCATTTCAATGTTCTGGGATTTCACCGTTCTATGATTTCTGAATGATGACTGCAACACCCCATGATTCCATCATTCTAAGACTCTAGTTCTGGGATTCCAACATTCTATGATTTCAACACTCTTAGGTTACATCTTTCTGAGATTCCTGCTGTGACTCAGGCCCAACACCAGGAGGGGTCCACCTCCAGCAGGGTGTCCCTGCCTCATCTCACTGTCCTTTGCTCCCATCTGAGGAGCAGCTGAGGCTCTGGGAGTAGCTGGTGAGGAGGTTCTGATGAGCCAGACCCTCAGCTGTCAGCTGCTTCTCAGCCTGCCAAGTCTTGAAGGCTTCTCGGCCACCTCCCAGCCGGGGCCTCTTGGTGCCTGTTCCCTCTGAGCTCATGAAGGCCTTGGCTCTGTTGCTAACTTGTTATGTGACTTCAAACATGCCTCTGCCCCTCTCTGGGCTTCAGGAACACTTGACCATCTGTCCTATAAGGGGTTGGACCTAATGGGCCTCCAGACCCAGACCTCCCCTTAATGATCCATCGCCAACATCTCGGGCCTGCAGAAGCCACGTTATGAGATCCGCTGGAAGGTGATCGAGTCAGTGAGCTCCGATGGACATGAGTACATCTACGTGGACCCCATGCAGCTGCCCTATGACTCCACATGGGAGCTGCCGCGGGACCAGCTTGTGCTGGGTCAGTCCAGGGAGGCCCCATGTGGCAGTGTGGGGCCTTGTGGCAGGAGGGAAGACACTGGGGTCTGGTCCCAGCCTTGTCATGACTAACTTTGAGAACCTGGGCTGATGTCTCGCCTTCTCTAGGCCTCAATTTCCCCATCTGTACAATGGGGTGGATGAGATCCTCCAGAGACCACCCAGCATTAAGGTCCTATGACCCTGTGTCTCTGTGAGATGGGACCCTTGCTTTCAAATGGGGTGAGAGAGGAAGTATTAATTGAGAACAGGCTGAGAGCTTGGTTAGCTGGGGAGGTAGAGGGGCTACAGAGGAGCTGTGCTTGTCTGGGGAGAGAGGCTGGCTTCCAGGGACTAAAGATGGGGCAGAAAGCAAGCAGGACTTAGGTGACACACCAGAAGGACTAGAAAGCATTGTGATTTCAGGAGCCTTCTTGTGGGGAATGTCTTAAGTCCAGGGTGGTTTGAGGGATGTCTGGGTTGACCTCAGAGGGTGGTTTTGCCACCCTTGGGTGGGAAGGGTAGGGGACGCACCTTTCTGGTGGGCTGGGAGCTGAGAGACTGCCTCTACCCCAGGACGCACTCTTGGCTCTGGGGCCTTTGGGCAGGTGGTGGAGGCCACGGCACATGGTCTGAGCCATTCTCAGGCCACAATGAAGGTGGCTGTCAAGATGCTGAAATGTGAGTGCTGGGACCCTGCCCCCTCCCCTCTCACGTGGGTCCCCACTTCTCCCCTGCCCTCCCCACACATTCAGGCACTCCCAGAAAAAAAAAAAAAAAAAACCCATTGCTGTTGAGTCAATTCCTACTCATAGCGACCCTATAGAACAGAGTGGAACTGCTCCATAGAGTTCCCAAGGAGTGCCTGGTAGATTCGAACTGCCAGTCTTTTGGTTCGTAGCCATAGCTCTTAACCACTATGCCACCAGGCACTCCCACAGTGGGTCTGATTTCAGATATTCTTGGTGCCAGAAAGGCTGCGCCTCGAGTCTTCTTCCCCACCCTCCTCCTCCTCCCCTCCCTCATCTCCCTCCACCCTCACTCCCTTCCCCCACGTGTGGGTCCTCACCACCCTAGACTGGCTGGGTCCTATAGCACAGGGTGGGGTTGAAGAGCCAGAATAGGCTCCAGTGGGGCCTCCATGGGGCCTCAGTGAGGGGTCCTGCCTGAGGCTCCCCCTCCCCTCAGCCACAGCCCGTAGCAGTGAGAAACAAGCCCTCATGTCGGAGCTGAAGATCATGAGTCATCTCGGGCCCCACCTGAATGTGGTCAACCTGCTGGGGGCCTGCACCAAAGGAGGTACCAAACCCACTCCTCCAGAGGACTCTGGGAAAATGCCTGGTGGGCATGGCCTGGCCCCTACCCACCCCCTCCTCAGTTCCACAGACAACAGGATGCTCCAGCTAGAGGTACGCCCATCCTGTCCCGCCCAGTGCCCTCAGGCCACAGACCCAGATGGGCATGGAATTTAGAAACTAATGAAACTAAAAAAACAAAAACAAACCTACTGCCGTTGAGTCAAATCCGACTCATAAACGAAACCAAACCCGTTGCCAATGAGTCAAGTCCGACTCATAGTGACCCTACTGCACAGAGTAGAACTGCCCCATAGAGTTTCCAAGGAGTGCCTGGTGGATTTGAACTGCCGACCTTTTGGTTAGCAGCGGTAGCACTTGACCACTACGCCACCAGGGTTGCCATCCCACCTACTAACAACCCAATAAGACAGAGTAGAACTACCCCATAGAGTTTCCAAGGAGTGCCTGGTGGATTTGAACCGCCGAGCTTTTGGTTAGCAGCGGTAGCACTTGACCACTACGCCACCAGGGTTGCCATCCCACCTACTAACAACCCAATAAGACAGAGTAGAACTACCCCATAGAGTTTCCAAGGAGTGGCTGATGGATTTGAACTGCCAGCCTTTTGGTTAGCAGCCGAATGCTTAACTGTACAACACCTTAAAGGCCACTGGTTCCAGTGCCAATGGTTCTCAGACTTTTTTTTTTGCTTCCGCAATACAATTTCAAAAGTGTAATCAAGAATAGCTCACACGACACTGAGATGAGTTATATACGCTGTGTGTGCACATCGGGGATCACCTGTGTGCTACCTTAGGGGCGGCTTTTCAGATCGTGGAATAAAGTTGCTCCTGCCAGCTGTGTTTATTGGAAGAGTAATCTGACTTCAAGTCAGGCTGCAAAACATGTTATTGTCATTTGCAGCTGGTTATTGTGTGATTTTGGGATTTTCCTCAGTATTGTGCAACCAGAACAAAATACAGAAGTACATTGCATGCATAGGACAGTTTGTGTCTGCAGTGACCACCCATTTCAAAATTTTTGTTTTCATCGATAGTTTCAAGCTCCCACCGGTTGGCTTTTAGAAAATGTCTTGTATTTGAATTGAAACAGCACACCGATAATAGTAAATCCTTGCTTTTATCTGCTTTATATAGTGGGCTCCAAGACAAGCTTTACTTTGAAAAAATATCAATAAAAGCTAAAGATCAATAACAGTGTATGCTTGCAAGGTGCCAGGCACTGAGCTCCTTTAGTCCTCACAACAGCCCCAGGAGATGGGTATTATTAGCCCCATTTAACAGACGGAAAAGGTAAGGCTCAGTGAGACAAAGTACTTTGCGCATGGCTGCAGAGACAGGGAAAAAATCTGAGTTGGCTTCTTACTGCCGTACCAAACTGCCTCTCCCACATCCAGCCTGTTCTTAGCCCCGTGGCCCTGTCGAGTAGCCTGAGCGCCCCACCCCCGCCAACCATCCCTGATTCTGTCCCTCCACAGGACCCATCTACATCATTACTGAGTACTGCCGCTACGGCGACCTGGTGGACTACCTGCACCGCAACAAACACACCTTCCTGCAGCACTGCTCGGACAAGCGCCACCCGCCCAGCGCCGAGCTCTACAGCAATGCCCTGCCCGTCGGGCTCCCTCTGCCCAGGTACCAGGAGGGAAGCTGGACACCTGAATCTTTGCGGGTCCCTGAAGAGCACTGACTCACTCCTCATTGTCCAGGATTAGAAACAGGCTGAGGAGGAGCAGTGCTGCTTCTGGAGCTAGGACTGTTACATAAGTCAGTCCAAGACCTGCGGGCTTGGCCACCCCAGGCTAGAGAATAATAATAAGGACAATGATAATAGTGGTGGACTTCTGCAGTGTGCCCGGCCCCGGCACTTGGCAGACGTGTCCTTCTTGAGTCCTCACACCTTCCCTGTGTTCTGGATGTCTTCCTCCCCTGAGCTGCTCCTGTCCCAGGGCACAAGGGAGTCAGAGGCAACGATCAGGCTCCCACTCACACTCCTACCCACACTCCACACCAGTCTCTCCATTGCCCCCACCCCCGTGCCCCTCAGGCAACTCCATGCCCCTCTTCTTTCCAAAAATAACATTTCTTATTTATTTTGCTGATTACAAAAGCAATATGTGCGAAACTTCTGAAAAGCATACGGAAGACAGTAAAACTCTCTCCTGTGCTCCTCAACATTCTGGTCTGTTTCCTTCCAGTCTTTTTTCTACCTGTAAAGACACGTGTGCATGTAGTCGTGCAGCTCTTTTGGGAGCTGATGCAACAGGCAGAGACATTAAGGCAGCTCAGTGCCGCCCACACTGAGTTGTGGCCAGGCACTTGGGGGGCATCATGGCTGGATGGTGCGCAGAAGCCACATATAGGTGCCTATGTTCACACCCATCTTGTGCTCCTTGTCCTGAGCTGATGTAATCGCCCCTGGGTGTGAGTTCTCTGGCTTTTATGTCATCTTGGCAGCCTGGGGCCCGGCTTGGGGCCTGACAGGGTTGAAAGGGCTCAATCCATGATCATAACATTATGACAGACTGAAGGAGGTGGGTGAGTGAGTAAGAGGAAACACATGAGTGACAGGGCCTCATAGGCCCCGGGGGTGAGCAGAGGGCCAGGAGGGGAAGGGAAGGGAAGGGAAGGGAAGGGAAGGGAAGGGAAGGGAAGGGAAGGGAAGGGAAGGGAAGGGAAGGGAAGGGAAGGGAAGGGAAGGGAGAGCTTTGTGGCCTCTCCCTTTATAATGCTCCTCTCACCCTCAGCCACGTGTCCCTGACTGGGGAGAGTGACGGTGGCTACATGGACATGAGCAAGGATGAGTTGGTGGACTACGTACCCATGCTGGACATGAAAGGGGACGTCAAATATGCAGACATCGAGTCCTCCAACTACACGGCCCCTTACGACAACTACGTCCCCTCTGGTTGGTGGATAGTGTCCTCATCTCATGCCTGAGCAGTGAGGCATTCTTTTCAAAGCCTTTCACGTGCCCAGCCTTGTGACAACCCTGGGAGGAGGGCCTATTGTGCCCATTTCATAGATGAGGAAACTGAGGCTAACCACCTGCCCAAAGCTGCTGTGTAGGAGCCACAATATGAACCCCTGTTCATGGGCCTTGGATCCAGAGGCCTGCACACAGTCCACAGGGAGGGAAGGAGCTAGGGTGAGGCGCGAACCCGGCCACCTGGGGCCTCGGGGAAGAGCGATGTGCTCAGAGCAGCCCCCGGCTGGTCTAGTATCCCTCAGAAGCAGGCAGGCAGAGCAAAGGTGGCCCCAGAACTAATGCCAAAAGCTTTTCTGGCCAGTGAGGGTTCTGATAAAGTAGGGAAGGGTTAAGTTAGATATTAGGAATCGTTGTCTTTTCAGGGAGGCTTAGTGGTTCAGTAGTCACCATTCAGTCTCCATAAGCCAGAGGGCAGGGGACCTGTGGGCCATAGAAAGGTGGGTGACCCTTTGCTCTCCTCTAGCTCCCGAGAGGACGTGCCGGGCAACTTTGATCAATGAGTCCCCAGTGCTTAGTTACATGGACCTTGTGGGCTTCAGCTACCAGGTGGCCAATGGCATGGAATTCCTGGCCTCCAAGAACGTATGTGTGTGTAGCTGGGGCAGGATGGGGGTGATGGGAGGTGGGTCACCCAGCCAGAGACCTCCATTACATGGTCCCATACAACAACTGTGTCCCCTCTGGTGGGCGGGAACAGTGAATGCTCTCATACTTGTGTGGCCCCTCACACCTGGACGGTGATATGTTTTTCCCAAAGCCCTTGGGTTCTTTTCCTACGATTGCCCCCAAGGCCTCAGCCCCTCTCCCCCAACCCAGTGTGTCCACCGAGACCTGGCGGCCAGGAACGTGCTGATCTGTGAGGGCAAGCTGGTCAAGATCTGTGACTTTGGCCTGGCTCGTGACATTATGAGGGACTCAAACTACATCTCCAAAGGCAGTGTGAGTACCTTCCCTGGTCCCTGTGGGGTGTCAAAGTGGAGATCTGAGCCCAGGAACAGAGTCCCTCTGGTCGGTGTGACTGAGGCTCATGGAACATCAGCACTAGGCCTCATGCCCTGACCTGCCCAGTTGGGATGGGCTCTGCCTGCTGAGTTGTGTGCGGAGGGATGGGAAGGGAAGCCACCTAGAGACACATGGAGTGGGAAGAGGCAAAGATACTTCAGGCTTGGGGGTGGGCAGGCTCAGATTTGCTGGTCAGGGCAAGAGGTGGGTAGAAAGAAGGAGCCAGCCAAATGTGTTCTAGCGGTGGTGCCAGGTGTGGCTGAGAAAGAAGCCCAGATGACATAAGAGACATGATTAGATTGCAGGCAGTAGCTGGGATTGATTTGGTTAAAATGTGGCCTTCCTGACCTCCCACGCATCTTCCCATTTTCCAGGTGGGACAATAGATCCCAGAGATGGAGGGGACGTGAGGCCCCCAGAGATCTAAGGCAGCCAGGATGAGAGCTGGGTGGGGCCTTGGCATGTCCCTGGCTCCCCTGCCCTATGCCCTATCCTACAAAGAGAATCTACTGGGGTCAGGATGGGGGACTTCTTCTGTGAGGAACCTCAGACTCTGGGGTTTTTTTCCCAGGGACAAGGGTTGCATGTCCCCTGCTAGTGAGAGAAGAAAGCCAGCTTCCTGTTCCTCTGGGCAGCACTGGGTTGGGTGTGGGAGCTGTGTGCAGTGGAGATGGAGCCCTCACAGGAACTGGGGAGTAAGAAAGAATCAGGGGTGGGAATGTCAGGCCCCTCCAACCATCCCGGGTGCAGGGAGCGAAGGGTTTTACTTCCTTACACTGAGCGTCTGCTCTGACCACCCACAGACCTTCCTGCCTCTCAAGTGGATGGCCCCCGAGAGCATCTTCAACAGCCTTTACACCACCCTGAGCGACGTGTGGTCCTTCGGGGTCCTACTCTGGGAGATCTTCACCCTGGGTGCGTTTCCTTCTTCCCCAGCCCTCAGTGCCTATGGGCACATCTGCCTGACCACTTATACCCCTGCCCTCCTGCCCACTGGGGGCTGGGGCTGTGGAATGGGTGGGTGCTGGGATGGGGTCAGGGGCTCTGGTTCAAGTCCCTGCTCTGCTACTTTCTCACTACTGTGTGAGAAAGTGCCTTAGCGTGTGCCTTGCCCCATCTGAGTATTGAGGGCTTTGCACAGCGGTATCAAAACTCCAAGGAGCCCTGGGGACGCAATGGTTAAGTGCTCGGCTGCTGACCAAAATGTTGATGGTTCACACCCACCCAGTGACTTCATAGGAGAATGACCTAACAATCTGCTCCCAGTAAAGATTACAGCCTAGAAAACCCTGTAGGCAGTTCTGCTTTATCACATGGGGTCACTATGAGTTGGAATTGATTCGATGACACCTAACAACAACGATCACAATGCCCACCTGGCTTGGCTGTTCTCTGGTTTTCTAATTCTGGGGAGGGTTCCAGTCTATGTTCAGAGCCCACGAAGGAGCCCACTGTATTAGTTTTCGTGGGCTGCTGTAAACAATACCACCAGCTGTGTGGCTTAAAACAACAGAAATTTATTCTCTCACAGCTATGGAGGCTAGAAGTCCAAAATCAAGGTATCATCAGGGCCATGCTCCCTTCAGAGGCTCTAGAGAAGAGCCCTTCCTTGCCTTTTCTAGCTTGTTAGCCCCAGGCATTCCTTGGGTTGTGGTAGCATGATTCCAGTCTCTGCCTCTGATTTCACATGGCTGTTTTCTCTATCTGTGTCTGTGTCCAAATTTTCCTCTTCTTACAAGGACTCAAGTCCTAGTGGATTTACGGCTCACCCTCCTCCACAATGACCTCATCTTAAATTGATTATATCTGCAAAGACCCTATTTCCAAATAAGATCACATCTGCAGAGTCCAGGTAGACATGAATTCAACTGTGAGCACTCATATTTCCCAATGTCGACTCGACGGCAGTGGTTAAGGGTCACTGCACCCTGACCCCACACCAGGGCTTCTCCCTGTCCTGTAGAAGAGGTACCCTGCCACTTTTCCAACCAGTCCATCTCTCCGACCCCCAACACAGGTGGCACCCCTTACCCGGAGCTGCCCATGAATGAGCAATTCTACAATGCCATCAAGCGAGGTTACCGCATGGCCCAGCCTGCCCACGCGTCAGACGAGATGTGAGTGGAGTCTCGTGCATTTGAGAGGAATTTTGGGGTGCAAACAAGATATCCAACTCTAACCAGCTTAAACCAAAGATAAATATATTGGCTCAGAGATACGGAAAAGTCTAGGTATAGCTGGATCTAGGTATTCAAATGATGTCATCGGGAATCTCATTTTCTGTCCCTGGGCTCTGTTTTGCTCTGTACTGGTTTCATGTTCAGGCCAGCACTGCCCAGATGGCTATACCAGCCCCAGCCGTACATCCGTGCTTCTTCCGTATGGTCCTAGCAAAAGTCCCAGAGCTGACTTTCATTGGCTTAGCTAAGATCACATGCCCATCCAAAGCCAATCACTGAGCTGAGGGGTTGAAAACGCCTATTGAAACCTGAGTCATGTGCTCACCAAGGTGTGGTCAAGCCCACTGGAACCACGGGATTGGGATAGAGGGAGCGGTTCCCAAGGAAATATTCAGGTAGAGTAATGGGAGAACCCCAGGGAATATTCGGGTAGATTAACGGGAGAAGAGACGCTGGCAAAAACAGCACTATCTCCCATCCCTCCCAACTCCGTTGTATTGCTCAACATGTTCTGAGAAGTGGCACCCTCCAACTCCCCCACCTCAGCCCTGCCCCCTGCACCCTGAGCCAGAGAACCTGACCCTCCTCTTCTGTCTCTCTGTAGCTACGAGATCATGCAGAAGTGCTGGGAAGAGAAGTTTGAGATTCGGCCCCCCTTCTCCCAGCTGGTGCTGCTTCTTGAGAGACTGCTGGGTGAGGGTTACAAAAAGGTATGTTGAGTCTGGTCCAGAAGTCAGGCATGGGTATAAGTCCCCCTTTGCCCTCTCTGGGCCTCAGTTTCCCTGCTGGTACTAGGAAGGGTTGGGTTGGAGCTATGTTTTGAATTGATTTTTGCAGCTTATTGAAACGAAATCCTATGTGATTGATTTGAAGCAGGGAGGGGAGCCTACGGCCCCATTTGTTGTGCATTTTGCCACATGCCTTTGTGCCCTTGACAAATCCTGGGGCTCCTCTGAGTTTGAACAGCCCCAGGCTAGATGACCACTAGGGGCCTGATCACTAGGACCCTGTTGCCGGTGCATACAAGGCAAATGGAGCCAGTGAGGCCTTAAACCCTCCTCTGCCCCACAGCATGGATTAGAGTGAGAAGGAGATGCAGAGTCCACTTGGCACCAAAACAACTAAAAAAAAAAAAACCTAAAAAACCCAAACCCATTGCCATCGAGTAGGACAGAGTGGAACTGCCCCCATAGGATTTCCAAGGAGCGCCTGGTGAATTCAAACTGCTGACTTTTTAATTAGCAGCCTGAGTTCTTAACCACTACACCACCAGGGTTTCCCCATTTGGCACAGACACAGAGCCGAACCTGGTCCCTCTCTTACCCCCGCCCCCACCCCATGTTGCACTACGGCTGAAGGGCCAGTGAGGTGCACTAGGGTCATCACTACCTCAGAGCGAGAGAAACCGAGGCCCATTGAAGGAGTCTGAGACAAAATGGGAACACATACCTGTCTGCCCTGAAGTAGGGAAAAGCATTAGGGCCTCGGGTGCTGGTCTGCTAACTGCCCCCTCCCTAGGCAATCTGAGCTCACCTTGTCTTGTGAGATGCCAGTTGGGCAGATAGCTCAGCACGTGGCCTTGGGTGACTCCTCTCTGAGCACCACACCCATTGCCATTGAGTCGATTCCGACTCGGTGACCTTATAGGACAGAGTAGAGCTGCCCCGCAGGTTTCCAAGGCTGTAACCTTTATGGAAGAAATACTGCCACATCTTTCTCCTGCAGAATGGCTGGTGGGTTCGAACCACCAAACTTTTGGTTAGTAGCTGAGCACTTAACCACTGGGCCACCAGGGCTCCCTCACTGGGCACCAGTTACTTTATTTACACAAGAAGAAAGGGGCTGGATTAGAACCTATATGATCTCAAAAAGCATTTCTTGTTCTGACTGTCCATGTTTCTCTGACCCTCTCTGCCCTACGGAGCAGAAGTACCAGCAGGTGGATGAGGAGTTTCTGAGGAGCGACCACCCAGCCATCCTTCGCTCCCAAGCCCGCTTGCCCGGATCCCGTGGCCTCCACTCCAGCTTGGACAGCTCCGTCCTTTATACTGCCGTGCAGCCCAATGAGGGTGACAATGACTACATCATTCCCCTGCCTGACCCCAAACCCGAGGTTGCTGATGAGGGACCATTGGAGGGCTCCCCCAGTCTTGCAAGGTAGCCACCCTGGCCTGGGGCCCAAGGCAGTAGTGTGCATGGTGTATGTGAGTGTGTCTGTGTGCTGTCAGATCTGCCCCAGGAGTAGCCAGTTACCCAGGATTAAGTACTTTTTCCTGCCAATGAAGAGTACTTTTTCCTGCTCATTTGACCTGTGATGTCCTTGGGTGGAACGGACAGGCTGGTAAGAGAAAGAATGGGCTGGGACTTATTTGCAAAATAGTTGTTTCCTTTAAGAGCCCCATAGGCCATCTGTTCTTCCTCAAGGAGAAGGAGAAAACCTACTTAGCATCCCCAGTGCCCCAGTTGTTATTCTGGGGTCATGGCCAGCCCTGGGTCTGTGGTCCATCCTTCTGCACCAGGCCTTGAGGGCCCCAGGGAGCCTAGCATAGTTGTAGGAGGCAGAGACACTTGTAAGAGCTCAGGCCAGAATTCAGACTGGAAAGGAGATTCATGCTTTGTTTTTGCCTTGAGATGTGGTCAAGTTCCAGTGTGGTAGGGATTTGGAGGAAGGCCCAGCTATTGCTTGGACTTGATGTTCAGACAGGATCTCGCCTTGGCTAGGGAGAAGAGCACCCCGAAAGGCCAGGCCCACCCCAAAACATGATCCACCCCATGGTGCAGTAGCCAGGCTGTGTTTGAGCCCAGCTCTGCCACTAGCTGCTGTGAGACCTGGGCAGGGGCCTTCTCCTCTTCAAGCCTCAGTTTCTCCATATGCACTAGGAGCACACAGGGCTTAGAAGGCCCCAGAAGGCCTCCAAAGGTCCTCTCTGCGCTGTTTAAGAAACTCACATTCAAAGACGCCAGGTAAACAGCGTGGAGTGAAGTTAAGCTCAGAACTCAAACAGCTTTGGGGTGCGGATAATGGCCCTGTTCTGTCCCCTCAGACAAACTGCTTCACTGCTCTGAACCTATTTCCTCATCTATAAAATGAAAACCCTAAGAGTGCTTCTGTTTGGGGGTTGTTGTGAGGATTAAATGAGGTGGTATACCTTCAGGGGAAGGACACTGAGGTCAGAAGGAGCTTTGGAGCCACCTGGATTTGCTCCAAAATCCCAGTCCCAACACTTTCCAGCTGTGTGATTCGGGGCAATTATGTAACCCCTCTGGGCTGCACATTCCTCACGTAACCTGCCTTGCATGGTTTTTACAAGGATTAAATGAGCAAAAGTGCGTAATGTTCATGGCGCAAAGTCAGACTTAGAAAGTTCTTCACTAACGCTGCTAGGATCTTACGTGGTTCCCTGCCAGCATTCCCTCCTCACTCACCTGCCTTTTCCCTCTAGCTCCACTCTGAATGAAGTCAACACCTCCTCCACCATCTCCTGTGACAGTCCCCTGGAGCCCCAAGAGGAACCAGAGCCGGACCTTCAGCCCCAGGAGGAGCTGGAGCCGGAGCCGGAACCAGAGCCGGAGCCAGAGCCGGAGCCAGAGCCGGAGCCAGAGCCGGAGCCGGAACCGGAGCCAGAGCCGGAGCAGCCACTGGGTTCAGGCTGCCCAGGGCCTCGGGCTCAGGCGGCGGACAGCTTCCTGTAGGGGGCTGACCCAACCCTGCCTGCCTGAAGCTCCCCCTCTACCTCCCAGCACCCAGCGCCTCCTGGCCTGTCCTGGCCCGGCCCCCTGCCAGGCTGCCCTATCAGCTGCCCTCTTTTGGAAGGCTTCTGCCCCGGTGTGTTGCGCCCCAACCCCAGGGGCTGAGGTGGCAAGAAAACTGCAGGGGCCATGACCAGCCCTCTGCCCTGGGGAGGCCACATGACTCTGAGCCAGGGTTCCCCCCGGGGCCATGGTTTCCCCATCTCTAAGAAGGGAAAGTTGGGTTTGGTGACCCACAATCTGAGATTGTCTTTCTGGCTGACAGGCGAGGAGACTGGAATCCCTGGAGAGCTTCTTGGGGTTAATGAGGCGGTAAATAATATTTTTTTCTCTTCAGCCAGCCAGCCTCAAGGAGCTGCAGTCTGTAGGCATTAGTTGATTGATGAGTTTCTCCTTGCACTTTTATCCACTCAAGAGCTGGGGAAGGGGCTTGGCGTCCCTCGCTCCTGGCTGGGCTGAGGCCAGGACAGTGTTGCCTCATCCGGAAGGCACCTCCCCACAATGCCAGTCTCTTCTTTCCCAGGCCCGAGCTGGTCTGGGGCCATCTGTGCTTAATTAATGCTGTTAATTAATGCTGGGCTCGGGCCAAGTATAGGACAATCTGGCCTGTAGCTCCTGCCCGTGGCACACCCCCACCATGGAGAGTGCCAGTGTCACGTCTTCTGGCACTGTCAGTCCCAGGGTCTTGTCTTTAACACCCTTAGTCTTACTCCACCCACCAGAGTCTCCAGGGCAAAACTGGCCCTGTGTCTGTGATGCATGTTGCCATACCTGCAGGAAGTGTCCGTATGTGGCCTGTGTGTGGCACTGACTCTGCATTGGACCTGCTATGAGACCTTGGAGGAATCCCTTGCCTTCTCTGGCTGTTAGTTTCCCCTTTGAAAAATGAACAGGTTGGACTCATTGACTCCTAGTGCTCTGCAGCTTCCTGTAGGGGGCTGACCCAACCCTGCCTGCCTGAAGCTCCCCCTCTACCTCCCAGCACCCAGCGCCTCCTGGCCTGTCCTGGCCCGGCCCCCTGTCAGGCTGCCCTATCAGCTGCCCTCTTTTGGAAGGCTTCTGCCCCGGTGTGTTGCGCCCCAACCCCAGGGGCTGAGGTGGCAAGAAAACTGCAGGGGCCATGACCAGCCCTCTATTCTAGCATTCTAGAATATTCCAGGGGGTTGCACACTTGCTTGACGAATCAGGGTCAAACACCCCAAACCCCTATCCTAGGGTGCAGCTGGTGTCTGGGAAGATTCCAGATTTCACATCACTTTCTAGGGATTTAGGAGATGTGCCCCTTCCCCAGGCCCTTGGCAAGTCTCAAGAACCCAGCTGCCGAGGCCTTGACTTGGAGTGATAGCCAGTGTCCTGGAAAGCCCCCGGCACTGCCCTAGGGGTGTGAGAAGACCACAGGACCCCTTTCGGCACCCGCAATGACCTCTCTGGAGCTATCCTGGGCCAGGGGGCCAGAGAGGACAAATTAAAAACCACCTCTGCGGCCCGCCCCTCCAGCACCTGCTGTCCAGGCCTACAGTACAGACATATGGGCAGTCAGGGAGCCCGGAGGGCCCTGTAAAGGACAAGACACCTCGCATGTGTGACCTGGGAAAGGGGTTCAAGAGACGGAGCTGCGTGAATGTTCATCAGTCCTGTGGCGCAGTGTTTTTGTCACTGTTGTGGAACACTTTGGGGGTTGCCCTCTTGCCCTCCAGCTGCCCCAATCCCTGAGACAGTACCCCATGGGGGGTGGTTTTGCCACTGCCCAGGCCTGCTCTCCTCACTTGCTCTGCCAGCCACACCCCAACCTAGTGGGCATTGGAGGTGCCAAAGGAGTGAGGGCTTCAGCAGCGAGAGATGTGGAGAGGAGATACTCTGGGCACCAGCACCCAACCCCTTAGTGGTTGGCCCAGGACCCCTAAAGCCTGGTGCAAGAGGGGAAGTGGATTCTCACTACGGTACCAAAGATGTAATCACCTAGGTTTACAAGTATTTTTAGGACTCACATTAACTCACATCTATACAACATTTTGTACGCTGTCAAGTTTTCCTATCTGTGTACTTTTTTTTTAAGAGAGATTTTAATATTAAATATGGTGCTTCTTACTCACAGACTTAATGGTCTCTCATGGGTTTGGTGACCTGTGCCCAGCTTACGGGCCTTCCTCCTGGGAAGTGGTGGGTGTGGAGAGGGGCAGACGGGCTCACCCTGGCCATAGACGCCTCAGACACGTCCCTTCAGCTCTGAGTCTCATTTTCTCCATCAATGTGGTTGTTAGGTGCCATCAAGTTGATTCCTACTCATAGTGACCCGGTGTACAACAGAGCAAAACACTGCCAGGTCTCACGCCATCCTCATAATCATTGCTATGCTTGACAAGCTTATCGTTGTAACCACTGTGTCAACCCATCTCGTTGTGGATCTCCCTCTCTTTTGCTGACCACCTGCTTTACCAAGTATGATGTCCTTCTCCAGGGACTGATCCCTCCTGATAACATGTCCTAAGTATGTGAGATGAAGTCTCGCCATCCTCGCTTCTAAGGAGCATTCTGGCTGTACTTCTTCCAAGACAGATTTGTTCATTCTTCTGGCCATAACCGGTAACCCATTGCCGTCAAGTCGATTCCGACTCATAGCGACCCTATTCTTCTGGCACTGCATGGTATGTATTCAATATTCTTTGCCAACACTATAATCCAAAGGCATCAATTCTTCTCTGGTCTTCCTTCTTCATTGTCCAGATTTCACATGCATAGGAGTTGACTGAAAATATCATGGCTTAGGTCAGGCACACCTCAGTCCTCAAAGGGACATCTTTGCTTTTCAACTCTTTAAAGAGGTCTTTTGCAGCAGATTTGCCCAATGAAACGTGGTCTAATTTCTTGACTGCTGCTTCCATGGGTGTTGATTGTGGATCCAAGTAAAATGAAATCCTTGACAACTCCAATCTCTTCTCCATTTATCATGATGTTGCTTATTGGTCCAGTTGTGAGGATTTTTGTCTTTATCTTGAGGTGTAATCCATACTGAAGGCAATGGTCTTTGATCTTCATCCATAAAATGGGAATTTTCATACTTCTCCACCCCTTAGGCCTCTCACTTTCCCAGGCTGTAAAATAGGATGGCTTTTCTGGCTCTGCAGTGCTAGGCTTGGGGTGGTGAGGAGAGCGTGGGTTGGCAGGACTGTTGGGAGGTTGTGGTGCTGAGAAGCCTGAGCCCTTCCTGCTGCCCCTGCCCCTGCCCCTGCCATGTGCTTTGGCTTTGGCCATTAATCTGGGTCACCCTCCCTGCCGTCCCCTCTACTCCGCTCTTGGGCCCAAGTTGCAGCTGGTGTGGCCAGCGAGAAACATCTGCCAGAGCACAATTCCAGGCCCAGGTGAGTAATGGTTGGGTCCTAGGTAGGAGCAGAGCAGGCAGGATGCCCAAGGGAGGCAGAGAGCAGGAGGAAGTGAGGAGAGAGGGCAAAGGAGAGAGAAGAGGAAGAGGAAGAAAGGAATGGGAGGGAAATGTGGCTAGCAGGCAGCCGGGGGAGGTAATGGGGCCAGGCTGTGACTCTGAGGGCAGAGGGCGGTGTCGGCTGCAGCAGCTTCTGTGGTTTGTGGGGCTGGCATGGGTCGACATCCTGGGCACTCCTGGTCAGCCCAGTACTGGCCATAGGCTCCCACACCAAGCCCAGCCCTTTGGGCCTCTGGCAGCTGCCCAGGGCCAGGGGCAGCCAGTGTAGGTAATAGAGCTGTCAGGGGCAGGGGACGGAGGGCAAGAGTCCTGGACCCAGGCTGGAGCTTCCTGGCCCTCCCACCTGGCCCCTTTGGGATGGGCCGCTTTAGGCGGGACCAGTTTCAGCCTGAAATGTACCAGTACCTCACTATGTGACCTTGGGCCAGTTCCTTGGTCTCTCTGAGCAGGAAAAGGGGCATCTTAGTTTGTACTTCATTTTGGAGCCTCAGGTCTCCCTGGACTGCATCCAGGAGTCTGAGGCTGTGGCTACAAGTGGGGAGAGGAACAGAGACATAGGGCAGCTCTGACTCACAGACCCAGCCGCCAACTCAGGGACAGCTGAGCCATGCCAGGGGAAACCCCCTGCCCATCACAGAGCCTGGCCTTGCAAAGCCCACCCTCGCAGGTATCCTGGCTTTAGAGAACACCTGGAGCACGTGACCTCTTTTCTCCTGGCTGTGGGAGGAGGCGAACAAGCCAATACCCAGATCTGCCCTGTAGAGAGGATAAACAGCCCACATTCCAGGCAGAGATTATCCTTGCTCATGAAAAGTCTCCATCTGGAGGCTGGGAGACCTTGGCTCCCTCCATCTCAGGCCTGCTCTTTGCAGGACCTTGGGTGAATTATATCACACAGGGCCTCGATTTCCCCAGTTGTAAATGGAATTAGGAGTCTCTGAGTGGTGCAAATGGTTAAGGTGTTCAGCTGCTAACCAAAAGGTTGGAGGTTTGAATCCATCCAGAGGTGCCTCGGAAGAAAGGCCTGACAATCTACTTCAGAAAATAAGCCATTGAAAACCCTGTGGAGCACAGTTCTACTCTGACACACATGGGGTTGCGGGAGTTGGAATTGACTTGATGACAACAGGTAAATGGAGCTAATGATGTCACTGCAAGATTAAGGATAGTAAAACATTGGCTACTAGTTAGTTACTCAACAGTTGCTATGTGCAAGGGCCATCCTGTTGCTTCAGACACATTTTCTTGCTTAGTCCTCACAACAACCCAATGAGCCAGTACCTCTATTAGACCCGTAATACAAATGAGAAACGTGCTCAGGGAGGTTTTGAAGTGACTTGCCCAAGATCACCTGGTTGCTGTGGCAGGATGGGTGCGATAGGAGCCTGGGCCTGGCTTCAAACTCCTGTTCCCTGACTCCAGACTACTCTGGTGCTAAGTGACCCCAATCAAGAGAATTAGGAAGTGCCGGGTAAGAGGAAAGAGTTTAGTGAATCTGCCGTCAAATTGGCCCCAATTCTTGGTGACTCCATGCACGATGGAATTAAACACTGCCTGGTCCTGAGCTTATGACTGGTTGCAAATAGGACCACTGTAACCCACAGGTTTTCACTGACTGATTTTTGGAAGTAGATCACAAGGCCTTTCTTCCTAGTCTGTCTTAGTCTGGAAGCTCTGCTGAAAACTGTTCAGCATCACAGCAACACGCAAGCCTCCACTGACAGAGGGGTGGTGGCTATATACGAGGTGCATTGGCTGGGCATTAAACCCGGGTCTCCTGAATGGAAGGTGAAAATTTTACCACTGAACTACCAGTGTCCAATGAGGGTTAGATAAAAATAATAATAATAAAAAAGCTTGGTGGGGGGTTCAAGACTCTCAGACCCTTGTGTAGAGGGGGTGTGGGAGTTGGCGTAACCATAGGTCAGCTCCTGCTGGGCTCCTGGCTTTGAACTTCTCCACTCAGGGGGTGCTCAGGGGAACGGGTGAGCCAAAATTTTCCTCCCAGACAGATGAGCCACTTGGACAACACAATTCTTCCGTCGCCCCACTCATGGCCAGGATCCTTGTTCCTGGAAAAAGAGGGAAATACTGAAAGGGGCTATTCCTGCTGGGGCCCTGATCTTCAGCTGATGAGGTACCTCACAACCCCCACTAATGTCCCTTCTTTGAATTAGGGCGCTGCCTCTAAAAGGCCTCTTTTATTTTAGCCTATTGCTCAGCTTTATAACAATTAAAAAATCAATTTTCTAAAAGTATTTCCGTAACACCTGCTTGTATTTAAAAAAAAAAAAGGCCTATTACCAAAATGTATGATATAGAAATAGAAAGTCTTGTAATTCTGCTTCCCACTGTTAGTAATTTAGTACATTCTTGTAGTGGTTTTCTTCCCTGTGAATGCATGCTAGTATTTGCGTTTCTTATCTGTACCTATGTATATAAACACATAATCATAGTTTGAAACAAAGTTACCACGGATGCCATTTTGCACCTTCTTGTTTATCACTCAGGTGTGTATCATGGACATGCTCACAGGTCAGGGGTACCTAAGACCTTCTTTATCCACTTTGAGAGCTGCAGATAATTTGAAAGCATGCATGTACCATAAATTATTTGATAAATCCCCTATTGTTGGACATTTAGGTTATTTCCAATTTTTCAGTTACAAACTATGCTGCAGTGACCATTATGTTTGTGTATGTGTGTGTGTGTTTGTACATTTGAGTAAGTGTTTGTTTCCACAGAATAAAATCCTAGACACAGGCTTGCTGAGTAAAGGGAAGGAATATTTAAAATGCCACTGGAGTATAAAACGTCCTTTAAAACACGAAAAATCAAAGAGCTTCTGGGAGGCTAAGAAAATCAAACATTAAAACAAGAAAAACAGCCTTATTTAATTCTAGCTATGTGCCTCCTGGGAGAAGTCTTGCTTGAAGACCAGCACAAAACGTCTTCCTCCAAGAAGCCTCCCTGACCCCTCAGCTGGAGTTGACTTGTCTTCCCACCTCCCAGTCCTTGTTGGTGCCTCTTATTGGTCTTCATGATTGTTCAACACCCTCAGTCTCTGATGCCTTGTGGTCCTCCCGCCTCCAGGCCTTCGTCTGTGCTGGTCCTCCCTTGGAACATTCCCTGATCCCTGCACATCCTCAACTCCTCATCCTCAGGCTCGGCTTAGGCAGTGACTTCTGTGATCTCCCCCACAAGCTGCTTGGGTCACTTCCCAGCCTTGCCCCAGCTGTGAACTCCACAAAGGGCAGGACCCTGCCTGCCCTGTCCCCCACTGCATCCCCAATGCTGGGCACAGAGTAAATCCTCCATGAATAGCTGTTGACTTCACTCTCCCTGGCGTTATTGTCTCACTAGATCCGAGTCAATAACCTTTTCCCCACTTTACTGATGAAGAAGCTAAGGCCTCAAAAGACCAGGGACCTGGCTGTGGTCACACAGGTAGGAGTGGGGAATGCAATTTTTGTCTGGCTCAAAAGCCCAAGCCAGTACCTCTACTCTTGACCTTCTTGAGAGCCCCAGCCAGTGCGGAAGTTAAGTGGTTAACATGTGGGCTCTGGGTTCCCGAGTTCAAATCCAGCTCCACCACTTACCCGTTGTGTGACCCCTGGAAGGTCACTCAGCATCTCTAAACCTGTCTTTCCTCATCAGTAAAAAATACCATGCGATAACTATAGCTACCTCATAAGGTGGTTGTGAGGATCAAATGAGGTGAGCTGCGCAAAGAGCTGAGTCCATAGCGTGGCACAATGGAAGTGCCCAGTGAACAGGGTGACTCAGAACTGTCCCTCTTTATGTGTCGCTTTACCCAACTGCCATTGAGGCAATTTCGACTCATAGCTACCCTATAGAACAGAGTAGAACTGCCCCATAGGATTTCCAAGGCTGTAAATTTTTACAGAAGCAGACTGCCACGTCTTTCTCCTGAGGAGAGCCTGGTGGATTTGAACTGCTGAACTTTCAGTTAGCAGCTAAGCTCTTAACAACTGCTCCACCAGGGCCTCTATGCCCTGCTTTATGCATTATTAATAACATCCCCTTTTGATCTCCAAGTGTCCCCAGTTGTGTGATTAAATTGTATCAATACTGATTTTGTTGTTAGTTGCCCTCAAGTAATTTCTGACTCATGACGGCCTTATGTATAACAGAATGAAGCACTGCCTGGTCCTGTGCCATCTTCATGATCGTTGCTATTTTTGAGTCCGTTGTTGCAGCCACTGTGTATTTTGAATGCCTTCCAACCTACTGGGTTTGTCTTTCAGCACTATATCAAACAATATTCTGTTGTGATCCATAGGCTTTTAATTGGCTGCTTTTCGGAAGTAGATTGCCAGGCCGTTCTTCCTAGTCTACCTTAGTCTAGAAGCTCTGCTGATACCTGTCCACCATGGGTGACCCTACGGGTGTTTGCAATACTGGTGGCATAGCTTCCAACATCATAGCAACATGCAAGCCACCACAGTATGACAGACAGTGGTGGATCAATATCATCACCTGTGATGTAGCACCACATTTAAGTACTTGTCTTACCTCCCACCAAGCCTGGGAGTGCCCTGTAGGCAGGGAAGGGCTCTGAGCTTAATTAATTGATTTCTGAGAGCAGAGAATTTCCCCTACTCTTTCTTCATTTGTCCATCCGTTGATGGATTTATTCACGCACCCAGCATTGACTGAGCTCCTGCCATCTGTCAGGCCCAGACCCAGTGCAGAGGGTGTAAGGATGATCGGGAGAGATGCAGAGCCCATGCTTATGGGAGTGGGAAGTGAGAAAGAGGGTGCTAGTAACCACTCTTGCAACTGTCCTTGGGCCAACAGTAAGAAGAGTTGTGGAGCTGAGAGGTCCATGAGAAAGGATGGGACAAAGAAGTAGTCAGGTAAAGAGAGGAGGGATAACACATTCCAGAGAGAGGCAGTAGCATGTCAAACAGTAAGAAAGCGGTAAGAAAGAGCATGGTGAGTTGGGGAGCTGAAAGTGACACATTCAATATGGTGGGGGGTGTGGTAGATGGAGAGAAGAGGAAGCAGAGATCAGCAGTGGACAGATTGTAAATGTGCCTCGGTAAGCTTCATTACAGAGTTTGGACTTGATCTTCATTACTATGCTGGAAGGGACCCTGGTGGTGCAGTGGTTAAGTACTGTGACTGCTAACCAAAATGTCGTCAGTTCAAATCCACCAGCCGCTGCTTGTAAACCCTAGGGGGCAGTTCCACTTTGTCCTGTAGGGTCATTACAAGTCAAAATTGACTCAATGGCAACAGATTTGGTTTGGTTGTGGCACTGGACTGGAATGTAGATTGATACAAATACCCACATAGTACTGTAAGCCATATACTACCAAAAAAAAAAAAATCAGTGACTCCACATGCGTAGAGTAGAACTGCGTTCCATAGGGTTTTCAAGATTGTGACCTTCCAGAAGAAGATCACCAGGCCTTTCTTCCAAGTCACCTCTAAGTGGCCTTGAACCACCAACCTTTAAGTTAATAGTCAAGTGCTTAATCATTTGAGTTACCCAAGGACTCCTAGCCAGATATTAGAATTCATTTAACCCTTAACCATGGAGGTAGGTGTGGTGGAACCTCTCTGGCTTGGGGTTGAAGTGGAGCCAGCTGCCAAACTGCCCTGGTGCTTGCTCTCTGGCTCCTGGCTTGGGTCCTCTAATCCTTGGTGGAGAACTGCCTGGGTCTCAGGGCCTGGACTGGGGCTGCGGTTGAGTGGGCAGGAGGGTGGGGGTTAAGCTATCCCTGCTGTGGGTCAGGAGGACTCAGAGGCTAGGAACCAGGCAGGGAGATAAGGGCCAGCCCCTAGAATGTGCAGAGCATGACATGGCCCACGCTTCAGGATTTCCTAACGTGTGGGCTGACACATAACAAGCCAGTTACCATTGAAAGTCCCTCTCAAAGTTCCTCAGCTGAAGGGGTGATGTCAGTCTGGGATCCCTGCTCATCATTTTCCCGGCAGCACGATTGTGGCTTTCCCAGTCAGGGGTCACTCCACTGAGCCCCAGGGCACTTCTACCCATGCCTATGGACAGCATGCTCAATGCTGGGTCACTCTGTACAGTGTGGTAGTCACTAGCACAGGCTCTGCAACCAGGCTGCCCAGTTCCAGTCCCAGCCCTGTCACCCACTGGCTCTGGAGTCCTGGGCGAGTGACCTAAAGTGAGCCTCAGTTTCCTCATTGGCAAAATAGAGGTAATGAATAGAACCAGACTCAAAGGTTGAGAGGATCAAATGAGATAGATGTACAAAGAGCCTGTCATGGTGCCTGCACATAAACAACACTCAGAAAATGGTAGCCCTCCAAATGCCACATTCCCAGGAAGGCAAGTGTCTTTCTGCTCGTGGGCTTTTGGACACAGCGTTTATTCCTTGGCTCATTCATTCTTCAAACACCTGGAGACAGTGGAGCAGAATGTTAAGTATAGCACAGGCTCAGGAGGCAGAAATATTCTCACCTGCAGTGTGACTTTGGGAAAGTGACTTAACCTCTCTGAGCCTTGGTTTCCTCTTTGGTAAAACAGGCATAATAACCACAGCTACCTCTAGGGTGGAAGCCCTGGTGGCGTAGTGGTTAAGAACTACAGCTGCTAACCAAAAGGTCGGCAGTTTGAATCCACCAGGCACTCCTTGGAAACTGTGGGGCAGCTCTACTCTGTCCCGTAGGGTCACTATGAGTCGGAATCAACTCGACAGCAACAGGTACCTCCACGGTTGAGGATTCAATGAAAAAAATAACCCAAAAGTGCTTCGGCATGCTGCCTGATACATAGTGAGGACCTGATAAGCCTTTGAGGCCTGAGAAGGAGGAAAATGCTGCAATGGGGTGGTCCAGGAGGCCTGGAATGCACAGGAAGGACACCTACCCACATGGTAGGAACAGGAAAGCCTTCCTGGAAGTAGGGAGTCAGAAGGAGGCATAAGCGTTGGCTGGGCAGACAGAAATGACCAGGTGAGCAGTGCCGTCTGACCTTGAGGACAGAGACGGGTCCTGCCAAGATGACCTGGGCCAGCCCTCATAGCTGCTGTGGCCCTCCCTCCCTTGCCAGTGACATCCCTTCTCCACCTAAACAGCCCCCACCAGACAGGGGTCTACACCAGCCCGGGTCAGGGACTTGGTAGGGATCACAAGAAAGCTAGGCTACCCAACCCAAAGCCAGACTAAAGCTTTGCATATGTGTTAGGGGTCTTCAGGCTTCCTTAAGACCATCCACAGGCTTTTGAGGACAGCAGCCTCAGCCGTGAGTGAGCATCAGAGTCCCCTGAAAAGCCTGCTTGTTGTGCGTTTTCCCACCCCTGTCTCTGATTCAACAGTCCTCTGATGGCCCTGAAATTTGCATGTTAATAGGCACTCCTGAATTCTGAGGCTGGGGTTTGTGAACTGTACTTGGAGGTAGACCCCTGAGAGGTTACCAGACCATTAAAGAACCATGGTCTATAGGAGAAAGCCCAAGCTCTTTGGACTCGCAGTCGAGGCCCTTTGCACTTGGCCTTTTGTACCCCCTGTGCATTTCTACCCCGCTCCATTCCTCCACACTTCTGGTCTACCCCAACCTGTGCCCCCACACCATTCCCTCTTTTGGAATGCCCCATCTGCCTGGCAGATTCCTGCTCCCACTTCGAGGCCCAGCTCTAATGCCAGGACGCAGGACACCCTGACAGACTCTCCATCCCTCGCCCCACAGCACTCTCGGCGGGCCCGTGTCGCCACACACAGGGGCCCGCCTCTGACATGTTGGACTTTAAAAAGATAATGGCAGATTGATGACCCTGCGTGTTGTTGAAGATGAGGGCGAGGATGACAGATGTGCAGGAACTTGGAGACCATGTCCCAGGAAGCAGCCAAGAAACTGGATGGCGTGCTCAACCTGGAGCCGTGGTACCTCCGGGGGCCCCAGGGGAACTGCCCCCACATTGCTGGAGGTTCGTCGAGGGTCTTGGGGTCCAGGATGCAGCCCCAGGAGTGACAGGTGGAGTAGGAGGCAGATCTAGCCCTCACTAGGGCAGCATGGGCTAACACCGTTGCAGCCACAGGAGGTGTGCGGGTGACCTTTCCAGGATGCTGTAGAGGATACAGGATGGCATTGGCCATGTGACCCAGGCGGCAGGGAGTAGTGCCCTAGAGCCTGAGAATTCTATTCTGACGCTGAGTCTTCCCCAAATTAGCTGTGTGACCTGAGATAAGTCACTCACTCTCCCTGACCTTCCTTTTTCTTATCTATAAAGTGCAGATAACACACACTGCACTGAGTCCCTGTGACCCAGGCCTACATGAGAAAATGGAAACGAAAGTGCCTTGTAAACGATAAATGGCTCCATCTTCCTAAGCAAGACACGGAACCCAGAAGCCAGAAATGAAAAGACCAACAAATTTGACTACAAAGTAAAAACAAACTTCTGTGTGAGTAAAGACACCAAAAAACAAAAAAAGTTAAGAGAAGTGGCAGACTGATGGGAAAGTTTTCAGCATATATAATAACAAAATTCATAGACGTAGTCCTGAATATAAGTAGTCACAATAAATCAATAAAAGGCAAAAACCAAACAGAAAAAATGGACAAAGGATATTTGTAGAAGAAATAGCAGTAGCCAATACACAGATGGGAAAAAAAACATTTATTTCACCAGTAATCAGGGCTTGCTGCACATTAAAACATCAATGAAATAAACTTTTTTCTTCCTATCAGGTTTGAAAAAATTTTAGCGATATATAATATCCAATGTCAGTGAGAATATAATGGAGCTGGGTGTCCCACACACTGTTGGTGGGAGTGGATGTTTATATAGCCTTATTTGTATGACAATTTAACCATATCTCCAGATCTTAATATACTCACCCTTTGGCTATGGAGTCCCTGGGTGGTGCAAATGGTTAGCATGCTCAGCTGTTAAACGAAGTTTGGTGGTTTGAGTCCACCTGGAGGCACCTTGGAAAAAAGTCCTGGTGGTCTGCTTCAGAAAAATCAGTCATTGAAAACTCTATGGGGCACAGTTCTACTCTGACACACACGGGGTCTGGCAACTGGTACTCTTTGACCCAGCAATCCCTCTCCTAGAAATGGATTCTGCTCAAGTGATCACATATGTGCCTAAAGATTCGTGTGCCAGGTGTTCACTGCAGTTTCATTCGTAATGGAGAAAATTCAGAAGTAACTGAAGCATCTATACGTTCGAGAAAGGGTGAAGTCAATTATGGTAAATTCATCCCTTTGAATATAATGCAACAATTTAAAAATCAAGGTAAATCTCTACATACTGACATGGGAAGATCTCTAAGATACATTGTTAAGCGACAGAAACCAAGCTTCAAGGTAATAAACAAATAATCATATGGAAATATGATATTATTATTTAAAATGACAAACTATGGATGGGTAAAGACATAGATGAGCATGTACACGCATGAGCCAGCATCATGAAGGGTATATACAACTCTTACAAGTGGTTACCGCTGAGAAAGGGTCTGCGTTTGAAAGGAAAAGGGGCTGGGGGACTTCCATTTTGAGGGGCTATAGCCCTCTTTATGGAGCCCTGATGGTGCAGTGGTTAGTTAAGCATTCAGCAGTTCGAATCCACCACCCACTTCTTGGAAACCCTATGGGGCAGTTCTAGTCTGTCACTATCAGTCAAAATCGACTTGATGGCAATGGGATAGCCCTCTTTATGTATAAGCAAACCAGACTATAGAACATGGTAGGAGTAGGAAATTATTCCCATCATCTCCCTCCCCTAGCTTGGGTCATATATCTGATAAGGGACTTGTATCCAGAATATATCAAGAACTCTTACAACTCAATAAGAAAAAGTCAAATAATTAAAAAATGAGCAAATGACTTGAAGAGACATTTCTTCAAAGAAGACATGTAAATGGCCAATATGCACATGAAAAGATGCTCAGTGTCATTAGTCAACAGGGAACTACAAATCAGAACCACTACTTTACAACAGTAAAGATGAAAAAGACAGAAGCTAACAAATGGTGAGGTTGTAGACAAACTAGGAACCTTCATACATTGCTGATGGAAAGGTAAAATCGTGCAGCCACTTTGGAAAACAGCCTGGCAGTTCTTCAAAAGGTTAAACGTAGAATTAACATACGATCCAGCAGTATACCCAAGAGAAACGAAAGCATATGCCCGTGCAAAAACTTGTGCACAAATGTTCATAGCAGCATTATTCATAATAGCCAAAAGTAGAAACAACTCAAATGTCCATCAACTAATGAATGGATAAATGAAATGTGATATCTACATATAATGTAATATTATTCAACAATAAAAAGAAGTGAAGTATCGATGCATACTACAACATGGATGAACCTTGAAAACCTTATGCTAAGTGAAAGAAGCCAGACACAAAAGGTCATACATTGTGTAAACCCAAAAACCAAACCCATTGCTGTCGGAGTCGATTGTGGAACTGCCCATAGGGTTTCCAAGGAGTGTCTGGTGGATTCGACTGCTGATGTTTTGGCTAGCAGCTGAACTCTTAACTACTACACCACCAGGGTTTCCCATATGTTGTACAATTTCATTTATATGAAATGTTGAGAATAGGCAAATCTATCCAAGACAGGGCTGGGGTTAGGGGTGGGGAAGGATAGAGAGACTGATAGCTAAAGGATATGGGGTTTCTTTAGTTGAAGATAAAAATGTTCAAAAATTGATTGTGGTGATGGATGTACAACTCTGTGAATATACCAAAAACCATTCAATTGTACGCTTTAAAAGGGGGAATTGTTTGGTATGTAAATTATATTGCAATAAAGTTGATATAAAAAAAAAATCCAGAACATAGAAAAGAGATGGAATTCTACATGGAAAAAAAGTAAAACTCAACCCCTCCTTTAACTAATGCACAAAAATCAATTCAGATGAATTAGAGACCTAAATGTTAAAGTAAAGAAAATTAATGTTTTTTAATATAACATGGAAGATATCTTCATGACCTCAGGGTAGAGAAAGATTTCTTGAACAAGACACACACACAAGTAACTATAAAGAAAAATTGACAATTAATAACAATTAATGATTTTCATTCATCAAAGGACACAACTGTATTTTTATGCAAATAACACACACCTCCTACATTTGTTTAACTGTCGCCACCCCTGTGAGGTATTTTTGTAAGTGCACTATGCTAATTTTTACAGCAACATGTAAAAAAAATTGGCATAATTGCGCTTATGAAAATACCTCACAGGAGAAGGTCGTGGTTGGCAAACAAACATAGAAGGTGGGTGTTATTTTGGTAAAAATACAGTATATATATATCACTTAACTTTTGTCACATAACAAAGAAACCCCACAAAACCACAGTGGCATATAACAGTAAACATTTATTTTCTCTTGTCTATAGTATTCAGCTGATCTAGCTGGACTCAGTAAGGCTCATACATGCATCCACAGGGCAGCTAGACATGCTGCTTTAAGCTGGGCTTGGCTGGGGCACCTTAGTGGTGTTGCTCTGCTCCATGTGTTTCTCCTCTTCGTCCTTCTCCTCCTCCTCTTTGGGCCAGTGGGCCAGCCTGACAACGTCTTTCTCACATTGATGTTAGAAGTACAAAAAGGCAAGGGGAAACATGCAAAGCCTCTTGAGGCCTAGACTCAGAACTGGGACATCCTAACTTCCACCTCATTCTACTGGCCAAAGCAAGTCCCATGACCAAGCTCACATTCAAGGGTTGGCGAAACAGTCTCCACCTCTTTTCTGAGAGGACTAGCCAGGTCACATGGCAAAGGGCTTGAGTACTGGGAAGAGTGAAGAAATGAGGTCATTAATGCAATCTACTTCAGACATAGAATGGGATTTCCAGAACACTTAATTGTGCTCATGAGGAACCTTTACATAGATCAAGAGGCGGTTGTTCGGACAGAACAAGGGGATACTGAGTGGTTTAAAGTCAGGAAAGGTGTGCGTCAGGGTTGTATTCTTTCACCATACCTATTTAATCTGTATGCTGAGCAAACAATACGAGAAGCTGGACTACATGAAGAAGAACAGGGCATCAGGATTGGAGGAAGACTTATTAACAACCTGCTTTATGCAAATGAAACAACCTTGCTTGCTGAAAGTGAAGAGGACTTGAAACACTTACTAAGGAAGATCAAAGGCCATAGCCTGCAGTATGGATCGCACCTCAACATAAAGAAAACAAAAATCCTCATGACTGGACCAATGAGCAATATCATGCTAAACGGAGAAAAGATTGAAGTTGTCAAGGATTTTATTTTACTTGGATCCACAATCAACAGCCATGGAAGCAGCAGTCAAGAAATCAAAAGACGCATTGCTTTGGGTAAATCTGCTGCAAAAGACCTCTTCAAAGTGTTGAAGAGCAAAGATGTCACCCTGAAGACTAAGGTGTGCCTGACCCAAGCCATGGTATTTTCAATCCCATTATATGCATGTGAAAGCTGGACAATGAATAAGGAAGGCCGAAGAAGAGTTGACGCCTTTGAATTGTGGTGTTGGTGAAGAGTATTGAATATAATGGACTGCCAAAAGAATGAACAAATCTGTCTTAGAAGAAGTACAGCCAGAATGCTCCTTAGAGGCAAGGATGGCGAGACTGCGTCTTACATACTTTGGACATATTATCAGGAGGGATCAGTCCCTGGAGAAGGACATCATGCTTGGCAAAGTACAGGGTCAATGGAAAAGAGGAAGACCCTCAATGAGATGGATTGACACAGTGGCTGCAACAATGGGCTCAAACACAACAACGATTGTGAGGATGGCTCAGAACAGGGCAGTGTTTCGTTCTGTTGTGCATAGTGTCGCTATGAGTTGGAACCGACTTGATGGCACCTAATGACAACAACAAGGACAAGACTTCAGACACAGTGTTGTTGTTAGGTGATATCGAGTGAGCTCCGACTCACAGCCATCCTGTATACAACAGAACAAAATACTTACCTGTCCTCTACCATCCCCACAATCACTGTTGTGCTCGAGCCTGTTGTTGCAGCCGCTGTGTTAATCCATCTAGTTGAGGGTCTTCCTCTTTTTTGCTGACTCTCTCCTTTACCAAGCACGATGCCCTTCTCCAGGGACTGGTACCTCCTGATAACATGTCCAAAGTATGTGAGATAAAGTCTCACCATCCTCACTTCCAAGGAGCACTCTAGCTATAGTTCTCCCAAGACAGATTTGTTCATTCTTCTGGCAGTCCATGATATGCTCAATATTCTTCACCAACACCGTAATTCAAAGGCATCAATTCTTCTTCGGTCTTCCCTCTTCATTGTCCAGCTTTTGCGTACATATGAGGTAACTGAAAACACCATGGCTTGGGTCCGGTGCACCTTAGTCCTCAATGTGACGTCTTTGTTTTTCAACAAAGGTCTTTTGCAGCAGATTTACCCAATGCAATGCATTGTTCAATTTCTTGACTGCTGCTTCCATGGGTGTTGATTGTGGATCCAAGTAAAATGAAATCCTAGACAACTTCAGTCTTTTCTCTGTTTATCATGATTTTGCTTATTGGTCCAGTTGTGAGGGTTTTTGTTTTCTTTATGTTGAGGTGTAAATCATACTGATCTTTGATCTTCATCAGTAAGCGCTTTAAATCCTCTTCACTTTCAGCAAGCAAGATTGTGTCATCTGCATGTCGTAAGTTGTTATTGAGTCTTCCTCCAATCCTGACGCCCTGTTCTTCTTCATATAATACAGCTTCTTGAATTATTTGCTCAGCATACAGATCGAATAAGTATGGTGAAAGGATACAACTCTGACACACCTTTCCTGATTTTAAATCATGCAGTATTCCCTTATTCTGTTCAAATGACTGCCTCTTGGTCAATGTATCCACATGAGCACAATTAAGTGTTCTGGAATCCCCATTCTTTGAAATATTATGCATAATTCATTATGATCCATACAGTCAAATATCTTTGCATAGTCAATAAAACACAAGTAAACATCTTTCCGGTATTCTCTGCTTTCAGTCAAGATCCATCTGACACCGGCAATGACATCCCTCACTCCATGTACTCTTCTGAATCTGCCTCGACTTTCTGGCGGTTCCCTGCCCATGTATTGCTGCAAATGCTTTTGAATTATCTTCAGCAATTTTTTTTTAAATAGTGTACTTGCATATAACACTAATGATATTATTTGATATCAGAATGTTCCGCATTCTGTTGGATTGCCTTTCGTTGGCACGGGCACAAATACGAATCTCTTCCAGTCGGTTGGCCAGGTAGCTGTTTTCCAAATTTCTTGCCATAGACGAATGAGCACCTCTGGCGTTACATCAGACGCTGCAGAGGGAAAAGGCAAACCACAGAATGGAACAAGGTATTTGCAACCATATAACAAAATATACGTATTATTGTGTGTAGCTGCATTAACCATTCGACGCATTTTTATTGATTTATATTATTCCACTATATAAAATACTGCTTTTTATTTATTCTCTTATTATTGACGGATATTCAGGGGTTTCCAGTTTGCAGCTATAATGAAAATGCTACCATGGATCTTCTGCACGTATCCTGGAACACACACGCGTGCTTCTCTGTTGTATATCTGCCTAGGAGTGGAATTGTTGGGTGATAAGATAGGTATGTTTTCAACTTAAGCATTTAGCACTAAACTTTTTCTCAAGTTGTTGAGTCAATGGACAAGACTTCATGTTACTCTGTACCCTGGCCAACACCTGGCAATGAAATCGACTTCTGTATATGGTGTTAGGTAGAAATCAATTCCTCTTTTAAAAATATGCAGATAGCCAATTATCTCAGATGCGTTTATTGGAAAGACTGTCCTTCCCGGCTACCCCCACCCCCTCCCCCACCACCTGGGCTCTGCAGTGCCGCCTAGTGTCGATATACATAGATCTATTTCTGAGATCTTTATGTTGTTTATTGGTCTGTTTGTGTTAATCTGTAAGCCAATATCAAACAGTCTTAATCATCTTATGTTGATAGTAACTTTTGATATCTGGTAGAATGAGACTTTCTATTTTATTCACTTTCTTCAAGACTATTTTGGTTGTTCTTAAAAAAAAATTTTTTTTTAACCTTTTATATTTTTTTCCCATTTGTTTCATGAAGGTTTAACTGGTGGTGTAGTAGTTAAGAGCTCAGCTGCTAAGCAAAAGGTCAGCAGTTCAAATCCACGAGCTGCTCCTCAAAAATCCTATGGGGCAGTTCTACTCTGTTATATGGGGTTACTATGAGTCGGAATTGACTCGACAGCAATGGGTTTGGTTTTTGGTTTTAATTTACGTACAGGAAAATTCACTCTTTTCATTGTGTAGTTTTGCTACTTTTGACAAACATATATAGCCTTTTTACCACCATCACAGTCAGGAGATAGTTCCATCATCAAAAAAATTCCTGTGATTCTTCGTAGTCAGTTTCTGTCCACTGCATTCCCTTGAAACCAATCATCTGTTTTCTGTCCATTTGCAAAATATCATATATATGGAATCATCAGTATGTTGCCTTTTGAATCTGGCTTCTCTCACTTAGCAGAATGCAATGAGATTCATGTATATTGTTGCATATATCAGAAGGTAGCTTCTTTATTTTACTGAGTAGCATTTTACTGTATGGATTTCTCCATTCAGTAACAGGGATACTGTATGAATTTATCCGTTCAGTAAATGCTGTATGGATTTCTCCCTTCAGTGTGTTTATCCATTCAACTGCTGAGGGACATTTGAGCTGTTTCCACTTTGGAGTGTTTACAAATAAAGCTGCTACAAACATTCATGTAAGGGTTTTGTAAATTTTCATGTCACTTGGGTAAATAGCTAGGAGTAAAAGGATTGCTAAATAATATGGTAAATATTTTTTAACTTTATAAAAAACTGCCAAACTGATTTCCAAAATGGCTGTGTCATTTTTCATCCCTACCAGTAATATGGGAAACCCTGGTGGCGTAGTGGTTAAGTGCTACGGCTGCTTACCAAAGGATCGGCAGTTCGAATCCGCCAGGTGCTCCTTGGAAACTCTATGGGGCGACTCTATCCTGTCCTATAGGGTCGCTATGAGTCGGAATTGACTTGACGGCACTGGGTTTGGTTTTGATTTTTGACCAGTAATATAAACAGTAAAACCCATGAAAGCCAGAAACTGTGTAAGGTGGAAACCAGTCAGAGAGGGAAAACTCAAGTATTTTCCACTAAGAAGAGTAATGGAAAAGTGGTAAGACGGCACCCTGTCAAAGGTGGAAAACTTGCGAGACTCGGAAAAACAAGGCAGTCCCATCGAATACCAGCTCTCACAGGTTTCACTACATAAGAATTTTAGTTGCTTGCTCTGCATCCTTGTTAGCACTTGGAGTTGTCAATTTTATTTTATTTTTTTTTCCTTTAGCCTTTCTGAAATGTAGTGGTATTTCACTGTGGCTTTATTTGTATTTCTTTAAAAAGTATTGATGTTGAACGTCTTTTCACGTGCTTATTTGCCATCCATATATCTTCTTCGTTTGAATTTTTTGTCCATTTTTTGGAGCTATTTGTTCCCTTATTGTTGAGTTTTGAGAGTTCTTTATGTATTCTAGATATAAGTCCTTTATAACATACAAGATTTCAAATATTTTCTCCTAGCCTGTGGCTTGTCTTTTAATTCTCTTAGCATGTCTTTAAAAGAGTAGAAGGTCTTAATTTTGATGAAGTCCAATTCATAAAAAAAAAAAAATTAAAAAAAAAACCCTTTTTTATAGATCATGCTTTTGGTGTTGTGTCTAAGAAATCTTTACCTATCTCCCAAGGTCACAGAGATTTTCATATTATCTTGTGATCGTTGTATCATTTAACATTTAGGCCTTTGATCCATATGAGCTAATTTTTTGTATAGTGTTTGAGATATGGATCAAAGCTTTTTTTTTTTGTTTTTTTGCATATGAATATCCAGCTGTCCCAGCTCTATGCTTTGGGAAGACTATCCTTTCTTTGTTGAATTGTCTTTGCAACTTTGTGGAATCTCAGTTGACTATATATATGTGCAGATCTGCTTCTGGACTCTATTCTGTTCCATTGATGTGTACATCTATCCTTTGTGCAGGTAGTACAAATACTCCGACTGTGTTCTTCTCTTCCTAAATTGTTATGGTTATTCTAGCTCATTTGTGTTTCCATATAAATCTTAGAATCAGCTTGTCAGTGTCTACAAAAAAATTTCTGCGGAGATTTTGATTGGAACTTTGTTGAGTCTATAGATCAACTTAGGAGAGAGTTGACATGCTTAATAATATTGAGTCTTCTAGTCATGAACATGGTATATTTCACTATTTGCTTTAGATCAGGAGTCAGCAAACTATAGCCTGCAGACTGTTTTTCATAAATAAAGTTTTATTGGAACACAGCTACGTTCAATAGTTTCTGTATTGTCTGTGGCTGCTTTTATACTATAATGGCGGAGCTAAGTAATTGCAACACAGACTATATGGTCCACAAAACCTAAAATATTTTCTGTCTGGTCTTTACAGAAAAAAAAAATGCCAACATCTGCTTTAGATAGCAATTAAATATAAGATCAAAATATTTTTATATTTACTTTTATTTATTCCATTTCCAGGACTCTTTATTTTGTGTGTATGTGTGTATCCAAGTTTCTGTCAGGTATCAATTCCTTTTGGCTGAAGAACTTATCTTTATTTTTTTTTTGTACTGCTGATCTGTTGGCAATGAATACTCTGTTTTGTCTAAGAAAGTATCCCTTCTTCGGTTTTGAAGGATATTTTTACAGGGCATATAATTCTGGGAAGAAAGGCCTGGTGATCTAGCTGACAAAAACCTTAGGGATCACAAACGGACTTTCCCAACTCACTTCCTTTGGACACATCATCGAGAGGGGTCAATTGCCAGAGGAGAACAGCATGTTTGGTGAAGCAGAGGGTCAAAGAGGGTGTGAGAGAGTCTCAGTGAGATGGATTGGCACAATAGTGGCAACAATGGACTTAAACATGCAGAACCAGGCAACATTTTGTTTTGTTGCACACAGGTTGCCCTCAGTCAGAGTCAACTCCATGGCAGCTAACAACGACAGATACAATTCTGGGTTGACAGGTGTGTGTTTGTTTTTTCCCCAGCACGTTAAATATGTCACTTCGTTGTCTTCTGGCATACATAGTTTCTGATGAGTCCACTACAGTTCTTATCCTTATTCCTCCCTATGTAATGTGCCTTCCCACCCCAGCCCACGCCCTGTCCCCAGCCCCACTGCCTAAAAGATTTTCTCTTCATCTATACTTTACAACCGTTTGAATACCATATACTTAGGTGTGCTTTGATTTTTGTTTGTTTTGGTATTTGTCTTGCTTGGTGTTTGCTGAACTTCCTGGAGTTGTGATCTGGTGTCTGTCATTAATTTTGGAAAATTCTTGGCCTTTGTTTCTTCGAATATTTCTTCTGCCCTATTCTTTCTTCTCTTGAATGTTCTGCTCTGTGTTGCTTGCTTGTTTGTTTTGTAGTTCACTCATTTTTTCCCTTTCTATTTCAATTTCGGTAATTTCTTTCATCTGTCTTAAAGTTTACTGATTCTTTTCTCAGCTTTGTCAAGTCTACCAATGGGCTCATCTAAGGCATTCTTGATTTCTTTCACTGTGTTTTCATTTCTATGTGATTCTTTTGAATAGCTTTCGTATTTCTGATGAAATTATCCATCTGATCATACATGATGTCTACTTTTTCCACTAGAGATTTTAACATATTTATCATAGTTATTTCAAATTCTGTATCTGACAATTCTGATATCTGGATCTGGTCCTTGTTTTTTCTTGCTTGTTGGTGTGCTTTGTAATTTTTTATTAGAAGCTAGACATATTATATATAATATAAATACTATCACGTAGAACAGTTGAGACCGAGATTAAGTTTTTATGCCTGGAAGTTGGTAACCATCCCTTCTGCTAGGTCCTTACTGTGGGAAATTAAGTTAATCTAGTCAACAGTTAAGCTGGGCTTTGCAATTGTTCTTGCTAAGGTTATGTTCAGAGCACCAAACCAAAAACCAAACCTGTTGCCTTCAAGCACTAGGGGTTTTAAAGTCTTGGTGGTGCAGTCGTTAAAAGTTCAGGTTGCTAATCAAAAGGTTGGCAGTTTGAATCCACCACGCACTCCTTGGAAACTGTGTGGGGCAGCTCTACTCTGTCCTATAGGGTTGCCATGAGTTGGAATCGACTTTATGGCAACGGGTTACAGGAGCATTACATTGTATTTAGGTTGGGGCTTTGACTGCTAGCAAAGTTTTCTTGATTTCTGTTCCAACCTTAACTTTAGGTCTTCCATTTTCCCTGTACCTCATAGAGGGTCTCTTTTCACTCTCCCAATAGTAGTCTGCTGTTACTTGTTACTTGACATTTGTTAGCCTAGTGATGAGGAGTGGAGAGAATTCTCTGTTGTTCTGATTAAGCCTCACTTTGAGGTAGGCTCTGCATTCCTGGGTCTTGGGGGTGAAGCTTTTGTTTGGGGGTGAGGCTTTTGTGGTGATCTTGTGTTACCCCTTGCTGTATGTCTGGGCCCACTACGTATTCTTGAACTTTTCCCAGGGTAGAGGGGTTTTCTGTTTCCTTTCCCTTACTGCATTGGGTTTTCAAATCCCACCTCCATCATTGGTAGCTGTGTGACCACTGCAAATTCAAGTTGTCTGATCTCTCTGAGCATTTGTTTTCCCATCTGTGAAATGGGAATAATCACAGTACCTACCACATAAAGTTTTTGCAGGAACCAAATGAGTAAATGAATGTAAAGGGCTTGACTGGTGAGTGTCCTATAGATGGAAGCTTCTTGCTGCTATTATCAGGCTTTGTCAAACCAAACTCACCTCCCTTTTGGCTCATTGAGAGTCCCCTGGCCACTCTAGAGAACACCATTTGTGTTTCTGACTGACTACCTGATCTCAGACATGCCTTTTCTCTCAGAGCCCCTTGGAGGTGGCTTCAGAAGGGCCCCAAACTTAGCAATATCCCCGCAGGCTCAGGCCATCCCTGCCCAGGCTCCAACCCCTCCCACTGAGGGTCATGACTTTGTTTTCTTCTAAAGACCCAAAATTTCCAAACACTGTGGTTGCCTTGCCTAGTAAAAAAAAGAGGAAGCAGGAGATCAACCCAAGGAGGAGGAGGAAGACAACAGCCAGTGCAGCAAAGAGGAACGTGTGTCCGGTGGTCCCGATCCCCACGGAGCTAGTAGCTGGGAATCCAGAGCCTTGCTCATCCTCCAGACTTGCATCAGCCTGGCCTCTTCACCACTGTGGCCATGGGGCCATGGGCTCTGCTGCTCCTGTTGGTGGCAACAGCTTGGCATGGTAAGAACAGAACTGGGGGACTTGGGGGAAGGAATGTGACAGAGAAAGCCCTTGCAGAAGGATTCTGTGAGCCCTTATCCCTTACTGAGTATCTGCACTCTATGCTTCCATCTCCCCAGCACTGAACCGCAGGTATGTGAGTGTCTGCTTCGGAGAGGCAATGGAGGAAAAAGAGGGTGGGGGCGGGGCGGGACTAGCTTGGCCCAGAGCGGTGCATCCATCCCAGCTTAGACACTGACTCTCTGTGTGTCCTAAACAAGTTCCCAACACTCTCAGAGTTTCAGTGTTGACATCTATTCAGTGACAGACAGAGGGGCGGTGATGACATAGACTAGAGAAATACTTTTCAAACTTTACTGTGGGGATCTCGTTACCATGCAGATTCTGACTCAATAAACCTTAAGTGTAATCTGAGATTCTGGATTTCCAGCAAGTTACCAGGTAATGCTGATGCCGCCCTGAAGGGGCAAGGAGCAGGGCAGTGAGCCTTGGTTGGAAACCTTGGGTAAGATGTTGGGAAGGGTAGAGGAGGGGTTGGCCTTTGGCCAGGGCTCAAGAGAGGGAAATTTGGGAATGGAGAGGTTTAGGGCTGGAGGAAGGCCTGGGAGGTAGGGCCCCAGGACGGGAAGCTGTGTGGGAGACCCCATCCCTACCCAGGCAGCAGCAGTGACTGCACAATTTCCATCTAGGAGAGGCCAAAACAGGAGGCAAGGGACTAGTGTGTTTGTCTTGTAGCTACAATTGGCCCAACCAAAGTGGTTCACATTTAATCATATGCTTATTTGTAGGGGGATTGGGGGATGAGGGAGATTGCGGGAAGGTGGCTAAAGCTCCAAGTCTCCCCTTGGCAGTACCACTGCAGATGACCTTAGCTCTGGCCTCCAATAGTCCCAGGGTTGTGAGGCTGCAAGGAGTTGGCATGGCTCGTCCCTGATGAGGAGATGGGCCATTAAAGTCCTTTTCCGGCTCACTTGATCCCAACTGGGCTGGAGTGTTTGTTCTTTTTTATTCAAGTACGATTTACATGCAATAGAAAGCACAAGTTCTTAAGTATATGGCTTGATGGGTTTTGACAAATGTATACACTTGTGTAGCCAGCATTACAATCAAGACAGAATATTTCCATCACCCAAATGGGGATCCCTGGGTTTGATTTTGCTTCCTTGTCCTGTCCTCGCCCCCAGAACCTGTCTGCAGGCAGCTGTGGGGGGTTGTCCAGTACCCAGCTCCAGGAGAGATGGGGGGCACGGGCTAGAAAAAACCTAGGCTTTCTTCCCAATAGACCAGTGGTGAGTAAGTAGGGGTGCTCTGAAGGAGTCAGAGGATGGAGTTGGAACACTCTAAAGATGGGGAGAGGCTAGCTTCTCCTGGGCAGTGTGATGAGATGCTGGGACAGAGGAGGGGCTAAGTCCTAGGCCTTGGTGCACTGTGTGTGTCTTGGGGGGAGTGAAGGTAGGGGCACATCCTGGGAGCTGATGACGGAGTGGTCTGATCAGCCAGTGGGCAGAGGCAGGGGGATGCTAAAATGAGAAGCAAAGGTGGTACAGGTGCAGAAGGGGGACGGGGATGGTGTTCTCCAAGCCCTTGCCCCTCACTTCAGAGAGGAGAGGAGCTGACCAGGCTTTCCCTTCCTGCCAGCCACGCCAGCAGGGGGAAGTTGGAGGCGGAAGTTGAGGGTGTCAGCCCTGTCCTGCGTGAGTATCCGGGACAACAGGATAGGACCAAACAGGACAGATGCCTCTCTCTGACCACATTTCCAGGAGGCCAAGGCAGGAGCTAGAGGGACAGGCTGGGGGAGGGGAAACTTCCTGTGTGGCCAGCAGGTGCAGAAACAGAACACAGCACAGAATTGCTGAGTCCAAGGACATGGGATATTATAGTCACAGCCTGTGACTTTAAAGGTTAAATAAAGTCTTTAGGATCAGAATTTCAGGGCCAGAAGAGATGTTAGAAATGTAGTGACTGAAGCAGTAGCCAAGAAGCAGGGACCATTGACTCTGGGCCAGGGGCTACACATTAGCTCATTAAATCCCCCAGGACTTCTCAGAGGTGGGAGACCATGGGTGGTACAAATGGTTAACATGTTTGACTGCTAGCCAAAGGGTTGGAGATTACAGTCTACCCAGGGGTACCTTGGAAGAAAGCCCTGGAGATCTACTTCTGAAAAATCATCCATTAAAAACCCTGTGGAGCACAATTCTACTCTGATACACATGAGGTTGCCATGAGTGAGAGCTGACTGGGTACTGGTCTCAGAGGTGGGAACTCAGATTATTCTGTTTGAACAAAAGAGGAGCCTGAGGGTCAGAGAGGTTAAGCAATTTAGCTAGCTACTAATGAGGAGAGTTTAATTCCAAGCTCTTTCCTGCAGTAAAAACCCACTTGGGGGCCTGAATTGCCTTGGCAGTAATGGGCAGTGGCAACTCCATTCAGATTTTCAGAAAGCCTGCCAGAAATGACACTTGTCCCCTTCCCTGGTGGTCACCACATGAGGGCTACTGATAGCCCTCAGGGGTTGGCTTTGGCAGTATTTATGGGTTCACTTGATCTCTCACGTGGATCAGAGATGCTACACATCCTCCTCCTTTTAGCTGACCCTCTACTTTACCAAGCTCGATGTCCTTCTCCAGGGAATGCTCCTGACAGCATGTCCAAAGTACATCCCTGGTGGATACAAAATCAAAACATAAATTAAGTCACCCAAGAGCTATTTGACAGAGAAGCTCTTTCTAAACCTGGGATCTCTGTGGAGGGATACCCATTTAAGGAACTGTTATGGAGAACAATGGAGAAGCCCTGACTCTCTAGGGCTCAGAGGCCAGCACCAGAAGGGGCTAGAGCAGAGGAAGTTGGACTTGCCAGGTCACCCAGTAGGCCAGTGGCAGAGCCAGGCTTCATAGTCCAGGAGCCCAAGGTGTTTTGAAGTCCAGCAGGTGGCACCCCATCTCTGGGGGGTCTCTCTCCTGGAGAGGTGACGGTGGCCAGGAGGACCGGGAAGCAGAAGTGAGAACACCCCCATTAGAAGGCTGTGGGCTGAGAGGAAACTGGGGGCTGGGCCAGGGCGACAGCAATGTGTTTCCGCCCACGCGGGCCGGGGCGCCTGGCAGCCCCTCCAAGGCCTTGAATCAGCTCTCACTTCCCTCCTTTGGTCTTATTTTAGGCCCGGGAAAAATGCTGACACTGAAGAGGCAACGGGCCTTCTTCCCGGAGGGCCCGGTATGGGTTTCAAGTTCTCTTTTCTCCTTCAAGAAAATTTTCCTTAAAAGAGATTGGCTCTCCTGAATTGATACATAGATGTTAACGGTGATTACCCCTAGCTGGTGGGATGTTGGAGGTTTATTTTAATCTTTTTTCTGTTCTGTATTTCCTATTTTTTTCCATCAATAAAATTGCATTGCTTTAAGAAAAAAAAGAGATTGGCTTTCCAGTAAACACAGCAGTGCTGGGGCTCAGGAATGGGCGGACGGGGACAAACGAGGTAATAAACATGAAAGTCAATCTCTGTTGAGTACTTACTTGGTGACAGATGATGTCCTAAAGCTTCCCATGCATTTAAGCCTCCTAACACCCCAATATGTGGGTGCAATTATTGTCCTTATTTTATAGATGTGGAAACTGAGGCCCAGAGAGGTTAGGTAACGTGCCCAGTGTGCACAGGTATTAGCGGGGGCCTGGGATTGAAATCCAGGCAGCTTGACTCCAGAATCCACACTCTAAACCATCCCACTATGCTACAGACCAGATGACCAAAGGAGGAAGTGGACACAACAGAGGACTCTCAGAACCTTCCCGCTCTGCTGGGCTAAGAGCCTGCATTCCTTTTCCTATCTCCATCTGAATGCAGCCAGAGGAATTGGCCATCAATGCTTCATTCATTTGTTTCTTCATTTGCTTGTTTGAGCCTCCTATTGTGAGCTGGACCCTGGGCTGGGCGCTGGGGATCCTGAAGGACCCGCTTTGTACAAGAGGCTGAAGGAGTCCCCTCCTGGAGAGAAGAATGATGCAGCCGCAGCTGGGAAGGAGGCGAGGGGGAACCCAAGTTGGACCATAGCATGGGTTGGGGGCTGAAAAAGGTCCCAGTCCCCCTTTCTCAGAGGAGGGGCCTGTTGAATATCAGAACATCACCTCACCCGCAACAGGTTTGGGGTTGGGGGCTGGGCAAATGACCAGAGAAGGGCAGGGACTTGCTCAAGGTGATCCTGCAGGTTACAGCGGAGCAGAGTCTTGGCCCAGTCCAGCACTCACACCGCCATCTCAGAGGCAAGGGACACCCTGGGGGGCACCAAGGCCTCATTTTATCTGCAATTCCATTCCCCCTAGGTCAGGGGGTCCCGGTTATAGAGCCCCGAGGCCCCGAGCTGGTTGTGGAGCCAGGCACAGCAGTGACCCTGCGATGTGTGGGCAACGGCAGCATGGAGTGGGACAGTGCTACCTACCCCGGCTGGACCCTGGACCCTGAGGCTCCCAGAAGCATCCTGACCACGACCAATGCCACCTTCCGAAACACAGGAACCTATCGCTGCACTGAGCCTGGAGAACCCTCGGGGGACAACGCCACCATCCACCTATTCGTGAAAGGTGAGAACTTTGCCCCATGACCAAGAGACCTGTCTCAGCAGGCCCCAACAGGAGTGGGCAGTGGCAGTGGGGCAATATTAACAGTCAGAACGACAGCACCCTGCTTGTTGAGCAGCTACCATGAACAAAGACCTGTGGCAGCACTTCTAATTTAATGTGGTCCTCACAATAACCCTGGGAGGGAGGTCCTAGGAGGATGCCCATTTTGCAGATGCTCAGAGGCGTTGAGTCGTTGGCCCAAAGTCACACAGCATCAAGTAGTGGGGCTGGGACTAGAACATCTGATTCCACAGTCCCTCTAAAGCATCAGCTCATCTGTCCTCCTGTTGCACCTTCCCTTTGCCCTTGTCCAGGGACTGCTTGGCTGGCTTGGTGGAGAGAGGGCAGTTATAACTCTGTACCCCCTCTACCTCAGACCCTTTACGTCCCTGGAACATCCTGGCAGAGGAGGTGACGGTGTTTGAGGGTCAGGACACGCTGTTGCCCTGTCTGCTCACCAACCCGGAGCTGGAGGCTGATGTCTCACTGATGCGGGCACGGGGCCGGCCTGTCCGGCATGACACCGACTACTCCTTCTCACGCTGGCGTGGCTTCACCATTCACAAGGCCAAGTACCTTGACAGCTCGGTTTACCAGTGCAGCACCCTGGTGCGTGGTAGGAAGGTGCTGTCCATCGGCATCCAGCTCAAGGTGCAGAAAGGTGCGTGGGGCAGGGTGGGACAGGTGAGGCACAGAGGGCAGGGTGGAGAGCTGGCAGCTCATGGCCAGTGGCTGGGAGCCAGGCCCGATGGGATGTCACAGGTGTCCTCCTTCTTTCACTTCTTCCTTCCAACCATTCTGCAAACATCTATGGGACACCTGCTGGGACAAGATGGGCAATGGTGTAGGGGTGGGGAGACAGACCACAGGCAAGTAAACCACTTAATGGGCAGGAGTGTCTCTGATAATGAGACATGCTATGAAATGAAGAAAAGAAAGGAATGGAATGGAGAGGATGTGTGGGCAGAGGGGGGATCTTGGAGGAAGGGACATTTTATCTGAGCTGAGACGTGGCTGACGGGAAGGAGGGAGCATGCCAAGATGTGCTTCTGAGGAGGAGGCAGCAGGAACCGGCTCTGAGTGTCCAGGAATTAAGAGAGGCCTGGAACTCTCCACACCTTGAGATGTGGGCTTGCCACATGGTGCCAGCCTGGTGTGGGGTCCTGGGCACATGAATGGGAGCAGGGTGAGCCAAGAGACAGGGTTGGGTGGGCACACAGGACAGCTCTCGATGTAGGTGGGGAGTGGTGGTGGGAGGAGGGAGGAGTCTCACATATCCTCTGCCCTCAGTCTCCTCCATCCCAGACTGGGGACACAATTTTGGTTCCTAGAAGAACAGCAAGCAGAGCCCCAAGCTCAGAACCTGGACTCGAGATAGGAATTAGGACTTTAAATGAGGGCTAGGGTCAGAGTGCTGCAGCTAGGTCTGAGGTGGCTAAACCTGCCCAGGAGGTCAAAGGACCCAGGTGTGTGGGCACAGGTGACCATTGGTGCCCCTTCCTGGCACCTCCATCCTGTAGATCCCTGGCTGGCTGGAAATTAAGAGCCCTGGGCCCTAGTTCTGCCATGACTACCTTAGTGACCTTGGGTGAGCCCCTTGTTGTCTCTGGACCTCAGGAAACTGGACTACAGCATCTTTTAACAATAGCGACAGTCACAAATGTTAATTTAATGCCTACTATGTATCAGGCACTGTGCTAGTTGCTGGGGAGATTGCTTTCACAGACTTGACATTCTACTAGGGGAGACAGACTCTAAAGAAAATAAGTACGAATTGTGATAAACAAGAAATCAAGCCAGAAAAAGCTGGGAGTGGAGGCGTAATTCAGCTAAGCTGGTCACAGAAGGCCTCTCTGAGAAATTTTTGAGCTAAAAAACCTAAGGATGAGAACAGCCACTCATTCCAGCATGAGAGGAAAAGCATTCCAGGTGGGAATGGCAAGTGCAAAGGCCCTGTGGTGGGGAAGACGGCCAGTGTGGCTGCAGTGCAGTGGACAAAAGGTGGCAGGTGTCAGGTGGTCAGTGACAAGGCGTGGGGGTATGAAAAGGACTTTGGCTTTTATCCAGAGAATGACAGGAAGCCACTGACTGTTTAAACAGGAAATGGCATGACCCCATTTACATTTTTAAGAGATTACTTTGGCTACCGTGAGAAGTCTTGATTGTAGGGAGTTGAAGGGCAGGCAGAGAGGCCAGCAAGGTGGCTGTTGCAGGAATCTAGAGCAGAGGATGATGGTGGAGGCTGGGGAGTGGGTGGGGGTGATGGAGGACATTTCCATCTGGACACAGGACTTGCTGTCAGAGTGGCTGAGAGAAAAAGCAAGGGACCAAGGCTGCCTCCCAGGGGTTAGGGTGGGAGAGTGGCCTGGCTGATGGCAGGGAGCAGGTTGTTTATATGTCCCTCCCTTGGTCTCAGTCTCAGGGTTCCCAACCTTGATGCTGAAGCCTGCCGAGCTGGTGCGGATTCAAGGGGAGGCTGCCCAGATTGAGTGTTCAGCCAGCAATGTGGACCCCATCTTTGACATCTTCCTCCAACGCGGAGACACCAAGGTTAGTCCCTGAGGAGACAGCAAGGTGAAGTTGGCCTGTCCTCCCAGCATACCAGGCCGTGCAGGTTGGAGCCTGCAGCTCCACCCCAGAATGGCTCTCTGGGCTGAGGCCCAGCCCAGGCCAAGAGGAGAGCAGAGTTGCCCAAGATCCCACTGACAATAGGTAGCTGATCTAGAACTAGAACTTAGGTTCATGGTGATGAATCTTGGTGAGGGGGGAGGGGTACTCTAGCCTCTTAACCCATGGCCTTTGCCCCAGTCTCTAAAAAAGGGGCCAGATGTCAGCTCACTCGGGACTAAGCAAAGGGTTCCTAGCCAACCCTTGAAGCCCAGGGAGATGAGGGCTACCCCAGAATGACTTGGGGAGAGAGGGAGAGTACGCTGACGAAGGAATAGCACTAGGCTGCTGCTAATAATAGACCCCCTACCCACCCACCATGCCTACCATGTACCAGGCACAGTCCTAACCATTGCATACATTATCTCATTTAAGCTTCACCACAACCCTAGGACTAATATTAGTCCCATTTTACAGATAAGGAAACTGAGGCTCAAAGTGCAGTCCCTTGCCCAAGATGGGAACATAGTAATCCACAGAGGCTGAGAATTTGAAATCAAATCTTTCTAATTCCCAAATAACCTTGGTAAAACATCTCCATTCCTTTTGGTTGCAGCTGACAGTCCATCCAGAAATTGTTTACCGTGAAGGCCGTTACCATAAAGTGCTGATCCACAGCCTCGATCACGTAGGCTTCCAAGATGCTGGCAACTACTCCTGCGTGGCCACCAATGCCCAGGGCAGTAACTCTGCCTCCATGGTCCTCCGGGTGGTAGGTGAGCATCAGGATGATGGGAGGAGTTGGCAGGAATCTTGGAGTGGGGGTACAAAAGGGGTTTGGGAAAGAGGGAGCTGGTAGCAGAGGAGAACACCCCCATTAGAATCCTTAGGGTTTGCCTAGAGAGCCACGAGTCTCTTCCCAGAATCCCTCTCTCTTTCCTTGGAGTTCCCACAATGCAGTGCTGCATTTTGGTCTAGCACTTTTTTTTCGGCTTTCGGGTTGGTGTCCAGTAGCTCACTACTAGACTTTATTTACTCATTTATTCATTCCTTCATGCCTAGCACTGTCCTGGGTGCTGGCACTCATGTCACATGGACAAGTGGACAGGATATGATAACCCAAGACGATTGTGGGGGAAGTGCAGAGTGTCATGGGAACACCAAAGGGGTCCCCAACCCAGGCTTGGAGAAAGTGGCCTCTAAGCTGAGACAGGAAGGATGAAGGGGAGTTAACCAGGCAGTGGGATGTGAAAGGAAGGGGAAGAGTGCTTCTGGCAGAGGAAACAGCATGTGCAAGGCCCAAAGCAAACAGCACCGTGTATTTGAGACACCATAAGAAGGTGACAAGAGCAGGGATGTGGAGTGGTGTGAAGAGTGGCCCGGGAAGGCAGAGATGGAGGTGGAGACTAGGTGGTAAACAAGCCTTAACTCAATTGGTAAGTTTGCATCTTATCCTGTGGGCAGTGGGAGTCACTGGAGGTTCTAAAGAGAAGAGTGATGGGATCATATTGCATGGAGAGGGCACTGCATGGTGGTCAGGAGCACACACTCCCGGGCATGTTCCAACCTGGCTCCACCAATGACTAGTGGGTTGCTTAACCTCTCTGTGCCTCAGGGTTCCCACCTGCAAAATGAGGATCATAATAACAGTAACTGCCTCATAAGTTTGTTGTGAGAATTAAATATGTTGTTATTGTGTGTGTGTATCCAAAGGCTGAAGAACAGTCAGGGCAGTTGATGCAGTGATCCAGGCTCGAAATGGTAGAGGGTGCTGCTGGGTCATAGTGGGGATTGTGGAGGAGGAGTCTGTCCTCCAGAACCATTTAGTAGACATAATCAACAAAACTCTGTGATTATTGGGATGAAGTGGTGAAGAAGGGGGAGGAGCTAAGGATGATCTCCAGGTCTCTGGCTAGGGTGATTGGGTGGGGGCAGTGCCACTCACTGGACTGAGAATCAGGAAGCAGAGCAGAAGCTCCTTAAGGGTGGGGACAGACTCTGAGTCATTTCAGCCTGGCCATGCCTCATGTGTTGACAGAAAGGGGTGGGGGGAAGGGGAATGAGAATCGCTGCCCTGAGTGTGCATGCAACACACTGGACTTGCAGTACAATGTGAGCTCTACTCTGGGCCCCATCCTGTGCAAGGGGGTTTATAAAGGGGAGGAGGAGCAAAACACAGAGTTATCCCCTCAGTTATGGGTTCTAATCCTATCTATTTTCTAGGGCAGGATACAGCAGTCACTCAAAAAATGTTCACATTCATTCATGCTTTTTGCCAGACACTGTTCTAGGTGCTGAGAATACAATTGCCAATGAATCGGATACAAAAATCCCAGTCCTCATGCAGCTTATGTTCTGCCTGAGGGTAGATAAGCAGTGAGAAAAATAAATAATATAGGGTTTGCAGTGTAAAAGAGGGTAGTCATCAAGGAAGACCTCATTGAGAAGTTGACATTTGTGCAAAGACTTGGAGAGGAGATAAAGGAGAAAGCCACACAGATATCTTGGGGAAGAGAGTTCCAGGCAAAGGAAAGAGCAGAAGTCTTAAGACAGAACTATGCTTGCTGTGTTCAAGGAACAAGTTGGCCAGTGTGCCTGGAGTGGAGTGAGCAAGAGAAAGAGAAATACAAAAGGAAGTCGCAACGGGCAAGGGAAGAGGGTGACAGATCATGTAGGTCCTCGTAAGTCAATGTAAGGACTTTGACTTTTCATCATGGGGAAGGTGGAGAGCCATTGGAGGGTTTTGAGCAGATGGGTGACATGATATGACTTGGGGTATAACAAGATTTAACAGGGCTCTCTGGTGCTGTGTTGAGAACTGGCTGTTGGGAGGCAAGAGTAGAAGCAGGCAGATGAATTAGAAGGCTACTGCAACTGTACAGGCTAGAGATGATGGTGCCTCAACCAGGGTAGTAATGGAAGTGGTGGGAAGTGGTTAGAGCTGGAGTTCAGAGGGATGGATGGATGGATGGATGGATGGATGGATGGATGGGTAGGTGGGTGGATGGCTGACTGACTAAGAGAGAGAGAAAACAAAAACAAACTAGTTGGAGAGAGAAGATAGCTACCTGAAGGGAGAACTGAACCAGAAGAGTAAAGTATTCTGGGTGTGGTGCCTAATGAGTATGCATCCTGGGTGGGCAACAGGAGTCTAGAGGAAGGAGATCCCCCTGTGGCTTGAACTGGTCAATGAAGACTCACTGGAGTGGGGGTGAGTCTTGAAGGATGATGAGGATCTAAACAGAAGAGAGGAAAATGTTGGGGTTGCTAGTGAAGGAAATGGCTTGATCAAAACCTCCAAGGTTGGAGTGATCATGCTGTGTTCATGGGACGGAAGGGGACCCAGATGGGTGGAGCATTGAGTGACTGAATGCGCGTGAGTGTGTGTGTGTGTGAGAGTGCATGTGTGAGTATGAGTGAGCATGTATGAGCATGTGAGAATACATATGAGCATGCGTGTATGACTGTGAGTGTGTGTGAGTGTGTACAAGCATGTGTGTGCGTGTAGAAAGGGGAGAGAGGATTGGATGGACATAGGGAGTCCTGACTGAGGAGAGCCTTGGATGCCTAGTTGAGGAGTGAAGGTGATGGAGAGTCATGGAGGGCTTTTGGGCAGGCATGTGACACGGTAGAAAAGTAAATTTTAGATTCATAGTGTTGGTAAGGAGAAGACCTTGTTGAGATCATATAGTCTGGGGCTTTTTACAAAGCCCTGGGGTTTTCAGGAAATGTCTCAGTGGCTTCCATGAGAGGAATGAAGACGCTGAGTGAGAGAGGATTCTTGCCACATCTCCCTTGCCTGAAATTCAACCAGAGAAGCTTGATTTTAATTCACGCAATATTTCATTAGAAGAAGCTAGTCAGGCAGGACTCTTTTAGGTACAGGTAACAGAAACCAACTCTAACTGGCCTAATCAAAAGAGGGACTTTATTGGCCATTGTCATGGATTGAATTTTGTCCCCTTAAAATGTGTGTCAACTTGGTTAGCCCATGACTCCCAGTATTGTGTGGTTGTCCACCATTTTGTGATCTGATATGATTATCCTATGTGTTGTAAATCCCACCCCTATGATGTTAATGAGGCAGGATTAGAGGCAGTTATGTTATTGAGGCAGGTCTCAATCTCAGGATGAGGTTGTATCTTGAGGCAATCTCTTTTGAGATATAAGAGAAGCGAGTAGAGAGGAGAGGAACCTCATACAACCAAGAAAGAAGCATCAGGAGTGGAGCGCCTCCTTTGGACCCAGGGTCCCTGTGCTGAGAAGCTCCTAGACTAGGAGAAGATTGATGACAAAGACCTTCCCCCAGAGCCGACAGAAACGGAAAGCGTTCCCCTGGAGCTGGTGCCCTGAATTTGGACTTCTAGCCTCCTAAACTCTGAGAGAATAAATTTCTGTTTGTTAAAGCCATTCACTTGTTGTATTCCTTTTATAGCAGCACTAGATAACTAAGACAGCCATGTAGCTCAAAAGTCTGTGGATACCAGCTTCAGGCCCAGTCGGATCTAGATGTTCTGACAATGTGAACAAGAATCTATTGCTCCTCTACTCTCAGCTGTACTTTTTTTCTTTTTGGCCTAGTCCTCAAGTGGGCTTTCCCATTGTGACAGCAACACCCCTAGTTTGGCAACCCCAGTGGACTGAGGACTTTTCTTTTCCCAGAGTGCCAACAAAAATCTTACAATTGAGTCTCATTAGACTCGTGGCCTCATGTGCCTTTCCTGAACAAATCCCTGGGTCCAGAGGGGATAGATTACCCTGACTGGCTGAACTCTTGCCAGAAAAAGGGGACAAGTAAAAAACACCAGATTTTTTTACTGCTAAAAAGTTTTCCAGAAATTAAGTATCACAGATATATTCAATTTCTTCATTATACAGAGAGGAGATGGAGGCTCAATGGGGATAGGAATTTGCCCACATCAAAGGAGGATAGGAGTTTTCCCAGGGCCTCAGTGAAGAAACAGTTTTGAACCTTGGGCTGCTGAGGTGGGTGGTAGGACAAGAAATGTCAGAGGACAAGTTGTGTTTGAGGGTGGGGACTGTGTGCCCAGCATATAGTAGGTGTTCTGGTAGGGTCTAGCTGAATGAATAGATCTGTAAGTGGATGACCAAATGACCAAATGGGACATCTTCCCATAACACCAGATCGCTGCATGTTCTGACTTTCAGAGGGTGCCTACTTGAACTTGACCTCTGAGCAGAATCTCCTCCAAGAGGTGAGCCTGGGTGAGAAGTTCAACCTCAAAGTCAAGGTGGAGGCCTACCCGGTTCTGCAAGGCTTTAACTGGACCTACCTGGGACCCTTCTCTGACCAGCAGCCCAAGCTCAATTTTGACATCATCAAGGACACATACAGGTACCACCTATCAGCTCCCATCTGCACAGCCTCACAACCAGCTGGGGAATACTTAGCCAGGGTTCCAGACACTTGGGTCATGCCTCAACCTTGCTGTGTGACCTTGGGCAATTCCTTCCCTGTCTAGGTCTCACTTTCCCTGACTATGTATAATCTCGATATCAATCATCCTGTGTTGGAGATTTGGATTAAACTGGCTTACCCTCCTGTCCCACATCTTTGGGAAACCCAAGACCCTCCTCAGAATTCCACCATTTCTTGGGGGTGTGCATTCTTGTGGTCACTCAGAAGCTCTCAATCTCGTTTTTTCTCCTCTTCCGTGGCCAATCCAGATGTGGAAAACAGGCTCCTACCCCATGATTTCCACTCATATATATACTCTTAATAGTGATTGCACAGGGTATCTGCCACATACACGGGTTTGGGGGGTAGAGGGAACTAACATTGCACAATCGCAGATACTCAAATTTTTTAAAGGGCTGTGGTCACTACCCTGAGAATTTCTCACTGGTAACATTTCTCCAGGGGCTCAAAACTCCTCTCAGAATGTGCAGCCTGGCTCCACATCCTCTCTCCGTTCTTCTGTCATCTCTCCACCCCAGAATCCTGTTTATTCTACATGTACTACATTTCATAAATTAATTTTTTCCTGTCCACTTATGGACTATGTCCTCATGAGCTTATCTCTACCATTCAAAGTGGCCTAACTTTTATTACTGGTCATTTTCTAAACAAAAAAATTTCCTCACTAAGGGGAACACTGATTGCAAGTGTTAAATAAGCATTTCTTCACTCTGTTCGATTTGAATGATCCAGTTGCACACCACAACTTACCCTCCCTCACTCATGACACACATCCCTAATCCATTTTCTTCCAAATCCATTTCTTTGAAATGAACATAACCTCAAGATGTTATTGTCTTCCTAATAAAACAGATTAAGCTTAGAGCTAGATCACTCGGCCCTTTCTCTTCTTATCCCCTCTCAGTTCAAAATGCGTTTTATCTCTTAATAGCCAGCATTCTCTTAGATCTGCAGTTGGGCTGAATGCATTCAAGCCTCAATACAATCTTCTTTGTAGTTTCTTTCAGAAAATCGGCTTAGTCTCTGCCCACCATATCCACGCTTGTTCCCGTCATAATGCTGCTCTCCCTGGCATACAAAGAATCCTTGCCCTTCTTGTACTGTGTTACTTGTGGGGTTGGCCTTCTTTCAGAAAGTCCTGTGGGTTTTAGGAGCTTTCACCTAATCCATTTTTGGACTCATTCCCCTTAGAGTCTAAATGCAACCTCAGAATCTTTTGCCACACAGCCCCTCAGGCAGTACTTCCATCCTACCTGGATCATGACAGGAGACCTTTTTGCCATTCCTGGGCTAGATAACTCTGGGGTTTTCTAGTACCTGAAGCCCAAACCTCATTGATTCCTGGATCCTCCTCACTTGTCGATTGTCAGAAGGAACCAGGCTGTTGCCCGGTCCTCTTCCTCCTCCTCTCTAGTTCCCTTCTGGTTCTTTCTAGCCAGGGTTTCTGTCTTCCTGTAATCCACAGCAGAAGTTCTGAACCTGGAATCTGTGTCCCTGATAGGGAATTGGTAAATGGATAGGCTTCAGGGGTCCATAGATACAAAGGCTGTAGAAAGGACACGTGGGGATCCCCTAGAAGATACATGGGGATCCCCTGGAACACAGTAGTCTTGGGCCATCAACGCAAGAACAGACAAGCCTGGGCATCAAACAGCCACTGAAAGCATCACTGAATTTTAGCTTCTATGAGGTAGCGCTCATAATGGTGACTTTAAGTCATCGAAAAAGGTTAAGTTCTTTTTAGTTTAAGGGGTAAACGTTATTTATATTGAGTTATCTCAACAACTGACATGTGCAGAGGGGTGCTGTATCCCAAAGATCTGGCTCAATGAGCCTGCCCTTTGAATGCCACGGATTTTAGTCTAGTCATGGCTGCAGGTATTTTCCAGGCAAGAGGTTGTAATTTGCTATAATTTAGTTCTTCAAAAAGGCCTTATTGAGATATACAGGTCCCTGGGTGGCACAAATAGTTTGCTCTCATCTACTAACCAGAAGGTTGGTGGTCTGAATCCACCCAGCAATGCCACAAAAGACAGGCCTGGCCATCTGTTCCTGTAAAGATTACAGCCAATAAAACCCTGTAGAGTGCAGGTCTACTCTGCAACACATGGGGACACCATGAGACAGAACTGACTGAACAGCAATGGGCTTAGTTTTTTTTTTTTAACTGAGATATCATTCATACACCGTATAACTCACCCATTTAAAGTTTACAATTCTGTGGCTTTTAGTATATTCACATATATGAGCAACCATCATCACAGTCAATTTTAGAAATTTTCATCACCTCAAAAGGAAACCCCACACTAATTAGTTATTATTCTTCTATCCTCTGACGCCCCCATCTCCCAGCCTAACCGATCAGTAATCTACTTTCGTCTCTATAGATTTTCCTATTCTAGACTTTCATATAAATGGGATCATACACATGGTCTTTTATGAATAGCTTCTTTCACTTGCGTTTTCGAGGTTCTTCCACATTGTAGCACATATCAGTATTTCACTCTTTTTCATGTCTGAATAATACTCTATTGTATGGATATGCCACATTTTCTTTACCCGTTCATCTGTTAGTGAACAATTGGGTTGTTTCCACCTTTGGTAATTATGAATAATGCCGCTGTAAACATTCATTTACAAGTTTGTGTGGACATATGCTTCATTTGCTATGATTTTTAAAAACTTATTTATTACCTAAAGAATACAAATTGATGATGGTCAAATTATAAAACAGATATCAAGAAAATAATAATGGCTGTAAGAGAGCACTGGGAGGTGGAGGGAAAAAAAAAGAAAACAATGAAATAAGAGTAACCTGCCATCTCCATCAGCCAAGAAAAATTTTGTTAGTATTTGATCCCAGGCCTTTTCGGTAATGAAAAAAACCTGTTGCTACCCAGTCGATTCCAACTCATAATGACCCTATAGGACAGAGTAGAACTGCCCCATAGGGTTTCCAAGGCTGTTATCTTTATGGAAGCAGACTGCCACATCTGTCTCCCACAGAGCGGCTGGTGGATTTGAACAGTTGACCTTTTGCTTAGCAGCCGAGTATTGAACTGCGCCAGCGAGGCTCCCTTTTTGGTAATAGAGGGGATCATTAAATTGAGTGCATGCAATACATATCCCTATAATCCTCAGATCAACTCTGGGAGTTAGTTACTATCAGTATCACCCTCAGAAAAAGAAACAGAAGATCAGAGAAGTTAAGTACTTGCCTGAGGTCACACAGCTAAGAAATGGCAACGCCAGGACTTGAACTCCAGGCTCTCTAGCCCCACAGCCTGGAACCCAGGAATGTACTTTCTACCTCTTGTCCCACTCACAGTCTCTTTCAGCAGGGTTGGTGTATGAGGGATGGCAGCTGACTTGGATGCTGGCGTTTACAGCAGGGATTGCTGCTGTCTTGAAGGTGTAGCCCAGGGATGGTGGTAAAAGTAGCTACAGTCTGTGAGTACCTCTGAGGTGCCTCAGTGTCAGCACTTTACAGAAGTCACCTCTGCTAAACCTCAGGACAAAACCACTTTACAGATAAGAAAATCAATTAAGGAAATAGGGTTAGTGGTTTCGCCCATGCCTCAAGGCCCCCAACTTAGGTGTGCTGGACATGTTATCGACAATACAATAAACCCCTTACTGTTGTTGTCTGAGCCATGATGTCCTGGTAGGGGCCATGTCGGGGCTGGAGCTCACCCCAGATCGCTTGTTCCAATCCTGCAGGTATACCTCCACCCTCTCCCTGCCCCGCCTGAAGCCCTCTGAGGCCGGCTGCTACTCCTTCCTGGCCCGAAACACAGGAAACTGGAAAGCTCTGACCTTCGAAATCACCCTTCGATGTGCGTGATGGGCAGAGTTGGGGGCATGGGTCCCCGGGCTGCCTGGAGTGATGACCTTGACCAGGGGATGGGGTACTGGAAGGACTGGGCTGAGCAGGCTCAATGGGAAAGGGTGGGACGAGGGGACTTGGGGCCTCTGGTCTGATCCCTTCCTCTTCTGCACCTTCTTTCCTCCTCAGACCCCCCAGAAGTAAGAGTCAGCCGGGCCTTCATCAATGGATCTGATACTCTGGTCTGTGATGCCACCGGGTACCCACGACCCAACGTGACATGGCTGCAGTGCCAGGGGCACACTGATAGGTTAGTGGGCTTGGCCCACCTTCCTCCTGGCCTGAGGGACTGGGGCAGGGCTAAGCACGCCCTCCATGGGACGGACATACCCGGAGTCCTGCCCTGGGTGCTGGACACCCCACAACTCTGAGCCACACTCTACTCATCCCAGATGTGATGGGGCCCAGGAGCCAGTCTTGGAGGACGCACACCATGAGGTTCTGAGCCAGGAGCCCTTCCACAAGGTGACTGTGCGGAGCCTGCTGGCCATTGGAGGCCGGGGACACAACACGACCTATGAGTGCAGGGCCCACAACTGGGCAGGGAACGCCTCCGATGCCTTCTGGCCCATCTCTGTCGGTGAGTCTCCCCTCCCAGTCCTCTCCAGGCAAGGACAGGAGGGGGCCCAGGAAACTGCCTCCAGCCCCCAGGGGGACAGGGCCAGATGGTCAATTGGAGCAGAATCCAGCAACACCGAGTACCACCCCTCCAGGCCCAGCTCCGGGCTCCTCTTGCCACCGGGTCCCCTGAGGCAGCGGGTCCCCTGAGGCAGTGGGCTGCACTGTGGGGGAGAACAGCAGAGGCCTGAAGCAAGTGCGAGTCAACCTGGCTGCCTCAGCTCATATTCCTGCACTTCATTAATTCCTTCAAAATGTGTACTTGGCATCCACTCCGCACCAGGCTCTTGCTTGAGGCAGGAGATCCTGTGCCTCCATGGAGCCTGGAATCTGATCAGGGAGATGGGCAATAAGCAAGTAACGGGCTACGAGCCCTCCTCCCACCCAAGGCCAGCCCTTAAGAACCCCCTCCGCCTCCCAGCTCCCCTCCTGCCCTGACTCCCAGTCCCATCCGTTCGGGGACACTGCTCATGAGGCCGCGTGGGCTGAGAGCCAGGCTGCATCTGGGCCTGCGTTTGCAGGCAGGTTCCAGATGGGTTAGTTCTCTGGTTCTGAGAGGCCACAGCTGCAGAGAACTACAGTACCCCTCAGGCCTTTAACAAACAGCTTTCAGCACCCACGGGGTGCCAGACCACAGTGAGGCTCTCTGGGCCCAGAGAGGGTCCCTGGCCTCAGCCTGGCTTGGAGATTGTCACTCATGTGCCCTAGCTGCTGGCCTTGGAGCGCCTGTGGCCAGGGTGGGGACCCACACAAAGCTGGCTGTGGCTGCTCCAAGTCTGGTTGTATTAAAGTAAAGGAACCAGCCTTTTATTGATGCTTGCCCAGGGCCAGGCATTGTACATTCTCTTATTAGCTTTCACAGCCCTAGGAGATAAATGCGATTTTCCTTCCCATTTTGGAGATGAGCCTGAGGCTTAGGGAGAAGTCACAGACTTGATGTCACACAACTCCTGCCTTAGTTTCCTAGTACTGCTGTAACAGAAATACCACAAGTGGGTTTTTTTTTTTTTTAATTTTTATTGTGCTTTAAGTGAAAGTTTACAAGTCAAGTCAGTCTCTCATACAAAAATTTATATACACCTTGCTAAAAAAAATATACTCCTAATTGCTCTCCCCCTAATGAGACAGCACACTCCTTCCCTTCACTCTCTCTTTTCATGTCCATTTCGCCAGCTTCTGACCCCCTGTGCCCTCTCATCTCCCCTCCAGATAGGAGATGCCAACATAGTCTCATGTGTCTACTTGATCCAAGAAGCTCATTCTTCACCAGTATCGTTTTTTGTCCCATTGTCTAGCCCAATCCCCGTCTGAAGAGTTGGCTTTGGAAATGGTTCTTGTCTTGGGCTAACAGAAGGTCTGGGGACCATGACCTCCGGGGTCCTTCTAGTCTCAGTCAAACCATTAAGTCTGGTCTTTTTACGAGAATTTGGGGTCTGTATTTTTTTTTTATCCCACTGCTTTCCTGCTCCGTCAGGGGTTTGCTGTCGTGTTCCCTCTCAGGGCAGTCATCGGTTGTAGCCGGACACGATCTAGTTCTTCTGGTCTCAGGCTGATGTAGTCTCTGGTTTATGTGGCCCTTTCTGTCTCTCGGGCTCATAATTACCTTGTGTCCTTGGTGTTCTTCATTCTCCTTTGCTCCAGATGGGTTTAGATCAAATGATGCATCTTACAAGTGGGTGGTTTTAAAGAACAGATTTATTTTCTCACTGTTTAGGAGGTTCTGATTTATAGTGACCCTATAGGACAGAGTAAAACTATCCCACAGGGTTTCCGAAGAGCAGCTGGTAGATTCAAACCGCTGACATTTTGGTTACCAGCCGAGATCTTAACCACTGCACCACCAGGGCTCCTTTAGGAGACTGGAAGTCTGAATTCAGGGCGCTGACTTCAGGGAAAGGCTTTTTCTGTCAGCTCTGGGGAAAATCTCTCTCCGTTTCTGTAGATTCAGCCTTCCGTGATTCCTTGGTGATCTTCACGTTTGTGTTTGCTTCTCTGTGACTAATCTGCTCTTTTTACATTTCGAAAATCAGTAGGTTTAAGGCACACCCTACACAGATATGGCCTAATTAACATAGCAAAGAAAACCCTATTCCCAAATAGGATAACATCCACAGGTATGGAGGTTAGGGTTCCAACACTTATTCTGGGGGGCCACAATTCAACCCATAACACTTCTGAGTGACAAAAGTGAGATTTGACCTCAGACCCAAATTCTTGCCCTGGGTGTCGTTGTTATATGTTGGTTCTGACTCATGGTGACACTATAGGACAGAGTAGAACTGCCCCATAGGCTTTCCTAGGCTGTGATCTTAATTTATGGGAGCATATTTAAAAAAAAAAAAAATTTTTTTTTTTTTATTGCCAGACCTTTTCCCCCAAATTGCAGCTGGAGGATCTGAACGGCCTACCTTTCAGTTAGCAGCCAAGTACTTAACTCTTGCGCTACCAGGGCTCCTTGTTAACCTGGGTAAAAAAAAAAAAAAAAAATAAGGAGATGGAAATTATGTCGTTTAAACTACATCTAGAGAACTAAGGCTATGATCCAGGGAAGAGGAGTCCCAGGGACCACGGACATAGGCCCTGTGAAGGGCTGTGTGGTCCCAAAGGGTACGCAGGGAAGCTGCAGAGAAGACATGGGGGAGGCTGATCTCAGTCTATCCTCTAGGAGGTCTTTCTGACCCAGCTTCCCAGAGTTGTAGGAGGTGAGGACCCCCGGCCCCTGTGACTGGGAGCGTGTATGCAAGCAACAGCTGGCACTAGGCCAAGCTGCTGCAGAGGTGTTCCTTGTACTGGCGGGGGTGGGGCTGCATGACCTCAGGCATACCCCCAGCCAGAAGAGGCTGTGATTCTGGGCAGAATTTGGGTCTGGGAATGAGCAGAGCTGGAAGGGCTGTTCTCCCTGTCCCTGTCTGGGGTGGGGGCTGGGGCTGCCAGGAGAGGCTCACTGAGGTTCTGGATTCTTCTTAGTGATGGAACAACTTCGTTCAGTCAGCAAACATCGTTGAGCACCTGCTGCATTCCAGGCAGTGTACCGCCCTAACTTCAGTGTGGGGAGGGACGCAGAGGCCCGCCTGCCTGCTCATTGCTCCATCCCATACCTTCCAGAAGCCAGTAAGCATCCCATTGAGGAGCCCCTCTTCACACCGGTGCTGGTTGCCTGCATGTCCATCATGGCCTTGCTGCTACTGCTGCTGGTGCTGCTTCTGTACAAGTACAAGCAGGTGAGCCGGTGGTCTTGGTAGGCAGGGGTGGGGGCAGCCTGTCAGCCAAATCCAGGACGGGACCATCAGTCCGTGCAAAGCCACAGACACTCACTTATTCTGTCAATCAGCCATTCAGCCAATAGCTCTCTAGTGAGTGCCCGTTGTATGCCAACCTGGTGCTAGGCTTTGGGGTAGCCAAAATGCAAGGACCTCTGAGGGGTTTACTGTCTGGTGCAGGAGGCAGCTGCTAATCAAAAAACATGCAAGTAAGGGCACAGATTATAGAGAGAGAGAGAGATGTTACACGTTGACAAACGTGAAAATGGAAACATGGGCTTCTGTCCCAGGCTGGGGGCTCCTTGGCATCCAGCACAGACTAGGGGAAGCTGGGCACACAGATAGGACATCCACAGGGCCAGGCCTGTGTCTCATCTCCCGTAGTGAGTAGTCTGGTAGAGGAGGCAGAATTATTTAATATTATTAATCAAAGCTGGCGTTTATTGCACACTGTACATTTAATGTGCAGCCTGTCACTTTGAGGGCTCAGTAAGTGATAGCATATTAAGGGGCATTTTTATAGAGTTTTAAGCCCTGCTGGTACAGTGGTTAAGAGCTATGGCTGCTAACCAAAAAGTTGGCAGTTTGAATCCACCAGCCACTCCTTGGAAACCCTGTGGGGCAGTTCTACTCTGCCCTGTAGGGTTGTTGTGAGTCACGACTCAAAGGCAATGGGTTTGGATTTTTTGGTTTATAGTTTGTCACCTACATCTTTTCATTTAATGCCCTCAACAAGCACGTGATGCAATCAATGTCACGAAACAAGCTGTGCATAAATTGTTGAATGGGAAACTAATTTGCTCTATAAACTTTCACCTAAACAACAATAAAAGGTGCAAAAAAAGAACAAAAACAAGCAAATGATAGAGACAGTATTGTTAAACCATCTTACAGAGTAGGCAGCTGGGGTCCCCAAAGGTTGAGACAGTTAGTTGCCCCAGTCTATGGCTAGTGAATGGTAACCCTGAGGGACTGACTCCAAAGCCGTATTTGTAACCATTATGTGAAACAGCCTCCCTTTGAATCATCTCATTTCATCCTAGCCACCACCCAGAGGCTGGGACTACAATAGTACACAACAAGGAGACTGAGGCTCCGCAAAGTTAAAGAACCTGCCCGCGGGAGTGAGGGGTGTTGTGGAAGCTGAGTCCCAGGCACCTCTCACCCAGCACTGTGGTTTGAACCACCTGCAAAGTCCAGTGGGATCAGCTGCTAAGAAGGGCCAGGCTAGAGGGCTGTGGGAGGTCAGAGGCAGAGGTGGAGCAAGGGAGGCTGGATGGAGGAGGGGGCATGGCGGGATAGCCCTGAAGGATGGGGAGTATGCAGGAGGGGAGGTGAGACGTAGGGAAAGCTATTTCTGGGGAGATGGCCATGTGTGCAAATAGGCGGTTGAAGGCAACACTGGAAAAAGTTTCAGAAATGTTAGTGCCTGGAAGAGGAGGCAGAAGTGGGTGGGGCCAGGTTGGGAGTCTGAGGGGTGGAACCCCATCCTGTTAAGTCTAGGGCCATCAACAGGTTTGAATGAGGGAGTGATATTATTTCAGGGTGATTAACCCACATTGTGGGCCCTCTCTTTTTTGCCTTTTCTTCCCCACACCTGCCTTGGGGGTTTTATTGTGGGAAGAAGATTTGGAGTGGGATTGGGGGGCAGCCATCCCAAGTGTTCATGGAGGCTGGGCTCTCTCTGCCCTTGCCAGCACCCAGCAGGAGGAGACTGCTCCAAGCACAGCCCCCAAGAAAACAGAGCCCCATATCAGGACTTCCAGCTCTGACACTGTTTTGCCATGTGACCTTGTTGAGTCACTGCCCCCTCTGGGCCTCAGTTTCTCCACCTGTACAATGGGAATGGGTGATCTTTAACAGCTCATCCACCTCTGATATTTCAAGAGCCTACCAATGTTCTAGTATAAGAGCCTGGGGTTGGGAGACAGGTCTGAGCTAAATTCTGCTTCTGCCAGGCTCAGGCTATGGGATCCTGGGAAAGTTGGCATCTCTGACTCTGTTTCTCCACCTGTAAAGGGGGGTTTTAATGGCAGCCACTGTAACAAGCTGTCATGAGGATTCAATGACATAAAGTGTGCAGAGGACTTAGCCTAGTGTTGGGCATAGTGAAAGCCACATACCCTCATCCCAGAAGGGAAGTGGGCTGGGGAACCAAAGTTAGCTCATACATTTTGGGATTGAAGGGATGTCTGAGGTTGGGCATCTCTTTGACCACACATCCAAAGTCGTCACCCACCTCCAGCGACAGGACCTTGCTCACTTGTTCCTTCTTTGAGCAGCTCTGACTGTTGGAAAGTTCTTCCTTATATGGAGCTGAAAACTGTCTCCAAGTCACCCACAGAGCAGAGGTTCCAGAGAAGGGCTGGGTCCCTGTCGTCGTCAAGCCCTTTCTGTCCTGGGTTGGGCAGCCCCCTTGGCCGTGGATTGGGGATGCTGTCCCTTCTCTCCATGGTGCCATTTCTGGAAGATGCATTCCCAGTCACCTCTTCATTTCTCACCTTGTAAATTCAATTGCTCCTGAGCCATCTCCAGGCCAGAGAAGGAGGGCATGCCATGGGACAAGATCTTGAGGGGTCAAGATGGCCATTCCCCTGCCTCAGGGTCTCCCATCCAATACTCCTGCTTTGCCCCATGGGGTTGTAAGCCTTGGCCCTTCACTGGGGATACTCAACCTGGCCAGTCCTCACTGACCAGGCCTGGGGGAGGTGCCCTAGCCCCTCCACTCCCCATCTGTGGGAGGGGTGTTTCTGCCTCAGGGCTGAGTCATCGCCTTTCTGGCCTCCAGGGAGACCACAAGGGGGGCCCAGGGGGAAGAGAAACGGGCAGGAGTCAGCAGGGTGGGAGGAGGAGGGGCATGGGAAGGACAGGGGAAAGGGGAGGAGGGAAGGGGATGGCAGTCCACTCCAGAAGCCTGGATTCTGGGGCCAGAGCTGAGCTCTGAGGGTTGGGGTGCATCAGAGGTGGGCAGGAGGGTTCCCCAAAGCCTTCATGGGAGTTGTTCAGGTCTCCACCTTCCCATGACGGAGAAGTCCCACCCACCCAGAACCAGCAGGCCCAGCTGGAGAGGGTCTTTGATGATTGCATCCCCACCTCAGTCCCTGGGGGAGTGGGTCGGTGTGGGGATGGGCTCAGGCGTGTTGTGAGGAGAATATGAGATGCCGCACATTGAGGGTCTAGTCAGCGCCCTGCTCACAGGAAATGCTCCTAGCGCTGCTTTCATTACTGTCGTACTATAATTATTAGGAAATCTGGCCTGGGGTGGTCCATCAGGACCTCTGTCTAATGGCTCTCCTGGGGAGGGGGCACCCCTCTGGGTAGAGACCCTGGGAGCCACACATGAGATCAGGTTGAGGAAGCCCTTGCCAGTGATGGCCCAGGCCAGCCTGGGCGCTAAGCATCCAGCCCTGGTGGTGGACAAGCAGAACAGAGGAAGAGGGGTGAGGAGACCCAAGACAGGGATAGGGCCCAGTCTTCCTCCAGGTACGGTAGTCTAGAGCCCCAGATCTGAGATTCCAGCCAAACAACCTCTTGCTCCTTTGATCCTCCCCTTCCCCCAAATCCCCTGCCCTGCTGGGGGCAGGAGGGGGCTGACTCAGGCCCAGCTGCAGAGCGACAGAGGAAGGAGAAGTGGTGAGGAGAGAAAACAGCCTCGGCCACAGAGGCTGCTGGAGATGGAAGTGGCCAGGAGAGGTCAAAGACATCCCTCCTCACGCTTGGTCTCTGTCTCTCTGGTTGGAAGAGCACCCACATGCGGGGCTGGAATCCTCAGTGACTCTGAAGTTCTTCTTTATGTCTTATTCCGGAGTATTCTCCCAAGCCATAACACAGATGTTCTTAAGTTTACCTTCTAATCAGAACTTGGACGTTCATCCTTATGTCTAACTATAGTCTTTTCTCCCAAACTACCATCTGAAAGTTCTTTCTGATAGCTACCTGGAGTCTTTTCTCCTAACCTGGGTAAGACTTGCAGCCACAGGCCACTTAGCCACCCCAACATCTATTCACACACCGTTAGCTGGCCTGGAGCTGGGGGTGCCCAGGAAGGAGCCCAGCTACAAGCACAAGCCAGCTGGTCCCCATCCCCAAGGCCTGACCGGAAAGCAAGTAGGTCTGCTGACTGAGGGCCTCGGTGTCCTCTACCGCCCCATCTCAGCTTCCACTTTCCCCCTAAACTCAGTCTTCCATCAGCACTTCTCATGGGCACCGCTGGCAGGATGCCCCTGTGCAGCTGCCACCCAGGGTAGGACAGAGAAAGGCAGCACTCCCGCTTCCCAGATCCGGGCTCTGCCTCGCTGGCTACGTGTAAAACCTGAGAAGGAATTCCAGTCTTTCCAAAGGTCCTGGTCCTCCAGCTGCTCACTGCCTAGTGGGCATGGTCTCTCTGTACATCTCTCTCTAGTTTACAAATGTAAAGTCACATCACGTTACTCCTATGTCCAAACCCTCCAGGGCTTCTCACTGCAGTTAGAATGGAATCCACACACATCACAGCCCACAAGCCACTCCAGCCCCTCTAACTTCCTATCCCATCCCTCAAGCCACACTGGCCACCTTCCCATCCCTCAAACTTGCCAGGATCTTCCCATCTCATGGCTTTCACATTTGCTGTTCAGGGTCCAAAACCCAAAACCAAACCCAGTGCCGTCGAGTCGATTCCGACTCATAGCGACCCTAGAGGACTGGGTAGAACTGTCCCATAGAGTTTCCAAGGAGCACCTGGCAGATTCGAACTGCCGACCCTTTGGTTAGCAGCCATAGCACTTAACCACTATGCCACCATTGTTTCTGCCGTTCAGGGTGCCTGGAAAATTCTCCCTCCTGATTACCACATGGCTGGCTCCTCCTCATTGTTCAAGTCTTGACTCAAAGGTCACCTCCTCAGAGGACTTCCCTGACTTAAATTGTACTCCACCCTCATCATTCTCTATCCCCTTAAAAAAAAAAATTCTCTATCAAGTTGATTGAATCCAATTCATGGCAACCCCACGTGTCTCAAGTTGAACTGTTCCACAGGGTATTCAATGGCTGTCATCTTACAGAGAGGTCCCTGGGTAGTGCAAACAGCTTGCATTTGACTACTCACTGAAAGATTGGCAGTTCAAACCCACCCAGCAGTATGGTGGAAAAAAGTCCCGGAGATCTGCTTCTGTGACGATTACACCCAAGAAAACTCTATGCGGCAGTTCTACTCTGTAATACATGGGGTCACCAGGCAATGGGGTTGGCTCTTGGTTTAATCTTACAGAAGCAGAACTCCAGGCCTTTCCTCCACAGTACCACTGGGTGGATTCAAACTACCAACCTTTCGGTTAGCAGCCAAGTGCAAACCATTTGTGCCACCCAGGGACTTTCTATTCCATTACCTGGCTTTATTTTCTTCACAGCACTATTTGAAAAATCCCTACATATATCTTTATTTGAGGTTAATGCTGTCTCAGCTACTAGAATGCAAACTTCATGAGGGCAGGGACTTTGTCTTGTTCAACTTTGAACCAACAATGCCTGACACAAATAGGTGCTCAGGAAAATACCTGGGTGGATGAAGGGGTGGGAGGAAGGATGGGCAAATGTTGGACGGATGGGTAGATCTCAAGTTCCACCCTCCCTCCTGGCTCAGGAATGACCAAATTCCTGTCAGGCCCCTCAGAGGTCATCCTGCACAAGCCCTTCAATATACAGGTAGGGAAACTGAGGCTCGGAGAAGGGAAAGTCACACAATAAGGTAGAGTCAGAACTGGGATTGGGCCCTCAGTGGAGTGTTCATGAGATAACCTGGCCCTTTTCACCACATGTCAAGCTGCCCCCAGCCTTCTCTAGCCCAGCACCAGGTAACTGCCCACAGGCCCTGCTCTCGGGGGATGAGATCCAGGATCCTCTAGCCAGACCTGGCTGACATATGCCTTCCTCCCTCTCCACCCACAGAAGCCCAAGTACCAGGTGCGCTGGAAGATTATCGAGAGCTATGAAGGCAACAGTTATACCTTCATTGACCCCACCCAGCTGCCCTACAATGAGAAGTGGGAGTTTCCCCGAAACAACTTGCAGTTTGGTGAGATGGGCTCTCAGCATCATCTATGCCCCTCCTGTCACAGGGCCAGTGGGGATGCAGGGAGCCTGTGGGCCCTTAGAGAAAAGGCCCTTTGGTGCCCAGGGACCTAAGGAGTCTGTGTATGTGGTAGGTAAGACCCTTGGAGCTGGTGCCTTTGGGAAGGTGGTAGAGGCCACAGCCTTTGGTCTGGGCAAGGAAGATGCTGTTCTGAAGGTGGCTGTGAAGATGCTGAAGTGTGAGTGAGGGGAAGGAACTTGGAGAGTAATGGGGAAGGGGTGGAAGGTGGGTATGACTTTTCATTGTAAGAGGCATTACCCCCAGTTTCTGCCTGTCCAGAGCTGGGGGCACAGAGCCTGGGGTTGGAGATGAGGACTCTTGGCTTCTCTCATGAGCTCCAGGCTCCCCTGACTCCTGGTTCTGAGGAGGCCTGGGTCAACTTTTGGGTGTCGAGGGGCTTCTGGCTGAGCCCCAATGAGGCTGGAGTGGACACAGGCCACTTGGGACCATGGCCTGGCCACAGCTTGACTTCCTGTCACCCTTAATGCAGCTCAGTGAAAAGCCATCCCTCTCCTCTAACTTCCAGCCATGTGTCCGTTCCTTCACCCCTTTGGGCCTCTGGATCCCTCTGGGTCTCCGCTCTTCCTCCCATGGGTCTCCTGTCTCTTGCTGTGGTTCTTCATGTCCTTCCCTCTTGTCATTGGTGGGATCTGTGGGTCTTATCACCCAGCCACAGCTCACGCTGATGAGAAGGAGGCCCTCATGTCGGAACTGAAGATCATGAGTCACCTGGGCCAGCATGAGAACATAGTCAATCTTCTAGGAGCCTGCACACATGGAGGTGAGAGGCCCTGGCGGGTGTAGGAGGTCCGTGGCCTTGGGCCTCTCAGAGTGTACGAGAGCACCAGGGCCATCTGGCTCCATCTTCTCCTTTCCATCTCCTTCAGCGCCCTGCCTTAACATCCCATAAAGCCCTAGGCTAGACTCCTCAATGAGTCAGAAGCTACTTTTGGGGATGCAGACAGTTCTGCGGAGCTCTAAGCAGTGGTTCTCAGACATCAGTGGACATTAAAATTGCCCAGAGAGGAAGATAAAAGTTCAGGTTCCTCAGCCCTGCCAGGAGTCCTATTCTGTGAGTCTGGAGTAAACCCCACAGATCTACCTTTTAAGAAGTTCACATCCAAAGATGCTTGGACACTTACCCCAGGGCCCACAGAGGGGTCCCAGGACTTGTCAGGACTCCAACCCCGCCCCCACCCTCTTCACGTATAACAGCTTTGATTTTATTTGAGTTATGTTGCATCACCATACATTTCCTTTGAAAGGAATTCCTTGGCTAAAACAAAATGTGAAGTTCTGCTTTAGACAGTTGGTGTGACTGAGACACAGAGAGTAGAGAAACCTGCCCATGAAGGGTCAGGATTAGAGCTCAGGTCTCCCTGAGTCCTGCTCTGGAGTGCCTCATTACCCCAGCCTCATGTTCCTGTTCACATGGCTGGAGAGGGGTTGTGGGGACAAGGGGTGAACTCACATTCCACCCATGCCCCACTGTCTTGGCTGCTCTAGGCCCTGTCCTGGTCATCACTGAATACTGTTGCTATGGTGACCTGCTCAACTTTCTGCGCCGAAAGGCTGAGGCCATGCTGGGACTCAGCCTGAGTCCAGGCCAGGATCCCGATGGGGTCACTGGCTACAAGAACATCCACCTGGAGAAGAAATACGTCCGCAGGTAGTGCCCTGGCAGAGAGCAGGACGGGGAGGTGGAGCACCTGGGTCTGCCCCCAAAGCAACCTCAGGGTTGGGTGTGGGTATGGCCCTCACATTTCTGTCTGTGCTATGAGGAGCAGCCACCCCAGGTTATATGGGCAACTCAGCATTTCTTACTATTTATACCCATCACTCCATAAATATTTGAGTACCAGCAATATGCTGGGAGTTTGGAGGGCAAAGATGGGCAGCTCATGGCTTGGTGGTTGTTGCTGTGTGCTACCGAATGGATTCTGACTCATAGTGACCCTATATGCAGAGTAGAACTGTTCCATAGTGTTTCCTAAGTTGTAATCTTTATGGGAGCTGACATCCAGGTCTTTTCTCCTGTGGAGTGGCTGGTGGGTTCAAACTACAGAACTTTCAGTTAGCAGCTGAGCACTTAACCATTACACACCATCACCTCACTATCTGTAAAAGATCAGATTGGCAGGTCATGGGGCTAACCACCTCATCTTTCCCATGGCACGTGCTGTTTGGGGGCTGCAGGGCACCCATTCCACTGAGGACTAGCCAACATCACCACCTTGTCATGAAGAAGTGGGGCAGAGTCTAGGGTTTGTTGGGTGAAGGGGACAAAACAGTAGAATTAGCTGCATGACTGTGGCCAAGTCCCCGACCCACCTAGACCTCAGTTTCCCCAGGCGAGCCATCAAAGGGTTGAATGAGATGGCCTTTCAGGGCCTTTCCGGCTTTGCCATTCCGTAATGCTGTGATTCCTGGAAGCTACACAGAGGCAGATGGACAGAGCCACAGGGGGAACCAGAGGGGGAAGTGGCAAGTTTTGGTTCACACATGAGTCAGGGCAGAGGCAGGGCCTGGGCTAGAATTCTGCTCTCTCAACTCCTGGTTCAGGACTCACTCACCTGAGCCACACTGCTCTCTGGAGGTCTCAGTCTTGGGGGTTTGTGGGGCCTCAGAGACAGGCTGGGGCCAGACCAGAACAGGTAGTGTTCTGCACAGGGGGCTCTTACCCTGCCACTGTTGGCTGCCAAGCCTGCTCAGGCAGAAGAGGAAGGAGGCCATTTCTCTCCATTCTCAAAAATGGCGACTCAGTAGGCCTGCTTCCTCTTTTGAGTCTCTGACTCCTCTCTGTGAGGGAGGCTCACATTGGGCCCCTGCAGGCTGGAGCCTCAGGTCAGATCAAATCAAAACAAAAACCAGAGAAAAGTATTTGCTTCCATCACGGAATCTGCAGGTAGGGAAAAAAACTCAGGGGGTGGGGTGATTTCAAAATCAAATGACACATGAACCAATCCTGCTAGTGGGATCCCAGGCTACATTAATAGAAGTGGTATTTCTAGAACGAGAGGGGATGGTCTTGCCACCGTTGGACCATAAATAAAACACTGGGTTCTCTTTCTGTAAACACAAGACTATGGACATTGTCAAGGAGCACATCTCTACAGCAGAGGGGACAGGAGGGTGAGAAGTGTCCAGAAATGTCTGGTTGGAATATTATTAGGGGTAGTGGCTATTTAGTCTAGAGCAGTGCTTCTCAAACTCTTGCTACTCAAAGTGTGGGGGTGTAGGCATCACCTGGGGGCTGGTAGGAATGCAGACTCTCAGGCCTAGGCAGCCCAGCTGAATCACCATCTGCCTTGTAATGAGATCCTCAGGGTGATTCATATGCACGTTGATGACAGTGAAAGAAGCCTTCTTCTAGACCAGTGGGTCCCACCCTAGCTGTGCCGGGGAATCACCTGGAGAGATTAAAAAATTGCAAATGACTGGGTTTTGCCCCTAGAGATTCTGAAGTCATTGGTCTGGCGTCCTGGGTCCTGGGCATAGGGGTTATTAAAAGCTCCCCAGGGGATTTTAATGTGAAGTCAGGGGTGAGACCCTGGTCTGGAGGAGAGACAGCTCAAAAAAGGGGCCCTAGAGTATGTTCAAATCCCTGCAAGGCTGCATCGGGGAAGAGGGAGCCGACTTCTTCTCTGTTGGTCCTTGGGGGTAGAGCAAGGACTGGAACGAGGAACATCCCAGGGGCAGATTTGCCATAGGAACAATGAAGAACTCTCTAACAGGTACAGCTGCCCAAAGATAGAACTGGTTGGAAGCTCCCGTGACAGGGGATGGTCAGAGATCAACAATGACTTAGAGAGAATGTGGCAGAGGGGCTCCTTGTCAGAAAGGGGTGTTAAAGTTGCTCCAAGGTCCCTTCCCTTCCCTGCTGAGGGGCTCCTGCATGGGCTGAGCTCGGGCAGTGCAGCGGTGGGGACTGACCCAGCCTCCCGGCCCCCTCTCCTATGTAGGGACAGCGGCTTCTCCAGCCAGGGTGTGGACACCTACGTGGAGATGAGGCCTGTCTCCACTTCATCTTCAAACGACTCCTTCTCTGAACAAGGTAAGGAGGTGCCAGGGTGGGGGAGAGAGGGAGCGCTGGGGGCTGGGTCCAGGGAGGGGCAGGGGTGTGCTGGTACAGTTCTGAAGCCTCTTTCCACTGCAGACCTGGACAAGGAGAATGGGCGGCCCATAGAGCTCAGAGACCTGCTCCACTTCTCGAGCCAAGTGGCCCAGGGCATGGCCTTCCTCGCTTCCAAGAACGTGAGTCAGATCTTGTCCTCGTGTGTGGCCACCCAGGCCCTGCTGGAGGGAGGCTGAACACCTGCAGGGCTGAGAGGATGAGGGGAGGAGAGAGGAGCATGCGAGGGGGCAAAGGAAGAGCCAGAGTGCAAGGGAACAAGTGGGCAGTGGCCACAGGGCATCAGTGGGCTGCAGGACTGAGTGGGAAAAGGGGTGCCCAGGGTTCCTTCAGGACGGGCAGAGCCCCCACCTGAGCAGCTGCCTGTGTCCCCAGTACGCAGAAGGCTGGGAAGAATACCATTTCCATGAACAGGCTTCGTCCATTCACTTTTACACAAAAGCACGTGGTCTCATGGGCTGTAAAAACCTTTATTAGCTGGGAAAGCCTGAGTCTCTGCTCAGGCCCCTGAAGCAATGAGCCTCCCTCCCATTCTGTAAGATGGGGATGATAATGGAACCTCCCTCATAGAGTTCTCCTGAGGATATAAGATGATATATATACTCAGGAAGTATGTGCCCAGGGAGTGGGACTTTTACCATCACCCAAATAACACAGACTTGAAAGTCCTGGGCTTGATTGCTGGCTCTGCTGCTTGCTATGTGACTTTGAGCAACTATTTACCTTCTCTGATCCTCAATTTCTACATCTATAAAAATGAGCATAATCATAGAATTGAGGCTAAAACAGGGTTACAGCAGGTGCAAACACTTAAAGGAAAGGGCTGGCATAGAGTGTGACCCTGAGGGTAGCAGCTACTCACAGCATGAGGGGCTCATTGCTTCTGGAGCCTGAGCTGACATCCTTGCTCTAAGCCAGCCCCTGCTGCTTGCGGACAAAGAGTCAGAAGGGTGTGGCAGCTCCAGTGATGGTGGTTTCTAAACATAAATTGTCTCATACCCAGGCCCTGATAGAAGGGAAGAGGAGTCTGAGGGGGATCCCAAAGACTCTGAGGCCCTCCCTGCTCCTCATGCACCTTGGGCTCAGGTAGGGAATGGGCCCAGACTAACCTTGTGTTGCCTCCCCCCGCAACCCAGTGCATCCACCGGGATGTGGCAGCCCGAAATGTGCTGTTGACCAGTGGGCATGTGGCCAAGATTGGGGACTTCGGGCTGGCTAGGGACATCATGAATGACTCCAACTACATTGTCAAGGGCAACGTGAGTGCTGGGAGTGGGTAGGCTGAGCTGGGGAGGGGGCGGTGGGCCAGGACCCAAAGTGACAGGGGACTGCCGTGCCAGGCCCGCCTGCCCGTGAAGTGGATGGCTCCAGAGAGCATCTTCGACTGTGTCTATACGGTTCAGAGTGATGTCTGGTCCTATGGCATCCTCCTCTGGGAGATCTTCTCACTCGGTAAGCTGCTGGGCCCAACCCCCGTGCCCTTTACCTTGTGGGGGAGAATGCTAGTCAGGGTTGCTTTGTGCCCAGGACAAAGCAAGGGCCGGTGGGAGTGAAGGGATGGGAAAGGGCTGAGCTAAAACCAAGAGCCACAGCTCCCATGCGGGCTGGGCAGACCTTCCACCCCTGACATGTGTCACTTGGTCCCTCTGGGCTGTTGCCATATTTGTGACTTTGCTCGTGCAGTTTCTGCTAAGTAGAATGCTGCTCTTCTTTGAGATGTTTATTTTCTACTCATCGTGACCCTATGTATTACAGAGCAGAACTTCCCCAGAGGCTCTTCTAGGCTGTCATCTTTACAGGAGCAGATAGCCAGGTCTTTCTTTCACAGAGTGGCTCGGTGGCTTTGAACCGCCAACCTTTTGGTTAACAGCTGAGTGTTTAACCACTGTGTAACTACGGCTCCTTAGCCTTAAAGATGGGGCTGGAATTATAATGTCACTAAATTGTACATGTGAAGAATGCTGAAATGACAAGTGTTCTATTACATACATATTTACCACAATAAACATACCACCCAAAGGGCCTTGGCTTCATCCATAGAGCTTATTAAAAAAAAAAAAAAAAAAAAAAGGTACACTTTGAGTGACCCTGCTAGCTCCCACTTCCTGAAGACTAGCACAGGGACTCACACTCTAACAACTTCAGGTGGCACAGGTAACTCTTGTTGGCCACATTTAATTGATAACAAAAAAAACCCCCAGTGCTGTCGAGTTGATTCCGACTCATAGCAACCCTATTTGTGTATTTAATTGATACACAACTGAAATTTTTGTCTATCTGACTCCAAGGCCTGTGATGGAGCTTTGTACTGTGTGAGAAGGCCCAGGTGAAGACTCTTAATTTCCTACAAACTTAAGCCCTTTGCACAGTGCCTGGCACATACTAAGCACTTGATAAGGGGAGCCTCCATTCTAGCACTACCACCGTCCTGGTGGGAAACCTGGCACCTCAGCTTCACCAACAACGTGGGAGTGTGGGGGAAGGTGAAAGTGAGCTCCTGAGCTGGCCTCTCATGTGATTGGCCGTTGCAGGGCTGAACCCCTACCCTGGCATCCTGGTGAACAGCAAGTTCTATAAACTGGTGAAGGATGGTTACCAAATGGCCCAGCCTGCGTTTGCCCCAAAGAACATGTGAGTGAAGGGGTCTCAGGGAGGGAGGACAACTTGATCTCCAATTTCCATCGGAGGGGACAGGAGGGGGTGTGGCCCTGGTTTGTCCCTCTAAAAGGTTCTGGGGTCAGGCTTCATCTCCCCCACAATGGACTCTAAAACAAGCCAGGGTCTCCACTGGTTTCCTAGGTAGCATGGTGGGGTGGTGGTGGGGGTGTTCTCAGAGAACAGAGTTTTAACTGAGAGGTGAAAATGGGGCTGGTTCTAACTCCAACGACATTTAACTCAGACTCTGTTACTATGGTGACCCAGAGGAAGGCTCTTCTTTTCTTCTGTCCGGGTGATCTGTGCAGTCAGCCTTTCAGAGCCCACAAGCTGGCCGGTCACTGCAGTCTGACAGGCAACTCACAGCAGTGGACCCACCAGAAACTCCTCGCTCGCTCTCAGCCCCGAGCCAGCCAGCAGCCGTCCCCACAGCCTCTGCACTGGCCAACTGGCCACTAGTTCACCCACTGCAGCTGTGTGCTCAATACAGCCACTCCTGCATCTACCCAGCCACTCCACCGAGGTGGACCACCCAGCTGGCTAGCCAGCCTACCAGCCACTCCCTTTCTCCAGCCAGCCCCTCAAACCTACCTGCAGGCTTCAAGATTGTCCCTTCTTAGTTCAAGACCTTGGGCAATATACTTACCATCTCAGAGCTTTTTTCCCCTCATCTGTCAGAACAGGGATGATGAAAAGTACATTTCCCCAAGGGTTACTGTGATTAAACGAGAGTGCATGCAGAGGACTTAGCACGGGTCTTGTGCTAGGCTCACTTCTGACTCTGTCTGGAGACCTCTGCTGGGTAGGACTCTATTGGGGGTGGGGGAAAAAATCCCCAGACCCTGGGGAGCCTCTCACGGGCAACCTGTCCTGCCTCCAGATACAGTATCATGCAGGCCTGCTGGAACCTGGAGCCTACCCACAGACCTACTTTCCAGCAGATCTGCGTCCTCCTTCAGGAGGTCAAAGTGGACAGGAAAGAGCAGGTGAGTGGGGCCTGGCTCAGGGCAGGGGTTGTTAAAGCAGGCAGGCGTGGGCTGCACAAATCAGGACTGACGACCTCCTGGCCTCTCTTGCTCTCAGGACTACACCAACCTGATCAGCAGCAGCAGCAGCAGCGGCAGCGGCAGCAGCAGCAGCAGCAGCAGTGGCAGCAGTGAGCCAGAGGAGGAGAGCTCAAGTGAGCACCTGGCCTGCTGTGAGCAAGGGGATAGTTCCCAGCCACTGCTGCAGCCTAACAACTACCAGTTCTGCTGAGGTGATGACAGGGAAGCACTGCCTCTCCCTTCCTCCAAGCTTCAGTTCCTCCATGCATGGGCAACATGGGGAGAACATACAAACTCTGCCCTTGGTCATGTCACTCAACAGCCTGCCCAGCTCTGAAACTCCGGAATGTCAATGACTCACAGGAGGTCGGAGGACCCCACTTCTGGAGCCTGGGCCCTCACTGCCATCCAGGGGCTGGGGGCTGAGCCCCTATCGCCTCCGCTACCGTTCTCAGTGCTGCCAGCCTCACATTTGCTATGCCAACTGGTAGAACCCCCAGCTCACTCTCAATCTTGTTCCCACTTCCAGGAACCCCTTTCCCTAGCCCTGTTGTGTCTCAATGGTTTTGTGCCTAACAAGTCCTCAGGAGCTGTCCTAGTATTCAGAAAACAAGGCCCCTCACGACTACACAGACTGGCAGAGTAGGAGCCCCTTCACTGACCGGGTGGAGCAGCAGAAGGCGGCTGGTGCTCGGAGGCTGCATTCAGCTCCGGCCCTCAGGACAAGGGGCTCCTCTGTAAGAATCTAACAGCACCTCCTGATCTCTGCCTCATAGAAGCCTTCACCCCCACCCCTGCCCGGATCTGGTACTGCTGTAATAATGAGCCACATGGCAGCTAAAAGCTAGGGGTGTTCTGCCCAGTACTCTGTCATTCTGGGAGGGCAAGCACAGGACCTTGGCGTGTGGCTGGCCACACCAAGCAAGCACACACTCCCCCCAGTTGACTCATCATAACTAACGGTCACGCTGCGGGATGTCTCATCAACATTAAACTAACAGCATTAACGAAGCTGGCCCTCTGGTTCTCTGTGCCATACCCCGCCAACCCCCAGGACCTCCTCCACGTGCAGTGCCGACAGCTCAGTACCTCTGGAGCTCGGCCACATGTGCCCCACCCAATGACCATGGAATTGACTCCTGCTTCACCCAAACCAGATAATTTAATAAACTTTATTCTTGTCAGGGGGAGAGGAAGGGGAAAAAGCCACCTACTCCACTCCTCTTAATAAATTAAATAACACACGGCCAATTCCCGTGCCCTAAGCAAACCTTGGGCACTTGAGCCAGTCCTGCTGTTTCCTTGTGGCCCAGTCTGCTTCCCCTTCACAGAAGGGAGTTTTTCCTACTGCTGCCAGGTTGTGTCATGACCATGGGCCACATCCCCTCTGTGGTGAGGGTCCCATGGCCCAGGAGGATGTAGGGTGCAGCAGTGGCAGCCAGGGAAAGGAATGGATCCTCTTCCTCAAAGCTCAGGGCAGAGAACAGTCCTGGAAAAGCTGTGGCTATCTCTCCCTCCTCAGCTTCCCCCAGATTTGGGTGCAGGTAAGAGCAGACTGTTGAGAAATGCATCCCTCCTCTGGGGAGAATCAAGTGCCCAAAATAAACCCTAGAGCTAATGAGGTCCTCAGGGCCCAAAATCAAAGGCAACAGGCTAAGGAATGCATGTGGCTGCAGGGGCTGGGAACAGGGTTCCTCAGTGGAGGGAAGAGATGCCTCAGCAGCGTCCCCATCTAGTTCCGGGATACCTGTCTTGGCCTAGTCCCAGGACCTTCGCCCTGACCCACAACAGGCCCCAGGGAAGCCACCAGGCGGCAGCCTTTCCCTCAGCCTCCCTTCCCTTCTGTTGAACAGACTATGCTCTCTCAGGGTCAGTAAAGGGTTTCCTGGTGCCTCTCCTGATGCCCTAGAGGTGGTGGGATTCAGGACTAAGGACCCTGGGCCCCACTTTGCTCAGGAAATGGAAGCTCTTTGGTCAGTCCCAGCAGTCAGAGGCCCTCCTCATAGGTGAACACTTCCACCGGTTTACCTGGATAGATCTGCCTCAGGCAAGACCCTTACTATGGCTTGAGAGAGATGGTGCAATCCCTGTACAACAGCAGCCTGGCTTATTCTGCCGAGGCAGCCACCTCCTCTTCCTCACCCTCCTCCTCTGTCTCTGTCTTGATCTGAGCCACCCCAAGGCGGTAGAGGGTGTCCCGGATGACCACCTCGCCAGGCTGGCAGCTCTGCACAATGTCATGGATCTGCCGGTTGACAATCTCACGGCTGGTGAGGAAGTCTATGAGGCGGTTGTAGAGGTAATAGTGGGTGGCATTGTCAAAGGCAATGGGCCGCTGGCGGACACTGTTTGGTTTACTGTCTGCGATGGAGGCCAGGATGGTTGTGTAGGGTGCCAGCTCAGGGCACAGGGTTAGGGAGTGGTGCCCAGCACTGGAGGTGCCAGGACTGGGCTGTGTGCCTGCATGGACAATGTGCCGTGTGGCTGTCTTGGTGACTGGATGCTGGACAGAGTGCTCGGTTTCCGTCATGTCCACAGTATAGTGCTGGTCCAAGAGCTCTGGGCAGGACACACTCTAGAAGAGATAGAAGGCGGCACTTGTGCGAGAAGGAATGACTACAGTAGATCCTGTGTGGTGGATGACAGCAAAGGCTGTGGGGTCAGACAGCCCTGGTTCAAATCCTAGCTTAACCACTTACTGTGACTCCTGGGGCAAGTCCCCCCCCTCTCTGTGCCTCCATTTCCTCGTGTGAGAAGAGGGACAGTAGCAGCGACTACATGCACTCTCAGAGCTGATGCTGGGTTACTTGAATTGCTGTGGTTATTGTGCCTAGTCAATCCAGGCTGGGGGCTGTGGTGGAAGTGGGGAGGGACTAGCTCTGACTGAGGCTAAGACACCTTTCTGGAGTCCCCAGGAAAACTTCCAGAGCCACTGAGCCCAGGGAGTAAGGAAAAGGTGAGTGATGACAACGCTGTCTCCTCCAAGGCAAAGCTAGTGAGGACTTACCCTCCCACAATGCATCCTGGCAGAGGTGCTCACTCATTTCTTGCGTACCTGCCTCCCAGTGACAGTCCTAATGTCTCTTCCAACAAAGAGCACAAATGGTCTTGGGAGGGCCAGTGCCTCTCTGGTAAGAACTGCTGGTACGATGTGCAAAGGCTCATGACATGGGCTCTGCCCCTAACTTGCTGTGTGATCCTGGACAAGTCTATTCTCCTCCTTGGGCCTTAGTTTCCCTTTTGAATAAAAGGGGAAGATTGGGTAAGATCTGTGTTTTCTAAATTGGCATGTCTCTAGATCACAACAGACATGCCATGCAGTATATTCATGGTCAAACTGATTGAAGACGGGATGAGTTCCACAGTGCACTCCAGGGCTGGCAGGGGCCTGTTGTATGTCAATGTGCACATGATTCTCAAAGGCAGCAATTTTCCAGGCGTATCTAGAAGGCAACCCCTTTTACCCCACAACCTATGTTTGGGACAGCCCAACTACTAAGTGACATGCTGTGGCCTGACTCACTAAGGCTGATAAGTAAATATTTGTATAGTAAATGCTGGTTCCAGAGCCACAAGACAAAACACTGGTGCAGAAAGAGAATGCTGGGGATGCCTTCCTGAAGAATAAGAGGGTGAAACATGGTCGGCCTGAGAGATTCATTCCAGTTTCTCAGGAGGTACTCACCACAGGCGGCTCCATGGGGCTAGAGAAACAGCCCTGGTTCCTCCCCCACATCTGCTTGGTCAGCTCTGGGTAGCATAGGTCAGCACACAGGGCCACTGGTGTGGCCATGTCTACCACGTAGACAGGGGGCCAATGGCGGGAAGAGGCAAGCAGGTCTACATGGTCGCGGGCGCTCTCACCCCGCACGAGGTACTTGGAGCCACAGACCACCTGGGGTGGGAAGGAGGGCACAGCACAGGGTTAAGCAGATCTGCAGGCAGTCCTCAGTCTTCCCAGGAAGAGCAGCAAACAGGTTTCATGACTGAAGCCATGACCACCCTGCCAGAGCCATGGCATTCTGCTTCCTCCTACCTGTGTCCCTAAATGAAGTAAATGAAGCCTCCTTGCCTTCCTGTGACAGGAGTTGGAAGTGCCTGTCTGCAACTGAGGCAAAGAAGCACCTCAGAGGGCATCTGCTCCAAACATCCCCCAACACATCACCTACCCAGGAATAACCTAGTTCATGGTTCCCAATCCTGACTGCACAGCACCGTCACTAAGAGCTGGTTACAAATGTAGATTCCTGGCCCCAGCCCAAACCTAAGGAATTAGTAGGGCTTATGGGGTGGAGTCTAAGCACCTGGGTTTTTAGCAAGCTCCCCTGCAGACCCTGAGGTGCTGCCAAATGGGAGCTCCTGATGGAGTCTAGTAAACACCCCAACTGACAGGGTACCCAGGCACCATACACAGCTGGGGAACTCTGTGTACACTGGAGAATTCTACCCGACTCTACCCCCCCCACCTTTGTACCCACTGACCCCCCCATCACAGCCCTGAGTTCTAAGCTCTCACATCCCTGTGAATCTTCAACTGCTCCTCATGAGATGGTCCCCAGTCACATGAACACATCCCCTGAGCAGGATCTAACCTGCCCAGGGTAGAGGCAGCATAAGCACCTACTTCAGACACAGGATTTATTAAAGGAGTTAGTCACCTGATTCCCTTTTGAGCCGCCAGGTCACCCTGTCCCACTCAGTGCTTGCTCAGTGGGCTTTCTGCCCCCAATACCTTCCTGGGCTTACCCAGTCAGATAGAACAACCTGTCCCACAGCTGATCTGGTGGCTACCTGCTGTTATGGGTTGAACTGTGTCCCCCTAAAATACGTGTTTTAAATCCTAACCTCTATGCCTGTGGTTATAATCCCATTTGGGAACAGATGGGGTTTGTTATGTTAATAAGGCAGGATTAGTGTAGAAAGTATCTTGAGTCAATCTCTTGTAAGATATAAAAAAGATTAAACAAGTGGCCAGAGAAGAGATGGGCTAAGATAGATGGCAAGACACATGGAGATCCTCAAGGAACCAGGAAGCAGAGGCTCAGAAGAGAAAAGGACCTTCCTGTAAAGCCGACAGAGAGAAAAAGCCTTCCCCTAGAGCTGGCGCTCTGAATTCTGACTTCTAGCCTCCTAGACTGTGAGAGAATAATTTCTGCAAGTTACAGGCATTCACTGTGGTATTTCTGTTACTGCAGCACCAGATCTAAGACACCGACCCATACCCTTCTTCAGGCAGAAAGAGTGAGGCTTCTGAAAGCCAAAGCCAGACTGTGTCACCACTCCCATTCCTCATTCACAACTGTCCAACGGCTCCCTTACGACTCTCAGAATAAAATCCAAACTGCTGCTCGGGCCTATAAAGCACAATGTGATCTGGCCTCTGCTGAACCCTCCAACCTCCCTCCTCTTGGCTCACTGTAAACTTTCCCACTGTCGTGATTTCTCATCCCCTTGCCTGGAACATTCCTTCCCTGGTTCATCACTAAGGCTCCTCTCCATCCTTCAGGTCTGGCTTCTCTGGCTGCCCCATAAAGAACAGTTCCTTCCCTGTTACTTTCTACTTCAGGCCCTTGTGTATTTCTTCAGAGCCACAAGCTGTGGTGACTTTACCCCCTCACAAAAATATGAGCTCAATGACACTGGTGGTTCAGTGGTAGAATTCCTGTCTTCCATGTGGGAGACATGGGTTTGATTCCCAGCCAATGCGCCTCATGTGCAGTCAGTGGGGGCTTGCATGTTGCTATGATGCTAAACAGGTTTTGGTGGTGCTTCCAGACTAAGACAGACTAGGAAGAAAGGCCCAGATCTACTTCTGAAAATCAGCCTGTGGATCACAGTAACACAATCCACAACCCCTCATGGGGACAGCACAGGACCAGGCAGCATTTCGTTCTGCTATTCACGGGGTCGCCATGAGCCGAGGGTCAAATCAATGTCTGCTAACAATATGAGCTCACCCCTGTACCCTCAGCAGCTGGTCCAGTACCCAGTTCATGGTCAGAAGATTAATAAATACTCACTGATGAGTGACCGAGGTTCCCTCCCTAGCCCACAGGTGTGCACCAGGCCGTGGGCAGCCAGTCCACAGGCTGCTCAGTGTCCTAAGCCTGGCCACTGAAGGATGAGCTGGATCAATGAGACTCTCTGTATGGGCAGTCTGACCTGGGAAATCCAAAGAAACTAGACCAGTATGCAGCAGAAAATGCTAACAGGAGTCTGAGCTCAGCCACAAGGAGTCAAATTACAAGCCAAGAGATAACAGAAAAACATAGATGCTAACATTGTCTCTAGAGTAGCCTTGGTTCTTGGCATTCCTCTAATTCTCAGGTATTTTTGAAAACAAAACAAAGCCTTCCCTTTCCTTGAGGTAACCTCATGTGCGTCTATCCCAGCAGTTCTCAACCAGGGTGGGTTTGTTCCCCAAGGAACACTTGGAAATGTCTGGAGACATTTTTGGTTGTTACATCTGGGAGGAAGGGGCTGTGCTGCGGGCTATCTAATGCACTAGAGGCCAGGGATGCTGAAAAACATCCTATAATGCACAGAACAGACTTCACAAGGAATTAACTGGCCCAAGATGTTAATAGTGTTGATGTTGAGAAACCATGGTATACTCCTTGCAATCAGACCCAAATCCCATCTCTCTCACTCCATGTCATTCCACCCCTCCCTTACTGCTGTAGGTTACAATCAGTTTGCCTTCCCTGTGAATGAAGAACAGGAAAAGCCACCTGTCCTCAGGGCAGCAGGTAAGTCTGACATGAACAAATTCACCCCAGGCTCTCCCTTGCTACCCTCTTACCTGATGGGGGCACACTTTGTAGATTTTACCCCCCGTGAGATGAGGTGGGGGCTGTCTAGCTCTGGCTCCATTCTGCACAGATTCGTAGAGGGCCAACAAGGAGAAGCAGAGCTGGTCCTGGGGCAAAAGGACAGGTAAAAAGCAGGGGTGAATGCTTAGGGGCTAGGCCAGTGCTCCGCTTAACTGCTCACTTTAACACCCAAAGCAAAAGGGCCAGAGTCAGCCTTGTAGCCTCCTCTAGATATAGATGGGGACCCTTAGGCCTGGGTCTTTCCTATTTTTTTACTGGCCAGAAAAAGCTGCAAAGATGAGCTAACACTTTAATTTGGACTTGAAGAAGCATAAAATCTTCAACAGCCCAGAGGCATGGAGGAAAGTAAATAAAGTAACATACTCTCTCTCTACGTATGTAACAGCACCTATTTTCTAAGACCTTGGATAGGTGATAAACAGACACTGTATAAAGTGCATTTCTCACAACAACCTCATGAAGTCAGTATTTTGGTGGTTTCCAGAATCGATAGCACATTATTTCACAAATGAGGAAAACAAGGCTCAGAAGGGTAAGCAGCTTATCCGAGGTCACACACAGTAAGGAGGAGAGGCAGGCTTCCGGACCCCAAAGTCTAGGTTCATTACCTTGAACAGGAGGAAATGACTGGGGGGAAAGGCCCCACGTGTTGCCATGATCTGGCTATTCTCTCCCAGGCCTCCTTGACTGCTAGCACGCTCTGTCCAACACAAGTGACCAGTCACAGGTGTCCCTATCTCTGCCCAGAAAAGTGGACCGACCAGCCTGCTCCCAAAGCTTGTGTCTCCCCTGCTGTCCCTGACACTCACCTTTGAGTCTTCTGCCCCAAAGGGGATGCCACACTGGCTCAGCAGTTGCCGCAGCTCCTCCTCACTGTAGGAACCAATCTGCTCGAGCTTGCAGGTACCCTCCTGAAGCAGCCTCACCAAGGCACTACCATTGCCTGCAAGAGGTGATCGTGCTGAGGGGAGGGTGCCGTTGCCAGCTAAAAGAGGTCACAGGTAGCCCCTCATTTGGACGATAAGCAGAACCTGGGGCTTAGCCTATGCAACAGCAATGAAGGGGAGCAAGCTCTGCAGTGAGCACCCCTTAGGGTGCTGGAGAGGTGGGACTCATGGCAGGTCTATGACTTCCACAGGTATCTGCGATTTCTCAGAACTGGCTTTGTACCCTGGAACAGTTACAAGTGAGACATCCAGCAGACAGCCCTTGCAAAAGAAAAGACCCCAGTATGGGCCAGCTTTTAACCCAAAATCTCCTGAGGTTTTTCAGAACCAAGATCTCATAGGCTTAACCCCAGCTGCAGTAACAGCTCTCATTTTAGAAGTACTCTCTACACACTATGTGCCTGAGTCCAGCTAATCAACAAGCAAGCAAGTCATTCCTGGGCCTTGAAGCTGCAAATAGGAGATGAGGCCTCAGTATCTAATGTTGGGAAACATGTCTGAGAAGCAGTGTTTTTAAACTGGGGATCACAACATCTTAAGCACTTATGAAATCAATTTAGCAGGCCATAATCAGCATTTTTTTTAATGAAATAAAAAATAAAGTGTGCTGCACTTGGTAAGAACAAGTACTGTTTTGTGAACATTTTGTTTGAATTACAAGTATACACACACATACATAAACATGGGTATCATTCCCAGTCATGACCCAACACCTATTTTTCACTGAGTTACAGTTAAAAAAAAAAAAAAAACGTAGCAGGTCATCACTGTAACCATGTTATTGGCTCACTTAGTCTACACAACAGCCTAGGAGGTCAGTAACGTTATTTACAATGCCCTCTTTGTAGATGAAGCAACAGAGACTCAGGGCAATGAAGAGACCTGCCAGACGTCACACAGCTACTGAGTGGCACAGCTGGGAATCCAACCAAGTTGTCAGAAACCTATGCTCTTAAGAGCTAGTCCAGGGTTTCTCAACGTATAGTCCACAGGCCACCTGCAAAACCACCTAAAAGACCTACTTAAAAGGCAGATGCCTTGCCCATCCTCCCTCCCTTCACGTACTCAATGGCAACCTGCGGGCTTGGGGCCACCACGTCAGCATTTTTCTCCAGACTTCCAGCACTCAGTGTAGTCCTTCCCAGGATGCTGACAGTGAGCTGTGTGTGCCCTGTCCCATACAATATGGCTGGCAGCTCTCGGAAACTGCACTATGACTTTAAACCTCTAAGGGATGTTGTCACGGCTTATCATTATCTTTCTATAATTCTGCAGCCTTTGTGCTGTCTTGCCGTGGACAACATCCCAGTCTGGACCAGGCCCTTCCCTGACCCCAGTCAGCCACCAGGTGGCCTTACCAGGTGCTGGCTGCACATCCAGGTTTTTGTCTTTCTCAGTGTTGACGACCACAGCTCCTCTCATGAGTGGTGGGAAGAAGGGGGCAATAACAGAGGCATCAAACTTGGTGATAGGGATGCTGGCAGGGAACGCCACCTGCTCAATCACCTCTGTCTCCATCGTGGCCCAAAAGTCCTCCACGTTTACCTCACTAGAGCCCAAGAACTCAGGCCAGGTGAACTAAAAGGTCAGGATAAAAAAGGTGAAACTGTAGGAGCCACAGACTATCAACAGCAGAATAATCTTTACCCCTTCTTTACACATATGGGGAAACCAAAGCTCTGCTTCTGAAGGCAAGGAGTCTGACAGCCATGCACCGCAGGGCCCCCCCGAAATGTCACAACTTAGTACCCAAGTACCTTTTGGTCACATGTCTTTCCACCATACCATGGCACCCCCAGGCCTGAAGAGTTCCAATGCCCCCTTCCTGCTTCTCTATCTTCAGCCCTGTCAGTTTCCCTGCCTTACAAGGAAAGGGGAGCTACAGTAGTTAACTGCTCAGCTGCTAATCAAAAAGTTGGTGGTTCAAACCCACCAGCCGCTTCACGGGAGAAAGATGTGGCAGTCTGCTTCATAAAGATGACAGCGTTAGAAACCCTACGGGGCAGTTCTACTCTATCCTCCTACAGGGTCACTGTGAGTCGGAATTGACTTGATAGCAATGGGCTTGGTTTTGTATTTTTTTATACAAGCCTGGGAGATGTCTGAGACGAGACTATTAGAGAAAGGGTCAGAGCAAGAATGAGTACACAGGTCTAGTTCCGCAGCCCAAGCCCTTGATCCCTATACCTTACTGGCAGAAATACTTCCTACCATCAGAATTCTGTTTAGCGAAATTCATCCACCTTCCAAGGTCCTGTTAATCCCTCACCAACTCCAGAAAGTCCTTCCAGACCTCGTCAGCACACAGCTACCTCCTCTATCTTACACGCATCTACTTATCTATTGCAGGCACCTAGCACTTGTGCTTTTAAGCATTTCTTCTTGTACACCTGCTTCTATGTGTGACCCTGATCATGCTACCTCTATCAGTCACTTGGATTATTTATTAGCAATGCAAGTATCTGTCCCCCACCTCAGTCTGCTGTGGCCATGAATCTGCATTCCCTCAGATGGTGGCTCTCAAAGTGTGGTCCCTGGACCAGCAGCATCAGTATCACCTAGGAACTTCTCAGAAATGCAAATTCTTGGCCCCCATCCCAGACTTACTGAATCAGAAACTATGTGGGTGGGGCCCAGTAAGCCCTTAGTTTGAGAATCCCTGCCTTAGGTAATTCTTATGCCCACTAAGTCTGAGAACCGCTGCTCCACATAACCACCACCCCCATCTTATTTCTCTTTGTTCCCACCTCACAAGGTGCTTAGTGCATGGTGTGCGTGTAAGTCACAACTCTCCCACCACACTATTACAAGGCACCTGCTCAGGGAAGGTGGCCAACTGAGCCAACCTGCTCCACAAAGAGCACGGGGACAGAAAATGCCAACTGAGTATGCTGTATGTATGAACGGACATGGCTATTGTCATCAGTCCAGTGTCCTCCTCTACACAGCCCCTGAGCAGAGGGCCAGGCAGTCTCCCTAAAGACAACTGCATGTTTACGGTTTGTTTAAAACAAAACAAAAACTTCCTGTTTTACTTCATAGACTTTGGAGTTACGCCCCTGCCCACACACACCCCTCTCCACACACAAAAGAAGGGGAAAATAAAGAAAGCCCTGGCTTCTGAGAGAGAAGTACCTGGTATCAAAGAAGGGCAGAAAACGCATACTGAAAGTGCGGGAATGTTACTTCATTTTGTGAGGAAGGAGCCATGACAGGGCAGATACCAGGCAGGACTAGATGTGAGCTTGGCACGGCGGTGGGCTTCTGTCTATTCTGGTAACTAAAGTTTCTCTGTGGCCAGATCTGATTAGAAAAATCAGAGCTCAGAGTCCCAGGAAGTACTGGTGAGCACGGCAGTGCTTAGGAGCTCAGGCTCTGGAGTCAGACTGGCCGAGGTCAAGTCTCAGCTCTACTCCTTCCTGGCTAGGTGGCCTTGGGCAAGTCTCTCTGGGCTTCAGTTCTCTCATCTATAAAAACCCCACAGGGTTAGGGTGAGAATTAAGTCACGTAGTAAAGCACTCAGAACAGAGTATGACCATGGCGTATATAATAAACACTCACTGATCTTAGCTGCATTATCATCAACGTTACTATTAGGCAATCAGATTTAAATGTGTCTGGAAATAGCCTCTTGATGAGAAAACACACAAAAGCAACAGTTCACAGAAGCAAATTTTTTGATAGCAGTTCATTTTATCTGTAAGAATACTTCGATAGCTCTAGGAGATATTACACTTATTTTTATATGTCTTGTTACGCACCACCATGCTTCAAACTGAAATCAGCATTTGCTCAATGTATATGCTTTTTTTTTTTTAAACTGGGAAGAAAAAGAGAAGAATATGCATTAAATTCCTAATATGCGCAGCAGGCCATGGCAAAGTACACCAAAGCTGTTCTGTGAGGTCCCATACCTCCCCAGGGGGTGAACCCACGAGATGCAGGACCAGTGCCTAAAGAGTCACTTCCCGCCCCAGTCCCTCCTGCTCACTAAGGCAGCGTTCAGAGATGGAAACCTTGCATTCCAGCACAACTCCTGGTGTACTCACAAGGCTCTCAACCAACACCCACCCACACAATGCAGACCAGACCTATCAGCATGATCACGGCAGAGTTACAAGCTCCACGGGATTTTTTTTTTCCTTAACTCTGTACCAGGTTAAGGGAGAGTCCCTATTATTCCCAGTTTGCTGAATCATATTGAAGACGGTTTTTACATCTAATGAGATCACGTGGCTTCTCTCCCTTAATCTATTAAATAATGACTTACATTAATATATTTTTTAATGTTGAAACAGAGCCCTGGTGGTGCAGTGGTTAAGAGCTCAGCTGCTAACCAAAAGGTCAGCAGTTCGAATCCACCAGCCGCTCCCTGGAAACACTACCAGGCAGTTCTATTTTGTCCTATAGGGCCGCTGTGAGTTGGAATCCACTTGACGGCAACGGGTGAATGTTGAAACAACCTTGCTTTCCTGGGGTAAACTCAGCTTGGTCGTGATACATTACTTTATTCATTGCTGGATTTGGTTTACTACTATTTTATTCATGACTTTTACGTCTATTACTCATGACTATAATCAGCCCCAATTTTTTTCTCCCTAACATTAATAATATCTAGTTTTATTTCAAGATTACTCTGGCCTTATATAACGAGTCAGGGAAATATGCTGCTTTTGCTGTTCTTTGCCTATGCCTAGGATTATACATTTCGGAGTATGTGTAATATTAATCTATAAAGCCATCCGAGCTTGATGTCTTGTTTACATCCAATTATTTAAGTCCAAAACCTAAGTCAGATCAGGTCCCTTTTTTCCTCAAAACCCCTCAATGCTTCTTCACTTTCGCTGCAAGGCCTTACATGTAGAGTCTGGCCTCCTGCAACCGCTCCGAGGTTCTGTATCCCACCACTCCACCCTCACTCCTGTGCTCCTGCCACGCTGGCCTCCTTGTTGCTGCTCGATCAGGCTCAGAAAGTTCCTGCCTCAGACCCTGTTCCCGTTGCTCCCTCAGCTGGTAATCTTGAAGCTACACGTCACCTTAACAGAAAAGCCTTCCCTGACTACCTCATACAAAACAAGACTCCCCTTTTCCAGCACAGCTTCTTCTTTCCCTTATCCTTCAAAGCAGCATTCATCACTACCTGATATATATCTGGTTCCGATACTGTCTCCCCTAAACCAGAACGTGAGCTCTGTGAGGGCAGAAACTTTACCTGCTCTTTCCTACTGCCTAAAAAGTACACCCAGTTTGTGCTCAATGAATTTATTGAATGCATAAGTGAATAAACAATGCTTCTATTTCCCATGGCCTTCCCTAGATAAAACTCCTGGACAGTGGCAGAAAAAAGCCACTTACCTCGCCCAGGACAGGACTGAAGCCCCAACTGTTTATCTACCCCTGGGGACTTCATGCAGGAAGGTGGCTGCCAAAGTGTGAGGACAGCTCTTCTGAAGGTGCACCCACAGCGGCTGAGAGGCACTCACCTCCACACTCTTCAATGCCAGCACATTCTCTTCACTCCTCTGGGCCATTTCCACTTTGGGGGCCACGCCACAGATGCCACAGATCATGTCATTGTAATCTCGGACAGTGAGGCACTCGAAAGCCCAATAGCCATTGCACAGCAGCTCCTGCAGCTGGCTCAGCTCCTCCGAGGTCAGAGTCTTCTCTGGAAGGAGAGCAAGAGCACTGAGGAGGTCACAGAAAAAGGCTCTGAGGCCACTAGGGATGAACCAGCAAGAACAGTAATTCTGAAAGATTACCTCTCCCCTAAAAAACTCAAGAGTATTAACTAGTCTGAGGGGGGCACCCTGGCCTTCAGTGGCTCAGCTGGCAACTCAAAGAGCAATTCCAACCACAGTCATGACTGCCACGTATTAAGTACCTACTAGGTAGAAAACACTGTGCTGACAGCTTTCAATATATTATCTCATGTAACTCTCACAACTTTACGAACCAGGGGCTAGGATTAGCCTCATTTTATAACTGGAGAAACGGAGACACAGAGAGTAACTTCCTCAAGATCACACTGCTATTAAGTGACAGACTAAAGACTCGAACACAGGTTTCCTGGCTCCAGTATCTTTGCTCTATTCCATCTGTCCTCACATCAGGCAAGATACAGGGGACTAGGAGTCCATAGGAATGCAATAGGAAAACACAAACAGAATGAAAGACCAGGAGAAGTAATTTCTAAGTAGTAAGGAGGGTGGCCTCAGGTCTCAGCATGAACCACTGGGACTCATAGCAGACATCTAGAAGCTGTGTATTCAGAATGAGTCTGACTAACAAGCAGTGAGGCCAAGTATACCTGCTATCAAAGGATGTGCTGCTAAAAGTCAGTTCTGATTCCTTGCTAAGGGCTCCTGGCTGCATGGAAAGACTCACTTTCCAGAGTTAGGTTTTGCACTTGTAAAATTCGAAAGGATGAGTGTATCAGGCGGCCATGAATGTCTCCTTTTCAAAACATCAGACTCTCCCCCCAAAGGATTCTTTTAACCAAAGCGCGTCACTAGGAATTTCCTGACCTCAGGAGGGAAGGAGTCAATTTTTACCTGTCTGCTCCTGTACTGACTTCAGAACAGTGCTGATGGACACTCTGGGATCCTCTCCCAGCTTTATCTGGTTTCGGATTGCAAAAAGCAAGTCCAGGCTCACTAGCAGCTTGTTCCCCACATTAAAGAGACCTGCCAGGTTAAAAAGAGGCAACAAGAGATTCACTGTAATATCATCCACTATGACAAAAAACTGGAAACAAACTAAACATCCATCAATAAGGACAGAGTTAAATTATGGTGCATTCATATAATAGAAAATTACGCATCATTAAAAACAAGATAGGCCCAAATGCTCTGATGTGAAGTTGCCCAACGTGGTATTAAATGAAAACAGCATATAATGAAATATGTATAGTAGAATCTTTTTTTTTTTCTTTTTTCCACATAAATTCCACAGTTCCCTACCATCCAGGTCAATCTTCAAGACCAAAAGGGTCACTCTTCCTCAACTTTAAACAACTGCAGCTTGGGGAAAGGCCAGGAGCATCCTTTACCTCAGGGACGCATAGGAGACATAACAAAGGCTAGATCATCCCTATACCAAATCCTGGAATAAAAGAGTCAGTAGAATTTAAATGTAGTCAATTTAAGTCAGATAAAAGAGAATGATTTTATATGGCACAAAAGGTAATTCTGGAACATGTGTCTTCCCTAAAGAAGGTACAGAGGAGCGGTAGGGAAGGCCTTTCTAAGCAAGACACCAAAGGCTGAAACCACAAGGGAGAAGATCAAAGCTCTGATTACATACAATTAAAACAATATAACACTTTGTGTTAAAAAAAAAAAAAAAAAAAACCCACCATGAACAAATTTAAAAGACAACTGATAAATTGATGGAAAAGTCCTAGAAATGCACAGTGGTGATGGCTGCAAAAAAAAAAAAAAAAAAAAAGGCTACATACTATATGACTATATATGATATTCTGAAAAAGACAAAACTCGGGACAATGGAGAGCTGACTCAATGGTAGTCAGGGGTTAGGGATGGGGGATGGGTTGGACTACAGAGGAAAAGTGTGAGAAGATGTTTTGGGATGATGGAACTATTCTGTATATTGACTGTTTTTGCAATTACACAATTCTACGAATTTTCAGAACTCACAGAGCTGTACAACAATAAAAGTAAATTTTACTATATGTAAATTTAAAAATAAACTTAAAAGAAAAAAAAATGCCCCTAAAATTATAATCCTGAAGGCTGCCCTACACTGCAAGGAAATGGGCACTCCCATTAATGGGTGACAAAAGCATAAATTAGCACAAACACTCATTAAAAGCAAAATTCAAAATAAGGCACCATGATGTTCTGAGAAGGAAGAGAATAAACACTTTGTCATCTTCGGCACTCTATCCTCTATATGAAGGGCAGGATTCAGTCAAACTCTCACAATGGCTGGAACGTAAGTGTTTGAGGTTGAGGAATAAATAGGGGAAAAAAACGATGAATATGTAGTAATTCCATTTTTAAGCCTACTGATCAGCTGCCATTGAGTCAATTCTGACTCAAAGTGACCCTACAGGACAGAGTAGAACTGACCCACACGGTTGCCAAGGCTGTAAATCTTTACAGAAGCAGACTGCCCCATTTTTATCCTGTGGAGCAGCTGGTGGGTTTGCATCGCCGACCTCTCAGTTAGCAGCTGAGCACTTTAACTACTGCACCACTGGGCTCCTTCCACTTTTGAGCCAAGGCAAGAATTAAGGTGTACACAAAGATTTAACTGTAAATAGGGCTGTAGAACGGAGCACCATGCACTCCTCGAGAATGGTAACGTACTTCTCCACTTGCCAGCACAGGAAGATGTCCGTGATACACCGCTAAGTCTAAAATGCAGGTTCTAAAACATCTAGCACAGACATACTCTCATTAAAAAAAAAAAACCATGAACACTTAAATCCTTCCACACTTCCTTATGCTCCGCACTGGTTTTATGTGTGATTTTATGTACGGAGTAAGCTCATCTGGAAGATGAGACAGCACAATGTTAAGTGTTTTTCTCCCGGCAGTAGGGTCACTATTGATTTTAATTCCTTCTTACTCGTCTGCATTTTCCAGTTTTTCCACTATGAAGATCTGTTATTTTTAAATTTTGTTTTAAAGATCCCAGATTACAGAGTCCTAACACTGGAGAGGAAAATGCAATCTTCTGGGGCTAAGGCATTCAGGAGGAAAATCCCCTCCTCCCCAGTGCTCAAAGGACCAGAGGTCTGACCCATAGAGGCTGTGCTCAAGGCTGCTTTGGGGCCCTCTGCAGGAAGAGGAGGCTGACACCCACCTGTGTAGATGTCCATGAAGCTGTGCAGGGCCAGACAATGCGGGTTCAGACACATCTTCACTTGGGCGGTCACCACCTGCAGCCGGCTGGCTGTCAGTAGCCAGCACTCCTGGGGCCCGGCCAGAGAGCTAGTATCAAAAAGATCACAACAAAAAAAAGGAAGGGCAATTCTTAATGCCATTCCAGGGCTCAGTGATCAATGACAAAATTCTTAAGACTTGAATGCAGTAGGCAAATGAAGGTGGTGGAGCTTGGGCTCCAAGGTTTTCTAGGTGGGAGTGATCACACAGGTTGAATCTGGTCTGTGGAACATGCTTAAAGTTAATATAACTCTCAACTTATTTATAATTTAAGCAATTCTGCTTAACCCTCAAACCCAAACACTGTGCTGGGTGGCCTAAATATAAACTAAATCCTAAACTGGTAATAAACACTTTCAGGCATTTTCAATGGCGATGATGATAGTAACTACTAATTATTATCATTATTATTTCAGCAATTGGAAAGGTAAAGGAAACCTAAGAATATCAGAGAGTAACACCTTCGAAGTTACAGCTTCGAGGTGTCTGAAGAAGGGGCATGGGGCCCAGTGGAAAGGGACAGCTAAGGCCAGAATAAATTTGGAAGGGCTGCTTACTTTTGTCCCCCTTTGAATAACGAGCTGCTACAGAGAAGGCACTGCGTGGATGGAAACTCGTAGTAATTCGACCAAGAGGTTTGCTCGATGGTGACTGTCTCCTCACTCACATTGGATAGGATGAGTCGAGAGCTGTTGAGTTCATGAATCAAGGTGAAGACCTCAGTCAGCTCTGACTCATTCTCAGGAATCTGCAGGACTTTGCGCAGTAGCTGTAGAGTGGACTGGCGCTGGATCTCCCTCTGGGCCACACTCAGGGGTTCCGTGGCACTGAGCACATCTGGGAGTGGTGAGCTCGCCTCCTGGGAAGAGTGAATGGATCACTAAGCACGCAGGGCAGAAAGGGTTTGCATCAGGTCAAAATAATGAGAAGCTGCAAGCGGCAGAGGGAGGGACCCATGACTGAGAGATGGGAAACCTTGGTTCTCGACCAGCTCAGCTAATAACTCACTGTCTGACTTAAGGTAAGTGTTTCTCTCTCTGGGACTCAGTTTCTCTATCAGTAAAATGAGAGGTTTATATATATACCTCTTGGTAATGGATTCAAGAGTCAGCTTGCGTGTATAAGGTAGGAGCTTTAGGGGATAAAACACTTGGGCTTGAGTTCTGGCTATGCCACTCAGCAGCTGTACATGTGTGACCAAACACCATTTACTTAACCTTTGTCAGCCTTAATTTCCTTATCTGTGAAATGGGGATAAAAATACTACTAATCTCACAGAGTTGTTGTATGGTTGAATGAGATACTACAAGTAAAGCACTTAGCACAGTATCTGGGGTGCAAGGGATACTCTGTGAATGGTAGTTTTGATATATACACAAATAATCTGTACTGTAAGTCCCTGTCCCAACGAACACCAAAGTATTTGTCTCTAATTCTTTGCAGCTTCCGGGTACAAGGCAACTTTATACACCCGTCAGAAGTTTCCAGAAAAAAGGTTCTAAGATGCCGATCAAAAAAATAAGTCCTTCTCAGGCAAGACCCTTTTCAAAGGAGGCTCCTCCAAAATCCCTCTCACCAATGCTGAGTTAATCATGCCCGCCTTCAGGCTCCCGGAGTGCATTCCCTTACTGCAAATTCAATGTCTCACAGTTCATAAACAACTGCCTCCTCTCTTCAGTGAGGGGAGGGTTGCTGCTTATTTATTGATTCCCAACACCAGCATGAGACCTGGCACACAAGAGATGCTGGTTCTCATTTACTGGACATATTATATACATTGCTTTGTACAACTTAATTACAATAATCTTTCAATTAATTCTGCATACCTATGATAATTCTTGTCTCACTGGGTCTTTAATAGCTTGGTCACTTATCTTTCTCCCTCACTAGACTATAAGCTTCTCAAAGGAAGGGGCCATGTCCTATTCATCTTTATATCTCCAAAGGCCTGGGCCACTGGAGGCATCAACATATGCTAGCTGAAAGAAGGAACGAATGAATGGCTACAGAAGAGCTGACTAACACTAGGCTGAGCTGTCCCTGGAAGCTGTCTGTGCCCTGTTATGGCTGTGTTGACCATGGGCTGGAAGACCACCTGGGAGGAATACCATTCTTTGACTCCAAGCCAAAGACAAAGGATGGAAAGGACCGAAGACCATTCCAGCCCAGAGATATTGTAGTCTTAGTTACAGCAGCTGAAGACAAACTGCTTAGGAAATGGATGGCCACCAGAGGGCTCCAAAGAGCAATAAGCAAATAGGCCCCTGGATTTCAGATCAGTGTTTCTTGGAAAACAAATATTTCATTCTCTCTAATGAAAAGATTCAAGGTGGGAGTATGTCTGAAGATGAGGGAAGGTCTGAAGGTGAGGGTTCTAGGAGTGGGAAGCTACCAGTCAGCCAAAGAGAGAGGCATATAAATAATAGTTGGATTTGAAATCAATTGTTAAGAGGTCCCTAGACAACTCCTGCTGGACCTGGAAAGTTAAATCACTTCATTACTAACTCCTACGAGCCTTGGTGGTGTACTGGTTAAGAGCCTGGCTGCTAACCAAAAGGCTGGCAGTTCAAATCCACCAGCCACTCCTTGGAAACCCTATGGGGCAGCAGTTCTACTCTGTCCTATAGGGTCAGTATGAGTTAGAATCAACTCGACGGCAAGGAATTTTTTTTTTTTTTTTTTTTTTAAATCATTGCTCCTAGAGCTAGAAGATAACATCCATTTCCATACTGCAAACACCACAAATAAGCCACAATGAAACAGAAGGAGAAAGGAATGCTCAGAGCATCTACCTACACAAAACTCCATTCCATCCCACAATTACTGATCAACACATTGTGTATGCAAGCTTATACCTGCCCTAAAAGAGATTATGGTCTTATAAGGGAACTAAGACAGCAGTCAAGGTAGGGTATGATCCAATACTCTGGCAAGAGGAGCACAGTAGGCACGTGGAAAATCCAGGTGAGAAAGCTCACTTCAGCAGATGGCACCCAGTAGAGAAACAGAGAACATGATGGAAGCTATGGATTCATTCTGCCTACAGACTCCCTGAAGCTCAACTCTGGGTGTTCCTGAGACCTACATGGCTCCAAGAGTAACACCCTAAGATCTAATCTACCTTGTCCATCTTGTTCCACCAATGGGGAAGCTTAAGGCTTAGAAGGGGAAGGCTTCCCATTAAGGCTCACTCCAGCCACATCTCCTAATTCTAGCCTCAATATTTTTTTCCACTAAGTGGGTTTGGTTTGGTTTTGGTTTAAGCCGTCAGTGCCCACACACTTTGAGTTCCACTTCCCATTACCACAAAAACCATAACCTCAGAACAATGCCTCAAGCACAGAAACCAAAGGTGAGATTAACTTGCCAGAAAGACCCTTCCCCATGTGCAAAGAAACCTTTAAGCTTGAAGCAGCTGTTCCCATCTTTCTAGTCCTGTCCACTCCCAAACCCCTATGTCTCCCTCCTGAAGTAACATTATTTTTGGGCTTCTTCCTGGTTCAAGGACATTCAGAAGGATCCCACTGCCTAAAGAACAAAATGCCCAGCCTGACATTCAAGACCTTCCATGATGTGGTTCTAACATGCCTTTCAGGCCTTATCTCCTCTAACACTCTGTCCTCTCTCCACCCTTACTCCTACATACACCCTCTCCTCCAGCCAAATGAACACTCACCGACTTCCTACTCTTGCTTGTCTTTGAGTACCACATGCCTTCCCCTTCCGTACAAATCCTGCCAATGTCCAGCTTCGATCTGGAATGGCCCAGGCTCAGTGTCCTGGATCTTGGCCTGTTCCACACGCCACCCCTCTCTCTACACAGCAGATCAGTAACATCTCTCTTCTTACCCTCGTCCTAGTCACTGCATGCGCTGCCACAGATGTTGCTGCTTTCCTGTTCACTTTATAAAAAACTTGCGTATGGAAATTCAGAGGACCTTTGAAAATGCCCGTTTTTCCTGGTTCTAATAATAATAAAAAAAGCTCTAAGAAGCCACGCAGAATGTGTTTCACTATGTAACTAAAAAAAAAAAAAACTAGTTTGGTCCAAGTTCAGAAAGCAGGTTTGACAAGACTGCTAAAAATAAAGCTTTATCATTAGCAGAAAAGCTTTGCAAGGAACCTGAGAGAGAGAGAGAGAGAGGGTGATCTAATCTACAAAGTCTTGGGACTGGCACCCTCTAACTATTTACTGAAAGAATAAATCAACTCAGAGTTCTTCCACCAGACTTCACAGCTAAGAAGATGCAACACTTTCATCCCTCTGTTCTTCCGAATCCTATTTTAAGGCCTGTGCTGCCATTCTCCTTGGTGAATAACCTCTTAGTCCACAGAGATTAGGGCACCTGGCTTACCCCCTCACCTTAGCAATGAGGACGCAGAGGCCTAGAAAGTAGGCATTTGCCCAGGATCAGAACCTGTAAGCTGGTTCCAGTTCCGGTGCCCTAACTACTATGATAAACTTGTTTTTCCACTAAAACAGGTGGTTAACAGAGCCCAATATCAAGGCCAGGGGTTGTGTTTGGGGAAGGAACTCACAATAACCTTGGTGGTTTTCTCAGTCCGGTCTTTGGCAAGGTTAAAACCACAACTGGGACAAATCCGTGGTTTGTGCCGGTTGGTGTAGACATAGCTACAAGATGGATTCTTGCACTTTCCCCGGCCTCTCGATGTAGCCAGGCCCAAGTCCTAAAAAAATAAGACCAACACTCAATATATCCAAGAAGATAGTAGCAACTGCAAAGCCAGATTTAGCCTAACTCTCAAACAGCCTTGAAGCAAAATCCCTTTTCTATAGTTCTTCCCTTTAATTTTAATACAGGCTGAATAATTTTGGCAAGTCCTTCCCTATCAGTAAAACAAGTGAGTTCACTCTCAAGGTCAGCAATTCAAATGCTTTCAGAGTTCAGCCACTGAGCCTTTTGTAAGAAGGAATGCTAGAGAATGTGGTGAAACAGATTTCAGTTCCTGCCTAAAGACAGAGACTTCTGGGCAACTTAATCCCAAAGTTCTGACATCTATGCTCCTAAAATAAACTACTGTACTCATCAGCTGAAGAGAAGGTCCCCGGCAGTCCCCACCAGATGGTAAACTACAGACAACGGCCACAGTTATATGTGGTAGAAGAGTTGCCTCCTTTATCCCAGAGAACTAGAGGGTGAGGGTGTGGAGGGTATGGGGAAGGTAATTAGATCACTAGAAAAGGGCACTTGACACAACTCCAGGATGTGAGACACATTCCTAGGGATCAGGCCAGAACTAGGCGTTAATCCAACATACTGTGCTGTCTTGTTCACTACTGAATCTCTAGCACAGGGCTTGACACAAAGTAGGTGCTCAATAAACATTTTAAAATGAATAATCCTTTCTGAACATGTCTGCCTTTACCAGGTGAGAATCTTTTAAGCATGTCAACCCCAAGAGTTAGTGAGATACGGAACAATACAAACTCATAAACTACTGGTATGAGTACACATTAGTGGAATCCTTTAATAGCATAATTTGATAGTAGCTAGCACAGTTAAAGATGTGCACTCTTCAACTCAGCCATTTCATTTCTAGGTATTTAGTGAAACTTTTTAAAATAATAACCCTCCAATTCCCTCCTAGCCCCTCAACACTTGGTAACCAATAATCTTTTCCCTCTATGTATTCACCTGTTCTAGACACATCATGTAAGTGGAATCATACAGTATTTGTACTTTCGTGTTTGACTTATTTCACTTAACATAACGTTGTCAGGGTTTATCCATGTCGTAGCATGTATCAGAGCTTCATTTCTCTTTATGGCTGAACAGTGTTCCATTCTGGATAGAACACATTTTGTTTATCCATTCATTTGTTGACGGACACTTGGATTGTTTCCACATTTTGGCTATCGTGAACAATGCTGCTGAGTGTACAGTATCTGTTTGAGTCCTTGCTTTCAATTCTTCTGAGTATATACCCAGAAGTGGAACTGCTGGGTCATAGGGTAATTCTCTGTTTAACTGTTTGAGGAACTGTTTTACACAGCAGCTGTACCATTTTACATTCTCATCAATGGACACATGTTCCAATTTAGCCACATCCTTGCCAATGCTTATCTGTTGTTTTTTTTTTTTTAATAACAGCCATCCCAGTAGGTGTGAAGTGGTACCTCAATGTGGTTTTGATTTGCATTTCCCTAATGACTGATGAGACTGAGCATCTTTTCATGTGCTTATTTGTGTATCTTCTCTGTAGAAATGTCTATTCAGGTCCTTTGCCTATTTTTAAACTGGTTTGTTCTTTTGTTGTTGAGTTGTAGGAATTCTTTTTATATTCTGGATATTAAATTCTTATCTGATATATGGTTTATCAGGTGAGAAATTAAAAAAATCCAGCCGCTCTCTCAAAATCTGTACATCTTCCTCAAATCAGAGAACTAGCCAAAAGGATACCTTAAGGATCAAGAGAATTGTAAAATGTTAAGAGTGACAGAAGCCCTAAGAGGATATCTATCATCAACGCAGCATTTTACAGATGGTGAAACTAAGGACTAGAAAGCAAAGACCCTTGCCACATGGCACATTAGTGGCAGAGTTAGAACCACTTTTAGACTAGGTCTTTAACCTGTCTCAGTGTTTATTCTATGGTTTCATGTTGGTTTCCCTGTAAAAGGAGAACCCCAGAGTCATACATTTGTTTACTGCGATGTTAAGTGTGTGCGGTACAATTAATTTCTTTTGTGTGTGGCCTTTCTAGCCATGGTCTTGTAACTCCTACCCAGGTGATTGTGGGATAGGGTGCTTGTCCCTACCAAGGGGATTGGTTAGTTTTACCTTAAAAGAGAGCCAATTTCTGAGCAGGGAGGAGGAGCCCACCACCACCAAGGAAGGAAGACCAGCAGGAGAGACCCAGCAGCAGGAAACAGCACGGTGGGCTTCCCAGCCCACAAAGAGAGAAAGCTGAGTGCCTTTGGAGAGAGGCCTAGGACCAGGGAGAGGTGTGCCTGGGGGCACGGTTGGGAAGAGGCTGTCCTAATGAAAGAACTATATTTTTAGTGTTCCTGAGTCTGAACTCTGTTACTTCCCTAATAAGCCCCATAATCACAGGTGAGGTCTGTGAGTTCTGTGTGGCCACTGCAATGAATTACTGAACCCAGCAAAGAAGCAGAGTGCTATGTGAGGGCTGGCTGGTGTCAGAATTAGTAAAGATGACAGAGAGAGGAGGCTTGCCTGGCCTCTGCCTCACAGGAGGCAGCCTCGTGCTGCTGACCTTGGTTCTCTTTCCCCCTTGTCGGGTTGGAGGAGGTCAGACACCTCCTCCAGACCATTTTCACCATGTGTTATGTTAAAAATAAAAGGGGAGGAAAAAGGGGAAACCCTGGTGGGAAATGCTAGGTTAAACAAAGAAACTAAGAGGCAAACCCTTTAAGTTGCCAGTATTGAATGTGACTCTGTTTCAGACAGCAGAAGTGCAACATTTCCCAAACTCATTTGTAAGAAGACGCTTTGTAGGCTAAAAGATTCAAAGACTGGTAAATGTTAAAACTGGAATGGATTCTCATCTCTGAATACTCAAGAACAATATCCTAATCTCAGCTGGCCTACAATTTATAGATCTCTCTTGGGAAAAAAGAACTTAGCCGATTCACCCGGTAGCTATCATGTGTACCAGTGACGGGCTCTTTAGCATTAGTGATCTATACCTCACCCTGCTCTCACCACCAACTAGCCCTCCCCTAATGTAGCCTCAACCACAAAATCAAAACACCTCTGTATCAATCCACCACCTGGCCATATACTTACCAGTGTGACAGTACAGCTGTATTTATACGGAGGAAACATATCAGGCTTGACCTCTACAACTTTCACCTGAGATGTCCTGTGGGACGGGCCATTTGGTAGCTGTGAATCAGAACAAACTATTTAGTGTTTCTGAACCTCAGCCTAATTTCTCAGGTCCTGTGTCCTGCAACAGCTTGAGGAAATCGTTTCCAGGGGAATTTTGAAAGAGATATGCTTCAAATGAGTCTTCTGGGCTGCCAGCCAGCAGTCACCTAGCTCACCAAAGGTTGAGTGTCACTTTCAAGTCCAGAGGCTGCAAACTCTTCTGTGCAGCATCTAATACCATAAATTAGAAACACTATGGACTGGATTTACAAACTGTCATCAAGTGATAAAAGCACATGATAGATATACATACAAATCTATGGTTGAATAACAGTGGCACAGAAAAAAGTCTCAAAGACTTCACTAAAATGCTGGGGTGAGAGGGAGATATAGTTGTTTTCTCTCCTTTCACCACTGTCTGTAAAATTTTCAAATATATGAAAAATGAGCAAAAGATAAAGGAAGTATACTAAAATAAAAGTAATTATTTTGTAATTCTGAATTTAAGTTGATTTTCAGAATATAAGATTTTATGTAACTGTTATTGGTTTAAGACTAGTGAATAGGCTTGTAGCTTTTAACAAAAACCTAAAGGGCCAATCAAAAGAAGCCATTTACAGAGAAGACTGGGAGTTTATACAAGTGACAAAGTAGCACACGGGAAGTAAATCTATGGACTGGAAATCTACAAGGCTGCTGAAGCTGACTCAGTGCGTTCCTTTTATACTGCGAGATCACACATGCACCCAGAACTGCCACCACATCTGGCTGACAAACGGAACAGCTCTCAAGTAAAAGCAGCTGGCATTCTTGTCAGGGAAAATCGAGAGCTTTCAAACAAAGGAACTTACCTCACAAGGCACATGGCAGGGGGGACAGCAGATTGATTGTCCCACAACTTAATCTTTGGCAGTGTTTTTAAAAAAGAGGGTCAAAACTCAATGAGGGGTCATAAAATTAATTTAACAAGCTGAAGCCAGCATTCTGCAAATAGAAACGGAAACCCTAAAATGACTGCATATAATAAGGGAAAAAATGCATTAAGTGTTTGATGTGCATATATATGTATACATATGTTCACTGGACTATGATATAAAAATGTGCTTGTTACTGAGGGTCAGGTCATTGTCAAAAAAGTCTGCAAAAAACCCGTCTAAGAAATTTTGACCATAACTACTCTAGCCACATATGACAAAGGATCTAAAGTAAATAATTATGAATGTGCCTGAAGTTATGGATACTTCCTAGACACAACCATAGGATTGTTGTACTGGGTTTGAGGGCTTAGAACCATAGTCCCATGTGGCAACTCAGTCAACTGGCATAATATGGTCCATAAAGACAACGTTCTATGTCCTAGTTTGGTGAGTAGTGTCTGGGGTCTTAAAAGCTCGTATGCAGCCATCTAGGATACAACTACTGGTCTCTACTCATCTGGAGCTAAAGAGAAAGAAGGAAACCAAAGACTCAGAGAAGAAACTAGTCTACAGGACCAATGGCCTACATGAACAACAACATCATCTACCTTGAGACCAGAAGAACTAGATGGTGCCTGGCTACCACTACCAACCATTCCAACCAGGGACCCAATAGAAGGTCCTGGATGGAATGGAGAAAAATGTAGAACAAAACTCAAATTCCTAAAATAGGCCAGACTTGCTGGACCAGTAGAGACTAGAGGAACCCCCAAAACTATCACCCTGTGATACCCTTTAAATCTGGAACTGAAACCACTCCTGGAGGTCACTTATCAGCCAAAGGACAGAGTGGCTCATAAAATAAGTACCACCTGTGAGTACTGTGCTCCTCTAAACAATCATCTAAATGAGACCTAACGTCAACATTTACCCTAGACCAAAGATGAGAAGGTAAAGGGGGGACAAGGAAGCTAGATTAATGGAAACAGAACAACCAGAACAGAATTAATGAGAATGCTGACACATTGTGAAAAGTGTAACCAATGTCATTGAATAATATGTATAGAAATTGTCCAACGAGAACCTAATCTGGTATATAAATTTTCTCCAAATCACAATATTTAAAAAAAAAAAAAAGAACGAATGTGCTTGAATACATGAAACTTTGACACACGAGACTGTCAACAGTAGTTCATTTTGGGAAGCAGGATCATGAGGACTTACTTTCTTACTGCTTTACCCAAATTTCCCATATTTCCACAACAATCACGCATTCATTTTTAAAAGAGGGCTAAAGGGGAATCTTGGTGGCGCAATGGTTAAGTGCCCAGCTTAACCAGTGGCTTCACCAGAGAGAAGACCTGACATTCTGCTTGCATAAAGACTATTGCCTAGGAAACCCGATAAGGCAGTTCTGTTCTGTCCTAAAGGGTCACTATGAGTCAGAATTGACTTGATGGCACACAAGAACAATACCAACAAAGAGGTGTGCATGACAACTAAATCCATTATCTGATCCTAGACTGGATTCTGTACTGAAGCGGCGGAATGCTATACGGGACATAACTGGGTAAAACTGACAAAACTGGAAAACAAGATGATGGATTAAGGTGCTGTGTCATTGTGTCAGTGAGAGCACATCCCCATTCTTAGGAAATACACACTGAAGCATTAACAAGTAAAGGGCCATATAACTTTCTCTCAAATTATGTATATTTTACATGTGTGCAGGTACGTGGACACATGGACACACACACGGCAAACAGGGAGCAAGCGTGAGAACAAATGATAAAGCAAAATGGGTTAATATGTTAACAACAGGCTACTCTGGGTAAAGAGTATTTAGGTGTTCTTTGTACTATTTTTATTCTTGCAACTTTTGGGATAAATCTTAAGTGATTTCTAAACAAAAAGTTTAAAAACACGTATTCATTTTATAATAAAAAAAAGAAATTACTTAAAAAATAATAGAGTTCAACAGCAAGTTTTGAAGATGCTGCCCAAAGGAAAAAACAGTTCTGGAAGTGGGAGGGGACGGGAGAGAACAGTCTCTGGGAGTGACAGTGCTGACAAGAAGGCTCAGTGTCCCAAGGGTGGCAGCAATGCAGTAAAGGTCAGATATATTCTAGGCAAAGAATGCAGCAGAATCATGGGAGCCACAGAAAAGTTAAAAGTCTGAAACTGGAGTCAATGAAGCGGATGCACGATATAGTGACGATAAAGCCAGGCAAGGGGGAGGCTTGGGTTGGATGATCAGAGGGTCCGTGGTAGGACCGTTTCAAGATGCAGCATCTGCCTGGCCTGTGAGCGGACTGGACAAGCCTATATTTATAGACCTTCCAGTTAAGACAAAATTTAGGTATCATATTATTACGGTTAAAGGGAAAAAATAAAATCATGAAAGACTGAATAAATTTTATACATTTTATCTCTTAAAAAAAAAAAAGATGAATCATTCATGGTAAACCACCTCTCAGAGATGTGCCAGCATAAGAGTTAGAGTCTGTCTTTTGCCTACGGCTTTAATATGCTAAATGGAAGGCCTGTTCTCAGAAAGCTCCTCAGACAGCTCCCATGGCCTTACCTTCACCTCACCGGTGCTAGACGGCTGTTGGATGGGCTGGCCCAGTTGTTTCAGTGTGCTTGGCTTCAGACCACAAGTCCTCACAGAGGAAGTCTTATCTGAGATAACCAGGAGCAAAACTGGTGACTTAAGTGCATTCTGAGCCTCCCAGGTCCCGCATCCCCATTCTCACCCCCATCCCTGCCCCCGTCCTATCACATGGCCCCTCTTCCCGGGTGTGTTCCAGCCATTACCACTCAGGGGAAAGGCCTGCTTGGCCCTGGGCAGTCCCACGCTGCTACCTCGCCCCACACTAGCTGGGGCTGGGAGAATTGCTCTCATGGGTCTTGCTGCAGCCAGTAATGAGGGCTTGCTCCGTGTTCTGCCTTTAAGCTCTGGGGCTCTGGGCCCAGTGGTGAGGTCACCTCTGAAAAAAACAAAAAGGGAAGTCTCCTGGAAATCCTGGACCAAGGGGAAGAAAAGCAAAGTGTAATCTCCAAATAGTACTTTGTGAGAGGATGGCTTACTGGTTAAATGGCCAAACTCTGGAATAAGACCAAGTAATTTCTAACTGTGTAGTCTTAGACAAGTAATTTCACTGTTCTGTTAGCCTTAAGTTCCTAATATATAAAATGAGATGGTAATAACCTGTATTTCATGGGGTTGTTATGAAGATAAAATCAAAGTGCAAAACAGTGCCTACAATGTATAATGCCAACAGCTATTTTTGTAGTTATAACATTTAACCTGCTTCTAATCAGAGCAATTACTTAAAGAGTACCAGTCTCTGACATGAGGGTGGCTTACAGACTCTAAGGGACAGGTACCATGTTTTCTTCACCTCTGTAGTTCCAATACTGAGCCAGAGGGCCTACACCATAAAAGACCTGAATAAGCATTTGCTAAAGTGACTAAACTTACCCAAACAAAAAGGTGTAAAGTACACAGCTTCATTCTTTAGGGATACAGAACCAACTCTAAAGCATATTGTTTAAAAACAAAAACAAAACACTGAGATGCAAAAGTATGTATGTTATCCTATCATTTGTGTAGAAAAGTGGGAAAAAGTACATACATACACATATACGTGAGCATGTGTGTAGTTTATATCTGCTTACCTATGCCTAAAAGTATCTCTAGAAACATAGAAAGTTGAGAATATTTATTGTCTCTGGAAAATGGAAATGGATGACTGAACCATGTGAATATATTACCTATTCGACAATAAATAAAAATCACGCTTCCTCTAGATTTGACAATTAAAAGTGTCTCCAAGCACTGCCCAATATCCCCGGGAGCAAAATTGTTTCCAGTTGAGAACCACTGATAAAAGCAAATAAGGGCCTTCAGTTACAAGAACACAATTGCCTCTGGTAAGGGGCTATCTGTTGAATCCAGTTCCCTCAAGGAGGAAAAGGGGGAATAAAATAAGACAGCCCACACTTACTGACCTCCTCCTATTTGCAAAGCTCTGGTCTATGTACTTTACACACCATCTTTCTTCCTCAATCAGCCGGGGTGGACAGAATTTTTAAATTCCCAACTCAAGATTGTTCAGGGGAGAAAAGTGAAATCAAGAGGCGTGAAGTGACTATGCTCAAGGTCCAAGAGAAGAGAGTCACAGCTAGAAATGAGTTCTCTGACCAATAGGCCAGGACTCTATCTTGTCGTTTGTTGTTAGGTGCTGTCGAGTTGGTTCCGACTCATAGCGACCCTACGTATACCAGAAGGAAACACTGCTCGGTCCTGCGCCATCCCAACAATTGTTGCTACGCTTGAGCCTGAGGCAGGCAGCCCGGGAGCCCAACCCTTCTAAGAGACACCTACTCTGACTTATCCTCCTACACTGAGCAAAATAAGCTGCCCTTTCTTCTGAAAGTGCCCTTGACAAGATAACCACAGAACAGCTATAGATTGCCTCACCTCCTGAGTGGAGACTTAACACCCTAATGAAGAAAAATTCATCCCTTCCTCTACCCTGGGGGGATCAAAACCTTGTCTAAAGAAAATGCGTAGTCATCCCCAAGCTCTGAGTGCCTGCAATGAAGGTCAATCCTGAGTATTTATGATGAATTTGCATTTCCTTGTCTGCTCTTTATAAAAGCCCATCTCCCCAAGCTGCCTGCGAGCAGAGCAGTCTTGGGGGCAGCAGCCCCCACTGCTCCTTTCCTTGGCGTTTTTCTGATCTTCCACCTCGGCCTCTTGCTTACTGGCTGTTAACAAGTCATGTGGAGTAAAACCTGGGGTTTTCACTCAGCAACGAGCCCACTGTTGCAGCCACTGGGTTGGTCTATCTTTCAATGACCCGCTATTTTACCAAGCTCGATATACTTCTCCAGTGACTGATTCCTCCTGACAACGTGTCCTAAGTATGTCAGATGTAGTCTCACCATTCTTGCTTCTTAGGAGCATTCTGGTTGTACTTCCTCCAAAACAGATTTATTCATTCTTTTGGCAGTCCACGTTATATTCAATATTCTTCGCCAGCACCACAATTCAAAGACATCGATTCTTCTTCAGTCTTCCTCATTCATTGTCCAGCTTTCGCACACATATGAAGCGACGGAAAACACTATGGCTTGGGTCAGGTGCGCCTCAGGCCTCAAGGTGACATTTTTGCTTTTTAACACTTTAAAGAGACATCTCTTGCAGCTGATTTGCCCAATGCAATGGGTCTTTTGATTCCTTGACTGCTGCTTCCATGGGTGTTGATTGTGGATCCAAGTAAAATGAAATCCTTGACAATCTCAATCTTTTCTCTGTTTATCATGATGGTGCTTATTTCTACAGGGTGCCTTATTAAGGCTTCTCTTTCCAAATCCAGTATCCAGTATTGGTAACTCATGGTTTGTAACACTGCCCACAGCCTGTACCAACAAGACCCTACTAACAGCTTTAGGGAGAATAAAAAGGAAAGATGTATAGGGATTTGACAATAGGGCATGGCTAGCAGAGTGTGGAAGGAAAGGCAAATCATTTCATGTCTCTAAACCTTAGTTTCTGTATCTCTAACATGAGAACTATTAGCTGGGCTCTACTCAGGGATGCTGAAAGAACACGGGGTAAAACAAACATGGGGTATTTCTAAGCTGCTATTCTAAATATAGACATAAGCACATTAGCTTACCCTGGAGGTTTTTTGGAAGAAGGGAGTAAACTGGAAGTGCTGGTTCCCTCAGCTGGTGGTGGTATGTCTGATCCAGGGCTGTCATTCTCAGTTGTCCCCAGGCTGACCTCAGGCTGCACACTACTCTTGACGACCGGCGTCTTAGTGACTGCTGTGCCACGATTCCCAGGAACTTCCTTGACCAAAACATGGGCATCTGAGATGATCACTTCCTCCCATTCATTCTCCTCACCCGATTCTCTTAGAGGAGCTATACTTAGGAGCTGGCTTACGGCTTCCGAGTTCTCCAGTGTCAGCTTGGAGGCATTCTCCTTAGGGGAATTCGGCTCAGAAATGATAGGCTGCTGATTTCTTTTAATCACAGAGCCTTTGGAAGAAACACCAGAAGTCAACTCCACTTTGACTTTGGCTGGCTTCTCCTAGAAAAAATAAGAATATCTATATGCATATTGCATTTTATAGTTGGCAACACGTTCACAAATATGTGCTCATTTGATGCTCACAACAATAATGTACCGGCAACAGATAAGGAAATTGAGGCCTGGAGAGAGGAAGAGCTGAACTTAAGGTCCCAAGGGCTAAAACTGGCTTGAGTCTAAGTCTTCTGACTCCAGGTGCCTTTCACTAATAGTAAAGAACACCTGGGTTAGGACAAAGCTCTTTATCACCCTAACAAATTTCTTACTGATATGCCTCATTAGGTTTCATCAAATGAATGTTGGCATTTTTTAGTTTGACCTTTAATTGCTCAAAGCCTATTTCTCTATATCAAGAAAGAAGTCGACATATTGCCATATGGGCTTATAAGTCCTAAGTTGTTTACCTTGGCATTCCCTTTAGAAGACTCATTTAGCCCCAATCTCAAGTGAATAGACTCAAAGCTTCCAAACTCCTTGGAGAAAACCCTACCTTGTGTCCCAAATTCCTTCAGGTAAGTCTTAAAACATATGTGACAATAGGTATGCCACAACCTTCTCAGTGGGTCGAATTAACTCATCAATATTAATTATAAACTAGAAACATTCAAACTCACTATAAATAGCAACTGCTATCTCAGATAAATCTACTTTCAAAAATTCCTTGGTACTTTAGCTTTCATCTAATCAGCTATGGAAATAATACATAGATAGATGCACTTAAATAAAAAAAAAAATCTTTTTTTAAAGCAGTGGTGGTCCCTGGAATAGGTCTAAACCCAAAAACCCAGTGCCATCAAGTCGATTCCGACTCAAAGCGACACTACAGGACAGAGTCAGAAAGGTTTTTTCTTCCATGTGTATAGTGAAAGACACCATACAATGAGATAAAAAAAAAAAAAAAAATTTTTTTTTTTTAATAAAAGCTGGGTTCCATCCAGGCTCAGCTCTACTCCTAGTTCTGTGATCATCTTCCCATTATGAATAAGAGAGGGTTGGGTTCCCATTGTCAGGAGCACTGGCATATTTTGGGTGGCTGAATTTTTCACTGTGTAGGACTTCCCTGTACAGCAGTGAAAGTTTAGCATCTGTGGCCAATGCTACTAAATATCAATAGTACCTCCCAGTTACTGACTAACAAAAACTCCTCTATTTCCAAAGCCTCCCCCTGCCCGCTCTCCAGCAGCCTACTGCTCCTGGTTAGGAACCAATGACAGATGACCTTTAAGAGATCTCCAGTAAAGCATCCTCAGATTCTGATATACAACAGCTCATGAAGACATGAGTAAATATGGAGAAAAATTCCAAGTAAATCACACAGAGCTTATTTATTGCAGGAGAGAGAAAAGTCAGCAAAAAAACAGGAGATGAACTAAACTAACCCCTGAAACGACATCTTCGAGCAGAACACTGCCTTCTAAGCAGGCTATTTTAGATAAAAGCTGTTTGCAGGAAAATTGGGTAATTTAAGCAACCAGAACAGAAAACGCTACAGGGTGACCTCACATTTCCTTAACTCAGCCTACCATTTTTAGATGTTACTTCCGTTCAAGATGGAAGGCAAATACTACCAGGCTCTGCCTGCTCAGAGACCTCAATTACCACCATCAGAGACCCCATAAGAATGAAGCTTTGAGCTAAAGAGCCTTATACGCCACCTTTTGTTCCATCCAACTCATTGGGAATTGTGCCACACGTTTCTTGGGTTAATTTTAGCCAGTATGAATGCTAGAACAATGCAAAAAAAGGTGAGTCACTTCCTGAATGGCATGAACACATTAGCAGCTTTTAGAAACTATTTATACTTGCTGCTTCAAAAATCAGAATTCAAGAAATCTTAGACTCTTTAAACAGCACAGCAATGCCTGAGAAGTGTAGTTTAATAGAAAAGGCATCGGTGCAGTGTGAACTCAGCAAGTCACTTCTCTTAAATCTATTTTCCCCCAGCTGGAAACTTCAAGAGTTGAACTAGATGATCTACAACGTCATATATCTCTCTAAAATTCTAGGTGCACTGATGCTAAAATATTACCTTGTTTTCCTCACTTATTCATTGTGTTTTTATGAGATTTAGAAATCACATTATCTACTCTTTACATAATAATTCTTGCAACAAAAACCTGAGGGAAAGCAAAAATCTGAATAAGTCAAGATGGAGAGCAAGTACCTAAGGGAAAAAAAAAGTTTTCATGCCGTAAGCTGGATCTCAGGAAGAGAACCATGGCTCAAAAGTTACTTCAATCAAAGGGGGGGAAAAGACATTAGATGAAAAAGAAAATAAAGCCAAAGTAAAAACAACCTGAAGGGAAGACAAGCTCACCGTGATATTTAGCCACTTATTAGCACAAGAAATAAGGTCATTTGACAGGCCTGCTGTATACTAGGAAGAGGGCGCCTAGGTGGATCCCAATTACTACCCAATTCAATCTCCCTACTGCAGCCTGGAGTACATTTTTTTTGAGAATTACAGTGGGAATAAACCGAATGGGTTCACAGAGGTACACCAGGCACCAGAGAAGGTGGGCACAAGAAACCTGAAAAAACTCCCCTAAGAGACATTGGCACTAGGTCCTTCCGGACTCATGAAATGATAACACTAACAGCAACAGTAGAGTTAATAATTATACTGCTTCCAATAATAATGATAGCAGCATTTACTGAGGATTTAATATTTACCAAGAACTGTGACATTCACTTTATGTAGATAATCTCATTTGACCCCTCCAACAATCCTAATGACATAGGTACTAACATTACCTTCCACTTATAGATGAGAGGAAACCTAAACCAAGGAATGGCCATGGAGGATGACTTGCTCAAGGTTACATACCTAAAGACTTGGGAAGCAGGGATTTGAACTGAGGAACTGATTCCAGAATCACACTTTTTTTTTTTTTAAACCTTTTTTTAGCTTTTGCGTCTTGTACCTTTGAGCTGATCCTGACTCATGGCAACCCTATGTATTACAGAGTAGAAATGCTCCATAGCGTTTTCTTTTATAGAAGCAGATTGCCAGGTCTTTTCTTCCATGGTGCCACTGGACGGGTTCAAACCACTAACCTTCAGATCAGTAGTTGCGCACAAACCTTTTGCGTACCAGAGACCCTCAGAAACATTTTCTTAATTATTAGTCAATTCTGTTACTCTTGAACTTCAACACTATCCAGAAGGCAAAAGTCACCACTCTAGTACTTCTCAAAGAGATATTTTGTGGAAACTGCCCCAGAGAAATTTAGTAAGTATGCTGCTATGCAAATTTTCTCTACACAAAAAGTTTAGACAATGCTGACGAGACAAATTCATTTCTCACCTAAGCTATTTTCACAAAAACAATGCCTTCTCCTTCCTTTTCTACCTATCTAAAGTCTATTAATCCTTCAAGACCCAACTCCTCTATAAAACCTTTGTTGACCATTCCAGTCCTTATAAACGCCTCTCCTCTATGAACTAACTTCAGAATTTACTGCCTGTTCTACTCATTTTGACCCTAAGTAATTCACAGTCTCATATAAAAAAGTTAGCAAAAATATGTATTTTATCCAGTCAGTGCCAAGCACACAATAGGTGACAAAGACCTGCGTTGACCTGAACTTCAGAGACATGGTTGTGATGCTCCTTTATTTAATGTGTATCTCCAATGGACAAGGGCTGTGGAGGATGCAAAGGTAATGAAGGCGCTCACAATGTGACATACACAGACACCAGTGCTAGATGGTGATGACTGCTAAATAAAGGCATGGGTGTTACAGTCACATATATAGCGAAAGCCATTCATTCTGCCCTGAGGGAACCTAGGGATGTATCATGGAAGAAGCGGTGTTAACAATGAGCCATGAACCATGGTTATGCATTCACATCAGACATAAAAGGGAACAATCATCTAGCTTGGCTATAGGAGATACACAGACAAAATCTTTCCAAATCTGCAAAGTTAGATTATGGAAGGCCTTAAATATCAGGTCAAGGACTTCCACTAAGGATTAAGAAGATGTGAGCTATGCATCTGAATGATAACTTTAATAATAACAGGAAATGCATAAATTAAAATGGTGTTGTCATTCATAGGAAATTATGAATTAGAATGTTTCTGAAGAATCCTGAATGGCATGATTCGTTAAATGAAAAACAAACAAAAAGAAGCAAGATACAGAACTTGTATATTAAAAGAGAAAAGAATGGAAGAAAGTTATAAGTCCTTGACTTATATCCAAGATTCAACAAATTGCACTTATGACCATCCTTTATTCTTTTTCACATATTACCATCAGTAACATGTACTACCTACAACACTGCAGTGTCTAATTTCCTGATGTATCATTCTCAGATGTTCAATTTTATGATTTACTGTTCAAAACACTGCCACATAGTAGGCTATGGCCTGGTCTACAGTGCAGCTGGTGTCGGTGTCTGGAGTCGTAATGGATAGAAAATTGAGCAACATTCAACTCTAACAACACACAACAACTGAACTGCATGCGTGCCTGACAGCTGTTAAGACTCCAACTTCACTGTTATGAAACTGACACCAACTTCATTGTAGACTAGGCCTGCGGCATGATCTTACTCAGCATTTTGTACCATAAAAAGCATCAGTTGTTAACTAGAAGCTGAGTTGTTCAAGTTTCTCTAACTGTAACACCTGCAGTGCTCATACCCCCAACAATACAGGTAGCAAAAGGAGCCATGCCACTGAATGTTCTAATCCAAAAAAGAAGGCAAGGAAGGTTCTAGACGTGGAATATAACGATGAAGATCATTAAGACCTATGATAATGGAAAGAAAGTCAGCAAAACAGCATGTGAGGAAGGGCCATCTCATTCAACCATTTCGACAATTATTAAAGATAGGAACAGGATTTTGGAGGCAGTTAAAGGAGGAGTGACATAAATTCAACAACTTTAACAAAGAGGAGGCAAGGCCAATCCACGAGGTAGAGAAGCCGCTGATGATTTGGACAGAAGACCAAATTCAGAGTATTCCTATGAGTCATGATTCAAACAATAGCAGGTAGCCTTTTTGAGAACCTAAAGGAACAGAAAGGAGAAAACTACCATGTGTACTTTAACGCCAGCAAGGGGTGGATTCATCACTTCAAATGCAGATTTGGCTTACTTAACATGCGTATAACTTGGTGAAGTAGTAAGCTCCTATGTTGAAGCTACTGAAAACTTCTTCAGTGAGCTGGACAAGATGGAAGAGGAAGGAGAGAAGTTGTCAGTAAACTGTACAGTGAACGCATTAGCTGGAGTTTTTTCTAAACTAAACCAGGAGCTTATGGACCCAAATGCTGCTTTGCTGAATTCGACAGGTGAATTTGGGATGCAGCGAGATGTTACTGTGAAATATATGAAGAAGAAAAGGGCCATACAAACAACTCTCACTAATTTTCTGACTAGAAACATCATTCCCATTCCCAGGATAATCCAGATGCTCCAAAACCTTCCATAGATGGAGTTACTACCACAGATGACAAAATTCCAAAGTCATCCAACTCTTCTTCATCACTAAATTTTTATGAGCTATGTATTTATGTATACATGAAAATATACCTGTAAGTTTATATGTAATGCTTCCAAGCCCAAAGGACATAAAGATCAGATTTAAAAAGATACTGAAAATAAGAGGCAACAATAATGGGAAAAAAAAAATGAGGTATTAGATTCACATCAGAACTGACTTACGACAAAGTCATCAGAATGGAACTCAGTTATAAGCTGGGGGCTACCTGTACACCAAAATGTTAACTAATAATGAACAGTTTTTCTTTGAAGGTCTAAGATTACAGATGACATTTTTTCTATTTTTCTTTTTTTTTTGAAACAAATCATCTACAATAAAAAGGGCTTATTTACATAGTCGGGAAGTAAAAGTAAATATTAATATTTTTTAAGTCATCTGTTCTTAAGAGCAAAAGGAAGCGTACTTTGTGGGGCTTCCAAGTTAGCAATGACCAATGGACCTTACCTTTGGGATCCACTTCCCTCCTAGGAAGTTACCACATGTAGGGCACTTAGGTGGTTTGTGCCTGGTGACATATGTAAAGGAGCAACCTGGGCTGGTGCAAGTCCCATGGCCCCGGCGGGTATATGTAGTTGTCTGTAACGGAAAGAGCAGGTCACAATCAACACTACAGTCCAACCACTCCTAGACTCTGATGATCATTATAACCACAATAATGCCAGGAGGACACCAGCTTGTAAAGGATAGCCAATTCATGGTATAAAAAGCCAGAGTTGGAAAGATCCTAAGATACAACTAGTTCACTATTTAGAAATGGAGCAACTGAATTCAGAGTGAGGTACCACATAGTGCTAAATACTTTGCCAATGTATCATTTAATAATCTCAGCAATGTTATGATATAGGTGTTATTACTACTGAGGTTCAGAGAGGTTAAATGCTTTGCCTCAAATCAAATGGTGACTCAAGAGCAGAACCAGACCTAAAACCCTGATCTCTCTGATTCTTGGCCCAAGATTCCCTCTATACACCCAGCTGTACCCTCTGGCTCTGAACGTTTCCAAGAATTTGTTTCATCTTCATCCTTGATAGTCAGACATCAGAGAACCTAGGACCTAGGTTTCCAAGATGTAAAAATAGACCCATAGTCACTGTAAAAATGAGTCAGAAATCTGAAAGTAGAAACCAAGTACTCTGACACTCAAGAGAATTATTTGCATAAAAACAATATATTCCACCATCAGCTCTCACCATCTCCACTGATACCCTTTTGAGCAGAATGTACTACAATGGGTTATTACAATTCAACTATAGATAGAAATTACTCATTCACTAGCCATGCTCCATTTCTAGATTAATGCTGGGAAAAAAATATTTCCCTGTCAAATTTGTGCTATCACTTGTGAATGTTTACTCAGCTATTAATCCCAGCTTCCCTAGCTTGGCCAAAACCACAAACCCCTCTCTTGGGGAAACACCAAGCTGCCACTAGGCAACCTCAGCCTGGAACCATAGAGAAAAGGTGATTATGGTAGCAGTACCAAGTCACAAATGAGTGTGAAGTGGTGTGGCACCATGGGAAGACACCAAGCTTTGGGTTCCAGCTTTGCCACTGACACATGGAATGATCTGAGGGTAAGTCACCTTAGCTGTTGCTCTTGGGTGCTGGGTTTCCTCCTCTGTAAAACGGACACATCACCTGCCGGTGCTATTTCATGGGTGTGTCTTGGGGGCAAATAAGGTAAGAAATGAGGAAATGTATCCCTGAGTAAATTCTACAGGTTTGTGAGGGAATATTACTATTGGGATATAATTACATCTTTATCATTTCTCAGATTGTGGTCCAATACAGACTCTTCATCTTGAACACCCCCAGAAAGTAGCGTAAAAATTTAAGTTAGGCTAATTAAATTATGATGAACTTGGAAATACTCCTAAACAATAGCTGAAAAAAAAAATGGCTTTAGAAAAATACACTAGGTGTTTAAGGTTGATGTTTTAGTCCTAAATATTATTCACGTAACACTTTTGTAGAGGAGCTTGTCTGCCACTCACCAGAGCATGGGAAAGAGCAGTAATTATCAGGACAACAAGGGTTCAAGAGAAATAAGCTGTTTCTCCATGGATCAGATTATAGCAGGTGTTCCTAGTCATGACACTACAGCTTTCTCATCTAAGGATATATTACTTATCCATAGAAGAGGCTTTAGAAGATCAGACTGTGATAAATTAAAGATGAATACTATTAACCCTAAAGAAACAACCAAAGTTAATAGCTAATAAGCCAATAAAGAGGGTAAAATGGAATCATAAAAAATACTCAAAATTCAAAAGAGAACAGAATAAACAGATGAGACACATAGAAAACAAACACTAAGATGACAGATCTAAACCTAACCACGTCAATAATCACATTAAATATATACCATCTACCCCAATTAAAAGGTAGCGATTGTCAGATGGGCCTTGCTTTTATATCTAAACTACACGCTGCCTTCAAAAAAAGCACATTAAATACAAAAATATAAATAGGTCAAAAGTAAAGGATGAGAAAGATAAACACTGCTAGTAACAATAACCAAAAGAAAGCTAAATTATATTAATATCAGACAAAATAAATTTCATAGCAAAGAATATTTACAAAGATACGGAAGGTCTTTTCATTACAATTAAGGGGTCAATTCATCGAGAGGACAAAATAATCTGAAATGTTTATACACTTAACGCAGCTTCAAAATATATGACACAAAAACTAATAGAACTGCAAGAAGAAATAGAGAAATTTACAATTATAGCTGGAGACTTCAATATCATCTCTCAATAAATGATAGAACAAGTAGAAAGAAAATCAGTAACAACATAAAGGAGTTGAACAACACTATAAACTTGGCCTAACTGACATTTATGGAACACTCCACCCAACAGCAGAATACACACTCTTTCAAGTACACATGGAGTACTTATCAAGACAGACCATATCCTGGACCATAAAAGAAGTCTCAATAAATGTAAAAGATTTAGGTGTTGACGAACCAACAAAGTTCTGACCACAATGGAATTAAATCAGAAATCAATAAGAGAAAGGTATCTGGAAAATCTCCAAGTATTTGGAAAGTAAATAATACACTTCTAAATAACTTGAGGGTCAAGAAAGAAATCAAGAGGGAAATTACAAAGTATTTTGAATGAAAACAACATATAAGCATTTGTGGGCAAAGCCATTAAAGCAATGGTTAGGGGGAAATGTATGGCACTAAGCACTTCTGTTAGAGAAGAAAGGCCGCAAATCAATGATGTCAGCTTCTACCTTAAGAAACTAGGAAGAGAAAATTAAATGCAAAATAAGCAGAAGGGAAATAATAAATATCAAGGCATAAATCAATCAAACAGAAAAACCCTGTAGAGAAAATCAATGGAACAAAAGGCTGGTTCTTTGAGAAGATCAATAAACCTGATAACTTTCTAGCCAGGATTATAAGGAAGGAAAGAAAGAAGGCCCAACTTACCAATATCAGGAACAACAGAAGTGAAATCACTACAGGCTGTACAGATACTAAAATGATAATAAGGCAATATTATGAAGAACATAACTCAATAAATTCGTCAACTTAGACGAAATGGACAAATTTTTTGAAAGACAAACAGCAAAGCTCACTCAAAAACAGATTATTGGAATAGTTCTTTATCTATTAAGGAAATTGATTCTGCAGTTAAAAATCTTCCTACAAAGAAAATTCCAGGCCCAGATGACTTCAACGTGTAAGGAAAAAATAATGCCAACTCTACACAAACTATTCCAGAAAATGAAGAGGAGGAAATACTTCCCAATGCATTCTATAAGACACGCATTACTGCAACACTAAAGGCAGGTAAAAACAGTACAAGAAAATAAAATTAGAGACCAATAACCCTCAGGAACGTAGATGCGAAAATTCTGAACAAAATTTTAGCAAATCAAATTCAACAAGAGAGACCAAGTGGGGTTTATCCCAAAATACAAGGTTGGTTTAACATTTTAAAAACAATTTAACATCTGAAAAACAATCAATAATATTCACCATATTAACAAGCTAAAAAAGAAAAGCCCTATGATCATCTCAAGAGACAGAGAAAAAATATTTAACAAAATCCAACATCCATTCTTGATAAAAGCTCCAAGCACACAAGGAAAACAGAACTTCCTAAATCTGTAAAGGTCATCTATGGAAAACTACATGTAACATCATACTTAATGGTAAAAGATTAAATGCTTTCCTCCAAAGATAAGGAACAGGACAAAGATGTCTGCTCTCACCACTTCTATTCAACAAAGGCAAGAAAAAGAAATAAAAGGAATCCAAATTGGAAAGTGAGAACTAAAACTGTCTTTATTTGCAAATAACATGATCATCTATGCAGAAAATCCAATAGAATCTACAAAAGGTCTACCAGATTAGAGAAGAGTTGACACCAATTCCAAACTATTCCAGTTCATAAAAAAAAGAAAGAATATCACCTAATTAATTCTATGAAGCCAGTATAACCCTGATACCAAAGCCAGGCAAAGCTACTACCAAAAAAAAAAAAAAAAAAAATACAGATCAATTATCTCTCATGAATAAAGACGCAAAAATTCTCAGCAAAATTCTAGCCAACAGAAAGGGTCACATAAACCAGAGACTCCATCAGCCTGAAACCAGAAGAACTAGATGGTGCCCGGCTATAACCAACGACTGCCCTGACAGGGAACACAAAACAGATTCCCTGATGGAGGAGAACAGTGGGATGCAAATCATAAATTCTCATAAAAAGACCAGACTTAATGGTCTGACTGAGACTAGACGGACCCCAGAGGTCATGGTCCCCGGACTGTCTGTTAGCCCAAGACTGGAACCATTCCCGAAGCCAACTCTTCCGACAGGGATTGGGCTGGACTGTAGGACAGAAAATGATACTGGTGAAGAGCGAGTTTCTTGGCTCAAGTAGACACATGAGACTATGCGGGCAGCTCCTGTCTGAAGGGGAGATGAGAAGCTGAGGGGGACAGAATCCGGCCAAATGGACACAGGGAACAGCAGGTTGGAGAAGAGAAGTGTGCTGTCTCACTAGGGGGAGAGCAGCTAGGAGTACACAGCAAGGTGTGTATAAGTTTTCGTACGAGAGACTGACTTGATTTGTAAACTTTCGCTTAAAGCACATTAAAAAAAAAAAAAAAATATATATATATATATATAGCTAACAGAATACAACACCCTGTCAAAAAAATAAATCATGATCAGCTGGGATTCATACCAGGGATGCAAGGGTGGTTCAGCATTAGAAAATCAACGTAATTCACCACACAAAAAGAATCACATGATCATCTAAATTGATGTAGAAAAGATATCTAATGACGGCAAACACCCTTTCCTGATAAAAACTCTCATCAAAATAGACATAGAGGGGATATTCCTGAACATAATTAAAGGCTCATATGCAAAACCAACAACCAACATTATTCTCAATGGAGAGAGACTGAAAGTGTTCCCCTTGGGAGTAGGAACAAGACAAGGACGTCCATTAACACCCCTCTTATTTGGTATTATACTGGAAGTCCTAGCCAGAGCAATAAGGCAAGAAAGGGAAATAATGGGTATCCAGATTTGCAAGGAAGAAGTAAAACTATCCCTAGTCACAGATGACATGTTCCTATACACAGAAAATCCCAGAGGTTTCACAAGAAAGTTACTGGGACTAATAGAAGAGTTCAGCAGAGTGGCAAGGTACAAGATGAACATACAAAAATCAGCTGGGTTCCCCTACACTAATAAGAACTCCGAAAAGGAAATCAAGAAAATAACACCTTTACAACAGCCCCCAAAAGGATAAAACAACAACGAATAATTCTACCCAGGGATGTAAAGGACCCTATACAATGAAAACTACAAAACGCTACTGCAAGAAACCAAAAGAGACCAACATAAATGGAAAAACATTCCATGCTCAAGGATTGGAAGACTTAACCCTGTGAAAATGTCAATACTACCCAAAAAAAAAATTAAAAAAAAAAATTTTTTTTTTTTTTTTACCCAAAGCAACCTATAAATATAATACAATCCTGACCTAAATCCTGACAACATTCTTTAACAAAATGAAAAAAATAATCTCCAACTTTATATGGAAGGAAAGAGGCTCAGAAAAGCTAAAGCAACACTAAAGAACAACAAAGTAGGCGGCCTCACACTTCACCATCTCAGAACTTACTCCGTGGCCATTGTAATCAGAACAGCCCGGCACCGGTACAATGACGGACACACAACCAATGGAACAGAGCTGAGAAACCAGAAGTAAATCCACCCATCTTTGGACAGCTGGTCTTTGACAAAGGGCCCAAGTCATATTCAATGAGGAAGAAAACAGTCCCTTTACCGAACGGTGCTGGCAGTGACGCGAATAGACACATGCACACCCGTGATCACTGCAGCATTACTCACAACAGAAGAAGATGGGAACAAGTGCCCATCAACGGGTGAATGGATAAACAAACTATGGTGCATACATACAATGGGATACTGAGCAACGATGAAGAATCATGAGGAGTCCAAGAAACATCTTAAAATACGGATGAATCTGGAGGACATCATGCTGAGTGAAGTCAAACACAAAAGGACAAATACTGCAGGATAAAACTGCAGGATACCACTTTGTAAAAGTGAAGAACGGGTATACCCACAGAAAGCAACGTTCTTCGGTGGTTACCAGAGATGGAAGGAGAAGAAGTAATTATGGTGATGGGAAAGGCTACACACAATATGGGGGAGGTCACCACAACCTGACCAAGGTAAATGAAGACACTGAGTGGTACACAAGAATAAAGGACAACTATGGTAAATGCTATAATATATACTACCTTGCACCAACAGTAATAATAAACAAAATATATGTAAGTCGTTACATAGGTAGATATGTATGGAAATGGATATGGGAAGGTGTATGAGTACACACATGTACTTAAATAGGCGTATTTGTGCGCATGCTTGTATGTACTACACATACATTCATATATCCAATAAAGCATTTGGGGGGGGGTCACAGTTAAGGAAACTTCCTAGACATATCTAAACACCTGTGGGACTGTTTTACTGGGTTTGAAGGCTCAGGACCATAGTCTCGTGGGATAACTAGGTTAACTGGCATAACTTAATTCATAAAGATAATGTTCTACATTCTACTTTGGTGAGTAGTGTCTGGGGTCTTAAAAGCTTGCAAGCGGCCATCTAAGACAACTATTGGTCTCTTCCCATTTGCAGCAAAGGAGAGTGAAGAAAACCAAAGTCTCAAGGAAGTAATTAGTCCACAGGACAAATGGCCCACTCAAACCATGGCCTCTTCCAGCCCGCGACCAGAAGAATGAGATGGTGCCTGGCTACCACCACCCACTGTTCTGACTAAGGACACAATAGAAAGTCGCAGTTGGAATGGGAGAAAAACGCAGAACAAAACTCAAATTCATAAAAAAGACCAGACTTACTGAACTCAGAGGGACTGGACAAAACCCCAAGATTATTGCCCTAAGATACCCTTTTAACCTGAAACTGAAGTCACTCCTTTCAGTCAAATAATAGATTAGGCTATAAAATAAATAGGAACACTCATGAGGAATGTGCTCCTTTAAATAATCAACTGTACGAAACCAAACAGTCCAGCATCTACCCAAAAGCAAAGATGAGAAGGTAAGGCAGGGCAAGGAAACTGGATGGCTGGAAACAGGGCAGGCGGGGTGGAAATGGTGAGAGTGCCGACATGTATGAATTGAACGGGGATCTAATTTGCTGTGTAAACTTTCACCTAAGACACAATAAAATATTAAAGAAAAAAAAAAAAAAAAAGTCCACCAGAACTAATAAGTGAGTTCAGCAAAGCTGCAGGATACGGGATCAATATATCAAAAAAGTCAATTGTATTTACTATATACTAGCAAAGAAAAGCTAAAATTTTTAAAAAATTAAGTATTTATTATACCATCAAAAAATATGAAATATTGATGGATAAATCTGTGCCCAGTTGCTGTAGTGTGTGATGGAAAAAACACCAACTAAGGATCGAGGCCAAGGCTTCACTGTTATGTAGTCTAGTGACCCTGAACAAGTTCTTTCTCATTCCAGGGCCTTTTTCCTGATCTGTACTGGGTACAATAACAGGATTGAATTAAATGTATGGCTTCTCAATTTTTCTAAATCACGTACTCCTCCAAAAATCTGGCAAAAGCCATAGTACCTACCCCAGAAAAATGCTCTCAAGGAGAAAAGTTTGTATATACATGTGAAACCTGTGAGAGCCAGAACTCAATGGGACTGCCTTGTTTTCCCAGGTCTTGCAAGTTTTCCGCCTTTGACAAAGTGCAGTTTTACCATTTTTCTATTTCCCCTTTTAGTGGAAAATATTTGACTTATCCTTCTCTGACAGGTTTCTGCCTTTCACAGGTTCTACCGTAATTTGAAGGGAGTTAATGGCTCCTGTGGCATCCCAATCACAGATCCCCGGTCAAGCACACCTGGACCAGATAATCCCTGAGACCTTTGCTGGTTTAGTGTCCTGAGGTTATAAGACTTTTAGAAAAAAACTTGGAAGAGAATTCTTACAGAGCCCTAATTGCCATCAGCTCCTCACACACTGACCAGTTTGATGGAGGTGGGGTTCTCCACAACTGAGTAGGCAGGCAGAGGCAGCATGATGAACTGTGTGGCTGGCGCCGAGGAGCTATTTTCACTGGAGTCCTGTATGTACACAGAGAGAAATAAGTTTCATTGAAATGAAGAACACCCAGGGCCACCCATAACACTGGAAGCTGGATCAAGTCCAATAATCACATATACAATGTGCTTATCTAGTGTGCTTATCAGAAGATAGAGAAATGACTCTATGATTATCTCAAAATAAAAAGTTTAAGACGGCAGAGAAAAAACCATCACCACAAGGGAGGGGTACTACCATTTTACTGATGAGAAAACTGAAGTTCTACAAGACTTGAGAACCAAGACCACATAAGCAGTTAAAGGAAGAACCCAATTCTTCTGACCCTGTCAGTTACTCTTAGCACCCTATCGATCTACCCTAACCAGGCCAGTGGCATGCTTCACTATGATCAACTAAGGCCAGAAATGATAAAAGAAGAGAAGGCAGGGCTACCTTCTCTAACCCCTTCGGGCCACAAGGGCTGCAATGCTGGTCCTTTCACCTCTTAGAGGATGCCATTCTATCCTGGGTAACAGAAGTGAAGTTACACACTAGGGCATGGTGGCAGCTCCCCCCGGGGGCACCTGGGAAACCAGGCTGCGGGATCACAGAAACTTTCTCAACTGGCCATGAGGCTTAGGCCACTGGAGACAAGACTGGCCTCTTCTTTCTATGATATAGTTCTATCAATCTGGCCTTGAAGAGAGCCTCCTGCTTCCCATACACTCTGCCCAGGAAGACCATTTGAAAATTCTCATATACAGTTCAAGGTACAAATTTATTTGTTGAAATAGTTGTTAGGGAAAATAAATGCTGACTGATGCTAACAGCCTGAAAGATCTTGGCTCTGACTCATGGATTGCCCAAATACCATTTTCCTTCTCCTGCTAATGTACTTTATATGCCATCTCATGTGAAGAAAGTTCTGGCTAAACTGGACAAAGAAGAGCTGGTAAGAACGCCTGAGAAGCTGAAGGAGGGCTCTGGACTAGGACTAGGACAAAAAGGATCTAGAGGACTGCAGTCCCACTACAAGCGTTACACCAGCCCTCTGTCACCTCTGCTCCAGAATCACGACGTATGGTGGTGTCCACCTTTTTAGTAATTTCAGATAAAAACAAAGGACATCAGTGCCAAAGCCACTTACCCTCATGACTGTTACCACTGACACGCTCTCCCCAACCTGTGAGTGGGGCATGGCCAGGCTTCTGGTGTGGAGGTCTGGTGAGCCATCCACCAAAGCTTCTTCAATCACCAGGCTGGTCTGGTAAGGCTGGTGGCTCTCCCCTACCTCCAGGGAAGCCTCCTCCAGAAGCACATCCTGGCTGAGGATCTCTGAGGTGGCAATCTCCTGTACAGCACCTGGCTGGGCAAGGGCTCCCACCTCTTCAGCCAGGGCCTCCACAGCCAGGCACTGCTCTGCCATGCCCACATGGCTGGGCACTGTTTCTGGGGCGGTGTTGGACACAAGTGGTGTTCCTTTAGAGGACATCTGGCTCTGGGCCACACACAGCTCCAGCTGAGGGCAGCTCCGGTCTTCCTGCAGGCTGCTCTTGGGGATGATGATGTAATCTGAGCGGGGGAGGATCTTGCGGAAGCCTGGGATGTCCGGAACCACAGCAGTCAGTGTAGAGAGCTTGGAGTTCTGAGGATGAGGAAGCCAGGAAGGAGGAAACAAGCAGAGAGACATGGACTAAGACCACATGGATATATATTTATGAGATCATTTTTTTTTCTGCAGAAAGACTCTACTCTCTTGACCTAAGACTCAGACAGGGTCAGTCTCTGACAACGAGGTAAATCACACCATAGGCAATGTAGTTTACTTGCTCAATCATACAGGAAGCAGAAAACAAGGACTGGACTCTGGAGAGGGCAATGATTTTAGCATCTGAAACCCTGAGCTGGAACCCCAGGTGTGGCAGCCTTGAGCAATCCTTTCTTCTCTTTAGGCCTCAGCTGCCCCATCTATAAAACAAGAGGGCTGAATCTGGCTATTTATGAGTTCCTGCCCAGCTCTGATACTTTAGGATTCTGACGGAGCAAAAGACTGAAACATTAGACTGTACAATGCTCAATTAAAATCACAAAAAGCACAAAACACAAATCAACGGGCCGAGATGGAACCCAAGACAGAAAGCAAGGATCCTGGCATCAATGGTTTCTCCCAGGCTTATACGGAAGTCGATGAACCTATCATGAAGGTTTTGTGAGAATGTGTGTATAAGAAAGAGGTCATCTGATAAGGACCTGAATATATTAGGGGGAAATATGAATATTAACAATGACCTAGGACCTCAACGAAGACCCTTAATAAGATGGACTGACACAGTGGCTGCAACAACGGGCTCAAGTATAACAACAATTAAGAGAATGGTGCAGGACCGGGCAGTGTTCTGTCCTGATGTACAAGGGGTTGCTATGAGTCAGAACTGACTCGACGGCACCTAACAACAAGACCTTAAGGTTTAGAAAATGCTTTCAAATCCGTGATCTTATTTTACCTTAAAAAATGAAACTATTAATTAAGTTAGGTACTATTGAGTTGGAATCAACTTGATGGCAATGGGTATTTAACAAATGAGGAAATTGAAGCTGAAGCTCAGGGAGGTAAAATGACTTTCCCCCAAAACAAAAGTAGTAAGTGGCCAAGCTGGGACTGCAGGACAGGTCTTCTAAGTATCAAGGAGACCAGGTACTAGAAGCATAACCCTGCATGGCTAATTGGCCCAATAGAGGGAGTTCAGGCACGAGAAAAAAAAGGTATTTTTGTTTTGCCTTGTTTTTTAAACAGAAAATTACCTGACAAGGAATATAAAAGTTCAAAGTGAACAGTTAAGTGAGAATTGAAATTAAATGGTACAAAAAATAATTTGAGAAGCATCTTTAAAAGGAACGCTGCAGTCAGTTACAAAAGAATCATTAAATCAGAAGCAAGAGGTCGATAAGACTGCCTAGCGCACAAAAAAAGCACTCAGAAATGAAAACTTAGAAGAAGCGCTAAGATGGAACATGACAGCAGATAGACTGAATCATTTATGGAGCCTTTATGGGAGAGGAGATGGGGAAACAACATTCTTAAGTCACCCTTCGAAGCATACAGTTCAGCAGGACAAGGCTAAATGGTGGTTAACTCCATAGTACAGTATGGACTTAACAAATCCAAACACTGCAAAACCAGGATGGCCTGGAAGAACCCACGGGCCCTGCCACTTGGCAGGAGACCTGAAGGACCGCTGAGGAGAAAGCCTGCCACAGGGCTCTGACAGGCTCCCAAGACATGCAGGCAGGAGTGTCTCGCCTTCACACCAGGCAATCTGGGAGAGGCCAACCACAGCCCACAAAGCTTTGCCCAAGCTTGATACGTTGCACGTGCTCAATAAATGTTAACTTTTCTTATCACATGGTCGCTGGGTATTTAATCTATTAAAGGTTGATACTCAGGGACCAAGCAAGTGTATGCCAAGAACTCAGCTAGGTGTTTTACATTAGGGTTATCTTAAATACTGAGTAGATACTATTATCCTCATTTTACAGATTAGAAAACCAAGTCTCAAAGGTTAAATGATTCTTCCAAAGTCACTCAGCTAGTTAGTATCAGAGTGCATCTACTCATGCTCTGGGTGGTAGTGGCAGAGACAGTGTTAGGCATAAATAAGCATATAGATAAGAAAGAATTTATTGCGGAAGATATACTGCTGACTATGTAACATGCAAAGCAAAGGGAGTATGTTTGCTTTTCCTACACTACCCCCTTCCTGCCACAGGAATTGTTTCCCGGTCTGTTTATAAACGAATCATCTAGAGGAGGAATAGGACAAGCCATCTCTAAGAATGCAGGTAACACAAAGTTCTTTCGGGAAGCAGAATGCCAAGCCAATAAGGACAAAATAATCTAAATGGTATGGCAGATGGGCGAACACAGCCTGTCCTGCCATAACATAGTTGTTGCATTCCTGAGAAACTTCTGCTCCACATTATCAAAAAACAAGTTAGAGACAACTGTTTCAATTGAAAAAATGGGTTGAGGTTAAACGGTTTCAGCCTGCAATAAAAAGTTATGTTTCCTACAGAAACTCCAGTTTAAACAAATACCAGTCTTAATAGTTGTCAGTGCATTTTGTTATTGTGAACCAGAAATAACAAAGTGGCTAACTGACACAAACCTAAATGCTTCCTTGCTTGTTCTTTAACTCAAGGCTTAAAAAAGCCTTGGTCTCTTCAATCATCTTGGGCCCTAACCTTGCATTTTTGCTTCTAGCGTAGTTCACAAACCACCAATGTTAACAAAAGAATGGGATACTTCACAAAACAGCTGTATCATCTATGTCACCATCTAAACTGCAAACCTGTAATTCCGATTATGTTGTAACTGACAGCAGCCCATGTAACACAAATCAATCATATTACACTTAACTTGTGCTACGAAAACTTACAGTGTAGGAGAAATGTCTATATAAGATATCAAATACCGGCTACCCACAAGGTTAAGGGGTTCCAGCTTATGCAAAAATCAGAAAAGGAACCTAAGACTCACTGCAAACAACTTTGAGAAATGTCAGCTCCATGTACTGCTGCAGCCAAGGAGGACCAGAGAGCGCAGGGCATCACTGACATGGAAACAGACAAAATCACACTCAAGAAAGACAAAACGACTCAACTCAAAATTTTCCTATGGAAAGAAAAGGAAACAGGAGAATAGGAGATTGGTTTGCCCAAGACATTCACCAGTGAATCAACAAGAACTGGTGGAGGAAAAAAAAAGTTACTTACGGGATCCAAACCTTCTTTCTCTAGTTTGGCTTTCTCCAAGTAGTAACTCCTTTCGGCCACACTGAGAAGCCTCCAGCTCTCGCTAATCTTCTTATTGATCTCAGACTGAGGGAGGTGGGGGAGCTCTTGCTGCACTTTCAGGTAGATGTCGTAATAGTAAAGGAGGTAAGCAGACCTGAGGAAGCAATGACTTCTTAGGGATTTCCCCCATTCAATCTGTAAGCACTACAGTGTTAGATTTTGGGTTGTGAAAAAGACCAAATCCATTGCTGTGGATTCGATTCTGACTCTTAGTGACCCTATAGGCCAGAGAAGAACTGCCCCAAGAGGATTTCCAAAGAGCGGCTGGTAGATTCGAACTGCCGACCTTTTGGTTAGCAGCTGAGCCCTTAACCACTATATCACCAGGGCTCCAGGTTGTGAAGAGGGAGATACAAAACCCAGCTTCTCACTTCAAAGCATTTGTCTAACTAGGGACTCAAGTCAAACAAAAAAACATTTAAATAACACTCTCAGGAAGATGTATGGGAGGAGGGCAAAATGAACGGTAAAGACAGAGTGGCTGTTCTTTTTAGAAATCTGGAAGCAAAGGTTCGTTTGGTTTGCTTTTCCACAGACCACTCTTTCTGTGGGAATGACTGGTTCTTAAAACCCAATATAAACAAAATAAGACACATGTGTCCTGTCATTTCACTGTCAGGGCAAGGTTGCACAGGGGCTAATTCCCCAGTGTGGTTATCATTCATACCCTTCACTCCTCTCCACAGCCTCTAGTCATCTCTCCGGTCAACAGCATCCCCCCAAGAATGGGAGAGGAAAACAAGAAGAACCATCAAAGTGACCCAGTGCTGGCAAACTTAGCAAGAAGTTTGGAGTGTTCGCAGACCAGAGGGGGATTAGAGCTATAATTTGGATATTTTCTATAGATATCATTGGTACTACTTGTGATTCCATAATTTTATTTATGTTGTATGTTAAATATTTAAATAAAAACAATAATACATAATGCAGTTCTCTAGGACGTACCTTCTACCATATATATGGTATGATCTTCTGTGACAGCCTAGAAACATGATCAAGATCTGGCCAGGAATGGCAAACACTGGCATCAATCTGGCCACCTTCCCCTCCCCATCCTTGCCCAACCCCACCAATCCTGAGACTCCGACAACTGACGTGACACTCACTCTCAATGAATCTGGATGCAGTGTTAAAAAGTCCTCCTCAGCAACTTCTGCTTATGAGCATTCCAGACTACCTCTTAGCCTTTTGGTTCGACATTTTTAAATGCCAGCAGTAACCAAAAAGTGTTAACTAACCTGGGTTTCTTGGCCTTTTCTCCATGTATTTTGTACTTTTTCTTCTTCTTGGGTGGCCCAGGGGAGGTATAACAGTAGGCTTCCTCAATTTCCTCCATCACGACAGTTACCTCAGTACCATCATATGATGCATCCATGGCTAGAGGAGAGGAAAGTCAAACACAAAGTGTCAGGAATTCACCCTAAAGGGGGCAGCAACCTCCTGATCAAACAATCTCTTACTTCTGCCAGGTCTTAAAAGGCTTAGCCATTTCCCAAAGGCAGAAGGTATTTCTTAGACATAGAGATTCCAGGGCTCCACCTCAGCCCTTCTGAACCAGAATCTCCAGAGGGCATGGAAATCTGCATGCTAGTAAAGTGCCCTAGGTGATTCATTTACCAGACAAATCTGGGACCGCTAGCTTAGACAGCCTTTTCACTTATATTCCCTCACTGGATACTCACAGCCATCTTTCAACTGAGAGATTTATTAGCTTCACATCACAAGGGCTCCATGAAAACAGGTAACAAGAATACTTCTCTAGGAGTCAGAAGTTCTGGCCCCTTCATATATTTCATTATCCTAAGCAAAATGCTTAAATGATTAATTCAGTTGCTCATTCCAGCATGTAGCATCTATGTGTAAGAGGTATCTTTATAGTCTGCCAACTTTAGAGATTTGGGGCAAGTCCATTAGCTGCTTTAGGTTCAGTTCTCTCACTTATAAAAAGAGAAGTCTCACCCACTTTACCACAGATTTACGGTGATAACATGCAAAGAACACAAAAGATGTAACTCTATTCGAGGACAGTGAAGTATTATACAAATTTTAATCTGGATGAAATGCTTAATGACCACCCCAAGGCACCAGGTGCAAATAGGAACTGAAAGATACAGATTTTTGACTCAAAAATCCAACTGTTTGAGCCTTCTTTCATTACACTACATTATTACTTATCTCTACTGGCAACCCTCTAAACCAAGGATGTTCAATAAATTTTCTGTGATCATGGAAATATTCTATGCCTGTGCCTCCCAATATGGCAGCCACTAGCCATACATGGCTATTGAGCACTTGAAATACTGCTAGAGTGACTGAAGAGCTGAGTTGGTTTTATTTAACTGTAATTAATTTAAATTTGAATAGCCACATATGGCTAGTGGCTATGACATTAGACAGCACATGTCTAAAGAGTTACCTGACAGACCAACATTAGCTTTTTGGCACTAGCTAAAGAAAGGGAGGATCTACTAACAGCTTTTACGTCTAGGAAAAGGCCGGCACAAAAAAAACTGAACGACCAGTTCAAGAACAAGCAGCTTATTTGTGGCCAAATTCCAAGTTGAAGTTTTACCCATGAAATTTAATCCTTTGAGAGAGAAAGGTTTCCAGAACTCACTTTCACAGAAAGGGAAATACATAGTTGCTCCTAAAATCTGTCAGAAAAGAATTTAGGATTCTGGGAAGAAGGAGCTGTGGTAGTAAACAGAGGACTGATTTTTGTTGTACAAAGCTCACTCACATTTTATTCAGACCTCATTCCACAGATGATAAGGTATCTGATAAGGTATAATGAGGAAAAGAGCACAGAATGTAAAGTCAGGAGATCTGAATCCAAGTCTAAACTTTTTTTTAACCATGTGACCTTGGACCAGTCAAGCCTATTCCCTGTTCTCTAAGTTTCAGTTGTTCTTCCGTGAGATAAGCGAAACTCAATGGTTTCTAACTTTCTGGGAGGCAAGAATTCCTTTACGATATTGTGAAAGCTAAAAAATTCTCCTCCAGAAAAATGCAGACATACAACATTTTACCTATAATTTTAAAGATATACTCCAGGTTGTTACTGTCAACTGCTGCTGAGTCAGTCACAACTCATGGTGACCCCATGTGTTGCAGAGTAGAGCTGCTCCAAAGGTTTTTTAAGACTGTGACCTTTCAGAACCAGATCACCACTCCCGTCTTTGAAGGTGTCTCTGAGTGGGTACAACCGCCAACTTGCCAACTAGTAGTCGAGCACTTAAGAACACATTATTCCTAAGCTTTCTTCTAGTTCTGTGTGATCTCTGATTCCTTTTCCCACTGGTGGTGGGGGGGGGGGTTGCAATCTTAACTGTCATAGCACAACCCAGAAGAGAACACAGCCCTCAATAAAACCTGGCTGAGTAAGCAACAGGCCAGCTAAGAGTAAGGGAAAACCAAAACCAGACCAAACCCTCTGCCGTCCAGTCGATTCTGACTCACAGTGACCTTACAGGGCAGAGTAGAACTGCCCCATAGAGTTTCGAAGGAGCGCCTGGCGGACTCGAACTGCTGACCTTTTGGTTAGCAGCCATAGCACTTAACCACTACGCCACTAGGATTTCCAGAGTAAGGGAAAGTGGAGTTGAAATCAAAGTTTACTCGTGTTTTTTTTTTGCTCTTAATAATTGACTTCTCAGCCCTTAAGTGCCTTGTGGAAAACAACAGTAACCGCAGGAGAGTATCCGTAAAGTATAACATGTAGGATTTTAGCACCCAGAAAGAAACAAGTCAGGAACAATTACAGCCACCTTGGGGTGGGTGAAGAAACTGACGTGTGTGTGTGTGTGTGTGTGTGTGTGTGTGTGTGTGTGTGTGTGTCCCTCTCTCTATTTTGTTTCAAGCTTGGTTATCTCTGACCTCAGTACGGAGATGCAAAGAAAAGCAAGATAATACATAGGTTAAAACCAAGGGCAGAAGTTCTGGGTTCTAATTTAGGTTACACCATTTAATAGCAGAGCCCTATGACCTTGGGCAATCTACTTACTCTCTCTAAAACTGATTTTTTCATCTGCAAAATAGATTAAAGGCAGTGCTTGAAATTTGCAACGCATTCACTGTCCCATCAGATCCTCCTCAGAACCTCATCAGATGACCTCTGATTGCTCAGCCACGGACTACGGTTTGACTCCCGGCCACTTCATTTCTCTCTCTGGGTCTCAGAAGTCCCAAAGGATTGCGGGGAAAAAATAACAAGGCTCGCCGGTCCTGTTTTGTGGAAGAGGCCACAGAGGCTCTGAGAGCCGCAGCACCCAGCCCAAGGTCGCCCAGTGGGGTCCGCAGCGCGGTCCTAGAGGGCAAGACTTACCCAGAGGAGCGTGGAGGCCACGCGGCTCACATTCCCGGAGGCGCTCGGCCCGTGGGCTCGGTGAGGGGGCTGGCCGGCGCACTCGCGCTCCCCTCTGTCGGCGAGAGGCGGCTCCAGTCGTGACAGCGGCAACAAGGAAGTGGAGGCGAGGGCTCGTGCGCGCATCCCGGGGGCTGGAGGAGCCCCGGCCCCGCGGCCCCGCCCGGTGACACACGGCGCGGAGTCGCGACAGACCCTCTCGCTCCCCGCCTGCGAAGTCGCGATATGGAGTCGTGGAGGGCGGGTGTAGGAGCACAGGTTCGTCCTGCAGATCCTTCGCCGACTGCTGCCGAGGGCCCCGGGGGTCAAACCCCGGGGAGCCCGAGGAGGACAGCAGGGACACGGGAGTCGCCGCAGCACCGGTTCACCGGCGGCGGCGGTAGCAGCAGTAGCACACCTTGGACCGCCAGGGAGACTCGTCCCGGCGGCCTTCGCGGCGCACCGGAAGCGTCTGGCGGCGCGTGACTCCGTGCGACCCCTCGCGCAAGCGCAACAGTCCGGCCTTAGCTGGGAGGCGGGCCCTTAGGAACTGTTTGGAGGCTTTGAGGAGGCCCGCTGAGGCGGACGGACTGCTTCCGGCCAGAGGTCCCGGGCGGAGGAGGAAGCTGTAGTTGCCGGCGGTGCGTCCCCCCGGCTGCTCAGCCCCCGGGCACAGTCGTGGGGCGTTCAGGTAACAAGGGCGGGGCTACGCCGAGCGTGAGGGGTCGTGGCTCCGCCTCACCTCTCAGAGCCACGTGGGGCCCGGGGAACCCCCCCCACACAGCTGTGTCCCGTACGGTACTCAAGGCCTGACCCCATCCTTCTCAGTCTGTCCCCGTGCATTCAGTATAAGGTTCATATTTCCTAACGCAGCATCAGGCCTCCCTCATCCCGGTCATTTGCAGTCAGCCCGTTTCTCCCACCGCCCCACGGATAGTAATGACATCGGGCTCCTGGAGTGATTGAAGCGGAGCTAAATGACCGTGTGGAGAGACTCCGGGAATCTGATAGGGATGGTATGGTTATTTCCCGCCGATGTCACAAATTGTCCCGCATTTATACACGTTCCCGCACGACCCTCACTATCTTACACACGTATTATCGATCTGCATACTTCTCTCCATCTACCGCTATCATCGTTCCCTACCTAGAGTCATGTAGTCTTCCTGCTTCCGCTCTTGTCCCTCTAAATCTGACAGCAGCCACACGGATCTTTCTGAACTTTAAGTCTGATCATGTCACTCCCTTGCATAAAACCTTCCGGTGTTTTCTCCTTCACTTGGAATAAAATTGAAATTTCTTAGCTTGACCTCCAAGACTTTGTCTAGTTTGGCTTTTGCCTGGTTCTCTTTCCACATCTCTCGGTAATACTGGTAGTTCCCACAACAAACTACATAGCACTCTGTAGCGTTCAGAACATTGGCTTTGTAGTGAGCCTCCCTGGGTTTGAATCTCAGCACTGCCACGTGTAATCTGTATTAAGCATATAAAGAAAGGGCTCAGCAAATTACGTTCGCTCAGGAGATCCTCAGTAACCGGTTTCTGTCGCAGTAATTGCACCACCGTTCACTGGGTTGCTTAATGCTCGAGTCAAAGAATCCTCCTGTACCTCACATCAAGTCAGTCAACAAGACCTGCAACAACGTAGCCTAGAAATGGACTACTCCACATCTTCACTATTACAGTTGTAATTCAAGCTACCGTTCTCTCTCACCTGAACTGCTTTTTCTCTGACACTCTTCAATTCCATTCTCCACACAGCGGTCATCTTTTTCTCCTTGCTTAAAATTCTCAGTAGCTTCTTATTGCACTCAAATTAATATTCGAACTGTATGTGGCCTGTTTTTATTTTCAGATTTAGGGGCACCTTTTAGGAGAATGGACTTCATCTATTACGTTCTCCACCCTGCAACCAAAGGACTCCTTAAAAAGTGCAAATTTGATCATGTCATTCCTTAAAACGCAAACGGAAAGAAAACTTCTGAAGGCCTATTATTGCCCCTTGGATCAAGCTAGAATCCTTAATAGGCCATTCTGTGATTTGGCCCTCACTTTCTTCCCCCAAAGACTTTTTTTGTCTTGATCATGCCATTTTATCTTTGATAGTACTCCATTACCTTTACATATATTTCTTTCCATCTCATGAATTCCTATTTATTTCTTAAGGCCTAACAGAAATATTGTTTCCTCTTTGTCCCCACCCACCATTCACCCCAGTTGATCACTCCCACTTTTGTGTTCTCTGTTATAGTGCCTCACACACTGTAGTGTTTGTCTTTCCTGTCTAGATGGTCGAGATGGTAAGGTCCTCAAGGGTGGGCATTATGTTCCATTCATCTCTATATGGCTGGCATCAAGCTCAGTGATTGGCACATAGAAGATGCCATGAATAGATGGATATTTGTGTGGAAGTGGTGGTAGAATCCTGCCCTCAGGAAGGAGTTATCACAGCACCCTCTCTGGTCCTTTGAGGGCTCTGGTTTTTTTTTTTTTTTAATGATAAAAGGTCTAAGCAGCAAATTACCACTGCTGGATCCTGTTCTGTTTGGCCAGCCTGGGAGGTTGGTTGGTTTGTTTTAAATTCTGAAAACCTCTAGGTAGGGCATACAGACCACAACACTCTCTATTAATACCTTATCTACATTTCACTCACTCAAGATGCTTACCTGGTCCCTAAAAGCATTTGAGTTTAGAGCACCTGGTCTAGTGTCCAGTACTTCAACCTGGAAGGGACCTTAAGGATCATCTGGTCCTGTGGTTTGTCACCATGGAGCCTATCAGAATCACTCTGGGAGCTTTTAAAAAATTATTTTCCCTCATAGAGATTTTCTATGAGATTCACTAGGTCCAAGGTGGGGCCTGGAAATGAGATTCTAATATGCCTTCCCTGGTTGAGTCCAGTCTCTGCATTTCAAAATGGGAAAGAGGCCCAGAGAGGGACTGTAATCTGCCTATCACTTTTGCCATCATCCCTCACCTGAATTATCAGCAACAGCATCCTAATATCCTAATTCATCTCTTTGCCTCCTTGATCCATTTTCCATAAAACATTTTAAAATGTAAAAGCAGATCATGACCCTCCCTTGCTTAAAAATCTTCAGTGGATTTCTGTTACACTCAGAATAAAATATCAACTTCTTGTCATGGCATCTTTGAGTGGTCTGGCTCTCCACTTTTGTCATACACATGTGAGTCTTTCAGTTCAGTACCTCAGTCTCTTTCCAGCCCTCAAGCTTTGCTGATGCCCTGTCCTTTGCTGGGGTGCCCTTACCCCCTACTCTTCATAGAGATTTCAGCTGAAATGCCATATTCTCAGTGAGAACACACTTGGCCACTCTGTGTAAATAGATCTTCCACTTTTATTCTCTATCACAGTGTTTGTCATAGCACATATCACACACTGTAATTATCTGTTTACTTATTGTTTCTATCCCCCACCACACTGTATAGTTCATAAGGGCAGGGACCTTGTTCATCACTGTATCCTTACAGCTTGGCCCTGTAAATAATCACTAAATGAATGTGTGGCTACCGGAAACATCTTCCCACAATGGAAATCTTTCCAAGTTAGATGGTGATAGAGTTTTGAAGTTCTCATTTTGGTGTGGAATTTCAAGCAGGACCATGGAATGGCAGAAAGAGCACTAATCTGAGTCAAGAAATATGAGCTACATGAACCTGTAGGCCTCTTCCCTGGGCCTCAGTTTGTGCATCCATAAAATGAGCTGGATAATTACCCCTTGAATTTATACAGTGCATTGCTATTTGCAAAGCTCTTTCACCATCTATTAATGTCAATGTATTCTCACAGTGGCAAGAGCAGACACTGCTATTCCCATTTTTATGGAGTCTCAGAGAGCTTAAACTAGATTATTTATAAGGCCACTTCTTTTTCAAACATTCTGTAAGTCTGTAAAACTAGTTTCTACAAAAAATCAGTAGCATGAATCCTGTTTCCTCTTGATTATGGCCTTTTATTATCAGTTCCTAATAGAGTTCTTTGAAAATCTGAACCCTTTTTTTTTTTTTTTTTTTAAGGGGAATCCATCATCTTTGGTTCCTGATAGATACTTTGTTTTGTCTTCTCAGTTTTTCACACCTGTGGCAAAAGAAGCCACGAGGAGGAACGGACGCAGCCCTGTTAGCTGTGGCCCAGGCCTCATTCCACGGATATGGCAAACAAGGGGAACAAGAAACGACGGCAGTTCTCCCTGGAGGAGAAAATGAAAGTTGTGGAAGCTGTAGACTCAGGCAGGAGGAAAGGTGATGTGGCAAAAGAATTTGGTATCACTCCTTCTACTTTGTCTACATTCTTAAAGGATCGCACCAAATTTGAAGAAAAGGTGCGGGAGGCATCTGTGGGGCCCCAGCGGAAGAGGATGAGGAATGCACTCTATGATGACATCGATAAGGCTGTTTTTGCTTGGTTTCAAGAAATCCACGCCAAAAACATTCTCGTGACTGGTTCTGTCATTAGGAAGAAAGCACTAAACCTGGCCAACATGCTTGGCTATGACAGTTTTCAAGCAAGTGTGGGCTGGCTGAACAGATTTAGGGATCGCCATGGAATTACTTTGAAAGCAGTCTGTAGAGAGAATAGTGACAGGCTAATGAATGGTCTAGGAATAGATAAGGTTAACGAGTGGCATGCAGGGGAAATTATAAAACTGATTGCTGACTACAGCCCAGATGATATCTTTAATGCTGACGAGACAGGAGTGTTTTTCCAGTTGCTTCCCCAGCACACACTTGCTGCTAAAGGGGACTATTGTAGAGGGGGCAAGAAAGCAAAGCAGAGGTTGACAGCACTCTTTTGTTGCAATGCTTCAGGGACTGAAAAAATGAGACCATTGATTGTTGGTAGGTCACCCAGCCCACGCTGTCTCAAGAACATCCATTCCCTCCCTTGTGATTACCGAGCCAACCAGTGGGCATGGATGACGCAGGATCTATTTAATGAGTGGCTGATGCAAGTGGATGCCAGGATGAAACAGGCAGAACGGCGGATCCTCCTGCTTATTGACAACTGCTCTGCACACAACATGCTTCCACGCTTGGAAAGGATCCAGGTGGGGTATCTGCCCTCAAACTGTACTGCTGTCCTGCAGCCCCTGAATCTTGGCATAATCCACACCATGAAAGTGCTGTATAGGAGCCACTTTCTAAAGCGGATCCTCCTCAAACTCAGCAGCAGTCAGGATCAAGAAAAGGTGGACATTAAGCAGGCCATGGACATGATTGCTGCGGCGTGGTGGTCAATCAAGCAGTCCACAGTGGTGAAATGCTGGCAGAGGGCAGGCATCATCCCTATGGAATTTACAGATTCCGATGCAGAAGAAGCGGCCAACGAACCAGCCGCTGTCATTGAAAAGTTGTGGCGCTCGGTAGCTATTGCCACCTGTATCCCGAATGAAGTAAATTTCCAGGACTTTGTAACTGCAGATGATGACCTCATCGTCTCCCAGGAGCTGATGGACACAGAGGTCATCCAGGGCATGATGACTGATGAAAATACTGATGAAGCCGGAAGTGAAGATGAGGGGGAGATCTCTTTACCAGAACAGCCAAAAATCACCATCGCAGAGGCTATCACAAGTGTACAGAAACTTAGACAGTTCCTTTCCACTTGCACAGGCGTTCCCGATGCAGTTTTTGGACAGCTAAATGGCATAGACCAATATTTAATGAGAAGAGTAACACAAACTCTTGTGGATTCCAAAATTACAGATTTTCTCCAAACAAAATAATGTAGGAATTAACTGCCTCTTTTACTTTAGAATACGTACTTTTATAAGAATAAAGATTTCTTTAGATAGGATATTGAACTTAAATTTTAAGCAATATTCTTATGACAACATTCCAGTCCCGTACCCGTTGCTGTTGAGTCAATTCTGACACATATCAACCCTACAGGACAGGAGAACTGCCTCACAGGGTTTCTAAAGAATGGCTGGTGGGTTTGAACTACCGACCTTTTGGTTAGCAGCTGAGGTCTTAAGCACCGAGTCATCAGGGCTCCAACATTACGGTATTCTGAAATAATCAGGAAACACCCTTGAGTGGGATTTGGAAGTGAAATTTCACTGATACCTGTGTTCTCTTTTGAGTAACCCAATGGTTCCCAAACTTGTCTGCATGTTAGAATCACTTGACTAGGTCATGTGATTCTGACAATAGGACACAGGCATTAATAGTTTTTGAAGCTCCCCAGGTGATTCAAATGTGCAGACAAGTTTGAAAACTTCTGGGTAAGTCACAGGAAAGTCAAGCACTCCTATGGGCCTGGAGCCAACTTCTTCCCACTGGGGTTAGCTCAGTGGTTTTCAAATTTTAGCACACCTCAGAATCACTTGGAGGGCCTGTTAAAACCCAGATTGCTAGGCCCAACCTTCAGAGTTTCGGCTAGATCCTAGCACTTCGCTCTTCAGCCGGCTGTCTGAGTCCTCCCTATCGCTAATGGTAAAAAAAAAAAAAATCAGCAGGTCTTACTCTCAAATCATCTGTGAACTCTTTTCTGCTGACTTGGCAACTCTAGAACATTCTCAACTACTCTCTTAAATAACATCAGTCAGGTGTTCCGTAGAGGTACATCTGTCTTGCCCAAGCAGTTAACAGGAGCCATCTAGCCTATTAAAACGTCCTGTAGTGCTTCAAGGAATCCTGGTGGTGAAGTGGTTAAGAGCTCAGCTGCTAACCAGAAGGTGGGAAGTTTGAATCCACCAGCCACTCCTTAGAAACCCTATAGAGCAGTTCTACTCTCTCCTATAGGGTCACTATGAGTTGGAATTGACTCGATGGCAACGGGTTTTTTTGTTTGTTTGTTTGTTTGTTTATAGTGCTTTGGGTTTATTATTAATAGGGAGCTGGAGTACAGGGAAATAAAGTGCTTTACAAAAGAGACATGAATAAGATCTGGGAGGCAGGATATGATAACAGAGGACCCTGTTAATGAGGATCACTGAAGAAAACACATAGACCATTGTATCTGCCACTTTCCAGACAAGGTGAAAGGTAAGTTCATGAGAGAGATGTCACGTGTGAGTGTTTGGATGGGTCCTAATTTGGATCATTCACACTGCTTCTCTCCATCCCTATGGATAACCCAGCCGGTACCATGTAATCAAGATTAAGACACACTACATTTGCCCTCCATGAAAGTGACCTAGAGTCCCTGGGTGGCACAGATGGTTAAATGCTCAACTATTGGGCTAAAGTTGGCAGTTTGAGCCTACCCAGAGACACCTCAGAAGACCAGCCTGGTGATCTACTTCTGAAAGATGACAGCCTATAGAGCACGATTCTACTGTGCAACACATGGGGTCGCCATGAGTTGGAATTGGCTTGAGGCAACCAGCAACAACACAGTGACTTAATAAATCACTCCTTTTTTTCCTGTGTGAAGAACATCTTTTCCCCCCACCCCGTGTGAAGAATACTTCAGAGAAATCGAGAGCAGATCTAATTTTAAGTTATGATTTAAAACTATGTAAATTTCTAATCAGGCTTATGTTAAAACAGTTTTCCCCTATAGAGAAGACATTCTTAATATTCTTTATAACCCTAATATCTATTCCCAGTAAGTCACATTTTTTAGAAGGTACACAGTACCTGTTAATATTGTAGTCTTTTGTTGTTTTTTTTCCTTCTTCAGGTTAATTTTGTGGATATTTCAGAAACCCATAGCAATTTTGTTATTTTTCTTTAGTTACTTAATTGAAACAGATTATAAAGCAGATTAGTCATGGAAAGTACTGCTTCCATGTTGAACAAGAAACAACAGATGTTTAAATAGATTTTTTAAAAACTTATTTTGGATATATTTCCTTTAACAAACTAGTATAATTTGGATTAAACATACTGTATGTACTTTAAATTTTTAACATTTAGGACAGGGAACCTTGCGTTCTCGCTGAGTGCTGTGGTTTTGTCTCACTGCCAACACCTTAACTGATGATCTCAGCACCATCTTGTGTCAGCATTACTGACACAATTTCTAATTTCTTCCCTCACCTTTCTCCAGAAATCCATTTTGTATACATTGTTAGCTCTATTGGCATCATGCCATTTCCTTTGCCCAAGTGTCTGTGTTGGCTCTCAAATACCTACAAAATTAAAAATTAGCTTTTTCAGCTGGGTTTTAGTACCCTAGTGGTTAAGAGCTACATCTGCTAATGAAAAGGTCTGCAGATCAAATGCAACAGGTGCTCCTTGCAAACTCTATGGCGCAGTTCTACTCTGTCCCATAGGGCCGCTATGAGTTGGAATTGGCTTGACGGCAGCGAGTTTGGTTTTTGTTTTTATAGTCTGACTGCGACCTGCATTTCCAGCTTGGTTGCTCAGAACAATTCAGTGTGCATGATGCTTCCCGAATAGGCCATTGTCTTCTTTCACTCCATACCCGTTGGCCTGTGTGCCTTTGCCTGAAAGCCTCACCCTGCTCACTACCAAGCTAGGCTCTGCACATTCTTCAAGAACTCACTGGAGTCCCCCTTCTTGAAGACTCCAGCAGCCACTTCACCCTTTTTCCCCTCGTTGCTTGAGCACTTCTTATCTCTACCACTCAGTTAAGCACTTAAATGCTGTCTCTGTTCTGTGGCTCTTTATCTAGACTGTAAGCTCCATGAGAGCAGGGACCAGCCTGCCTTTGTAACCATAATGGTGCCTAGCACTGTACTGGGAACATCATAGGCACTTTAATAAACATTTGTGTATAAATTGATAGATGCATGTAATGTGTCAAAGCCCCCTCATTTTTAAAGCTGCATCAAGCATTGATTTGACGAGAAAATGGCTGGGAGATAAGGTAGGATTATGCTTTATTTTAAAAGGTTAGCAAAAATTTTCCAGGAATATCATTGCCTCAAATATTATTCCAGTCAACATTATCATCTCTGTGAGAATGAAGAGCTCTAACGCATAGAGTTAAACCTCTTTCTTGTTTTTGCCTCCATATATATCACAGGACTTTAGTATGAAAGGCTTTGTCTAAGTGCCATAGTAGGTGTTCAGTAAATGTGTGCTTTTATTAAAAAAGAGAAATTTAATGTCCTTGATTCATTTAGATCCTGAGAGATGGAAATCATACCAGAGAAGAGGGCTTTGTGCTCTAGTTTACGTTGGTTAAACCTTTCATTCTATTGGACATTAGGGTTTGTTTATTATTTTCTTGGTCTGTTCTTGTCAACAGACTCTACAGGTTCTCCCTGCCTATCTGGCCACTCAATCTCCACTTGGGGACTTAGTTCTGCCCCATTTGACCTATGTTTATTGAAGTGTCTGTGATGTTTAGGCCAACACATTGGGACTAGGCACCTATCTCAGTTGTGCTGTCATGAGGATAAAAATGTGTACATGGCACAGCATAAATATTCTATAAATGCTATCAGTCACCATTACTATCAATCCCTATATGAACTTAACAAATACCATCTAGAGGCAGGGACCTATCTAACCAAAGAGATGCTGGATATGAAAGGGATTAGCCATTTCTTCCACTAACAGATCTTGGAGTTCAGAGTTCCAGAGCCACCGGCCTGATCAATAGATGACAACTCAAAGAGTTTTCTTTGCTCTATTACTAAGAAGGATTTTTTCATTCGAAAGGAAGATGAGATTTATTGTCTGTTATTTAGCAAGCACTGTTTCACTTGTTATCATTTAATCTTTCCAGAAAATCATAGAAAGACAAGTTCAGATAATGTAAGTAAATTCCAAGGTTACTAACCTTTTAAACAGCTCAAGAACTAGACCAAATTCTTAGTTATACAGTGCTGCTATAACAGAAATACCACAAATAGGTGACTTTAAAAAAAACAAATTTCTCTCACAGTTTAGGAAGCTAGAAGTCCGAATTTAGGGTGCCATCTCTAGGGGAAGGCTTTCTCTGTCAGCCCTGGAGGAAGGTCCTTGTCACCCTGAGCTTCTGCTCCTGGGCAATCTACATATGACCTGGCATGTCTCTTTAATCTTTTTTATATCTCAAAAGAGATTGACTCAAGATACACCCTACCCTAATCCTGTCTTATTAACATAACAAAGAACCCATTTCCAAATGGGATTAAAACCAAAGGCATAGAGGTTAGGATTTACAACACATGTTTTGGGGGGATACAGTTCAATCCATAACATTCCACCCTTTGGCCCCCCAAAATTTATGTCCTTCCCACATGCAAAACACATTTTACTATATCACATCATCCCTAAAGTCCTAAATCAGCGTCAAGCCCCAAATCTCATTTTTTGAATCATCTAAATCAAATATGGGTGAGACTTTAGACATTATTCCATCCTGAAGCACAACTTTTCATTTGTGAACCTGTGAAATCTAGACTGCAAGTTTTCTGCTTCCAAAGTACAATGGTAGAACAGGCACAAGGTAGACATTTCCACTACAAATGGGAGAGACTGGAGGGGAAAAAAGGGATGACAGGCACTAAGCAAGTCCAAAGCCTAGCAGAGCAAATTGCATTAGCTCAAGACTGGAAAATAATCCTCTGTTCTCCAGATTCTGGGTGTTGCCAATGCCCTCTGGATTCTGGGTGGAAGCCCCTAGGCCCTGGGCTTCAGCTCCACCTTCCATGCTATCCGAGGCCATACTTCCAAACCAAGATGAAACCTGTTGCCTGCCATCAAGAGGATTCCAACTCATAGTGATTCTGTGGGACAGAGTAGAACTGCCCCATAGGGTTTCCAAGGAGCAGCTGGTGGACTTAAAGTGGCATGTAGTAGCAGATTCTGGCCACCAGAGGGCACAAGTGGGCTACATAAATCAACCAAACCCACTGCCCTCGGGTTGATTCGGACTCATAGCGACCCTATAGGACAGAGTAGAACTGCCCCATAGAGTTTCCAAGGAGTGCCTGGTGGATTTGAACTGCCGACCTCTTGGTTGGCAGCTGTAGCACTTAACCACTACGCCACCAAGGTTTCCTGGGCTACATAAGAGAGACAATTTAGTCAATTGAAGAAACTAGGAGCAGCCACGTTCTGACACTGTAGAGATTGAGAGAGAAGACGAAGGAAGAGACATAAGATGTGGGACTTGTTCAAACAACCAACTTAGAAATAACTGACAGGAACCACCTGATCCACGCCATTACACACTTATCCCTTCAACAGAAACTTTTTCCAAACTATTGGATAACCAAAGGCCATGTAACTGACCCTGGACAGATAGATATGCTCTGGAAATGAGCTAGTGTTCGATAACTACCCGTAGAATATATTCATGTTTGCAACAACCACTTATTGGACCTTTTAATATACCCACAGCTGGCCGTAGGGGCTGTGAAGATGAAGTACAATGGCCTTGTCATTAAGGAGTTCAGTAAGTAAAAAAAAAAAAAAAAATTTAAGTAGAGGAGATAAATGAGAGGGAAATTAAAATACAAAGTGGTAAATGCCATTTTAGAGAATATATAGAGGTGAAGCCCAGAGGGAATCCTAATTGAGAGAAGAATTCAGTAGGAAATTTTCCCAAGAGCAAGGGGGCATTTAGTGAAAAGATCTGGAGATCGAAGTAGGGAGTTAGGCACACAGGCTGAGAGGCAGAAGGAGTAGCATATATAAGGGCCTGGAGGTATAAAACAGAAAATGGCTTTGGTAATGGGCCGTGGTAGCCCGTGTAAAGAGCTTGGCTGCTAACGAAAAGGTCGGCTGTTCGAATCCACCAGCTGCTCCTTGGAAACCCTATGGGGCAATTCTACTCTGTCCTATAGGGTCACTATGAGTCGGAATTGAGTTGGTGGCAACGGGTTTAATAGTGATGGTTGCTCAACATGATGAACACAATGTCATTGAACTGTACATGTGAAGAATATTGAAATGGCAAGTGTTTTGTTACATATATACTTACCACATAAAAAGGGGGGAAGAAAGCTCATTTGGGAACATCTCAAGTCAGAGTTTGGTAGGTCAAGCAAAAGATGTATGGCCAGACAAGAACAGGAGATGTAAGCAAGGGCAAAGTTTTTAGGGTCTTGTCCATTAATTTTGAACTTATCTTGAAGACACAGGAAAAGCCCTGACAGAGTAAGCAAGGGTCAGATTTTTTTGGAAAATAATTGATAATAGTGGAGGCTGGCTCATAGACAAGGAGATAAACTAGTTAGGCCGTTGCATAGTCTAGAAGCAAAACGAACACTGAGGGCGGGAAAGAGATACTGGATTTGAGAAACACCAGGTAGATGGATTTGGTCTGGGAGTTGAGTAAGATTCTAGAAATTCCCAGGCTTCTGGCTTGAGTGGCTGGATCACACCATGATCAAGGTAAGTTAACATGGGATCATTTTGTTTTGGGGTGTATTGCGTGTGAGGTGCCTCTGGGCATCGAGGTAGAGCTGCCCAGCATTGAGATCTATATATAGACAGATATGCCAGTTGGCATGCTGGAAAGGTCAGGCTGGAGATCTCACTTGGTTGCTGTTAGCATGTAGATAGTGGGACAATTGAAGCCATAGTTGCAGATGTAGTTACCTGGAGAGAGCCTATAGTGCGAAGTGTTCATGATAGAGTCCATGAACCAACCTTTTTATAATTGTGAACATACATATGCACACGTGGATATTTCTCTAAGAAGAGCCATACTTAAGCCATATTTAAGCAGCGGTGCTAAATGTGAAGAGGCCCAGGACGCAATCATTGAAATGACGGATGATGTGGGAAATCCCTTAGAAGGATGGAACGACAGGATTTAGCCTTTATGTGACAATTCTGTCCTTATGTGGCTTCCTTCAGAAGTGGCTGAAGGAGATACTGGAGAATCATGTGAGTGTACTTCTCAGGGCTCTGGATCTCAGGTTATCCCAGGTGCTGTGTGTGCAGACAGGGTAAGTGCAGAGAACAGTATGGCTAGAAGGGCCCTTAGACCAGTCCAACTCCTTCACTGTGGGGTAGAGGTGAGGTTGGGGGCAGAATGTCCAGGGTTACAGAAGTACTGCAGAAGGACTGAAAAATGTCCTTAACCCTATACCCATACTCCCACTTCCTCCACAGAATTGAGAGGCAGAAGAGGGAGAGACATTCCAGGAGAAGCTTCATGGCAGGGATGGGGAGGGGGTAATGGTACAGGTAATTCCTTAACGAAGTATTGTGCTCCACAGTTAGGAACTTCACTCCCAGTTAACTCACTTTCATGATAAGGTGCTACCGTCAATCTGTGGATGCGAAAAACATGGCTCAAAGGTCACCTGCCCAAATTCAGACTTACTAAACTATGAGCCAGATTTGGGTTTCCTGATTCCAATGTGGTACGGAATAGTGGCCATGCAATGTAGTCCTCCTATCCTCTTTACTGATGGAAAAAATGTGTCCCCAGAGGTTAACTGACTCAGGGCCACAAAGCAAAAAGAATTGATGTTTTATGTATTTCTATGCGGAGAGATCCCTTCCTTATAGTTGGGAAAAATTAATGACTAAATTACTTTCCAAACGTAGAGAGACAGTATTTTAAAACTCACTGGTGACCTAAATGTGTTTTTTAGTTAGAACCTTGATTGGACTCAAGTAATTTAGACACAGAAATGGAAAATATAAGAATATAGTAACACTTTATTATCAGACAAAAGAAATCACACCTCTAGATGCCAATATACATATTGGATTGTATATAATAAACATCATGAACATATACTTCCAGAAGAAAAGGGTCTGCTATTAAGCAACTTTGCACCCCGCACCCGCAGGGCTGAAATCTAACAATAACCCATCTTTGTCCTGTAAGCGGGTTTACGCATGATTTATGTGAAATAGCATCAAGGCACTTGGCTTTAATTAGAAAAGACATACGTACTATAAAACATGTTCCTAAAGTCATCAGACTTGAATTAAGAAAAAAAGAAAAGGGAGTATACTTTTTGGTGAATAGATAAGACTGACAATTCAGGTTCATTCACCTGTCCCCGATACAGTCTTGATTTGTATACAAAGTTGCAAAGGAGCCAAAAAAAAGCAAAAAGGCAACATATAGATTGGTATGTTCACAAACACTCATTTCTGATAGATGGAAGTCATGGCAGCTTAAGGACTCAAACCGTAATTTCACAGCTAACTTGGATTGAAAATATAAGAGCCATTTGATTCCAAGTATCTTAGTGTCTTAGGGATGGGGGATGAAATTGGGGGAGAGAGCCTCCCCGTAGTAAGTTTAAAGCTTTAGTTTAAAACGATTTTCTGGCCTACACTGCTTGTGTATTTACTAACTAAAGAACCTTCGGTAAGAAGTTTTTTCATTTGTGTTTTTTAGTAAGACTATTTGGCTTTTTCACTACTATTATTCAAGTCCAAGAAATGTTACATAAGGCTCCAGGGTAGACTTACAAATACACTATCTCCAGTAAAGGCATTTAGTGTCCATCATTATTGGTTTTCAGAATTCAATAGGCTCCCTCCTTCATTAACATTAAAAAACATTAATTTCCTTCTAACTGTATTTAAGATGTGTACTTTAAAATTTCAGTTGTAAAACATTTTTTAAAAAATAAATCTTCCCATTCCCACATTCATTCCACATTTATATTCCCATTCATAAAATTACTAAAATTAAATTTTTAAAAACACTAAAAATTCATCTTTAACTTATTATAGTACTTCTATAGTATTTTTTCTATAGTATTTTACTTTATTTAATACATAGGCTACGATAACAAGTTAGCTGGTGTGGTGTTTTGGCCTGTTCCATTGTGATTTTCATTCTTGGAATTAGCACTCAAATTAATGATTTCATTCACAAGTGTCTAAAGCCAAAAGCCAAAATAGTTCAGAGCCTAAAAGCTTTCTAGATCCAATTTCATCCTTTTTGCAGATAGTTTTTTAAGCCCAGTTTCAAATAAGTCATCATTAGAACAGATAAAACATTAGACCAAAAAATAAAAATAAAAAAATTAAGCAGTCTAAATCCCACCCATTGGGTTTTTCCCGTTTCGCTGTGGACTCTTTCCATGAACAGACCCGGGGCATCACTCCTCCTCATTGGCCTCAGGTGCCTGCCTCCTACACAGATCTCAGTCAAAGCTCAGCTCAACTGTCTTCCTAAAGCACTTCTCTACCTGCCCCAGGGAGTTACCACGTAGACCATCTACTGGATTTAGTACCATAGTCCCAGCACATGGCCCAAGACCCTAGTCTCCTGCATAGGTCTTCTGGAAGTATTTCAGGTAATGTCTACATTGGTGATCACCTATAGTAATACATTTCAAAAATCAATTTAGAGGAAAACAATACATTGAGAATATTAATAAGAATCACAGAACTCGAGTTTATCATCATATATTTGAGACTGAAGTTCCAAAAAAAATACACTGCAACCCTTTTCTCACTTACAGCTAACTCTGAAGATAAAAGCTTTTTAAATGACAAATTGCTAAGACAATCTCTGCACAGAATTATCACATTTTTAAAAATGTGGTCATTAGTGTGTCAGAATAGTTCAGTGAACTCATGTAACATCCCTATACATTTTTAAAAGTCACCATTAATCCATAATGGTAAATATACCAGCACATTTTGGCTACGGTTGTTTAAAAGTCAGATCATCTAAATCTTACCTTGTTTTCCTTTGGTCCTACTTAAAAAAAGGGGGAGGGGCAGTTATCAACTAGACACATGTCACAGATAGTGCCAGTCACTCCGCTTAAATGAAACACACAGTGCTTCGGAGTAGGTTAACAGGGGCTTTTGCCACACCCTGACTACCATGTGCTCCTCAGCTCTGGTGAATCTGTGAGCCTCTCCTTTCCGGAAATTTAAGCTGGTTCTGACCTTGCTCCCAAACACAGGTGTGCCTCCTAATCCTGATCTCCCTACTGTAAGGGGGGCTAACCAGGGACTGGATTGTATTTAACTGGGCCCCTCTCTTTTCTCCCTCCACTGATCACATAGTCTTCGCAATGGTCTACTCCCCTCGCCCCTCTCTGTTCAACAACAAAAAATAGTGTATAACCACATTTCAATTAAATGATAACCACTTTAAGATATCCAGGATTTTATATTTGCCAATAAGCAATGAAAAACCATTGAGAAAATGCTTCATTTAGACCTTCCGCTTATGAGTAAGCAAGATAGATTTTTATGTCAATACAGTGTACAAGATATCACTTAATGAACTAAAGTTCAAGCCCTTGGGCAAGAAAGCAAATGAAAACATTAGTTTTTGTTGGTGAATTAGGCTTTGGGTCCAGGTCTGATTCCTTTAAATGCCAGCAATAAAAAAATTTTAACAATGTGCAAGTATAGGCAGACCTCAACCCAAGCACAGAGGGTGAAACGTAAATTCTAGTGAAATCTTAAATGTTTTTACAAATGGCTATTAATGAACTACTAAAAGCACAATCTCTTGTTTGTTTGTGTAGAAGAGGTACAAACCAGAACACAATTCAAGAATTTGCTAATTGCATAAAGCTCCACAAATGTTTATATCCACATAAGGACAGAATTGTCACGTAAAGGCCAAATCCTATTGTTCCATCCTTCTAAGGGATTTCCCATTCTTTGACTGAACTAAATTTTTCTGCTGTGCTGGTGTTTGCTAAATTAGAGTTGTCTTAAATGTGTACTCATTACCCTGTCACAGGGCATTAAAAACCAAAAACCAAACCCACTGCTGTCAAATCAATTCCAACTCATAGTGACGCTATAAGACAGAGTAGAACTGCCCCATACCATTTCCAAGGCTGTAAATCTTTATGGAAGCAGACTGCCACATCTTTTGCCCACAGAGCGGCTGGTGGGTTTGAACCACTGACCTTTCAGTTAGCAGTTGAGCACTTTAACCACTGTGCTACCAGGGCTATTTCACAGGGCATTTGTTATTGTTTTTAGGTGCCATCAACTGACTTCAACTCATAGTGACCGAATGCGTAACAGAACGAAACACTGCCCAGTCCTGCACTATCCTCAATATCTGTGCTATGTTTGAGCCCATTGTTGCAGTCACCGTGTCAATCCATCTCCTTGAGGGTCTTCCTCTTTTTCACTGACGCTCTACTTTGCCAAACGTAATGTCTTTTCCAGGGACTGGTCGCTCCTAATAAAACATGTCCAAAGTACGTGAGACGGTCTTGCCATCCTCACTTCTAAGAAGCATTCTGGCTGTACTTCTTCCAAGACAGATTTGTTCATTTTTCTGGAAGTCCATGGTATATTATAATTCAAAGGTATCAATTCTTCTTCAGTCTTCCTTATTCACCGTCCAGCTTTCCCATGCATATGAGGTGACTGAAAATACCATGGCTTGGGTGAGGCGCACCTCAAAGTGACATCTTTGCTTTTTCACACTTTAAAAGGGTCTTTTGTGGCTAGATTTGCCCACTGCAATATGTCATTTGATTCCTTGACAGGGCATTCGATATCTGTAATAGTCTCAATTCACACCTGGCTTGGGGAAGGGGCAAGGGAAATTTCAAACAAATGACCAAGCAAGATACTGTGATTTTACTTTTTTATAAAGCTGGGGAGAAAGAATACTGGCTAAAAATAAACCAAAAAGGGCACAAATGCAAGCAGCAGCAGTTAACATGTCTGAAATTCTAGACCTAAGTTCCAAAAGAATGTTAAGGACACTATTACATTTATTCATAAGGTCAATCACTTCAAAGACAGAAATCTACTTTTTCTACTGAGAAACTGCCTTGTGAAAAGGGAAAGGTATTTTCCATTCCACATAAACAGATGGGCAAAGCTCTAACTATAGAAAAGCAACACTGGCACTTCATAGAAATAGCAAGAAAGATTTATGTATATGTGTATATATATATATTTATATGTATGTGTGTGTATATATATATATATAATAGACACTCTACACATACGGTTTGCCTCTCATATTTAAAACTGCTTAAAATGTAGTAGTTTTCAAATGATTTTGCACTTATGCAATTATTTTGTTTAAAAGACATGGTAAAATGTTTCAACCTCACATAAATTAGTCTCCTATTCCAGGTATCAAAGGAACTTTTTTTTCTCACCTGTCAAGCTCCAGATAAACTTTCAATGTCAAACATATCTTGCTTTTCAAAGGAAACTATTCTTTAACTCACAACCTGTGGCCAGTTATCATAAATAATATACCCATAGAGTTTGGGTTGTATGAATATGATGCTTCTATATCCTCTTGCGTAATGGTTTAAAGCGACTTGAAGAGTTAAAAGCTGTCACTGTCATCAATGTTTACTGTACACCAATAGGTGCATGGCAGTAAGCATTAGCTTTGCTTTCACTAAAACATCTAAAATTAATCATTGATGTCCTTTTGGAAGCATCTATCATGCTATGTATTCTTACCCATTGATTACAGCGACTTTTTCTTGCAGAGTAAAGATGAACAGAAGCTTCTATTTGAGAATCCTTGCTGAAATGCTATGGGTGGAGGGGGGAGGGTTTGCTAAGTAAACCAATCCTTATGGGAAACTGTCAATCATTTCTTTTTACAATCTATCCATGACTGTTTGCCTCAAGTTCATTTAAAATGATATAGAGAATTGCTAAGTTGGCATCCTGCCCTGTATAAAGGGTGTTCTGTATAATGGCACACTGGCTGTCAAGATGTCACAAACCTGCCCAGCCATCTGGAATCCTGATGTGACCATACCCATAGTTCCTTGCCTTAAGGAGAGGAATGGTGCCTTCCTACTAAAAGCCAGATACCCTACTGCTGTCTGGAGAGCTAAGGCTGGGAAAAGAGAAGCACAATAAGAACAAAGCTCTCCGGTTATGACTCCGTGCTCCAGAAACCTCCTGGCCTTCTGGTACAAGAGCAGGTGCAATTTTCTTCCCCTCCTTCCTTTCCCTCCCTCCCCACAGAGCCTTGTAAAGGCTCTAGCACTTCTAATGCAAATCCCAGGTTCACCCCTTTACCTGAGAGAAGAGTCCAAAATGCATATCCTCTAAAATAGGATAGTAGTGAAGCATTGGGGCTACTTTACAGTTCAATTCAATAGACAGTTTATTACACTCCAAGAATACCTCGGTTCTTGAGCATATGCTACCTCCTGAAATGGCTGAATGTTGAACAATTCTTTTTGGTACAGTAACTCTGTATATTCTTTCCATCTTCTTTTGATGCGTCCGAGTCATTCAATATTTTGCCCACAGAATCCTTCAATATTGCCAACTCGAGGCTTGAATTTTTTATCAGTTTTTTCAGCTTGAAAAACGCCAAGCATGTTCTTCCCTTTTTGTTTTCTAACTCCAGGCCTTTGCACATTTCATTATAATACTCTGTCTTAGCAAGCCGTCCTTTGAGATTTTCCATTCATCTTCCTACTTCATCATTTCTTCCATTTGCATTAACTACTCCGTGTTCAAGTTTCAGAGTCTCTTTTGGTCATCTGTTTTAGTCTTTTCTTTCTTTCTTTTTTTTTTAGTGACCTTTTGCTTTCTTCATGTATGATGTCCTTGATGTCCCACGACTCGTCTGGTCTTTGGTCATTAGTGTTCAATGCATCAAATCTATTCTTGAAATGGTCTCTAAATTCAGGTGGGATATACTCAAGGTTGTATTTTGGCTCTCATGGACTTGTTTTAATTTCCTTCAGCTTCAACTTGAACTTGCACATGAGCAAATGATAGTCTTGTTCCATGACCGGCCCCTGGCCTTGTTCTGATGATACTGAGCTCCATCAACTCTTTCCACAGATGTAGTGGATTTGATTCTTGTGTAGTCCACCTGGTAAGGTCCACGTGTATAGTCTCCATTTACGTTGTTGAAAAAAGGTATTTCCAGTGAGTTGGTCTTGCAAAATTCTATCATGTGATCTCTGGCATCATTTCTATCACCAAGGCCATGTTTTCCAACTACTGATCCTTCTTTGTTTCCAACTTTCGCATTCCAATCACCAGTAATTATCAGCATCTTGATTTTATGTATGATCAATTTCAGACTGCAGAAGTTGGTAAAAATCTTCAATTTCTTCACCTTTGGCATTGTGGTTGCTGCATGAATTTGAGTAACAGTCATATTAACCTTGTCTTCCTTGTAGGTGTATGGATATTATCCTATCACTGACAACGTTGTACTTCAGGACAGATCTTGAAATGTTCTTTCTGACAATGAATGTGACACCGTTCCCTTCAATTTGTCATTCCTGGCATAGTAGACCATATGACTGTTTCAAAATGGCCAATACCAGTCCATTTCAGCTCACTAATGCCTAGGATATCTATCTTTAAGTGTTACGTTTCATTTTTGACAACTTCCAATGGAAAGAATACTCCCGAGTCACTGTACCAAAAAGAACTGGTTGACATTCAGCCATTTCAGGACTTAGCATACAATCAAGAACTGATGGTACTGAAAGAAGTCCAAGGTACACTGAAGGCACTGGCAAAAAAATGAGGCTCCAAGAATTGATGGAATACCAACTGAGATGTTTCAGTGAATGGATGCAGCGCCAGAGGTGCTCACTCATCTATGGCAAGAAATCTGGAAGACAAGCTACCTGGCCAACTGACAGGAAGAGATCCGTGTTTGTGCCAATTCCAAAGAAAGATGATCCAAGACAATGTAGATATTATCAAATAATTTCATTAATATCCCATGCAAGTAAAATTTTGCTGAAGGCAATTCAAAAACAGTTGCAGCAGTACATCAACAGGGAACTGCCAGAAATTCAAGTCAGGTTCAGATGCGGACGTGGGAACAAGGGATATCACTGCTAATGTCAGATGGATCTTGGCTGAAAGCAGAGAATACCAGAAAGATGTTTACCTGTTTTAGTGACTACACAATGGCAACCAACTGTGTAGATCATAACAAATTATGGATAACATTGTGAAGAATGGGAATTCCAGAACACTTAATTGCGCTCATGTGAAACCTGTACATAGACCAAGAGGTGGTGTTTGACTAGCATAAGGGGATACTGCATGCTTTAAAATCAGGAAAGGTGTGCATCAGGATTGTATCCTTTCACCATACTTATTCAATCTGTATGCTAAGCAAATAATCTGAGAAGCTGAGCTATATGAAGAACGCAGCATCAGGAGGAAGACTCACTAACAACCTGCGATATGCAGGTGACACAACCTTGCTTGCTGAAAGCAAAGTGAACTTGAAGCACTTACTGATGAAGATAAAAGACTACACCCTTCAGTACAGATTACACCTCAAGAAAAAAAAAATCCTCATAACTGGACCAACAAGCAACATCATGATAAATGGAGCAAAGATTGAAGTTGTCAAGGATTTCATTTTACTTGGAACCATAATCAACGCCCATTGGAAGCAGCAGTCAAGAAATCAAACGATGTATTACATTGGATAAATCTGCTGCAAAAGACCTCTTTAAAGTGTTAAAAGGCAAAGATGTCACTTTGAGGGCTAAAGTGCATCTGACCCGGCCATGGTATTTTCAATCACCTTGCATATACGCGAAAGCTGGATGATGAATAAGGAAGACCCAAGAATTATTGATAAATTTGAATTATGGTATTGGTGAAAAATATTGACTATATTATAGACTGCCAGAAGAACAAACAAGTCTGTCACGGAAGAAGTACAGCCAGAATGTTCCTCAGAAGCGAGGATGGCAAGACTTCTTGCATACTTTGGACATGCTATCAGGTGGGGAGAACATCATGCTTGGTAAAGTTGAGCGGGTCAGCCAAAAAGAGCAGTACCCTCGATGAGATGGACTGACACAGTGGCTGCAACAATGGGCCCAATCATAGCAATGATCGTGAGGATTGTAGGACCAGGCAGTGTTTCGTTCTGTTGTACGTAGGGTCACTATGAGTCGGAGCCCATTTGAAGGCACCTAACAACAATAGTAAGAATGCCTCATATCTGCACTAAAGCTTGAAGCCAAAAGATTTTATTTTTTCTTTTGTCTAGCCATTAGCTCTACTGCATTTACGTACATACAAAGTGTGCCACCAGGGCTCCATACAAATGCCATTAGCTTCAAAGAAAGAATAAAGTCTAGCCAATAGTTTAAAATTTTAAGTGTGTAATATTTTCCACTGTGGAAGTGGATATTTTAACCTATTGGCTGGACATTTTTCTTCCTTCCACCTACATTCTTAATCAATCACTAGAAAGACTCAGACCATTGAGAACACATACTCCTTTCTGATTCTGAGATTCCACTGCAAAGACCATCGCTTCATACACACTATAGAAGAGCAGATTTTCTTCTTCGTTTTTGCAATACTCTCCCCTGGCCAGGGAGTCCCTTACAGAGGGATTGCAGTGAGCCAGCAGAACCTGGATACCGACTGCTTCATAATCTCTGTGAACTTCTTTCAGTGTGTGGATCCCTGCTGTATCTAAAAATTGTATTGCACTGCAGTCAATCACTATTGTGTGGAGCTCCAGGGGTTCATGGGAAAGATGCATGGAAACCTCATCCTGCATTCTCCTGGAAGTTTCCTCTTTGATCTTCCTCTTTGCAGCCTTCCTCTGAGCTGCCTTTATTAAGACTGGGTTGAGAGTTTTTTTGTATAAAGCAGATTTAAAACATTCTTTGTTTATGTAGTAGAGAGGGGCTACAAAGCGGAAAATCTTGATTCCCGGCTTAATCTGAAGGTTCTGGTAAACAGATGTGGATTCAAAGATCTCAGAATCTTCTACCAGGCCAAGCAACGAACTCTTGGGCTTCTGAGTGCGGAGAATGACACAAAACATAGAGAAACAAACTCCAACAAGCAGGCCTATTTCTGTACTTAGCAGTGCAGAGGACAACATCGTAACAAACCAAATAACTGTATCCATTTTGCTAAGCCTCCACATCTGGGGCAGATCCCTAAATTTAAGTAGGGCTCCCCGCAGATTTACAATAGTGATCACACCAAGGACACATTTCTGAAGGGAGAAGAATAAAGGAGCTATTACCAGGAGGACCAACAAAAGAACCAGGGCTGTTACCACACCAGAAAGTTGAGTTTGGCAGCCTGTCGACTCTTTAACCAGCGTCTTTGCAAGAGCTGCGCTAGTAGTAAAGCAGTGGAAGAAGGAAGGGATGATATTGCAAAAGCCAATGGCATACATTTCCTGATTTGCTTTGACTGTGTAGCCATGTTTCTTGGCAAACATCTCAGAAAGTGATACAGTGATAGCAAAACCAATGATAGAAATAGCTATTGCATCTACAGCCACACTAGGAATTAAGTTCCAGTCTGGTGATTTGGGAGGCATAAACCCAGTGGGAATATGTCCAGCAATACTGGAGTTGTAGTTTTCATTTAGTTTTCCAAAGTGAGAGGCTAATGTGGCTGCTATAACTACAATGAGTTCAGTGGGAATTGGTGCCTTAAGCTTGGACTTGAAGTGCTCGTTGAGTTCTTTGGTTGGCAAAAGAACCAAAAGGCACAAAAAGCTGGTGATGAGATCACAGAGATTGGTCTTATGCATGTTTCTGAAGATATGTATCCAGGCAGTGATAAGTGAGCCCACACCATTACTCCGAGGAAGGCTGAGCCCAAGGAGATACTTGGCCTGAGATGTAAGAATAGTGAAGGAGGCACCGGTGACAAATCCACTCAGCAAGGCATCTGAGAGGTAGACAGAAACAAAACCCACTTGAAAGAATCCCATCGCTACCTGAAAGAAAGGATATACAAGTGTTAAATATAAATGAAAATGAGCTTCTAAAGCTAGAGTTAACCTGGCCTTTCTTGGCACAGAAATATACTATCAAATCATCACAGAACGCCAGAGCTAGAAAAAAATGCCATCATATATGAATCCTCTCATTTTACAAAGATAGGAAACTGAGGCTCAGAGGGCTAAGCAATTTGTCCATAGTCACACTGTTTGTTACTCATTAGCCCAGCTGAGACAACCTTCTAGCACCAAACCAAAATCAAACCCACTGCTGTCGAGTTGCTTCTGACTCATAGCGACCTTACAGGACAGAGTAGAGCTGCCCCATACGGTTTCTAAGGCTCTAAATCTTCACAGAAGCAGACGGCCACATCTTTCTCCAAAGGAGTGGCTGGTGGGTTTGAACCTTTTGTTTAGCAGCTGAGTGTTTTAATGACTGCGCCACCAGGGCTCCTACCTTCTACCACAGTTTCTTAAACTTGAATAAGATCCAGGCCTCTTTTAAAAAGGCAATTCTCAAGGATCTACAGAAGACATCTAAAAACTCAAACTGGAAAAATTCTTTTCATTAAAAGACCACAGTTTCTTTAAATTACAAATCACTGCCATAAAAGTGAAGTTTTATCATAAAACAAAAAATTGGATTTACTTCAAAATACAATCACACTTAAAAAATTACTGTAGAACGCTCTCTAATCTAACCTCATTTTGAGATTGTTTTCATCCAGTATATATATTTATGCCATACTGCCTTCCGTATTAATAATTTTACACTCTTCAAAGATATTTTTTTTTTCCCCTTCCCAGTAATTCCTTAGAATCCTATTGCTTCTTTCCTCATTCTTGGTGAAGTGTACTAATGAAAAAGCAAAAATAGACGCTTGAGGCGCACAACTCTTCTGTACACTACCTTCCCTTCTCTCACTCGTTCTTCCTCATCCAAGCACCAAATAAAGTGAACCACTCTTGCCCTTCCCTTGTTGCTTCCAAATGTCTGTTATAGAGAAGAGATTTAATGCTAGAAATGACTCCTGGAAGCCAAAATGTAGGGGAATGATAATAATGGCAGAATAGTGGGTTCTGTAAGAGATCCAAGAAGAATTTCATCTCTGATCCTTTCTCCTGGCTGATAATATAAAATAGTGAATTTTTTCCCTCCCCGGCAACTCAAGAGAACTACCCTGATCCGTAAGAGTAACTTACCAGAACAGTGATTCTAAAGGAAGGGGCACAGGACATGCATAGTTTGAAAAATTCTGCATTCCTTCTCTCCCAACCCCCAATTCGGTTATCCTCCTGCCTGATTTCTAATGCTGACTCTGCCAATAACCAACTACACATAATCTCAAGCAAACCCAGTGTTTCTTGATGTATAAAATTAATGAGTTGTACTAGGTGGTCTGAGGTCCCACTCTGGGCTATATTTCTACAGACAAATAACTAAAACCTGGCTGACTGAAATTCATGGGTTAAGAGGCAGCCTAGGATTGAGAAAAGAGAAACAGCCTTATCCTACCTGTGGAGTCAGGCAGACTAGGGTTTGAATTCTGGCTCTATCTCTCATATACCCTGGGTTTTCAATAAAGGATAGCTTTAATAATTATAATCTCTAGGATCCCTTAAGGTCAACAGTCTGAATCCACCAGCCACTCCTTGGGGCAGTTCTACTCTGTCCTGTAGGGTCACTATGAGTCGGAATAAATGGCACACATCAACAACAAGATCCCTTATAGCTCTAAGATTTTATGTATAGAGATTACTTTTACCAGAAACAATCACTCGTTCCATTGTTTCTTACCTGATAAACTCCAGCCATAAAGGTTACAGTGCTGCCAACTCTAATTGCATAGCAACTTCTGTCACATGTCTCATGTAATGTGTGGTTTAAAGATGTGCTCTCATTTGAAAACACTCCTGAAGAAGGAGCAATATGGGCAGTGTCATAGCCAGCTTTGTGTAGTTCCCGGTCAACTACCTCACCAATCATAAGGCACAATACTCCAAAAATGCCCACAGAGATGTGACGGGAGGTACCTAATAGGAAATAAATTATGCTGGCAAAAAAGGACGTGTACAGGCCATAGATGGGTTCTTGGCCAGCCAGCAGAGAATAAGCAATAGACTGGGGCACCAGTAAGATGCCCACAATCAAACCAGACATTATATCTCCTAAAATGTTTTTCTTCAGATCATATTTTGGAAGCCACTGCAAAACAGGAAGGAAACCAAAAATCATGTTTTTTGCTTTGGCTGGGCTGCACTGGCAAGTCTTCCGTAGCTTTTTGATGACAAAGTGTTTGAAGTCAGTATTTGATTTCTCTCGAGGTTCCATATGGATCCTAGAATGAGGTCTGCATTGATTATTGGTCCTAAATTGCTTGAAGTCAGTACTCCATTCCTCTTGAGGCTCCAGATGGATTCTAGACTGAAGACTGTATTGGTCATTTTCTTCAGATGAGTCCCTGGGTGAAAGGACTTGTTGTTCTTGACTTTCCAGGGACATTTCTGGAGACAGGTGCTTCAGCTTCCTACTCCAGAGAAAACACCCATGTTAACTGATAAAGTAATTCTTAGTGATCACACATCTTTAACTGTCCTACTTGTCATTCATCAAAGTTAAGAGGAATTCAGTTTTGGGGTAGCTATTTTACCTCTGGAGCCCTGGTGGCACAGTGGTTAACAACTCAGCTGCTAATCAAAAGGCTGGCAGTTCAAATCTACCAGCTGCTCCATGGAAACTCTATGGGGCAATTCTACTCTGTCCTGCAGGGTCACTGTGAGTCAGAATTGACTTGATGGCAATGGGTGTGGGTTTCCTTTTTTTTTTAATCTTACATCTCCTTTTCTTAGTTGATCCTCATCTGTCTTAGGGAAAAAAATAGACCAAGTGAAAAGCAACCATTTGATTGAGTAGAGGGCTTCCCAAGAGTATAAAGATGGATTGTTCTCCATCTCTTCCTGGCTCCCCCTGCAGTTGTTTTCCAGAAAAGGCATCAGGGTGGCCTGTGTCCTCCCTTCCTTATGCTATCGACTGTCTTATTCCCAGCTTTTTCACCTCCCAGGTATACTACAAGATAGGATCTAGTCTCAAATCTTCACCCCTACTTGCCAGTCCCTAAAGCAAGGAAAATGGCCCTCTTTCCTTTTTTTTTTTTTTTTTAATACCTCTTTAAAGAACCCACTAGTTGTTGAGAATAGAAAAAACGTGACAGAGTAGAGATAAATGTTTTTTGGCAATAATGATAAACTCGGGAAGAATGCATTTGGATTTTTGAACAGTATTCTCTTGCTTTGTAAAAAAAAAAGGAAAAGAGAAGTTGATAAGAACGTGTTGAGGTGAAACAAATCTCAAGAACATGGGGAGGGCTGATGGGCGCAAGTGTCTAATAGATGCTCTGGAGGTTCTGGTCTGTGCCACTGTGTTCCAGTACGGAATAATCTGCCCCATGGGCAGGGCCCACACTCATGCAAGGAAAGATGTGATTTACTGTTCTTAGTACACAATGAAACACAGGCTGAATAGAGGAATAACATTGCCCTGCACTTCCACTAGGAAGCTACCCAGGTGAAGGATCTCTGGGTCCTAAATTAGTACAGCAAGACCTACCACTAAGAACTACAGGAAAACAATGTAAAAATAACCAAAAAGTAGAAAGGAACAATAAAAAGTAAGTCTTGTAATAGGAGTACAAGAGGAGGAAGAAGAACCAGGATCTCCTAGGGGTAGAGTGTAAACTGTTTACCAAATACATCACACTGCGAAAGCTATTTAGCTTAGAATGGCCATCCACCTCTCAATCTGTCAAGATTGTAACTATTTCTTAAAACCCAGTTAAAATGCTACCTCTTCCACAAAGCACTAGCTGATTTTCCCTAGCTCGAGTGAATCACTATACCTTCTGTGTCCCATAGCATTTTGTACCTCTATTACGGAACTAACCACTCTCCTGCATTAGTTAAGTAGGAGTCTCTCAAGCTCCTGGAGGAAAGGACATCTTGTTCATCATTGTAATCCTCAGTGCCTGTAATATAGTAACTCTGAGATAGCAGGCTTACAAAATGTTTGAATGAATGAAAAAAACAGATGAATTAAAAAATTCAAGACTGTGGCCAGATAGAAATAAAATAGATGGAGGATTCAGGAAGTTTTCTGTTTTGGAAATGACAGAAAAGCAGGCCCTCGTGAGGTTCTATAAACCTAACAATACCAAGATGCCATAATCCAGGACCCAAAACCCATTCAAGAACACAAGGTACATAGAAGTAACCCACATTCTTTCATTTAGGTTGAAAGGGCTATCACAGGTCATTCCACTGAACAAGAATAACATAATAGTTACTCTGATGGTCTGGTGAAGCATACAAGGAAGAAAAGAAGATATTTAGATGGCCACTGACCCTGAAAAAGTCAATCACATATGTAGATACATACAGCAGCTCTTTACTCCTCAACAGGACTGATCTGTAACCGTCTTCCCACTTTCTGCTTTCAGGCCAAGCTGCCTTGAGTGCACTTCTTACATCCTTCTATTCTGGAGCAGCTCTTGGTGGTTTCTTTTCCAAACCTAAGATATACAAAAGAGGCATAAGAAAAAATAACCAAATTCAGATCTTGTCCTATACGGCTGCTATCTGGGAAGGAAAATTAAAATGAATACTAGAACATACAACAGAGAGAGGGAACGTATAAGAAAGAATCAAACAGGAATGCTAAAAGTGAACAACACAATAAGAGATGAAGAATGCCTATAACAGACTCATTAGTAAACTTGACAGAGCCAAAGAAAGAATCAATGAACTGGAAGACAGATCAATAGAAATTACCTAAAGTGAAACACAAAGAGAAAAACAGAGTTAAAACACAACAGTAATAACATAACAGGACACCCAAGAGCTGTGGAACATATCAATTTATCATATGCATAATTAGAGCCCCAAAAGAAGAGAGAGAGAAACAGGGCAGAAGAAATATTTGAAGACATAATGGCTGAGAATTTCCAAAATTAATGACAAACACTAAACTACAGATCCAAGAAGCTCAGAGACTATAATGCAGGATAAATACATAACAAACAAAAAACCTACACCTAGGTATATCATATTCAAGGTACTGAAAACAAAAGATGAGAAAATTCTGAAGACAGATGAATCAAAAACACACATTACATACATAGGAGCAAAGATAATGATTATAGCAGACTTCCTTTGGAAATGATACAAGTCAGAAAATAATGGAGTCGTATCTTTATTACAGAAAAATAACTGTCAACCCAGAATTCTATACCCAGAGAAAATATCTTTTTAAAATACGAAGGAGAAATAAAAACTTTCTCAAACAAAAATAATACTGACAGCAGACTAGCACTTAAAAAAAAAAAAAAAGTTATGGGAAGTTCTTTAGGCAAAAAAGGATATGCCAGACAGAAATTCAGGTCTATCCTCCGGATATCCTTTTAACTCAGTACTGATTAAAAAAACAAAACAACAAATGCTGGTGACAACGCAGGGAGACTGGAACCCTGCGCTACTGCTGGTAGGATTGTAAAATGGTTCAACTGCTATGGAAAACAGTATTGCACATCTTCAAAAAGCTAGAAATTAAAAATACTGTATGACCCAGCAATCCCACTCCTGGGTATATTTCCTAAAGAACTAAAACTACTGATATGAGTAAACATATACACACCTATGTGCATTGCAGCATTATTCACAACAGCAAAAAAAAAAATAAAATAAAAGGAAACAACCTATGTGCCCATCAACAGATGAATGGATAAACAAACTGTGGTACATATACACAATGAAATGCTATGCATCCATTAAGAATAATGATAGCTTCTCAAAGTATATAATAACATGGATGAATCAGGAGGACATTATGCTGAATGAAATAAGCCAATCACAAAAGGACAAATACTGTATGATTTCACTGTTATAAAAAGACAAGTTAGGTATACATATAGAAGGCAATGTTCTTTGGTGGTTACCAGGGATGTGACAGAGAGGGAGGGGAATCACTTTCTAGACAGTAGACACTTGTTAGTTTCCGTGATGAGTAAAACAATACCAAATAAGGGTGATGTCAGCAAAACCTCACCAAGGTAGATGATGACACTAAGAAGTACACAAGAATAACGGGCGATTTTGGTAAAAGCCACAACATACACAACTTTGCAACAACAGTAATAACAGTCAAAATTACACGAGTGGTTACATAGGCAGATATCTATGTTCATGTATGTATAAGTGAGCACATATGAATATGCAGGTGCACATGTATAGGTGTCTCTGTAGGCAAATATATATACATTTTGTGTGTGCTGCACATATATTCATATATAAAATAATGTACATATGTGATACAGTTACGGATACTTCTAGACATAACCAAATACCTCGTGGGTTTGAGGGCTTAGGATGATAGTCCCGGAGGGCAACTTGGTCAACTGTCATAACATAGCTTACAAAGATAATGTTCTACATCCTAGTCTGGTGATTAGTATCCGGAGTCTTAAAAGTTTGTGAGCAGCCATCTAAGGTACAACTATTGGTTTCTATGGGTCTGGAGCAAAAGAGAAAGAAGAAAACCAAAGACTCAAAGAAGAAACTAGTCTACAGAACTAACAGTCTACATGAACCAAGGCTTTGGCTATATCGAGACCAGAACTAGATGGCGCCCAGCTACTACTACCGACTATTCCGACTGGGGACACAATAGATGGTCCCGGATAGAATGGGAGAAAAATGCAGAATATAACTCAAATTCCTAAAAAAGACCCGACTTACTGGACAGCTAGAGACTACAGGAATCTCCAAGACTATTGCCCTAAGATATTCTTTAAGCTTGGACTCAGCGGTCACCTATCAGCCAAAAGACACAGTGGATCAGAAAATAAACAGTATCACCTGTGAGTACTGTGCTCCTCTAATCAATCATGTAAATGAGACCTAAAGGTCAACATTTATCCTAGACCAAAGATGAGACGGTAAGGGGAAACAAGGAAGCTATAGTAATGCAAACAGAACAACTAGAATGGAAATAATGAGAATGCTGACACACTGTAAAAAGTATAACCAATGTCACTGAATAATATGTATAGAAATTGTTAGATGAGAACCTAATTTGCTATGTAAATTTTCTCCAAAAAACACAACAAAGTATTTTAAAAAAAGAAATCCACTTTAAATATAAAGATATTGATAGGTTAAAAGTGAAAGGGCTTGTTCCACCCTTACGTATTATTATGCATTGAACTGTGTCCCCCCCGAAATGTGTGTCAACTTGGCTAGACCATGATTCCTGGTATTGTGTGGTTGTCCTCTATTCTGTGATCTGATGTAATTACCCTATGTGTTGTAAATCCCAACTCCTATGATGTTAATGGAGCCCTGGTGGCACAGTGGTTAAGGGCTCAGCTGCTAACAAAAGGTCGGCAGTTCAAATCCACCAGCTGCTCCTTGGAAGCCCTATGGGACAGACAGTTCTACCCCCTCCTATGGGGTCACTATGAGTCAGAATTGACTCCACAGCAACAGGTTTTTTTACGATGTTAGCAAGGTAGGATTAGAAGCAGTTAATGAGGCACAACACAATCTATTAGGATTAGGCTGTATTTTGAGTCAATCTCTTTTTTCTTTCTTTTTTTTATTGTACTTTAGATGAAGGTTTATAGAGCAAATTAGTTTCTCATTAAACAATGAATATACACTGTGTTGTGACATTGGTTGCCAACCCCATGACATGTCCCTCCCCTTCTCGACCTGAATCAGTATCTTCTGAGATATAAAAGGATCATGCAGAGAGGAGAGAGACCTCATACCACCAAGCAAGGAGAGCCAGGAGCAGAGCATGTCCTTTGGATACAGGGTCCCTGTGCTAAGAAGCTCATAGACCAAAGGAAGATTGATGACAAGGACTTTCCCCCAGAGCTGACAGAGAAAGGCTTCCCCTGGGGCTGCCGCCCTGATTTGGACTGCTAGCTTCCTAAACTGTGAGAGAATGAGCTTCTGTCTGTTAAAGCTATCCACTTGTGGTATTTTTGTTATAGCGGCACTAGATGACTAAGGCAGGTATATACCCAAAAGACTTGAAAGCAGCAATACAGACACAGGTACACCAGTATTCAGTGCAGCACTATAATAGCCAAAGGTGGAAACAACCAAAATATCCATCAATTGATAAACAAATGTGGCAATACACACACTGGAATATTGTTGTTGTGTTCCCTTGAGTCTATTCCAACTCATAGTGACCCTATAAGACAGATAGAACTGCCCCATAGGGTTTCCTAGGCTGTAATCTTTATGGGAGCAGATCACCAGGTCTTTTCTCCCACGAAGTGGCTGGTAGGTTCAAACCACCGACCTTTCGGTTAGCAGCTCATCACTTAACCATTGCACCACCAGGGTTCCACAGCATCCATAAAGAGAAATGAAGTCCTGAAGCATGCCACCACATACATGAACCCAAAAACATTATGCTGAGGGAAATAAGTCACTTACGAAAGGTCAGATACTATATGACCTCACTTATATGAAATAAGCGAATATATACCAAAAAACCAAACCAAACCCACTGCCATCGAGTTGATTCCAACTCACAGCGACCCTATAGGAGAGAGTAGAATTGCCCCATAGAGTTTCCAAGGAGCAACTGGTGGATTTGAACTGCCGATCTCTTGGTTAGCAGCCGTAGCACTTAACCACTAGGCCACCAGGGTTTCCAAAGCAAATATAAAGAAATCAAAAATTATTAGGGGTGACAGGGAGGCGAGAAAGGGGAAGTTTTTGCTTAGGGTGAAATTAATGTATGTTCCTGGTGGTGGGATAATTTGGAAAAAGATAGTGACAATGGTTGCATGACTTGAAGAATGTAATTAATGTCACTGAATTGTACATAAAGAAATTCTTGAACTGCTGTATGGTTTTTTGTGTAACTGAGCCAGGTAGTAAAATTCAGATTTTATGACTTCAAGAATAGTTCTTTTTTGGAATAGTGGTACTATTCTTGCCACCTATCTCATTAAGCTTTCTGTAACCTTAGACACTTCTAAACACCTTAGAATTCAGCAACCCTACACACCCTAGTTTCACCTGTCTGCTACCCAAAATGATCCAGCAGTGGTATCTACAAATTTGTCCCAACCCTCTTTTCTCCACACTCATGGCTATAGTGCTTTCCACCTCTAGTTCTCAGAAACTTAGGTTTTCACTTACAAACAGTCGTGGAAGTGGAAGTTATTTAGCCATCATTATGAATATAAAGGCTGTCTATAGTTTCCTTATCCACTCCATTTACCCCTAGAACTCCCCTCAAAACTAAATATTTTTTTCTTTTTCAAACCTATTTAAAAACCCCAAACAATATAAAGCTACATTTAAAACTGTGGAACAACCATACCATAGAATACTACACAGCAATGAAAAATAAATCACAATTTGGAAGATCTCAAGGAAATTGTCTTGAGTGAAATAAAGCCAATCTCTAAAGGTTACATACTATATGATTCCATTTATATAACATTCTTGAAATAACAAAATTGTAGACATGGAAATGGATTAGTGGCTGCCAGGGGTTAGGGATGGAGAACAGTGAAGCTTTATATAAAAGAATAACCAAGGAAACCTAATGGTGATGTAACAGTTGTGTAACTTGATTGTGGTGTTGGGTATACAAATCTACGCATGTGATAAAATTGCATGAAACTACACATATACACAAACAAATCTGTCTTGGAAGAAGTACAGCTAGAATGCTCCTTAGAAAAGAGGATGGCGAGACTTCGTCTCACATACATTGGACGCATCCCTGGGAGGGACCCAAACCTGGAGAAGGACATCATGGTTGGTAAAGTAGAGAGTCAGTGAAAAAGAGCAAGACCCTCGATGAGATGAACTGACACAGTGGTGCAACAATAGGCTCAAATACAGCAACGACTGTAAGGATGGCACAGGTCCCAACAGCATTTCATCCTGCTGTACCCAGAGTTGCTATGAGTTGGAACCAAGTCAACGGCACCTAACAACAACATACAAAAACACACATGCAGACTCAGAAATGAATGCATGTAAAGTGTTGAAATCCAAGTAAAATATGTGGATTACACCAATGTCAATTTTCTAGTTTTGATATTATAGCTATACAAGATGTTATCACTGGGGAAAAATGAATGAAGGGACCACTGTACAATTTTTTGGAAACTTACTATGAATCTATAATTACTTCAAAATAAAAACCTTTTTTTAAATAATTTTTATTGAGCTTTAAGTGAACATTTACAAATCAAGTCAGTCAGTCACATATAAGCTTATATACACCTTACTCCATACTCCCACTTAATTTCCCCCTAATGAGCCAGCCCTTCCAGTCTCTCCTTTCGTGACAACTTTGCCAGTTTCTAACCCTCTCTACCCTCCTATCTCCCCTCCAGACAGGAGATGCCAACACAGTCTCAAGTGTCCACCTGATACAAGTAGCTCACTCTTCGTCAGCATCTCTCTCCAACCCATTGTCCAGTCTCTTCCATGTCTGATGAGTTGTCTCGGGGAATGGTTCCTGTCCTGGGCCAACAGAAGGTTTGGGGACCATGACCACCGGGATTGCTCTAGTCTCAGTCAGACCATTAAGTCTGGTCTTTTTATGAGAATTTGGGGTCTGCATCCCACTGATCTCCTGCTCCCTCAGGGGTTCTCTGTTGTGCTCCCTGTCAGGGCAGTCATCGATTGTGGCCGGGCACCGTCTAGTTCTTCTGGTCTCAGGATGATATAAGTCTCTGGTTCTTGTGGCCCTTTCTGTCTCTTGGGCTCATAGTTATCGTGTGACCTTGGTGTTCTTCATTCTCCTTTGATCCAGGTGGGTTGAGACCAATTGATGCATCTTAGATGGCCGCTTGTCAGCATTTAAGACCCCAGACGCCACATTTCAAAGTGGGATGCAGAATGTTTTCATAAGAGAATTATTTTGCCAATTGACTTAGAAGTCCCCTTAAGCCATAGTCCCCAAACCCCCGCCCTTGCTCCGCTGACCTTTGAAGCATTCAGTTTATCCCAGAAACTTCTTTGCTTTTGGTCCAGTCCAGTTGAGCTGACCTTCCATGTATTGAGTATTGTCCTTCCCTTCACCTAAAGTAGTTCTTATCTACTAATCAGTAAATAACCCTCTCCCACCCTCCCTCCCTCCCCCCCTCGTAACCACAAAAGTATGTGTTCTTCTCAGTTTATACTATTTCTCAAGATCTTATAATAGTGGTCTTTTACGATTTTTTTTTTTTTTTTTGTCCTTTTGCCTCTGACTAATTTCGCTCAGCATAATGCCTTCCAGGTTCCTCCATGTTATGAAATGTAAAAACCTTTTTTTAAAAAAACTACATTTAAAAATTATCTCAAACTAAATTGTAGGTATGACTTCCATACTAAATTAAGGTCCATGAGAGCAAGTCCCATTCTGGCTCATCTTTGTATCCCTAAAGTGTCCAGGTATGTGCTTTGCAGAACAGGAGCAAAAATATTTGCTGAATAAATAACTCAAATACTAAAAAAGTAGGATGCAAATCAATATTTATTTTCATTTTGAAATAATTACTTTGGAACATATTTTTAAATGTAACTTTTGTATAAAAATCATCTCCCCTTTCAAAGTCTGTTACTACTTTCAGTTTTAATATTCACCAATTGCTTCAGGAATACTGAGAAATTACAGTGTTTATCATCCCTGGAATATAGTCTACAGCCAGACTTCCATCTTACAAAGATTGGGATATAAATTGTACATTCCATGAAGCTCAATAAAATAGGATTTTACTTGTATCATCTAGGCTACTTTCCCCTGTGTTAGCATAGATAATTGAGAGTGGGCTAACTCAACTGGAAAACACTTAGGCTTTCTATATTACCTTGTAGGAATTAGAAAAAAAAATTTTTTGAAAAATGTATTTATATATTAAAGTATAATGGCAATATAAAGGAAAGACATTTCTGTACTTCTTTCTTTAACTGGGCACATGCAGCTGTGACTACCTAGAGAGTGATCTTATCCAGATGACTAAACAGCAGCACTGGCATTTCCCCATGTGAATTACTAAGAGTCCAAGAGCACTAGACTAGAGGGCAGGACATCCCTTCTACACCAGCCTGATGAGAGGTCAGCCAACTTCTATTTGAAAATTTGCAGAGGTAAGAACCCCTCCAACTCATAAAAAAAAGTTACTCTTTCTACCACTAGAAGAAGAGACTAAAAGGAAATAGTGGTAATGAAAGGAGGAACAGGGTGAAGAGTCAGAAATAGAATAAAAGAAAGAAAGAAGATTAAAATCCTGGTGACATAGTGGTTAAGAGCTACCGCTGCTAATCAAAAGGTCAGCAGTTCAAATCTACCAGGCGCTCCTTGGAAACCCTGTGGGGCAGTTCTACTCTGTCCTATAGACTCGCTGAATTGGAACTGACGGCAACGGGTTTGGTTTTTTTTTTTTTTTTTGGTCTTTCACAATAGGCAAGAAGGAGTCAAATTATCAGACATCCTCTACTGGTAATTGTTAAACAGCGTACAAGATGAATCTTAAAAAAATAGTAATTCAATTTAGGGAAAAATACAGCTAAGACTGTAAAGAGGAACATTTGGTAAGAGACTTCATGGCAACTATTCCACAGGAACAAGGCAGCTGAAGGATAGGGACTTCCACAAGGCTGCAAAGCAACCTGACTGCTAAGAAGTCAGGGGGAGTGCTGATGTCCCCGCCTCTCCTCTGCCCACATGGGTCACATGAAATGGAGCCAAAGGTCTCCCTCCTACCCCCAGCTGGTCACCTCGAAGGGCACAGCCTCTTGGGAATATTGACAAATGAAAACAAAACACAAAAAACGGTTCGGAGGTTGGAGGAAAATAAGAAATGAGAATGGTCCATTTAAAGCACAGGATGCACACTGAAGATTAGTCTGAGAGGAAGCTGCAAAGGAACCTGGAGGAGATTCTGGAGAGCCCTGTATACTAGGTTAAGAAAGTGAAGACTTTAATCTGTAAGAAATACATATGTAATTATATATTATTACATCTTCTGTTCTGATTATCATGCTATTCTTTTTTTCACTAAGCTATTAATATTTCACTTTGTGTTTTATTAATAAAAAGTAGTTTAAGGTTATTTTAAAAACAAAACTAAACAATAAACTAGTATGATCAAGACAAGACTCCCCATTTACACAGTTCCATCTGATCCTCCAGCTCACTGTTTTCAGGCAAGTCCAGGGAAGATCACAGCGTTGTAAGGCCCAGCGAAGCCAGGAATGAGCCAAGGCTTCTTTATCCAGCTCCGTCTCATTCACAGATGCCTGCAACCAGGATGGCTGGAGCCCAGGCCACTGTTCCAGGCCCAGGCCCTGGAGAAGCTCACACTGTTGGAGGACTGGCCCCTGGGCTACTGCCATAGCCTACAATATCTGAACCCTGCCTATCTCTCCACCCTCATTTCCTACTGGCATTCTTACTATTTCCGGAACATGCCAAGGTGCTTCTCTCCTTAGGTCTTTGTACTTACTTAAGTTCTCTTTGCCTGGAACAATCTTCCTCCAGATCTTTGCAGGACTCTTCTCATCCTTCATGTCTCAACTTATATATCAATACCTCAGAGAGGACTTCCCTGACCATGCCAAGTAAAATAGCACCCTCTTCCCATCATTTTCTATAACCTTACCTGGTTTTATTTTCTTCAAAGGCTCACGACTTTTGAAATTACATTAAATATATATATATTTTTTTGTCTTTCTCATGTCTGCTGTATCCCCATTATTAAGAACAATACCTAGCACACAGTGGGAGATGAGTAAATACTTGCTAATATGTATAAGAAACCCAGTTTCTACTCACTGTTAGTTGGTTAAGACAGAGTTGTAAGCAGATAAATTTTAACACTCTAAATGCCATAATATAGGTTTGGTGTGTCCTAAGAGTAGAGAATAGGCTGAGAGCTAAGGTGGAAGTAGGAAGCTGCAATGTAAATAAGGAAATGGATACTCAGGCAGGTGAAAGGTCGCAGTGTAATCAAAGATCCAGGAAAAGGTCAGCCTAGAATGTCTATTTCTGAAGTTACAGGATCAGTTTCTTATATAATCCCAGAAGTCTGGACTTCATCCTGTAATCCATGGCTAACAAAGGCCTAAACTCCAGCGCAGGGAGGGGTGAGGGAGGCTTGACATTTCAGTGGTACAAACAACTAGACAAGAGGTGGTACATAACAGAGATGGGCAAATCCAAGACGAATTCTGAAGCTGACCACACAAACCGAAGGATTGTGTATGGGAATATGAAGAAAGAAATGGGAAGATAGGAGGCAGGAAAAAAGTCTGACTTTAGGCTTACTAGGCTGGAGATTTCTGTAAGATGTCCCGATGAGCATGTCTAGTGAGCAATTAGAAATGGCAGTCTCGAACACAGGAGAGAAGCCAACTGGAAAAACAGACGGGGAGTGTACTGGTCATCAGCACACAAATGGTATCTCATTCTCACATTCCCACTGCTTAGATGTTCAATAAATGCTTGCTGAATATATGCCTTATCTTTTCACCTAGATTAAAAAGATATTTTATCCTTTTTGTGTGCTATCACCACACTTAGCATAGAACTGGACACATAGGCACCTGATAAGTTTTTGATGGATGGACTGGTTTTTATTTAAAAAAAAAATTATTTCAACAAAAATAAATCTTCAGAAGAATTAACTTTGACTTTTAAAATCTGATTTTTGTTTCTTTAAAAGATAATTCACTTCCTAACAAAAACAGTAACAGTGTATTGTGGGTTTTACTATAACATTATGTAGAAGTAAAACTATGACAACAAGAGTATAAAAGCCAGGAGGGGAGAAATCGAAGTATACTATTTTAAGGTCCTTATACTATACATGAAATGGTATAATATTATTTGAGGGTAGACTGTGATAAGTTAAAGATGCCTGCTGTAAACCCTAACGCAAGCACTAACAACAAAACCAAGAGTAACAAAACCAAACCAACAAAGGAGACAAAGTGGAATAATCAAAACTACTAACTAATCCAAAAGAAGGCAAAAAGAGTAGAGAGAAAATAAACAGCAAGATAACAGCCATATTATCTAACCATACCAGTAATGACATTAAAGGTAAATGGTATCCAAACCAAACCTGTTGTCGTCAAGTCAATTTGGACTCACAGAGACCCTAGATGACGGAGTAGAACTGCCCCACAGGGTTTCCTATGCTGGAAGCAGGCTGCCACTTCTTTCTCTCGTGGAGTGGCTGGTGGGTTCCAACTGCTAATCTCTTAGTTAGCAGTCAATCAGTCGGCAGTTTATACCTTGTAAATGGAATAACACCCCACAAAGGCAGATTAGATAAATAAAGCAAGACCTAACTATATGCTGCCTACCAGAAACACTTTAAGTGTAAAGACACAAATAGGTTAAAAGTAAAAGGGTAAGAAAAGATATACTTACCATGCTAAGACTAATTAAAAGAAAGCTGGAATGCCTATATTAATATCAGATGAAGTAGATTTCAGGGGAAAGAATACTACCAGGGATAAAGAAGCAACTTCAAAACGATAAAGGGGTCAATTCATCAAGAAGACTTAACAATACCAATCCTAACTGTCTATGCACCTAATAAGAGAGCTCCAAAATACATGAAGCAAAAACTGATAGAACCAAAACGAGAAAGAGACAGCCATGATTATAATCAGAAAGTTCAGTGCTCTCTCAATAATAAGACAGAGAATCACCAAGGATTTAGATTTGAACAACACTAGCAATCAACCAGACCTAATAGATAGCAGACATTTGTAGAACACTCCACCCAACAACAGCAGAAATACATTTTCCTCAAGTGCACATGGAACATTTATGAAGGTAAACCATAAATTCTCAATAAATTTAAAAGAATCCAATTCACATAAAATATGTTCTCTGACCTTAATGGAATTAAATTAGAAACCAATAGCAGAAAGATATCTGGAAAATACCCAAAGATTTGAAAAGTAAATAGCATAACTCTAAATAATCCATTTACTTTTCAAATATTTGTGTATTTGCATACTTCTAAATAACCCATTGGAAACACTGGCAGGGTAGTGGTTAAGAACTATGGCTGCTAACCAAAAGGTCGGCAGTTCAAATCCACCAGGCGCTCCTTGGAAACTCTATGGGGCAGTTCTACCCTGTCCTATAGGGTTGCTACAAGTCAGAATAAATAATCCATGGATCAAAGAGGACATCAAAAGGGAAATTAGCTTTATTGGTAGTAGGCCAAAATTGGGAACAACCCAAATGTTCATCAGCAGATGAGTGGATAAATAAATTGTGCTACTAACTGTAATATTACTTAGCAAGAGAAAAGAATAAACTATTGACACAACCCAGATAAACCCCAAAGTAATTTTGCTGAGTGAAAGAAGGCCAGGCTCAAAAAAAAACAAAAACTTACTGTATGTTCCATTTATATACAACTCTAAGAAAATGAAAACTAATCTACAGTGACAGAAAGCAGATCAGTGGTTGTTTGCGGATGCGAAATAGAGAAGGGTAGGAGGGAAAGATTACAAAGGGGCACCAGGAAACTTTTGAGAGTGATGGATGTGTTCTCTATCTTGATTATGGCAGCAGGAAAACATATACAGCATACTTTAAATAAAGGAGCCCGGTGGAACTCAGCTGCTAACCAAAAGGTTGGTAGTTCAAACCCACCCAGAGGCTCTGTGGGAGAAAGACCTGGAGATCTGCTCCCATAAAGATTATAGCCTAGACAACTCTCCGGGGCAGTTCTACTCTGTCACATGGGGTCACTATGGGTCAAAATCAACCCGACAGCACCTAACAACAACATACTTTAAATACGAAGTTTATTATATGTCACTTTTACCACAATAAAGCTGTAAAACAAAATCTAACTTTTGTCTGAGGGGAAAAAGATACATTTGAATTTACCCTATTACACAATTTTGTTTCCCATTACATTTCAATTCCCAAGGAAACCTTCATGGAATGTTCCCATATTTTGGATATGTCACCTTGGGAAATGTATTTCATAAGTTTTCAAACACACACAATTAAGTCTGTCTTCTTTTTGTAATATTTTTCTTAGAACAGTTATATTTAGTTTTAAAAATATGACAGCTTCAGCAGATATATCTGATGACATAATATTAATTAGGTACCAGGATTTTCCGAAGAAATCTAGGCCATTGTAAAACTGAGCTTGGCATCCTATTGTGAACACTGTGTGTGTGTGTGTGTATGCTCGTGTTTGTGTGTTTTAACACAACTGAAAACCACATGCACTGTGGATCAGCAGAAAAACCAACCTGGTTGTCAAGAGTTCTGGAATCCAGTCAGCCACAGCTCTCTCGTCCCACCATGCATGTATTTCTCACTGAGAAAGCTTGTACTGAATGAGCAAGTCATTGAATGGAAGTTTTCCTGGATTATAGGATTTGGGAGATAGAGAAGGCATGCAGATAGCCCAGACCATCTGCCACTGAGTTGACTCCGACTCATGGCAACCCCACAGTAAGAAAAGAATTGTGCTCCAAACGGTTTTCAAAGGCTAACTTTTAGGAAGTAGACTGACATGCCTTTCTTTCCAGGTGCCTCTGGGTGAACTTGAACCTCGAACTTTTCAATTAGCAGCCAAGCGTTAACAGTCACATCACCCAGGGACTACAGATCATGAACTCCAAACCCCAGATTTTTTAGTTAAAGGAATAAAAGCCCAGGATAGTGAAATCATTTGCTAATTCAAGATAGAGCTGGAGCTAGAATCCAAGTATCCTGACTTGTCACCTTTTATCCTTCCATATGCTGCCTATGCCAGTTTCTCCTCTCCATGTAGACATATCATCAAATAATTGCAGGAAAACTAGAATCAACCTATAAAACTGTATAGTCAAGTTTGTGGAAAATTTGAAGTCTTAACATTAACGTAATATTTACGTGAACAAGTCATCTACCAAAAAGCCTCTTCTCTATATGGAAAAATCTCAGTTGAACCAAACTGGAATAGGTGTGGATTGTGTAGTTTGGAAATAATTTTCCAGTACTCTTTTTTTTTTTTCCTTTCCAAGTTTACAACCTTTCCAGTAACTTCTCTATGAGTGAGGGCATTGAGAGGTACACTAATACCCTATATTCTTTACCTCTGAGTTAAAGGAATGAAGAAGAGAGGTAAGGAGGGAGGATGAAAAAAGCAAGAAAACCAAAAAAAGTTGTCTTTTTTTTTTTTTTTTTTAAACACGAGCCACTTGGTTAAGGCTGAGAAATGTCTCGATGTTTCATTTCAAAAAGCCAACTGACAGTGGAAGATGCCACCATTAACTAATCTATTTTTATGGCCTTTTATTTTCTTATTGTGGTAACATACATAAGAAAATTCGCCATTTTAACTATGTTTAAGTGTATAGTTCAGTGGGATTGATTACATTCACAATGTTGTGCAACCATCACCACTATCTACTTCCAAAACATTTTCATCACCACAAACTGAAGTTCTGTTCCCATTAAGAAATAACTCTCCAATTCTCCACCCTCTAGCCCCTGGTAACCACTAATCTATTTTTATCTCTATGCATTTGCCAGTTGTAGGTATTTCATGTAAGTGGGACCACACAATATTTGTCCTTTTGTGTCTGACTTATTTCACTTAGCATGTTTTCAAGGTTCATTCATGCTGTAGCATTTATCAGAACTTCACTTCTTTTTATGGCTGAATAATATTGTATGTATCCCACATGTTGTTTATCCATCTGTTGATAGAAACGTGGGTTGTTCCCACTGAAATAGGTTTGGTTTGGGTTAAGGATTAAGAGTGAAATTATTTTTATTTTTCAATGTCACACATACATGCATTGGTAACGTTTTCTCTTTTTTTTCTATTAACATAAAATTTACCCATGTGGCTACATTTTAATAAGAATAGTTAATTCTGCAGATAAGAGTCAAACAAGCCAAGAAAGCTCCCACCTCCTCTATGCTTTTGTTAGTCCCTCTAACTGGAATGCTCTTCCTCAGTTATTTTCATGAATTGCCCCAACTTCTAGGTTTTTGCTCAAATGCCACCTTATCAATCAGTTCCTTCCTGGGACCAATATGTAAAATAGAACCACTGCAGCCACTATGTCTCCTTGCTGGGCCCATCCCTGCCTTGCACTTCTATTCCCTTGACTTCATTTTTCTCCATGGCCTTTCCCACCATCCCAAACTATACATTTACTTTTTCGTTAATTGTCTGTCTTTCCGAAGAGGACAATGATTTACTGTTTTGAACTGCGCATGGCACCTAATAAGTGCTTAACAAACATTTGTTGAGTGGAACGGCTGAATGATAGTTTAACGGCTACATGGTAAGGAAAAAGGAGTTGTCTTCCCCATTGGTCTCTCTCTAACTAACTCCTCCTCCACCTTCACCACATCAAACCAAGCAAGTGTCAAGACATTATAGTTGGCAAGCATCTGCCTGGGAGTTTACTCTCACTAAGTGTTTTGTCTAGCAGTAAGTCCAATTTGGATCTCCCCAAAGCCCTGAATATGTTTGTCACTTCTAGAGCTTCCCCTAGGAGGCAGCACATTACAGTGCAATGATTTTCAAATACCCAAAACCAAAAAACTTGTTGCCCTCAAGTCCGTGATTCCGACTCAGAGCAACCCTGTAAGACAGAGTAGAACTGCCCCACAGGGTTTCTGAGGAGTGGCTGGTGGATTCAAACTGCTGACCTTTTGGTTAGCACCAAGTTCTTAACCACTGCACCACAGAGTGCTTTTAAACTGCAGATTCTTAGGCTCATTCCTGCAAATCCGGGGATAAGATCCAAGACTGCACCCTGAGTGATTCTGAGCGAAGAGCTGAAGACCACACTTGGAGAATCACTGGGTTTGTTCTGGTATCAGACAGATCTCTATTCAAATCCTAGCTACACTGTTCACCCACTGTTCAGCCAGTGGCACTGGGTGAAACCTTCCTTTTACTCAGCACCAATTTCACACTTGTAAAATGAGGATAACACTACCTAACTTGCAGGCTTGTTCTGAGGCTAATGCAAGTAATGTACCTAGCACAGCGCCTGGCACATAGCATTTGCTCAATAAATGATGAGCTATTAGTTTCTGTTCTTTGCTATCTCCTGCCTTGAGACTCCTGAAGAAGCATTCCTTTGCTCATGATGTCCCTTCCAACAGTTACAGTCCTCCGTTTCTTCTTGACTCAATTTTCAAAAACGAGAACTTCTGCTTAACCCGCTACTGGATATCACATTAGTTCTAGATTTTACATAAAGAGCCACGGAGGCAAGGAGGGGAAGATGAGTGTCAGAAAATGGGAATTTAAGTCGTGACTGCTTTCTAACTCACTGTGGTCCTCAATCTGTTCAAGAACCAGGTCCAGCCTAGTAGTCTATGAGTGTGGGAGAGCTGAATACAAATCCTAGTTCTGCAAATGACTTGCTGTGTAATTTTAGTCTAGGCCCTGGTCCTCCCTATGTTCTCTCAGTGTCCCCACCTATCCAGTGAAAGGATTCCAACTTGGACAGACTATGAGTGTGGAAAAAGTACAGGTCCAGATTTTGTACCCAACCTGGTGTGTGATTTTTTTTTTTTTTTAATCGTGGTGAAAATATACACAAGAAAACATGGCAATTTAACAATTTCTACATGGACAATTCAGAGACACTGATCACACTCTTCAAGTTGTGCAACCATTATGGCTATCCTTTTCCACATTATTCCACCACCATTAACATATGATATAGGAATTCAGGAAACCGTGGTGGCACAGAGGTTAAGTGCTATAGCTGCTAATCAAAAGGTCGGCAGTTCAAATTCACCAGGCGCTCCCTGGAAACTCTATGGGGCAGTTCTACCCTGTCCTATAGGGGCGCTATGAGTTGGAATGGACTCGATGGCAGTGGAGTTTTTCTGGGGGGTTATAGGAATTTAACAACCAAAATACCTAAATCCTCTCTCCTCTCCAGGCCTGTTTCCCCATCTGTCCGGGGCGGGGGCGTGTCTTAGATCTCCTCGGTCCCACTCCCAGATATCTGGGTTGGAGACTGCTCAGCCAGAACTCCAGTCCCCCGTGTGATGTGTGGGGTGGAGCGGGGGCAGCCTCTCAGCCCGAAGGGCAGGGTCGGGAAAATGGGAGCGAGGGGAGGGGGCCTTTAATCTTTTTCCTGTCCCGACCCCTGCCGACCTGAGGAATCTCCGCGACGCACGCCCACCTCCGACGGCCGGCCGGACTACGACTCCCGCGGCCACCGTTGTCTGGGTTTCCTCCCACGACGCCTGAGAGACACAGGCCAGGACCACCCTAAGGGGCGCCCGCAGGCGCGTGGAGGCCGGCCCGCCCCTTCCCCTCTTCTCCGGTCCCCGCGCCTCTTCTCACCTCTCGGTCTACGCAGCCGCACGCGAGAAGGCCCAGAGGCGCGCCCTCCGCTGTAGCCGGGCTGAGAAGACACGGCGACCGGGCGGAGGCAGCCCGGTCCCTGGCCGGCCTCCCTTTAAGGGGTCCGGCCCATTCCCCGCCCATCGCCCGGCCCCGCGAGGAGGCAGGACCGGGTGGGAACCTACAAGGGGTAAGGCGAGGAGACACCGGCCCAGAGGTGCGGAGGGCAGAGCCGCTGCGAAAGCCCCGCGGCCTTGGCAGTCACGTGGCACCGCTGGCGAGCGACAAGGCAACCAGCCAATAACTCCACCCAGACCAGCGGGGGTACCGCCCCCTGTCCACTTTCCTCCTCGCGATTGGCTGCCCTGGGAAGAAAGGGCCTCGCGGTCGGATCCTCGGAGAGGTTCCACACCCGCCCCCGAGGCAGTGAATCTACTAAGTGAGCGGGATTACTACTTCTTGGCCTTATCCCAAGGTAAAGGAGCAGGAGAGACGCGGAATCGCGCTGCCTGGCGCTGTGAAATGCTCTGTGTTTGTGAGTGGTTAAGACATGGGCGTGTTACGGGCTTCAACCAAAAAGGTCGGCAGTTCCAACCCACCAGCCGCTGTTTGGAAACCCTATGGGGCGATTCTACTCTGTCCTGTCGGGTCGCTGTGAGTCGGAATCCACTCCATGGCAACAGATACAATCATTATTACTGACTCCTTGGGACTTGAAAAATCATCTGCCTGATCCCGTTCCCTCCACCCTCCTTTATAGGTGGGGAAACTGAAGCTTTGAGTGGGAAAAGGTCTGTTAGAAAGTTAGAGGTCCAGACTTAAAACTCATTCTCCGCCAAAGATCCTAATAACCAGAAGGCTGTTCTAAAAATGGAAATATAAAAAGATAATGTCAATCCATATTTAAAACTCTCTGACTTTCCATAACATTTAAACCCGTAACATTTAAAGGTAAACTCAAACCCCTCCTTATGCCCTCAAGGTCCTGCATGCTCTGGGCCCTGACCTCATTTTCCTCCTCACCTCCCATCTCTCTCTCCATTACTACTCTCCACCCTTACCGGCCAACTTACCTGCCAAGCTTGTTTTCATTTGGTGTCTGAGCCCTGGTTCTGGCCACTTGGTTTTTTCTTGTCACTCAAGTCCCAACCTAAAAGCACTCACCTCCGGGAGGCGGTCAGGGGAGGGAGGGCCCTGACCACGGTATTTAAAATAAAATAAGGATATCTTCTGTAGCATCATCTTGATTTAATTCTCTGCCCCTAAAGTTGCCGTTATCAGATATTGGGCATGTATTCATTTCTTCATTCCTTTCCTTCTGCTATTGTCTGCTTGGGCCCACTAGATAGGACTGGAAGAAGATGAACCTCTTCACAGCATTTAAGGAACCCTCTTTCGTATCTAGAGCTGACCTCCAAGTTTCTGTCACCTACCAGGCTCAGAACTTCCAAAGGCCACAGTCATATCAGGAATCAGAACACCCTGATTCTGCTTCTGATGCTGCCTCTTAGGACTGGGAACAAACCACTATACCACAAAGGCATCAATTTTCTCACCTTTCCAAGGGTAGTTGATGGCTTGGCACACAGCTTCCTAAGAGAGTCAAGTAAAACCGTAGATGTAAAGTACTTTGTCAACCAACCCTCTGTACGCTGCATAATAACCAGAGTAGCTACAGTTGGCACTTTCCAGATTGACTGCGCAAAAATTCTGCACATTCATTATTTTTTTAAATCCTCACACCAACCCTTTGAGGAGCTACTATATTATGATCCTCCTTTTAAGGTGAGGAAATGAGTCTCAGAGATGTTAGGTGACTTGCCTAATGTCCTACGCTTAATAAGTGACAGAAACATGATTTTAACCCAATTATATCTGATGTGAAGCCCTCTCTCTTAGCCACAAGGCAATAGTACTTCTCACTGTGCTACTCAGATGTGAGAATCCACCCCCATTCTTGCTTGTAACATTGTTAGCTGCCCTCCAGTCGACTCTGATGCATGGAGTGTGTACAACAGACCAAAATGTTCCCTAATCCTGCATCATCCTCACGACCACCAGGATGTTCTAGTTTATTGTTGTGGCTGTTGAGCCAGATCATCTCACCGAGGGTCTCCCAGGCCCTCTTTGGCCCTCTCCTTAACCAGACGTGATGTTCTCCTGCAGGGATTGATCCTCCCTGATGACATATCCAAAGCAAGCTAGTCAGACAATGTTTTGTTGTGATCTATAAGGTTTTCATAGGCTACTTTTCAGAAGTAGATCACCAGGCCTTTATTCCTAGTCTGTCTTAGCCTGGAAACTCTGTTAAAACCTGTCCACCGAGAGTGACCTTTCTGGTTTTTGAAATATCAGTGGCATACCTTCCAGCATTATAGCAACATCCAAGCCACCACAGTAGGACAAACCAAGAGATGGTTGCATGCAATAGACACCAATAAAGAATTTAATAATGGCTATCATTTTCTTTCACTTATTCCATATGTTTTATTCTGTGTTACAAAGATGAGGTCACTGAGGCTCAGAATATTGTTATTTACTAAGGTCATGCAGCTGACAAGTAGCAGAGGGGGATTTCAGACTGGGAGCTGTCAGATGCCAAAACCCAAGAACATGAGCTGTGCCCCAGCGCAAAAGGAAGGTGCTATAGAGGAAGCTTTAGGTCAGTCATTGGTGCCTTTCCCCTTCCCAATTCAGCTTCTTAGGCTCCTATTTAATCTTACGGTCCCCTGCCCCATCACTTCCCCCTACCACACATACACATCCCCAGGGACCCCAGGGAACTGGACTTTGTTTGATTTGCCATGTTTACCTGACCTTCGCTGATGCCCCAGCTCTCAACAGCAGGACTCTAAGAGTTGAAATAGGTATCCGAATTCCTCCGGAGAAAGAGCTAGCTGATCTGCTTTTCCTCAATAATAGCAGGTCAGCAACTCAGCCAGCCAGAATCCAGATCTCTTTACCCCTCTGACTAAGTCTGGACATTTTCCATCCTGTTGGTCTCAGGGTTCATTGGGATGGCTGGCAGCCCGAGGATCAGGCAGTCCAGTATTTTCTTCCACATATGTAAACATTCCTCTGTCCTGGGGTGCTTTTCCAAAGGATGATTAGCTGAGGGCATTGTAGGCCATTTCATTTTATTGTAGGTCATTTCAGGTTAGGGGGCACTTTGGGATTCACCTTCTCAGCATTTCCTAGCGACCCCCTCTTCTCAAGTGGGTCGCATCCCTTCCCCCTGAGAACTCCCTGAACCCCAACTGACTCTCACTATTGAATGGTCTACTCCTGACCTGCTGCAATTCACTATTCATTCTCACTGCTGTGAGTGCTTTTCTTTTTTAATTTAGCTTGTTTGTTCTTGGAGACAGGTAGTGCATACAAAGACTAAACAAATCCAAGATGTCAAAGTGGATTTGTTTACTTTTTATATGTGTTACCTGTTTACAGTGAAAAGTAAATCCTCTCCCACGCTATCCACTCTGAGCGCATGTGCCTCCCTAGAGGCGAACACAATACCAGTTTTCTGTGTTGCCTTCCAGGTTTATTGTATACCAACCATTTTTAATTCTGGCTACACATTAGAACCTCTTGGGGAATTTTGAAAAGATACCAGTGTTTGGGCCTTACCCTAGATATTATGATTTAATTGGTATAGGCTGGGCTCAGACATTGATCTTTTTTAAAAAGCGCCCCAGGAGATTCTAACATACACCTAGGGTTTTCAAACCACTGTTCTATGCATTTACAAAGACACACACACACACATATATATTTTATAAGAGGAGCATAAATACATACTTCTGCATTTAAAAAAAATTAATACTATACCTTGAAGATTGTTCCATACAAGTACATAAAAGCTGATGTTCTGGCTCTCTACTGCTGTGTAACAGATCACTCCAAAACTTAGTGACTTGAAACGATAATAATGATTGTATTATTTTTCACCATTTCTGTGAGTTAAGAATTTGGTAATAGCTTGGCCTCGGGGTCTCTTGCAGCTGCACTCAGATAGTAGCTAGAGCTGGGACAGCTGGAGGTTGAAGGCACCTGAAGTCTGGTTGAACATCTCTTTCTCTTCATTTCTCAGGGTCTCTCCTTGTGTCTCTCTGTGTGGGGTAGCTTGGGCTTCCTCACACTATGGCAGCTTCAGAACAGTCTGACTGCTTAAATGGCTGCTGATGACTTCAAGTGCCAGTGTTCTCACAAGCAAGGTGAATGCTGTATAATCTTTTCAGATCTGGCCTCAAAAGTCACACAACCTTACTTCCGTTGCACTCTGTATGTTGAAACGGTCATAAAAGCCTGCCTGATCTCAAAGAGAGGGGACATAGATGGGAGAAGTGTCAAAGTCATATTGTAAAAGAAGGACACGTGGAGGGGAGATATTGAAACACTGATGGTCACAAGGCCCAGCACCCCAGATTTGGTCTTTCAGAGACGAGTGCTAGGTGCTGTGGGAGATGGTCATGCAAAAGGGAACATCACCTTTGCATAGTATTCCATTGTTGGGGCGTACCATCATTTGTTTAAGCAGCAATAGACATTTAAATTGTTTCTGTTCTTTTAATATTACAAATAGTGCTTTGAACAATGATAGCTATCTTTCCTGTGTCACCTCTCCCCCAGTCCCTATAGGGGGCTTGTCTCTTCATGATCACTTGCCTCTCAGGGCTGCTGTGTGGTAGGACAGAAAGCAGTCATTCTCAGGCTCAAGAAGAGAACCCCTCCTCCTTTGGTCTTTGAGGGAAACTATACTGATTTGTTCCACAAGGAAAGAGGATGGAGGGACAAGTAGTCAGGGGGTAAGGAGATTTTTGAAAGTCTCACCCAAGAATGAGAAGGTCAGTGAGCTTTGCAGGGTCCTTGGTGTAAATGTTTAACACACTTTTCTACTAATCATAAGGCTGGAGGTTCAAATCCACCCACAGGTGCCTCTGAAGAAAGTCTGGACAATCTACTTCCAAAAAATTCTATGGAGCACAGTTCTACCCTGACACACATGGGGCTGCCGTGAGTTGGAATCAACTCAGTGGCAAGTAGTTTGCGTACCAAGGGTCTGGGCCTACTTCTCTGCCCTGGAAAGTTAGGAGGCTGAGCCAGGAGGTAGGAGGTCTCAGCCTTGGCAGGGACCTCTAAGCCCCAGCTTAGAGCAGAACTGCTGGCCTTTGAGGGTCCATACCAGCTTGGACAAGGGACATACTGGTAGTAGCAGCGTGGATCAAAGGCCAGAGGGCTTTTCTCAGGATGGACACAGAAACAGCAGCAGACCTTCACATGACCCTGGGGTAGGGCCGAGGTCTCAATAATTACCAAGATTGAATTTCCTGCCAGTGCTGTGGAATGGAGGTTTGGAGCATATACAATTTGATTTGGAGAAAGAAAAGAAATGTAACTCTTACAGCCTGGTGAGGAGTACAAGTCACTCCCACTAATAATATTTGGGTACAGAAAGTGATCTGTTTTCGAGGCTTCATGGTGATCACAAACCTCAGCCCCCAGATTTGTTCTTTCAGAGACAAGTGCTAGGGGCTGAGGGAGATGATCACCCAAAAGGAAACATAACCTTTGCATTAAAATACTGACTCTACCGTTATTTATTTAAACTCTCATCCCTTTTTGATAGCCAGGACAACATCTTAAAGGATTAGCAATCTCTTTGTTCTGTCTTTCTGGTCAAATTTTTTATTAAGAAGACAAGAAAATAAGCAAGTGTGAACAGGTATAACTACAAAAATGCTCATCAAGAATAGCAAAAAAAAAAAAAAAAAAACAGCCAAATAACCAATAGTTGGAAGTAGGTTAAATGAATTATGGCACAGTCACCATGGAAGTCGATGAAGCCCATTAAAAAATTGTAAAGGAACGTTTAATGGCACAAAAAGCTGTCTACATATATTGTTAAATGTAAACGAAATATGTGTTGAACAACCACATTTTGTTTTGTTTTTATTTTAAATTTTGTTTTAACAATTATAATTATGTGATTACAAAAAAAGAATTTCTACCAAAGTGTTTCTTTGCATGCTGATTTTTATTCTTTTTGTTTCATTGAATATTTCAGTTTTCTACAACAAAAATGTATTACTTTTATAAAGAGAAAAATAAAAGTTTTGGTTAAAGAAAATCGGAGAATAAGTATATCTGCATTACATATGCTTTCCACAAAATACCACTGTCACATACGTAGCTTACCTTATCATTATCCTTGGCTACATTTACTGAGAGCTGGCCACTAATCAGGTGTGTTACAAACACATCCTTTAATCCTTAGCACAACTCTGTATAAATACATATATAAATACACAGCTCAGATAAATACCATTGGTATGCACAATTTGCTAATGAGGAAATTGAGACGAGAGAGATTAATCAACAACATCAAAGCGAAAGCCACAGGATCGGTATTCAAACGCAGCTTGTTACGATTCTACAGCCCAGGTGTACCCTCCTGCCTGTTGCCTTTCTACTACTATGATCAAAAAGCGTAGATTTAGGACCTGATTTTACCTGACTTTTCAGTATTACCCAAGGGTTCTTAACCTTTTTTGAGTTACAGATCCCATTCAGAATCTGCGCTTTAGAAAAATGGACGTAAACACAGACTTTTACATGGCTCATTCGTGGACCCCAGGTTAGAGACCCTCAAGGTTAAACAAAGTTCTTCAAAGACAAGCTGAGCATGCACCAAGATATAGATAGATCCAACAGGAAACAGAAGTAACTGAAAAAGTCACTAAATCAACAGGTAGCAGGATATTAAGATTTGGTATCAACTCTAGGTCAAGGGTAAAAACAAATTAAATATAGGGAGTGAGCCAAGGTTAAGTATGAAAGGAGGGTGGAGACAAACAAGGCTGTTACCGGAGTTACTAGAGGTAGCTGATAGAGCAAAGCAAACTTTGTCTACCCTTCTTTGGCTTCGGAGAGAGGTGTGGTTTGGCAAGCATGGAGGGGAAGGCCTTCTACCGAAGCCAAGCCCAAGCCCGTTGCCATGGAGTCGATTCCTATAGGACAGAGTAGAACTGCTCCAAAGGGATTCCAAGGAGCACCTGATGGATGCAAACTCCCTACCTTCTTCTGGTTAGTACCCATAGCTCTTAACCAGTACTTACACCCAGGAAAGGGAAGCTAAATAAGCATTTAAGGTCAGCGAAATGTCCTGAAGGGGACATTCCGTGATGAGTTTCTTATAGGGGCCGAGTGACATACAAACGACCCAAGCTTGCACTACTTATTGTTTCCTATGCCTCCCTCCCCCAGTCAGTGAGCAAGCATATCTTCCACATTCTACTTCTTGCTTCTACCCCCACTCACTCCTCTCCATTCTGTCAACTCCATCAGTGGGCAGTTCCTCATTCTGCTGGGAATATTGCAACAGCTTCCTTACTGGTTTGCTGGCCCTTGATTTATCTTCCTATGTAAATACAGTTGTTTGGATATTTTTTACCATATCCTCAGCACGCATACCACCAATGACAGGGAGCTCACTACCTCTAGGGGAATCCAGTTAATCTTTTGAACCGCTGTCTGTTGATAGTTAACGATAGCTAGGGATAATTGAATGTCTTCTGTTAAACTGGGAAACCCTGGTGGCATAGTAGTTAAGAGCTATGGCTGCTAACCAAAAAAGACGGGCAGTTCAAATTCACCAGGTGCTTCTTGGAAACCGTATGAGGGAGTTCTACTCTGTCCTGTAGAGTCAGAATCAACTAGATGGCAATGGGTATCTTTTAAATTGAACTCTATCAATTTACTGTTTCTGTAGGATAAAAACAGTCAAATAATGGTAGTTTCATATGATTCAAAATAATATGTACCAGGTCCAGGTCCATAGTTTGCAGTATATAATATAGTATCTCATTTCATCTCTACAACAGCCCTGTTAAGTTATTCTGATTTTACAGACAAGCAAAGTGAGGTCCAGGAGAAATTAAATAATTCAGCAAAGGATAGAGTCAGACACCCTAGACCTAACTCCAGAGCTCCTCTTCTTAAGCACTCTAGGTACCTATGACTCTGTTCCACTATCTTGTCCTGCTGTCGGCACCTCCCTAAACAAAATGGTATCCCTTTCCCTGCAACAGCCTTTCAGAGCTTCCTTCCAATTGAACATTCTCAGTTCTTTCATCATCATTCTTAACAGGAGTGGCAAATGTGGGTAACCTGTGCAGAGCTTTTCATTGAACACTGGGATTTGTGGTGGCCACTAACATACTGATCAGTCAGTTCACATTCAAGCTGGTCCTGGATTTTTAAAAAGCTGCCTCACAAAATACTGCCGCTTGACCCATTTTTCCTTGCTTGGTCCCATTTGCCCCCACTCCCCTTTACCTCCAGCCTCAGAGTCTTAAAATCACCTGTGGTCCTTTGCTTCACTTTCCTCATCTCTGAAATTGTATTTTTGAGTAAAGATAATTCTAAGTAAAAAAAAAAAAAAAATAGTACCTACTGTTATTCCAGGCAAGAGTCCCTGGGGGGTGTAAACCATTAAATGTTTGGTTGGCAGTTCCAACCCACCCAGAGGCTCTTCAGGAAACAGCCCTGTCGATCAGCTTCCAAAAGCTCACGACCTTGAAAACCTTGTGGAGCAGTTCTACTCTGCACACATGCAGTGGCCAAGAGTTGGAATCAACTCCGTGGCAACTAACAACAGCAACATTATTCCAGGCGAGTCCTCTGGCAAGGCCTGTGGTACCTGTCAGCCATTCCCGGCCAGCGCCTCCTCACTCTGAGCCCAGCCGGAGTCATGGCGCCGGGAGTGTCAGAGATAAAAGTATTCAACTCCCTCATTTTGTTGGTAGGGAAATTGAAGCCTTGAGAGAGGAAGAGACTATTTTAAGGTCATAGTATAAGTCAGTGACATGCCTTCTTTCTAGTAGTACATGCTGTTTTCTACACTAGATTGCCCCACACAGTCTCTCCAACCCTACTGGAAGCCCACCCTCCCCACCCCATCCCCACCTCCTCCCACAAAAAGAAAGAAACTTGTGGCTTTCCAATTTCTTTCCTGGATCCTTCCACTAACATCTGAAATCAAAACCATTTAATAGGTATATTAGGAGGTGACCTGCTGCAAATACCAGCTTTTCTATACCTACCCAACAATTAGGACTGAAGTTTTTCAACAGGCTTGCCTTCCTCATTCTGGCATATTGAAAAATGAGGTAAAAGTAGATTTTCCTGCAAAGCAGTTTGTTATATCCCTAACAGAACTAAGTCTGGTGGGCATACTATAAGAAAGGACCTGGGCTGGGCACTTTGGTGGGGGTGGGGGGGTGTAAAAAAAGTGGATAATATTTTACTCCTATCCTCAAGAAACTTCAGATGTTCATGATATTTTGTAAGGTGGAAAAAGCAGGTTATAGTATGGTCTGATATTTGGAAATATATAGGTACACCGATAGATAGACAGAGTCCCCTCAACCTTATGCTCTGTGGGTCTAGAGGTCTTCATTCCAAGGGGAGGAATGCTCCCACCTAAAGACACATCACTGATTCCATTGAACTGAAAGTTAAGAATGCCACTGGGCCATTTTGGGCTCCTTTTTTTATTTTTATGGCTCTAGATCAACAGGCAAAGAAGGGAGTTACCATATTGCCTGGTGTGATCGATACTGGTTACCGAGAGGAAATCAGATTGATATTACATAATGAAGGTAAAGAAGATTATGTTTGCAATGCAGGAGATCCCTTAGGGCATCTCAGTACTACCACGCCCTATAATTAAAGTCAATGGAAAATTACATCAGTCCAGTTCTGACATGACTACTGATGGCCCAGGAGTGAAGGTTTGGGTCACCTTGCCAGTCAAAGAAGCACAGCCAGGTGAGGTGCTTGCTGAGGGCAAAGAGAATATGGAATGAGTGGTGGAAGAAGGTAGTTCTAAACACCATTTACGACCAGGTGACCAGTTGCAGAAAGGAGGACTGTAATTGTTATGAGTACTTCTGCCCTGTATGTTTGCATCAAATATTTTTGTTTTCTTCACTTGTGTAAGATGTAAACAGGGCTAATGCGTATTTAGTTGTATGTGTGTTGTTGTATCATGTTAAGTGCAAGTATGACTTTATAATTGTCTTATTCAGAGATTATAAATGGTTTCAGGAGATGTGTACAGGTACCAAGGTGACAACAGGTAGACTGTGATTGTTAAGGTTGTGTGTCAGCTTGGCTGGGCCATAATTCTCAGTGGTTTGGCAGTTAGTTATGATGTAGTTTGGCAGTTGTATGATGATGTGATCACTTCCATGATGAGATTTGATATAATGTGATGACCTCCATGATGGGCTGTGCTGTAGGCAGCCAATCAGTTGAAAGGGAGTTTCCTTGGGGATGTGGCCTACATCCAATATAGGTAGACTTTCTGGCAAGCTTCATGGGCTTTTGCTGACTACTGATTGTCTGACCTCTGATTCTTGAGACTTCAGCTAGCAGCTTACCTGCCATCTTGCCTGCCAATCTTAGGATTCATTGGTCTTCGCAGCTTGTGAGCCAGAGTCCTGCTGTCTGACCTTCCTATCAAGGAAGCCCCTGCGGCTACATGAATCAGGAGAAACCTCCACCCTGACTCCCAAACTTGGGACTACAACCCCTACAACCACATGAATCATTTCCTTGATATAAATCTCTATGTATGTGTATTTATACACTCTACTGGTTTTGCTTCTGTAGAAAACTCAGCCTCAGACAGATAGATAGAGATATATATAATCTCCAGGGGAAAAAAATTAAGACATACAAAAATACTGGAAGTGGTAATATCTGGATTATGTTTGATTTGAATTGTCTCCTTTGTGTCTTCCGATATTTTCTAAATTTTAAACAAATGAATATAGGGCTTATAATTTTTAAAACATTATTGAGCACCAAGGATGTGGTAGGCACTATTGTAAGGCACTAAGGAATCAGTCCTGACAGGATCCTGTCCTGGTGGACCTCATAGTATAGTGGGGAAGTCAGACAATAGGCAAGAAAACAAAACACAAACAAGATAATGTCTGGTAGTTATAAATGTAATAAAGGAAACAGAATGACATGAAGGGCAGGAACTGGGTGGAGGGGAGATGGTTCAAGTTACTTGGGATAAGATAACTCAGATAACTAGTGTGAGCTGAGACCTGAAAGTTGAAAAGGAGCTGACATACAGACAGCTGGGAAAGAGCATTCTGGACAGAGGGAGTTAGGCTCACACTAGGTATGGTGGGAGCATTTTGAGAAAGTCAAATCTGCTGCTTGGGTCGCCAGACCAAGTGGCCCACCCACATACCCAGTGCTGATAGGGTGCAGTACCCCAAGAATTTATTAAAGTCTACAATAAAGGAAGCGTAATCTACTTTCCAATAAGGTTCATTTATAAAGTTCAAAGTGCTAGCAACAGTCTACATAATCACACATTCTGCTGTGTACCATGTAGTAATCCCTGGCTCTAGCAGACATATTCACGGAAGCTAAAGTCAGCTGTACAGGAGGAAGGAAAGCACTCTTCACCTCGCCCTACTGTGCTGGAGGGGTGCTTCAAGGAGGATTCTGGTATTTCAAGATTCACTGGAGCTAAAAGCATCTAGCCTATTGTGTGCATTTGTGATCAGCTAATCCCCAAAGAAGCCCTGGTGGCGCACCAGGCTGGAGCCAGGAAAAAATCATGAAAAGGCCAAGACAAAGATCAAGGCATGGAAGGGAAACATATGTTTAAGCATCTGTTGAAAAGACGGATACTAAAACGTTAACTAAAGGTTACCTCTTGGTGGCAGGGTTATGGGGTGATTTTAACTGTCGTTTTTGTGTATTTTCTACAGTGGACATGTATTACTTTCATAACAGAAAAAAACTGTGAAAGGGGTATTGTTTTTATGAGGGCTCTTAGAATTCTGAAATTAGAGAATCATTGAAATCTAAAGTTGGGAAAAGCTTTAATGTAGTCATTGTGAAATCTGGGTTCATAGGTATTAGACCTGTAAGGTAAGTGAAAGAAGCAGGTTTACTGATGAATGTTCAAAATGCAGGGAGGGGGCGGGCAGTTGCCCCCAGTTCCAGCCATTCCTGCTATGTGAGAATGTGGATGTGGCATTGTTAGATCTTCTGAGTCTCCAAGAGAAGCCAAACAAATCTCCTAAATATTAAAGGTTAGTTTTCAATGTCAAATGTTTGAGAAAAATACCATACAGGGCAAAGAAAACATATCTATAGGTTGATGGTTGTTTATGGTTGCAGTTGGAGACGTCACCTTTTTGGGGTGTATAGCCCACCTTCTGCTCTGTGCAGGTTCCTTCTCAGCTATTAGGAGACCAAGGTGGAAAAGAGAACTCCCAACCTGTCCCATCTGGAGCTGAGCAGAATTTGGAACACACTGATCCTCATAATCCTTGCTCTTGGGAAATATTAATGACCTAATCCCCTCAGATCACTCCCTCTCTTGTGTGGCCATCTCAGTGAGGTTTACAAAGACTCAGAGAAGTCTAGGTTGGAGTAGAACGCGTTCTGACTCGATTTGCTGTGGACTGCAGAACTGCCAGCCTCAGCTCCTCCACGGAGGTAGCTAGTTGAATTCCCAGCCATGGTTGAGGTGACAGAGGAGGAGGTGGAGAAATTCCTGGACTCAAATATTGGCTTTGCCAAACAATACTACAACCTCCACTACCGGGCCAAGGTCGTCTCGGACCTCCTTGGGGCCAAGGAGGCAGCTGTGGACTTCAGCACCTACCACCCACTGAGCAGTGTGGAGGAGAGTGAAATCATCTTTGACCTCCTGCGGGACTTTCAGGACAATTTACAAACTGAGAAATGCATCTTCAATGTCATGAAGAAGCTGTGCTTCCTCCTACAGGCAGACCGCATGAGCCTTTTCATGTACAGGACCCGCAATGGCATTGCGGAACTAGCCACGCGGCTCTTCAACGTCCACAAGGATGCAGTCCTGGAGGACTGCCTGGTGGTGCCAGACTCGGAGATTGTCTTCCCTCTGGACATGGGTGTGGTGGGCCATGTGGCACACTCTAAAAAGATCGCCAACGTCCCCAGCACAGGAGAGGTACTTTCTTCCCCGTTAGAGGAAGGTTCACAAGGGCAGTGAGGCACATGGTTCTGGGGCATGCGAGTGGGGTGGGGAGCTGCCACCTCCAAGACTGGGCTGATGATGACTTGGTGCTTTATTTATTTACAACTTTGTAATTCTATATACTGCTCTCTACCTCGTTAATTGCCATCGAGTCAATTCCAGCTCACTGTGACCCCACGTGTTACAACTTTTTATTTTGGAGAAGATTTCAAACTTAACTGAAGAGTTTAAAAATAGTACAAAGAGCTGTATATTTTTCATCGAAATTCACCAATTGTTAACATTTTGCTGCATTTGCTTTCTACCTCCATTTTTTCCTAATCCATTTATGAGTAAGTTGCAGACCTCATGCTGCTTTGCCTTTTGTATTGCCAAAACAAAGGTATTTCTTACGTATCTACAATGATCAAATTCAGGAAATGTAACATAGATATGAAACTCTTATCTAATAAACAGTTCATATTTGATTTCTGCCAATTGTCTCAATTATGCCCGTTAGGGCACTGTTTCTTTAGTCTCCTCAACTCTGGAATAGTTTCTCAGTCTGTGTTTGTTTTTCTTTTGTTCTCTTTTTTTAATTGTGCTTTAAGTGAAAGTTTACAATTCAAGTCAGTTTCTCAAGCAAAAACTTATACTGACATTGTTATGTGACCCTAGTTGCTCTCCCTATAATGTGGCGGCACACTCCTCCTCTCCACCCTGGATTTCCCATGTTCATTCAACCAGCTTCTATACCCCTCTGCCTTCTCATCTCACCTCCGCGGGAGCTGCCCGCGTAGTCTTGTGTCTGCTTGAGCTAAGAAGCACACTCCTCACCAGTATCATTTTATGTTTTATAGTCTAGTCTAATCTTTGTCTGAAGAGTTGGCTTCAGGAATGGTTTTAGTTTGGGGCTAACAGAGAGTCCAGGGGCCATGTCCTCTGGGGTCTCTCCAGTCTCAGTCAGACCATTAAGTCTGGTCTTTTTACTAGAATTTGCATTTTGCATCCCACTTTTTTCAGTCTGTCTTTGTTTTTTCATGATGTTGACATTTTTGAAGGGTGGTGGTGATGTTGTTGGTAGCCACTGAGTCGATTCCATGTGTATCAGAGTAGAATTATTCTCCATAGGGTTTTCAGCGGCTAATTATTCAGAAGTAGATTGCCAAGCCTTTCTCCCAAGGTGCGTCTGGGCGGACTCAAACCTGTCAGCTTTTTGGTTAGTAGCCAAGCACTTATCTGTTTGCACCATCCCTTTTACAGAAATGTCTGTCCATTTGGGCTTGTCTGGAGGAGATTAGATTCAGGTAATGCATTTCTGGTGGGTGGGTCACAGGGGGGATGTGTTTTTCCTCATCAACAGAAGACATATGAAAGATGATGGCTGTGCCTGATGTGTAGTGGCTGAGAATAGAACCTAGGTCTCCCACATGGAAGGTGAGAATTCTACCACTAAACCACCACTGGCCCCTATTCCAGATGAAGGTTCATAAAAAGTGCAGAGGGAGGGAGCTACAGAGATCTCCCTGTCTAACTGCCTCATTTTATGGATGAGGAGACTGAAGCCAGGAAGAGAGAAGGGGCTCGCCCAAGGTCACCAAAGAGTTAAGAGGCAGAGCTTGGCCTTCACATCCCTTAATGCAGGAATTCAAAAGGGTTGTCTTTTTGACTAGGGTTCCTTGGCAAGATAAGAAGCACAGACTGTCTCTATGGGAAACGGTGTTCTTTGAAACACACTGGACTGCATTTCCCAAAAGTTGCTCTCTTCTCTCATCTCCGTCTTGAGCATTCAGGTAGCCACGGCTTTCCTGAGGTCTCATCGAAGTGGCTTGAGATTTTCTCCATTCAGCTCTCCAGATTTTAATTGTAGCCAACAAGGATTGTCTTGCTCATTGCACTTTCACAGCAACTGTATGACATAGTAACTTTTATTATCCCTGTCTTACCGATAATGAAACTGAAACCCAGAAAGGGTTAATAACTTGCCCAGGGTCACACAGATAGAAAGTGGCAGAACACAGATTAGAACCCAGGCACTCTGGCTTTGTCCCCATGCTCTTAATCATTCTGCTCATCTATACTTCCTCCTTATCATGAAATGAGGGCATTGGACTGTTGTTGTTGTTGCTAAGTGCCATCGAGTCAATTCTGACTCATAATGACCACACGTGACGGAATATAACTGCCCCATAGGGGTTTTCTAGGCTGTAATCTTTATAGGGGAAACCCTGGTGGCATAGTGGTTAAGAGCTACAGCTGCTAAACGAAAGGTAAGCAGTTCGAATCCACCAGGCACTCCTTGGAAACCCAGTGGGGCAGCTCTACGCTGTCCGACAGGCTCTCTATAAGTCAGAATTGACTTGATGGCAACAGGTTTTTTTAATCTTTACAGGCGCAAACCGCCAAGCCTTTTTCTTGAAGAGCTGCTGGGTGGATTCAAACTGCCAGCCTTTCAGTTAGCAGCTGAATGCTTAACCATGGTGCTGCCAGAACTCCTTGGCATTGGACTGTTGTTGTTGTGTGCTGTCAAGGTGATTCTGACTCATACAGATCCTATAAGACAGAGTAGAACTGCCACATAGAATTTCCTAGACTGTGATTTTTATTAACTATACAAAGGCATTCGACTGTGTGGATCATAACAAATTATGGATAACATTGCAAAGAATGGGAATTCCAGAACACTTAATTGTGCTCACGCGGAACCTGTACATAGACCAAGAGGTAGTTGTTTGAATAGAACAAGAGGATGCTGTGTGACTTAAAATCAGGAAAGGTATGCATCAGGGTTGTATCCTTTTACCATACTTATTCAATCTGTATGCTGAAAAAATAATCAGAGAAACTGAACTATATGAAGAAGAACGAAGCATCAGGATAGGAGGAAGACTCGTCAACAACCTGCAATATGCAGGTGACACAACCTTGCTTGCTGAAAGCAAAGAGGACTTGAAGCACTTACTGATGAAGACCAAAGACTACAGCCTTCAGTGTGGATTACACCTCAACATAAAGCAAAAATTCTTGCAACTGGACCAATAAGCAACATCACGGTAAATGGAGAAGAGATTTAAGTTATCCACTAGCAAGTGCCATCTAAGATGCATCAGTTGGTCTCAACCCACCTGGAGCAAAGAAGAATGAAGAAGACCAAAGACACAAGGTAATTATGAGCCTGGGAGACAGAAAGGGGCACATAAATCAGAGACTACATCAGCCCGAGACCCAAAGAACTAATTGTGCCCAGCTACACCTGATGACTGCCCTGACAGGGAACACAACAGAGAATCCCTGATGGAGCAGGAGAGCAGTGGGATGCAGACCTGAAATTCTCGTGAAAAGACTAGACTTAATGGTCTGACTGAGACTAGAAGGACTCCGGAGGCCATGGTCCCCAGACCTTCTGTTAGCCCAAGACTGGAACCATTCCCAAAGTCAACTCTTCAGACAGGGATTGAACTGGACTATAAAATAGACAATGATACTGGTGAGGAGTGAGCTTCTTGGCTTAAGTAGACACACATGACTATGTAGGCAGCTCCTATCTGGAGGGGAGATGAGAGGGCAGAGGGAGACAGAAGCTGGCTGAATGGACATGGGGAATACAGGGTGGTTGGAGAGAGGAAGTGTGCTGTCTCATTGCCAGGAGAGCAGCTAGGAGTACACAGCAAGGTGTATATAAATTTTTGTATGAGGGACTGACTTGATTTGTAAACTCTCACTTAAAGCACAATAAGAAAAAAAAAGATTGAAGTTATCAAGGATTTCATTTTACTTGAATCCACAATCAATGTCCATGGAAGCAGCAGTTGAGAAATCAAACAACGTATTGCATTGGGCAAATCTGCTGCAGAGCAAAAGACTTCTTCAAAATGTTAAAAAGCAAATACGATAACTGGGAGCTCCTAAAAATCAAACACCTATGCTCATCCAACGACTTCACCAAAAGAGTAAAAAGACCACCTACAGATTGGGAAAGAATTTTCAGCTATGACATCTCCGACCAGCGCATGATCTCTAAAATCTATATGATTCTGTTAAAACTCAACCACAAAAAGACAAACAACCCAATCGAGAAGTGGGCAAAGGATATGAACACGCACTTCACTAAAGAAGATATTCAGGCAGCTAACAGATACATGAGAAAATGCTCTCAATCATTAGCCATTAGAGAAATGCAAATTAAAACTACGATGAGATTCCGTCTCACTCCAACAAGGCTGGCATTAATCCAAAAAACACAAAATAATAAATGTTGGAGAGGCTGCGGAGAGATTGGAACTCTTATACACTGCTGGTGGGAATGTCAAATGGTACAACCACTTTGGAAATCTATCTGGCATTTTCTTAAAAAGTTAGAAATAGAACTACCATACAACCCAGAAATCCCACTCCTCGGAATATACCCTAGAGAAATAAGAGCCTTCACACGAACAGATATTTGCACACCCATGCTTATTGCAGCTCTGTTTGCAATAGCAAAAAGCTGGAAGCAACCAAGGTGTCCATCAACGGATGAATGGTTAAATAAATTGTGGTATATTCACACAATGGAATACTACGCATCGATAAAGAACAGTGACGAATCTGTGAAACATTTCATAACATGGAGGAACCTGGAAGGCATTATGCTGAGTGAAATTAGTCAGAGGCAAAAGGACAAATATTGTATAAGACCACTATTATAAGATCTTGAGAAATAGTATAAACTGAGAAGAACACATGCTTTTGTGGTTACGAGGGGGGGAGGGAGGGAGGGTGGGAGAGGGTTATTTACTGATTAGTTAGTAGATAAGAACTACTTTAGGTGAAGGGAAGGACAATACTCAATACATGGAAGGTCAGCTCAACTGGACTGGACCAAGAGCAAAGAAGTTTCCGGGATAAACCGAATGCTTCAAAGGTCAGTGGAGCAAGGGCGGGGGTTTGGGGACTATGGCTTAAGGGGACTTCTAAGTCAATTGGCAAAATAATTCTATTATGAAAACATTCTGCATCCCACTTTGAAATGTGGCGTCTGGGGTCTTAAATGCTAACAAGAGGCCATCTAAGATGCATCAATTGGTCTCAACCCACCTGGATCAAAGGAGAATGAAGAACACCAAGGTCACACGATAACTATGAGCCCAAGAGACAGAAAGGGCCACAGGAACCAGAGACTTACATCATCCTGAGACCAGAAGAACTAGATGGTGCCTGGCCACAACCGATGACTGCCCTGACAGGGAGCACAACAGAGAACCCCTGAGGGAGCAGGAGATCAGTGGGATGCAGACCCCAAATTCTCATAAAAAGACCAGACTTAATGGTCTGACTGAGACTAGAGGAATCCCGGTGGTTATGGTCCCCAAATCTTCTGTTGGCCCAGGACAGGAACCACTCCCCAAGACAACTCATCAGACATGGAAGGGACTGGACAATGGGTAGGAGAGAAATGCTGATGAAGAGTGAGCTACTTGTATCAGGTGGACACTTGAGACTGTGTTGGCATCTCCTGTCTGGAGGGAAGATAGGAGGGTAGAGAGGGTTAGAAACTGGCAAAATTGTCACGAAAGGAGAGACTGGAAGGGCTGACTCATTAGGGGGAGAGTAAGTGGGAGTATGGAGTAAGGTGTATATAAGCTTATATGTGACAGACTGACTTGATTTGTAAATGTTCACTTAAAGCTCAATAAAAATTATTAAAAAAAAAAAAAGCAAATATGTCACCTTGAGGACAAAGGTGCGCCTGACCCAAGCCATGGTCTTTCAATCACCTCATATGCATGTGAAAGCTGGACAATGAATGATGATAAATATGATATTGGCGAAGAATATTGAATATATCATGGACTGCCAGAAGAATGAACAAATCTGTTTTGGAAGAAGTACAGCCATAATGCTCCTTAGAAGGGATGATGGTGAGACTTTGTTTTACATACTTTGGGCATATTATCGGCGGGGACCAGTCCCTGGAGAAGGACATCATGCTAAAAAAGTAGGGGGTCAGTGAAAAAGAGGAAGACCCTGAATAAGACGGATTGACACAGTGGCTGCAACAGTGGGCTCAAATGTAGCAACAATTGTGATGACAGCATGGGACGGAGTAGTGTTTCATCCTGTTGTATGTGGGGTCACTATGAGTTGGAATCAACTTGATAGTACCTAACAACAACAAAATCTTTATGATAGCAGATTGCCAGACCTTTTCTCCCATGAAGCCGATAGTGGATTTGAACTGCAAAGGTTTGGTTAGTAGCCAAGTGTTTAACCATTGCACCACCAGGGATCCTTTGGCATTGAATGAAGTGTTGTAAAACTATGCACTTTGAGAGACAGATCTTAGCGTGAATCATGACTGTCATTTTCTAAGAATATGGCCTTGGCTAATCTCTTAGTTTATCTGGTGCTCATTTTGTAGCTTTTAAAACAGTTTATCATTTTGTAGATATATTCAGTTTATATCTACCTCAGAGCCTTGTTGTAAGGACTAAACGAGAGAAATATTTCTCATTTAGCACAGTTCCTGGCACGCTGTAATGGCTCATAATGGCAGCTTCTATGCCTTGTTATTATCATTACTGTTTTGCTGTTGTTCTTAAGAATCTATTCTAAGTGATGAATGCTCTACCAGACTTCTGTGGGATTTGGAGAAGAATCCAGTCTTCTTTTCCTGGAGTTCCCAGTGTAGATTCTATTCATGGGGAGAGCTTCTGTGGACCCTGATGTTAAGGAATTGAAAATTGTCTGATTCTGAAAGACCGCGTTCTAAGAATTTGCTGAGTCCGTGGGCCAAGTGACTGTCTGCTATTTCCTGCTCAGCCCTCAAACTTCATTTTAAAAGTACAGCCTGTGCTTCCCTGGAGGCTTCCAGGCCGGAGTCCATCTAGGCCAACAGCCTTGTGTACTCAGCATTTGCGTGTGTTTGCTTCTCTTTGTTCCTCTGGAGAAATCTTACTCAGCTCAGGACTCTGGGCAGGATGCAGCTTTGTCTGGACAGTGACTGGGGCTTGGGTGGAGAAGGAGGAGGAAGATGTGCAGACTGTATCTGCATCCCTGAACCATACACAAGTGATACTTTTAACTTTCAGTGCTCTCTAAAACTTCTGGGAAATGGTTACAATCACTGCATCTTTAAAATGTGAGACCAAGAACGGAGAGGTTGCCTAGGATTGTAATGTACCTCCCTCCTTCTAGAAAATTCTTCCTCATCCTTGGGATCTCGTTGGGGAAGACCTACCAGTAGGTCCAGAATACCCAGTTAAATTTTAATTTTAGATAAATGACACAGAATTTTTTAGTATAAGTATACCTCTGAAATATTTGGGACTTGCTTATATTTAAAAATTATTCATTGTTTATCTGAAACTCAAATCTGAGTATCTTTTATTTTTATTTGGTGAATATGGCAACCCTACACGCCATTCAATATTTAATTGTTGGTATATTAGTTCTTTACCCTTTCTCCTAGCCGGAAAGTACCACAAGGTCTGTCCCTGGCACCTAGTCCAGTGCCTGGGACAGAGTGGGTACTCATTACAGTTTGTTGAGTGAGTGAATCAGTGATAACCTATCATAGTCATCTAGTGCTGCCATAGCAGAAATACCACAAGTGGATGGCTTTAACAAAGAAAAATTTATTTTTTCACAGTCTAGTAGGTTACAAGTCAAAATTCAGGGTGTTGGCTCCAGGGGAAGGCTTTCTCTGTTGGCTCTGGGGGAAGGTCCTTGTCCTCCATCTTCCCTGGCCAAAGAGCTTCTCAGGCACAGAGACCCCAGGTCCAAAGGATGCGCTCTGCTCCTGATGCTGCTTTCTTGGTGGTATGAGGTCTCCAACTCTCTGCTTGCTTCCTTTTCCTTTTATCTCCTGAGAGATAAAAGGTGCTGTAGGCCCCACCCCAGGGACACTCCCTTTACATTGGATCAGGGAGGTGACCTGAGTAAGGATGGTGTTACAATCCCACCCTAATTCTCTTTAGCATAAAGTTACAATCACAAAATGGAGGACAGCCACACAATACTGGGAATCATGGCCTAACCAAGTTGACACATTTTTTTTTTATTAACTTTTATTAAGCTTCAAGTGAACGTTTACAAATCCAATCAGTCTGTCACATATAAGTTTACATACATCTTACTCCATACTCCCACTTGCTCTTCCCCTAATGAGTCAGCCCTTTCAGTCTCTCCTTTCGTGACAATTTTGCCAGCTTCCCTCTCTCTCTATCCTCCCATCCCTCCTCCAGACAAGAGATGCCAGCACAATCTCAAGTGTCCACCTGATATAATTAGCTCACTCTTCATCAGCATCTCTCTCCCACCCACTGACCAGTCCCTTTCATGTCTGATGAGTTGTCTTCAGGGATGGTTCCTGTCCTGTGCCAACAGAAGGTCTGGGGAGCATGGCCGCCGGGATTCCTCTAGTCTCAGTCAGACCATTAAGTATGGTCTTTTTATGAGAATTTAGGGTCTGCATCCCACTGATCTCCTGCTCCCTCAGGGGTTCTCTGTTGTGCTCCCTGTCAGGGCAGTCATTGGTTGTGGCCGGGCAACGTCTAGTTCTTCTGGTCTCAGGATGATGTAGATCTCTGGTTCCTGTGGCCCTTTCTGTCTCTTGGGCTCTTAGTTATCGTGTGGCCTTGGTGTTCTTCATTTTCCTTTGATCCAGGTGGGTTGAGACCAATTGATGCATCTTAGATGGCCTCTTGTTAGCATTTAAGACCCCAGACGCCACATTTCAAAGTGGGATGCAGAATGTTTTCATAATAGAATTATTTTGCCAATTTACTTAGAAGTCCCCTCAAACCATGGAAGTTGACACATTTTTTGAGGGGGACACAATTCAATCCATGATATAACCCTTTCCCAGCAAGCCCCATTTCTGAAGACTGAACCTGAGAGGGCTGTTATTTCCAGAGGATCTGACATGTATTGTCTCCTCCTGCACTTTGACCCTTCCTGTGAAACCTGGGACCCAGAATGCTAGACTAGAAGGAAACCTCAAGGAGGACCTGGTCCAACACTGATTTTACCAAAGGAGAAACTGTAATCCAGGGAGGTTTCAAGTACTGACAAAGTACTGATGGCCCTGAGCCATTTCCTGAGCCTGATCATGGAACTAGCCCCTCTTTCCTTGGTACCCCAGGGTACCCTGAGGCTCCATCCTGTGAGGGACTACTTCACATTATTGTTTGAAATGTGGGTCCATGCTTTACGTGATGCCTCCATTACACTGTGAGAACCCAGTGGGGCAGGGACATAGTGAGGGTAACAGAGCCCAGGGAGCAGTCTCTAAATTGCGCCCCTGCGCCCTAATTTGAGCACCCAGGGGCGTACCCCCTGCCCCACAACTTCAAGATGAATAGACATTGATAGCAGCAATGAGTCCGCAGAAACGCCTTCTGCTTCTTATCCGGCTGCCTCAGTCATATTTGTAGCACCTGGGAATATCATTCTGCACCTCATCTGGCACCCCCTTGAACTTGTGCCTGGGGGCAAGTGCCGCCCGCTGCTCCCCCTCCACACCTCTGCAATGGGGGCAAACTCATCTTACTGGTCTTGGCAAATCCAGTGCCTGGCAGAGAGCCAATGCTCAGTAAATATGAATGAATCAATCAATCAATGAGTGAATGAATAAATGGAGTGACCTTGCTACCTGCCAGCAAGTGAGTTGTCTATAAAACCAGGAAGGCGACAGTTCTATGTGGCAGGGCTGACGTGAGAGTTAATGAGATAATCTATGTAAGTTATCTGGCACTGGGTCTAATACATCATTATTATTCAGTAAGTAGTAGATTTTGTTATGGGACACAATTGAGCTTGGCACTGTGGATGTTTAAAAAGGGGAATTGGGAAAGGCATGAGAAGCTATGTGGTATTGCACTTGGAATAAAATCCAAACTCCTTCCGGCACCCTCCAAGGCCCTGCCTGATCTAACTCCTGTCCACTTTTCTAGCTCCCTTGCTCTCCATGCTCCCTCTCAACACTGGTCTTTCTGCTTCTCACATTAGCTGAGCCCATTCCCACCTCCTGCCCTTTGCCCTCTATGTACTTCCACTTGGAATCCTCTTGACATTCCTGGCTCTTTCTCATGCTTCAGCCCTCAGCTCAGCAGTCCCTCTGCAGGGAAGCTTCCTTGACCACCAAAACTCTAAGATAGCCTCACCCTGCCATCCTTTTATCATGACTGGTAGGGAGAATGCTTGCTATTTCTTTACTTGGTCTTTGTCTCCCCTTTGAATGTAAGCTTTAGCAGGGCAAGAAGTTCACCTCTTTGTTGACTGTTGTAGTCCCAGAGTCTAGAACAGTACCAGCATGCAGAAGGCACTCTGTGAATGCTGGTTGACTTTGAGTGAATGAATGGCTTTGGACTCTCTCTTGCTGCAACTCTGATCCCTGGGATTTAAAATAAATGGTTTGAGATAAAGGGCATCAAAGTCCTCTTCTGCCTTGGATAATCTGAGGTTCTATGATGTGTGTGTGTGTGTGTTTTTAAATAATACTTTATGCTGAAAATATAGGGATGACAACGTTTGTATAAACGCCAGTCAACTGGAAGCTGGAGTGCCTGTGAGGGGTATTCCAAGGCTGAGAACTTGGTGAGAAAGAGGCTTTTGGTGAATTTAGTAGCATGTGGCTCAGGTGAGGCCCAAGTGTTTGCTCTTCTTGATGGAGGTGAATGTTGTGCAACTGAGCTGACTTCATGAAATGCCCCTGAGCATGCCCCAACCAGATCTGTCTTTAGAAATTCATCAGCAAGTATTCTCAGAGAATGACGTAGAAAACCCTTCTTGGCTAATGCCTCCTTAGAGATTTTGCTTAATCCTCAAATGCTAATTCAAGTAAGGCAGGACAGGCTTCTCCTAATTCCTTACCCTTCACCTGGGTTAAAGCAGCTCCTTTGGCAATAATGCTGTTGACTGTTTATTCAATCCCAGAGCAACTGGGAGAGATGTTCATACATGTAGAGCATCCCACTCTGAATTCATGAATCCTAGGGAAGAGCAGCAGGGAGGCCTTGTAGACTCACTTCTAGAGAGGCCTTGTGAGTCAGCTCTGTGGAGGAAATTTCCAGCCTCAGAACAGCATGAACCGTGCACATCTGGGTTGGCTCATGTCCCAAGCAATGCTGACAGCTGGGAAACCTCACAGTGCTACCAGGAGACAGAAAGGTGGATTCTTCTGAATTTAAGACAACAATTCAGTCTGTCTCCTCATTCTGACCACAGAAACTGTGCTGCCCCCTACCCTGGCCCCCAGGCTGCTTTGGGCCTGGGGTGGAGGTGTGTGCTCTTCTGCACTCGCACAGCCTTGAGCCAAGTTATGACTGCCTGTATTACTGTTATTGATTTATCTGGGAGCAGGCCTGGGTCTTAGACACCCCTGTATCCTCAGCACTTACCATAGGGTCTGATACGCATTGGGTCTTCAATTACGATTTATGGAACGGGGGTATCTGCTGGACTGACTGTGTGGTGCTAGAACTAGATTATGTAAAAAGCCAAAAATACCAAATGTTTTTGTTCAGTGGTCTGGACCGAGGCCTAGCCTTATTCAAACTTCCCTGAGAGGCAGCAGAGCTGAGGGCAGGTTCTGGAGTGTCATCTCGGACAGTGAATTTAACCTTCTTGGGTTTTGGTTTATCCTTCTGAAAAATGGCGTGGGAATGGTGTCTATCTTCCTCTAATTTCACAAGCGGGAAGGAGAATTAATGTCAACAGCCCAAGGCTGATTCCTAGGAAGTGGAGGTCAGACATGCCTCCTTTCTTAGCCATCTATACCAGTTCTAACACCACCCGTCCCTCCTGCGTCACTCTCTACTTCTCTGCTATACCCGTTGTCATTGAGGCGATTCTGACTCACAGCGATCCTGTAGGACAGAGAAGAACTGCTCCTTAGGGTTTCCAAGGAGTGGCTGGTGTATTTGAACTGCCAACCTTTTGGTTAGCAGCCATAGCATGCCATAGCTTTTAACTACTGCACCACCAGGGCCCCATATGCCTCTGCTGGGTTCAATAATTCATTGCAATGGCCAAACAGAACTCACAGACAATATTCATAATTATGGCGTTATTAGGGAAGTAACAGGTTACAGTTCAGGTTTCAGGACACTCAGAATACAGTTCCTCCATTAGTACATCCTCTTTTTAGCTGTGCCTGCAGGCACGCCTCTCTCTGACCCCTCAGCCTCTGCTCCTGCTTAGGCAAGTGTTACAAATCTCTTTTAGCTCTGCCAATAAAGCCCAGAAGCACCTCACTCTGCCAGTAAGCCTCAGCCCAAAGGCCCTCAGCTCTAGCTCCTTGGGTCAACAAACCTAGTTCCACCGAGTGCCTGGAGGCACCCTACTCTTCTAGCAAGCCTCTTGCCCAAAAGCACTTCCTTTTTTCCATCCCTGGGCCCAGGAAGCCCACCACACTGTCTCCTGCCAGTCTCTCCTGCTGCTGCTGTTTCTCTGCTTCCATTTCTCCTTGTCTTCAGTGTTACAGCTCTCTCTCTCTCTTCTCTCTATCTCAGTCTCCTGGTTCCAGGAGAGTCTCAGCGTAGGGATCCCAGGGCCAAATGATGCACTCTACTCCTGGCTGTCTTTCCTTTTGTGGTTGGATCCTCTCTTCTGCTCTGAAATTGGCCATCTTTTACACCTAGAGGGATGGCAAAACTGACAAATCTCCTTAAAATCCATTTGCATCAAGTCAATTCCGACTCATTGCTACCCAATAGGACAGAGTAGAACTACCCCATAAGGTTTCCAAAGAGCAGTTGGTGGATTCGAACTGCTGACCTTTTGGTTAGCAGCCCAGCTCTTAACCACTGGGCCACCAGGGCCACCAATCCTCTTGGTGGGCCACAATTGTCTTATTTGCTCAGCCCCACTCAGTCACTTGTGTGAGAGTAACAAGACCGTGGCGAGAAAGGGCACACAAAAACAATCCATCACACTGCACCTTCTGTAAAAAGATTTATCTCATAGCGTTACTGGGAGCATTAAAGTGAGATGGTGCAGGTAAAGCACCATGTGTAATCCTGATTGTGATTATTATACTTACTAAGGTCTTTTCCCCACCTTCCTCATTCTTTCTCTCAGATTTCTATTTTGGGCTTAATTGTACCACCTCAAGAAAGGCTCCTCCGAACTTCCCTCCCCAGGAAAAGTCACTCCCGGCCCTACCTACCTCCCCATCCCACCCCAAGCCCCACAATGCTTTGGGTTGTGTCTCAGAGTGACTTCTACTGGATTTGGGGGGCTTCCAGGGCAGGAATGATCTCTGGTGGCCCTGCCCCTAGCTCAGTGATGAATGAATGAATGAACGTTTGAGGAATGTTGAGTCATTTAGTAAGGCATCTTGGAAGGAGGCTGCTGAAGTGGAGTAGATGGAAATGTCTTCCCTGCTTTGTTACCAAGAGAATGATGAGCCCTCTAGTTCACCCTACCCCCACACCATCATGGTATGGGTCCCAGGGCTCTGGGTTCTTTTTATCATTTTCACTCTTCATCTGCTCACCCATGTTTGTCTCTGCCTTTCCTCAGGATGAGCATTTCTGTGACTTTGTGGACACTGTCACAGAATATGAGACTAAGAACATCTTGGCTTCCCCCATAATGAATGGGAAAGATGTAGTAGCCGTAATCATGGCCGTGAATAAAGTGGATGGGCCCCATTTCACCAAGAGAGATGAAGAGGTAAGGATGAAACTGCTGGGGATAGTCATGCCAGCATTTTCCTCTAGCTCATGAAGATTCCCAGACCTTGTTATTTGCCCTGGACTCAGTTTCCCCATCTGTAAGGCAGGAGATGCTCTCCAAATGAGGCAGAACAGTATAATAGTTAACAGAATGGACTTTAAAGTCAAGACTATAGGGCTAATTGTTCTGGTTCTGCCAATATCTAGCTGTTCACTTAGTCGATTTACTTTACCTCTCAAACTCAGTTTTCTTATTGAAAAATTGAGATGATAATTGTATCCACTTTACAGGGTGCTTGTGATGATCAGATAAAATAATGTACATAAATCACTTATCACAGGGAGCGCAAACTCAGTGAATAGTAGCTATTTTTTTCATTAATACACCCCTATCAACATCAACATTCTGTGAATTTTACATTCTTATAATTCAATGTTTTATGATTCTGCATTCTATGGCCCATCTGCCTAAATTGCCTCTGATGGAGTTTTTAAAATATTTGGACATCTGCTGATGGTATAAGGAGCCAGAGGAGGAATTTCTTCTTCTCATCTACTTCTCCTCATGCTGCTTGATTTTTAGATTCTCCTGAAGTACCTCAATTTTGCAAATTTGATCATGAAGGTGTTCCACCTGAGTTACCTGCACAACTGTGAGACTCGGCGTGGCCAGGTAAGGGGATGGCCTGGACATGCCTTTTTACTGAAGCATTGATGTGGTCACAGCTGGAAAGACAGGTGAAGATACCTGGGCACTACCAGACAATCTCTACCTTGCATCCCTAGTATTATAAAGCAGTAGATGTTTTATAGCTGTATCCCAGAGTGGTTATGTGTACACATTTTCAAGTCAGAAAACTCTTGGGTTTGAATCTCTGCTCATCCATTTACCAGCTCTGGGCATGTCACTTAACTGCTCCAAGTTTCAGTCTTCCCATTTGAAAATGGACAATAATTATGGTACACCCTCAAAGAATTATTATCAGCAGTAAATGAGATAATGTATGAGGACGCTTGTAGTCAGTTAATGTTTGTTATTTTTATTAACAACCTGTAAGATAAAGGTAACGAAAAGAGTTGAATCTGGCATAAGCAGACCAGTCACTTTGCCTCTCTGAACCTCTTTCTCCATCTATAAAATGCGAATAATTATCCTGCAACTTCTCTGGGTTATTGTGAGGATTAAATGAGAGAAACTCTAGAGAGCTTTACAGAATTGTTATTACTCTCTAGCTGAATAAATTGCTGCTCTGTGCTTCAAAAACTTTGAATATATATGTTTTCTTCAGATACTGCTATGGTCTGGGAGCAAAGTGTTTGAAGAGCTTACGGACATTGAGAGACAATTCCACAAAGCCCTGTATACAGTCCGTGCCTTCCTCAACTGTGACAGATACTCTGTGGGTCTCTTAGACATGACTAAGCAGAAGGTGAGAAAACTTCAACAAGCGTTTCTAAGAAATGGTTACATGCATGCTGAATGGGGCTCAGACTCCTACCACCCATTCCGTTCGTTGCACAGGAAAGAGGATGGGAGAATTTGGGTGGTTGTGGAAACTTTTACTTAGGTCTTTCTGTTATTGAAGAGAGGAGTACCAGCATTTCAGGGGGAAAGCAACCTCGGGCAAAATGAATAAAAGCAACCTGTATTTTCCCTGTTGCTGTTATGTGCCATTGAGTCGAATTTGACTCATAGTGACCAATGACCCCATGTGACAGAGTCGAACTGCCCCATAGGATTTTCTGAGCTGTAATCTTTATGGGAGCAGATTGTCAGGTCTTTCTCTTGTGGAGCTGCTGGGTTCGAACCACCAATATTTCTGTTAGCAGCCGAGTGCTTAGCCATTGTGACACCAGGTTCCTGTATTTTCCCTAGTCAGTTGAAAGAAAACATGTGTGAGAAGAAGGCTGATGATGTGGTGAAGGAAAGAGATAAAGAAGTTCCTATATAAGCTGAAAGTCCAAAAGAAGGAAGTTGCCAACTTTAAGAATTCTCAGAAAATGTACCGAACATGGACGGAAACTCTTTTTCTATGGTTTGTCGAGCCCACGATGACCCAGGCAATTGAAGTGGAGCCAGATGCTTACACCTGGTCCCTCAGAATGATCAGGGGCCATATTTGCAGCTCAGTGTGGCCGCCGGCAATGTTTTCCCATAGCAACTCTCAGCGTTGTTCTTTCTTCATAGATTCCTGCTTCCTGGGACAGATCATTCTCTGCCTTGGCACTGAGTTATCTGGATTTGTGATTTTCTGACCAAAAGACCCAGGGCATAGGGTTCTTCTCAGTTTCATTTTGCATACTTGTCATGGTGAGCATGGTACACAGGCCAAGTACGCCCTGTAATATTTGATTGAGTGAATAAATGAATCACAGAAGCTGCAGTTGGAAAAGATCTTAGAGCTAGTCCAGAGGCTTCCAAACCTGGCAGTGCATCAGAATCTTTTGAGAAGTTATTTAAAAATACCAGGCCCCATTTACTGAACTGTTGTTTTTAGGTGCCATCAAGTGGGCTCCGACTCATAGTGACCTCAAGCACAACAGAATGAAATACTGCCTGGTCTGGGCCATCCTCATGACTGTTGCTATGTTTGAGCCCATTGTTACAGCCACTGTGTCAATCCATCTCATCAAGAGTCTTCCTCTTTTTCACTGACTCTCTACCTTACCAAGCATGATGTCTTCTCCAGGAACTGGTCCCTCCTGATAATGTGCGCAAAGTACATGTGATGAAGTCTCGCCATCCTCCCTTCTAAGGATCATCCTGGCTGTACTTTTTCCAAGACATATTTGTTCATTCATCTGGCAGTCCATGGTATATTCAATATTCTTCATCAACACCATAATTCAAAGGCATCAATTCTTCTTTGGTCTTCCTTATTCATTGTCCAACTTTCATATGCATATGAAATGTTTGAAAATACCATTGCTTGGGTCAGGCATACCTTAGTCCTCAAAGTGACACCTTTGCTTTTTAACACTTTAAAGAGGTTTTTTGCAGCAGATTTGCAGAGTGCAATATGTTTGATTTCTTGACTGCTGCTTCCATGGGTGTCGATTGTGGATCCAAGTAAAATGAAATTCCTAACAATTTCAATATTGAGAGTCCATCCTTTTTACTTAATTTTTTATGAATTTTCCATAACACACGTGGATTATTTTTATTAAAGAGAGAAATTGATAGCAGATGTCTTGCTTTGATTTTGGGGTTTTCTTACTTAAGAAACATAATATTCACTTTAAAGAAATCCCTGACCAAAATGAATCCCATATTGGCTTTTCTTTCACCCAAAATTACAAAGCCTTCCTTTCCTGTTAGAAGCCAGGTTTACTAAATTTGAATTTCAAAAGATATGGCTAGGTGGAGGGACAGAGACCATTTTGTGACCTGGTATCAGCTGATTTCAGTAAAAGGAAAGGGGTAGGGTTCAATAGATCTTGTTATGATTAACCAATAGTTGATCTTCTTTCTGTAGTCCTCCCTCCTCTTATCTTTATAGCTCTGGTGCTGTAGTGATTAAGAGCTACAGCTGCTAACCAGAAGGTCAGCAGTTCAAATCTACCAGCCACTCCTTGAAAACCCTATGGGGCAGCTTTACCCTGAGTCTGAATCAACTCAACAGCAACTTTTTTTTCTTCTCTTTATGAACTTTATTGTACCTAGCTTCTCTGAGCCATTTGTTTTTTCTGAAATCAAAATGGTTTCCTTATATACATACGATGGAGCCCTGGTGGCGCAGTGGTTAAGAGCTGGGCTGCTAACAAAAGGTCAGCAGTTTATATACACATAGAATAGCTGCTCTAGATAAACCTTATGTTTAAATTTTGCTGAGTTTTGATTATTTTTAACATTTTAAATAAGCTTTTATATTGAAATATATATACAGGAAAAAAGCCAAAACCAAAAAACTAAACCCACTGCTGTCGAGTCGATTCTATAGGGCAGAATAGGACTGCCCCATAGGGTTTCCGAGGAGCCACTGGTGGGTTTGAACTGCCAACCTTTTGGTTAGCAACTGAGCTCTTAACCACTGTGACACCAGGGCTCCGTATACAGAAAAGAGCACAAATTTTAAGTGAATAGCTCAGTGAGTTATCACAGAGTGAGTATCCCCATATAACCACTCCAAGATGAAGAAATAGAACATTACCAATCCCTCAGAAGCCCATTTTACGCCCCTTTCTAGTTATTTCCACACCCTTCTCTCTGAAGGAACCACTATTCTGAACTTCAGCGTTCTGCCTGTGTTTTAAGTTCATATAAATAGACCCATACAGTACTGTCTTAGTTATCTAGTGCTGCCCTAACAAAAATACCACAAGTGGGTGGCTTTAAAGAATAGAAGTTTATTTTCTTACAGTTCAGGAAGCTAGAAGTCCAAATTCAGGACATCAGCTCTAGAAAAAGGTCCTTATTTGTCTCTTTTAGCTTCTAGTCCAAAGAAAGCAAAAAACCCAAAACCCAAACCCATTGCCACGATTCTTACTTACAGCAACCCTATAGGACAGAGTAGAACTGCCCAATAAAGTTTCCAAGGAGTGGCTGGTGGATTTGAACTGCTGACCTTTTTTGGGTAGCAGCTGAGCGCTTAACCACGGCACCACCAGGACAGAGGCTACCTGTTAAAACCCATTGCCATTAAGTTGATTCCAACTCATAGCGACCCTATAGGACAGAGTAGAACTGCGCCATAGGGTTTCCAAGAAGTAACTGGTGGATTCAAACTGCCGACCTTGTGGTTAGCAGCCAAATTCTTAACCACTGTACCACCAGGGCAGAGGTTAGGTATTCAAATATCTTTCTGGGGTACAAAATTCAATCCATAATGAGTACATATTCTTTCGTCAGGCTTTTTTTGCTCAATATTATATTTGTAGGACCCATCCATATTGCTACATGTAGTGTCAGTTCATTTTAACTCCTGTGGAATGTTCCATTATCTGACTAATCTGTAACATATTTATTTATTCTACTGTTGATGGATATTTGAGTTTTCAGATTTGAGCCATTATGAATATTGATATTATAAACATTCTAGTACATGGTACGCAGTTGTACCTATTTCTGTTGGGCATTTTCCTAGGAGTAGAATTCCTGGGTAATAAAATGCTTGCATCATCTTATACTCCCACTAGTAATATATGAGGGTTCCTATTGCTCCACATCCTCACTAATACTTGGTATTGTCAGCCTGACCGATTTAGCCATCCTGTTGGGTGTGTAGTATTATCTCTTTACAGTATTAATACACATTCTCCACCAACCACTAATGGCAAAGATGAAGAAATTGAAGATTTTTTACCAACATGTGCAGTCTGAAATTGATCAAACATGCAATCAACATCATTAATAATGAATTACTAGTGATTGGAATGTGAAAGTTGGAAAAAAGAAGAAGGATCAGTAGTTGGAAAATATGGCCTTGGTGATAGAAATGACGCCAGAGATCACATGACAGAATTTTGCAAGACCAAAGGCCTACTCAAGAGGAAATGCCTTTTTTAACAACATAAACAACAACTATACATTGTGGACCTTGCCATATAAAATACACAGGAATCAAATGGACTACATCTGTAGAGGTGATGGAGAAGCTCAATATCATCAATCAGAAGAAGGGGCCGACTGTGGAACAGACAATCAATTGCTCATATGCAAGTTCAAATTGAAACTAAAGAAAATTAAAACGAGTCCATGAGAGCCAAAGTACGACCTTGAGTATATCCCACTTGAATTTAGAGACCATCTCAAGAACAGATTTGACACATTGAACACTAATGACCAAGGACCAGATGAATTGTGGGATGACACCAAGGACATCATATATGAAGAAAGCAAAAGGTCATTAAAAAGACAGGAAAGAAAGAAAAGACCATCAAAATGGATGATCAGAAGAGACTCTGAAACTTGTTCTTGAATGCAGAGTAGCTATAACAAATGGCAGAAATGACTAAGTAAAAGAGATGAACAAAAGATCTGAAAGGATGGCTCTAGAAGACAAAGTAAAGTGTTATAATTGTGAGCCTAATACCTTGAAATATGTTTTCTTCTTTTCAAAATGGGTGATTGGGAACTTGACATAATTCATGCTGTAATGATACTCTAAGTAACCTATACATTTTTTTTGGCTTGGCATTTTTTATGCTCTCATTTTCAAGGTGCTTTTTTTTTTTTTTTTTTAATTACACCTGCTGCACCAGTCTCTTTCCAAAGGGGTCCTGGGCCTTCTTGGCTCTTGCAGCCTTGATCTCCCTCTTCTTCTTTACTCTCTTGGGAGATGGCCTTAAGCCTGCAAGACTGCAGCTAGGAAGGCTGTCCGGCATTTTTGGTCTGCAACTTTTCTTCTTGCTCCTTATCTCTGTCAGAGTAAACTTGGCAGGCCAGTTCCACTAGCCAAGATATTTTTATGTAAGTTTTTTTTTTTTTTTTTTTTACCAGTTACAAACATAAAGATTAGGGTCCAGATATCTGGCATACATATCTTTAGTTTAATAAAGAGTTTCTTTGTAGTGGTTTTGTGATGTATACTCATCTGACTATCTGTGGGCTACATCCTTGAAGACACGTAATCTTTGCAAAAATGATACATAAGCTCTGATATGGAAGTTGCTTTTCTGGACTCCATAAAGACAGCCTGTGTTGCCGCTGGACTCTTCCTTGGTGTCACCTCCTAATGAACTCTCTCTCTCTTTCTGACTTGGAGCACGTTTTATTGGCTTGACTGCTCCAGGGCATGGGCCCTATTCCGGTAGCATAATGAAATGTGCAAAGTCCTGGAGTTAGAAAACCAAAAGGGAGGAACATACTTGGTACTTCTCAGCTGAAAGAACTAAAGAAAAAATTCAAGCCTCAAGTTGCGATATTGAAGGATTCTATGGGCAAAATACTGAACAACCCTGGAAGCACCAAAAGAAGATGAAAGGAGTACACAGAGCCACTGTACCAAAAAGAATTGGTCGACATTTCAGGAGATAGCTATGATCAAGAGCCGATAGTGCTGAAGGAAGAAGTCCAAGCTGTACTGAAGGCATTGACAAAAAACAAGACTCCAGGAATTGATGGAATACCAGTAAGATGTTTCAACAAATGGATGCAACACTGGAAGTGCTCACTTGTATATGCCAAGGAATTTGGAAGATAGCTACCTGGCCAGCCAACTGGGAGAGATTCATATTTTCCCCATTACAAAGAAAGGTGATCCAAGAGAATGCAGAAATTATTGAACACTATTGTTAATATCACATGCAAGTAAAATTTTGCTGAAGATAATTAAAAAAACAGTTGCACCAATACATCAACAAGGAACTGCCAGAAAGTCAAACCAGGGACATGGAATGAAGATAACATTGTTGATCTCAGATGGATCTTGGCAGAAAGCAGAGATACCAGAAGGATGTTTACCTGTGTTTTATTGATTATGCAAAGGTACTAGACTGTGGATCATGACAAATTATGGATAACATTGTAAAGAATGGGAATTCCAGAACACTTAATTGTACATATAAGGAACCTGTACATAGATTAAGAGGCAGTCGTTGGGACAGCACAAGGGGATACTTCATGGTTTAAAATCAGAAAAGGTGTGCATCAAGGTTGTATCCTCTCACCATACTGTACTTATTCAATCTGTATGCTGAGCAGATAATCTGAGAAGCTGAACTATATGAACAAGAATATGGCATCAGGATTGGAGGAAGAGTCATTAGCATCCTGTGATATGCAGATGACATAACATTGCTTGCTGAAAGTGAAGAGGACTTGAAGCACTTACTGATGAAGATCAAAGACCACCGCCTTCAGTATGGATTACACCTCAGCATGGAGAAAACAAAAATCCTCACAACTGGACCAATAAGCAACATCATGATGAATGGAGAAAAGATTGAAATTGGCAAGGATTTCATTTCACTTGGCTCCACAATCAACTCCCTTGGAAGCAGCAGTCAAGAAATTGAAGGACATACCGTATTGGGCAAATCTGCTGCAAAAGACCTCTTTAAAGTGTTAAAAAGCAAAGATGCCACTTTGAGGACTGAAGTGCACCTGACGCAAGCCTTGGTGTTTTCAATTGGCTTATATGGATGTGAAAGCTGGACAATGAATAGGAAAGACTGAAGAAAAATTGATGCCTTTGAATCATGGTTTTGGCAAAGAATATTGAATATACCATGGACTGCTGGAAGAATGAACAAATCTGTGTTGGAAGAAGTACAGTCAGAATGCTCCTCAGAAGTGAGGATGGCAAGACTTCATCTCACATACTTGGGCATGTGTCTTCATTATCTAGCGCTGCTATAACTGAAATACCATACGTGGATGGCATTAACAAACAGCAGTTTGTTCTCTCATAGTTTAGGAGGCTAAATGTCCGACTTTAGGGTGCCAGCTCCAGGGGAAGCTTTCTCTCTCTGTTGGCTTTGAGGGAAGCTCCTTGTCATCAATCTTCCCTTGGTCTAGGAGCTTTTCAGTGCAGGGACCCCAGGTCCAAAGGACTAGCTCTCCTGGCTCTTCTTGCTTGGTAGTAATGTGGTCCCCCTTGCTCTCTACTGTCTTCCCTCTTTTATATTTCAAAAGAGATTGACTTAAAACACAACCTAATTTTGTAGATTGAGTCCTGCCTCATTAACACAACTGCTTCTAATCCTGCCTCATTAACATCATGGAGATAAGATTTACAACACATAGGAAAATCACATCAGATGACAAAATTGTGGACAATCACACATTGCTGGGGATCATGGCCAAGCCAAGTTGACACATATTTTTTGGGGACACAGTTCAATCCATGACATTCCACCCTTTGGCCTCCAAAAATTCATGTCCTTGACACATGTAAAACATATTCACCCCATCATATCATACCAAAAGTCTTAATTCAACTCCAAGTCCAAAATCCAAAAATTCCTCTCCATATGTGAAATCTAGAATATAAATCGTTTCTACAGTACAATGGTGCAACAGCCACAAGCTAGACATTTCCATTACAAATGGGAGAAATTGGAGGGAAAGAAGGGGTGACAGGTACCGAGCAAGCCAGCAGAACACATTGCATTACCTCTCAAGGCTTGAAAATAATATTCTGTTCTCTGAGACCATTTAGGCAATGGCCCTGCCCTCCAGACTCTGGATGTTGGCCACAAGAGTGGAGGTCCCTTGGTCCTGGGCTTCAGCTCTGCCTTCCAGGCCCACTGGAACTGCAACACTGCTCGCTTGCATTCGGGTGGCCCCATTCTCCTAGTTCATCTGCGTGGTGACTCCACCCTTTGAGACCCCAGTTGCTGTAGCCCTACCCTTAGAAACTGAGGCAGCTCTGCTTCCTGGTTCCTTGGTCTCTCAGCCTCTCTGGCTTCACTACTTGAGTTTGCCCTGCTGGGACAAGTGTTCCAAAGCTTTTTAGCTCTACCACTAAGTGCTCAGGTGTACCCTACTCGGCCAGGAAGCCTCCTGCCAAAGGCACTCAGCTCTCTTGCTCTGTGGGTTGGCTTCAGCGTTGTCTTGCACTAATCTCCTGCTTCTGCTGCTGCCATTTTTCTGCTGCTGCCTCTCGCCATCTGCATTGTCTCCAACATAATAGCTCTCCTCACATCCTTCTGAGTCCTCATCAGAATTGTAATTCCATCAACAGTCTCTTCAAGGCAATCTATGTAGGTTTTTACTATTAGGCACTTTAAAACTCTTCTAGCCTCTATCTATTCACAGTTTCAAAATTGCTTCTGCATTTTAGGTATCTGTTAGGTATCTCTCGGTACCAAATTCTGTCCTGGTTATCTAGTGCTGCTGTAACAGATATACCACACCTAGATGACTTTAACAAACAGGAATTTATTCTTTCACAGTTTAGGAGGCTAGAAGCCTGAATTCAGGGTGCCCGCTCCAGGCGAAGTCTTTCTCTCTCTGTTCACACATATATTTTGGGGATACAATTCAAGCCATGACAGCATATTATCAGGAGGGACCAGTCCCTGAAGAAGGACATCATGCTAGGTAAAGTAGAGGGTCAGTGAAAATGAGGAAGACCTTCGATGAGATGGATTGACGCAGTGGCTGCAACAATGGGCTCAAACATAGCAGCAATTGTGAGGATGGCGCAGGGCCAGGCAGTGTTTCAACCTGTTGTACATAGGATCTCTCTGAGTCAGACAGCACCTAAAAGCAACAACAGTGGCTGATGAGGCCGATCACTTTTTCAGGGGTTTATTATATTCATTTAGATATCTTTTTTTGTGAAGTGCCTTTTCAAGTTTTTTCCAAACTTGTCTATTGTGTTGTATTTTCTTTTCTTACTGAGTTGTAAGAGTTTTTTTTTTTTTTTTTTTTTTTTTTACAAATTCTGGATATGGGTCCTTTGTTGATACCTGTATTACAAATATCTTCTCCCATTCTATAGATTCATTTTCTTAATGAAGTCTTTTGATGAGAAGTTTTGAATTATAATATAATCCAATTTATCAATCTTTTCCTTTATGGGTATTGATTTTTGTGTCCTACTTAAATCTTTCCAGATTCCAAGATGATAAAGATATTCACCTAGGTTAATGTCTAAGAGCTTTATTGTTTTAAATTTCACATATTTCTCTGTATTCTTCCTGGAATTGTTTATATGTATAGTGTGAGGAAGGGTCAATATTATTTTTTTTCTATATGGATATCCAATTGTCCCAGAACCATTTATTGAAAAGACCGTCTTTTCCCCACTGCTTTATGGAAAAGACTGTCTTTCTCTCTTATACCTTTATCATCAAACAGGTGTCCATATTATGTGTGGATCTGTTCCTGTACTCTCTGCTTTGTTCCATGGGTGTATTTATCTATTCTGTAATACAACACTGTCTTACGGGAGAAAGATGTGGCAACCTGCTTCCATAAAGAGTACAGCCTTGGAAGCCCTGTGGGGCAGTCCTACCTCGTACTATGGGATCGCTATGAGTCAGAATCTTTGGTTTACAAAGCTGTCTTAATTACAGTATCTTTATAAAATATCATGGTATCTAGTAGTGTAAGACCTCTAAGTCTGTTGTTATTTTATGTTAGACCTTTTCACCATGTTTTATGTCTCTTACACAGTTTTCTGTATTTTCCATTCTTTTGCATTTTTGTGTTTCAGTCTGAACATCTCTTCTGGTTTATCTTCCGCTAATCACTTCCTTAGCTCTAATTGGCTATTAAAATTTTTTTTTATTATTTTTATTGAGTTAACTTCAGGTATTTTTCAATTTTAGAATTTCCATTTCATTCTTTTTTGTAGTTTCTAATTCTCTATGTTGTATTTGGTTTCTTGGACATAATCAGTTATTTCAGAGTCTGTGTCTGATAGCAACAATATTTGTAGATATTTCTTAGGAGCCTGTTTCTGTGATCTGTTTCTTCTTGATTTTCAGTTAATTCTTGTCTTTTGCATGCCTGATTATTTTTGTTGGAATGCTAGATAGATGTATGATAAATAATAATGTGAAACTCTGGGTGGTGGTCTCTTTCTCCAAAAGGCATGTATTTTATTTCTGGCAAGCAGTCAGGGTAGAGGCAGAGCACCTTAATCCAATCAGGAATTGAGCTGATTTGAGGTTGATCTTTTTAGTCTTTGTGAGGGCTGGTCAACTTTTGGTTCACTTCTACTCCTAGGGAAGAGGCATTTTGAGGGAACCCTAGCTGAAAGCCTGGGGTGTCTTCAAGGATCCCTCCTTTTTGGCAGGCCGTGAACTCCAATTTTATCCAGTAATTCTGCTGAAAGCTCTGTTCAGCTTCTTAGCTGCTCAATAGTATTTTTGTTATTAGCACTTGCCTCAAGAGGAAAAGTGGAATGAAACATCAAGCTCAAATCTCTGGAATTCCCTTCCATCTGGGATCCTGGCCACTCAATCCTTGCTGCCTTGCTAGCGCTATAATTCCTTCAAATACCACGCGCACATACACACAGTCCAGCTTTTATAATTCTTCTCAGTTGGAGGGTTGGTCAGAAACAAGCTAGTCACTGTTAACAGAAGTAGAAATTCTCTTTCTTTGTTCTTTAGCCCATATGGATTTACCTCATTCTTTTGAATAGTATGGACATAATGTAATTAATTTCTCCTTTCTCCTATTGTTGGGCATTTAAATAATTTCTAAATTTTCTTATAACTAAAGACAGTGCTGCCATGACCAACCTGAGTTAAATCTCTGCACACTTGAGCAAGAATATCTATAGAATAGAGTTGTACAAGACGAATTACCAAGATAATTTTTTTATTTTGCATTTCCCAAAATTTTCTCCCCAAAGGCTATACTGTTCTACATTCTCATTCACACTGAGGTGCATAAAGATCCCATTTCCTCAAACTCCTGCCAATCCTGGTAGTTATAGATCTTTTTGTTTTTCGTATCTAAATGGATACATGGTAACTTTTTTTCTGTCTAATTGTTTTTCCACTGATTACTAGTGAGGGTAAATATATTTTTGTGGTTATTTATGATTTGATTTTTCATCTTCCACATATTTCCCAAATGTATCATTTACCCATCTTTAAAATTAAGCTGTTTATCTATTTCTTGGGTCCCAGGGTGGCGCAGTTTGTGCTTAACTACTAACTTAAAGGTTTGTGGTTGTTAACCAATGTCATAAAACAGTATGTGTACTAACTGTTGAATGAGAAGTTAGTTTGTTCTGTAAACCTTCATCTAAAGTACAATAAATGTAATAATAATAATATAAACTGCCCCATACGGTCATAATTATATAGTAACCTTAAATGAAAAAAAAAAAAAAAAAAAGGGTTGGTAGTTCAAACCCATCCAGCAGTACTGCGGAAGAAAGTCCTGGTGATCTGCTTCTGGAAAGATCACAGCCAAGAAAACCCTGTAGAGCAGTTCTGCTCTGTACCGCGTGGGGCTGCCATGAGTCAGAACTGACTTGGTGGCGACGAGTTCGGGTTTAGTTTTTTATTTTTTGGTATTCCTTTTTTATTAATTTTAAGGAGTACTTTATATATGATAGAGATTATGTATCTGTCATATATGGCATGTATGTTGAATGATACTTTAACTTTATCTATGGCATCTTTCATCACACAGAAGATTTAAATTTTCCTGTAGTCAAATTTGTTCACTTTTTCTTCTATGACTTCAGTGTTTTGGATTTTGTTTAGGAAAGACTTCCCCAACCCCAGTATTATAAAGATAATCTGAAATAGTTTTCTCTTCTAGTATTTTTATAGCTTTGGTTAATTTGTTTGAATCTTTCATTCATCTGGAAATTATATGTGTATATGGTATGAGGTGGGGTAAGTTTTGTTTTTTGCCATATTTCTCCATTTAAAGAATAGTCAACCCTTTCTCCACTGCTTTGAAATGCCACCTTTTGGATATCTCACTTTCTCGTATATCAGGTTTCCGTATGCACATGGATCTGTTACTCTGATTTTTGCCTTCAAAATACCTCCCTAAGTGATTCTGGTGCCACACGCCGATTTTAGGGAACCTCTGATTCTGATTCTAGTGCAGCCATCCGTTTGTTTTCTGCAACCTCTTGAACCATAAATAGCCTCTGCAATATTGTTTCGCACAGTAACAAGCCATTTGCTACTCCTTCAGGAAGTAGCAAGTGAATGAATTCACAGAAATGAATGATTCCTTCTTAACCAAAAAAATTTCTGAGTGGCTGAATTCAGAAGACTTCATTTCAAACTACCCAGTTTGCAGTAACATTTGACCACACACTTAGACTGCTGTATGTTGTAGTTTTCTGCCCCCTGCTCCACATTTAAGCGAGCATATTCTGACTTAGTCATCTCCAGAAGACGGAACAACTAGCAATTAGAGTTGGGCTGGGCTGCTTAAAATTACTCTAAGACACTGCCGCCCCCTGCCCCCCCGCCCCACCACTGCCCCAGATAGCTAAGCTTCTTACCTGAGCTATTGGCATTAAAAGCCACTGAATTGTATACTTTGAATGGGTGAGTTTTATGGTGTCTGAATTATATTGCAATAAAGTTTAAGGAAAAAAAAGAAGGAAGGAAGATCATAAATATGTCCCACTCTCCCACTCTGTACCCAAATCCTTATTCCTTGCTTGACAACTTCTGCTTTTCCTTGGGACCACCTTCAGATTTCTCTCTGTGTTTCGTCACAGAAGCTATCAGCCCAGTTCTCCTGGGAGCCTCTAACATTTGGATTCTCCTTCCGTAAATGTTTTGGACTTACCCAGCTACCTTGTTAGAGCTGCTTGCGTACTTGATTGATTCCTCCAGAGGAGAGTAAGCCCCTCCCGGGCAGGAACTGTGCCTGTTTATTTCTGCATATCTAGCACCAGGCATGTTGCACAGCTCAGATAGGCCTCCAGTTCACATTTTTGCCCTGAATAGAACTTCTTACTATTCTTAGAAAAAGAGTCCAACTGGGCAGAAGGGTGAGGAAATACAACCTGGTTTTCATGTGGACTATCTTCTGCTGGTCTTCTGGATAATATTAAAATAAGCAAACCACCATGAAGTACATATTCAAATAAGAGCGAAGTCAAGGAGCAAGGTGGTCTTGGCTACCTACCCACAATAACCCAGCTCTAAGGATCACTGTCCCTAAATATTAACACACCTTCAGAAGAACAGAGAGGGCACCTGAGGACAGAGTCCTCTGCCAGGCCCAGGCTCTGTCCAACACAAGCTTCGCGGCCCATGTGTGGCAGGGAAGTCAGAGGAGAAGCGGCTGAGAAGAGCCTTTTGTTGTGTCCCCGTCTGCTTTTTCTCCCGAGGCTGCGTGACGGTGCGTCTCTTTGCTGGCCCTTTTCTTTCTTCTCTCTGCCACTGTCTTGCCCAGTTGTTCTTCTTGTTGGATCCCAGATATAGGTCTGTCCATATTTGGCAGTGTTATAAGCATGTGTGTATTTTTTTTTAATATACTTCATTTTTTAGAGCAGTTTTAGGTGTATAGAAAAATTGTGCAAAAAGTAAATATAGTTCTCATCTGCACCCCGCCCCCCAGCCCCGTCGTTTCTCCTATTAACATCTTGCAATCTTGTGGTGCCATTTGTTACAGCCGATGAACCAAGATTGATACATTATTATTAACTAAAGTCCAGAGTTCACATTAGGATTCACTCTTCCTTTTGTACAGTCCTGAGTTTTGATGAGTGTTTAATGTTACGCATCCATCATTACAGTATTATACAGAATAGCCAGGGCCCTAAAAACGCCCTGTGTTCCACCTATTTGTCCCTCCCCACTACTCTGCCATAGATATGGTCCATCTGCTCAAATTTGGCGGCATTGTTGTTTTCTTTCTTAAAAAAATATGTTTTCCTGATAACAAAAGCAAAAAAAGTATATTATGGAAACATGACTAGATAAATTATAGCCTCATTCCCACTACTCAGAGAAAACCAGTTGTTAATGCTTTGTTGTGAATTCTTTTAGAGCATTTTCTAGTTATAGTTGAACATTGGACTCATGTTATCTATTTTTTGCCACCTCACAGTTTCACTCATCAACATGTTATGAACACCTTCTCAATTAATACATTCATGTCTGTAACATCATTGTTAATGGAAGTACCAAAATTGATTTAATAACTCCCACTTGTTGGACGCTTAGGTTGTTTGCTAAATCCTTGAGTACATGCTTGTCATTCCTGAGGTATATTGCTTAACCATAGAGACGCCACTATCCTTCTTAAGTCCCACAGCACTGACCAGGTGCTCCAACTCAGTACCCATGGTTTTGCCTAATGATTAGACAGGCCCAGTTCATCAATATTTTCAAGGGCTGATGTGATCGACGTCCTTTAACTCTCACCAGCCTTGTAGCTCTTCCAAGCTTAGATTTCAGGGAGCTATCCCACTTTTTGGATTTCAGAGAGAGATGTCTCATACAGGTGGGTCCTATGCAATGACAACTTCTTAGTCTCTTTTTCTTGATATATTTTCAAAACATGTAACAATTGTTTTTCTCACTCCTAGGAATTTTTTGATGTGTGGCCCGTCCTGATGGGTGAGGCTCCACCCTACTCTGGTCCCAGGACTCCGGATGGAAGGGTAAGTCTCTAGATCTCTCTCTGCCCTTTTCATAGTAGTTAGATGTATAATGAAATACAAATGCAAGGTACTGTAGACTCTGCTGAAGGACTTTTTTTTTTTTTTTAAAACATATAACTGCTTATCTTCTCTGGGTTGGATAGTCTCCCTTGAAGTTGTAATAACTCCTCGCATTTACCAAGTCCTGTAATTTGCAGTGTTTTTAATATTTTGCTGAAGTTTTACAGCAGTCTGGTGGGGGTAGACCAAGCAGGAATGGATATCCTCATTCCACAGACAAAGACCCTGAGAGGGGTCAAGCGACCTGCTCAAGAATTCACCCAGCAGGAATTTAGAACCTTAGACAACTGGGGCTGGAAAGAACCTTAAAGACAATGTATAGCATGTACAAATTGGTAGCTAGAAGGCCTGTTCCAGCTAATAGGTACACTTGCTTGGTTGCATACCAAAACCAAACCATTGCCATCAAGTCAATTCAGACTTTCAGACTCATAGTGACCTTATAGGATAGAGTAGAACTGCCCCATACGGTTTCTAAGAAGCAGCCGGTGGATTCGAACCGCAGATCTTTTGGTTAGCGGCTGAGCTCTTAACCACTGTACCACCAGAGCTTGGCTGCATAGATTTTTTAATTTTTTAAATTTAAATTGGTGACTAATACAGATAGTCCTCAGCTTATGATGATGTATTCAGATTACAGTGAACCACACCTGTGAACATCCTTTTTTTTTGGTACATCTGATTGTTAGTAATATGCACTACATACAATGTTGCAGTGTGTAATTTGCTGATGTTATAATTCTCAGATTTTAATTCACAGATGTTTAATTTTATGATTTACTGTTCAAAACACTCATATAGCAGGCTATGGCCTGGCCTACAGTGAAGTCAGTGTCACTGTCAGGAGTCATAACAGAAAGTTGAACGATATTCAACACTAAAGACATATGGCAATTGAACTGCATGAGTGCCCGACAGTTGTTACGACTCCGACTTCATGGTTATGATATTGACACAAACTTCATTATAGGCCAGGCTTGATCAGCATTTTGTACCATAAGAAGAATCAGTTGTTAATTTGAAGTTGAGTTGTTCCAGTTTCTCCAACTGTTAACACCTGCACTGCTTATTTCCCAACAATAAGTCTAGCAGAAGAAGTCATGCCACTGAACGTTCTAATCCAAAAAAGGTGGGGAAAGCTGTAGGCATGGATATAAAGGTGAAGATCATTAAGACCTATGATAGTGGAGCAGAAAGAAAGTTGGTAAAATTACATGTGAAGAAGGATTGTCTCATTTGACCATTTTGACAATCATTAAGGATAAGACTAGGATTTTGGAGGCAGTTCAAGGAGCGACTGGCATAAAATCAAGTCTTTTAACAAAGAAGACGCAAGGGCTAATCCACGAGTTGGAGAAGCTGCTGCTGATGATTTGTCCAGAAGACCAAATCCAGAAGAGAATTCCTATGGGTTTACCGAAGACTCAAACGAAAGCATGCAGCCTTTTTGAAAACTTGAAAGAACAGTGAGGAGAAGACTACCACCAATACTTTAATGCCAGCAAAGGCTGGTTTCATCACTTCAAATGTGGACTTGGCTTACATAACATGCACATAACTGGAGAAGCAGGAAGCACTGATGTTGAAGCTGCCAACAAATTCAAGGATGAGCTGGACAAGATAATACAAGATGAAGAATATCTACCACAGCAGATTTTCAATGTGGACGGAACAGACTTGTTTTGGAAAAGGATGTCAGAATGAACCTATATTCACAAAGAGGTGAAATCGATACCTGGTTTCAAGGCATTTAAAGACAGAATCATGCTGCTGTTTCCAGGAAATGCTACTGGACTTATGAAGATACTGATAATAAAGGACAATAATAATGAAAAAAAAATTTTTAAATGAAGTATTCAACTTATGTCAGAATTGACTTACGACAGAGTGGTCCAAACAGGACCCTGCTGTAAGTCAGGGACTACCTGTACTTACAAATCAAGATATTCCCCATAAATACATGGATTTTCAATTTCTTTTGAAAAAGTGGAAGATCAGTCAGAGCTGGATCCACAATCCTATGGGTGCATTTGATTGGATCTGGGTGGCAGCTGCCTCCGAGGACTGAGGCCTGAGCTCTCCAGTTTACCACAGTTCCTACCGCTCCCTGTGGTTTACACCTGGCTCCCTCCTCTCACTGATATTTCTATCAGGCCCTTGTAGGTATTTGAGTTTGTGACCTTTGGTCTAATCCAATTCTCTCTTTAAAAAAAATGAGGTACAAACACTTCAGAGACTATTGAAATGATATGTGTGAGAATGTGGAGATTAATCAGAGGAAACAGACCTGAGGCTCAAAAAATAGCTGACAAATGACTAAATGACCATAACTGAGGCCTGGAAGGGTAAGGAAGCACCAGGGCCTTGCCCCGAATGGAGTTTTAGTCCAGTTTCAAATTACTCTTTCACCCATACAATTTCATGATTTCACTTAAGAAGACTGAGTCAAGGCTTGCATCATGCACTGTTGTTTGAAAACCATTTGGGGACACTTTTCTTTTTTTATGTACAGCATTTTCATGTTAGTATGTGCACACTTTTCTGTAGAGCTGTCCACATGCTGCCACTGAGCTTTTTCTCCAATTCACATATGAGCTGGTCTTGAATCTTCTGGAAAGATAGAAGTTGAGGAAGTAGAATAGAGATCATCATAAATTTCCAACATCACTAACTTCAATTTCCTTGGCTGCTTTGATATTCGGCTCCCTGGGCTGAGCCCTTAGGTCAGAGTGTTGCCAGATTAGGGTCCATGCCCTGGAGCAGTCAAGCCAGTGAAACTCACTCCAAGTCCGAAAGAGTAAGAAAGCTTATTTAGGAGGTGTTCACCAACGGGTGGTCTGACAGCAACACAGCCCGTCTCTATGGAGCCCCAAAAGGCATTTTTTCATTAGAGCTTATATATGATTTTTTACAAAGATCAGAAGTGTCTTTGTAGCATGCAGATGTCATGGCCAGATGAGTTGTTCATTACAAAGTAATTACAAGAGACTCTTTATCAGACTAAAGAGATAAATGCCTGACATCTCCTTATCAGGCTAAAGATACACATGCCAGACATCTGGGCTCTAATCCCCCTGTGGGGGGTCGTAAGCCACAGGTGGCCGGACAGAGCAAAACAAAGTCATTAATAAAGCTATGTGGGAAGTAGAAGGCAGGCAAAAAAAGAACAAAACAAACTTATAGGTTCATCATGGCGCTAGTTATGTCAAGCTCTCAGTCACCCATTTTGAAAAGGAGAAAACATGCTGGAGAATATTAGGGTCACAGGAGATCATATCCAACTCCAGTACAGCCAGAGAAATGCTGGGCTCTAGGTTACCTGACTCTTCACGCTGAAGCATCCCAGTCTTCAAGACTGAACTGAATGGGACATTTTCTCACTGATACCACCCTAGGAAGAGCAGCTCATCATTTGATCAACTCAAAAAGTTTGGTTTCACTGGAGTGACTAGCACACCCACGGTTAGTTAGGGCTTTTCTTTCCCAGGGCTCAAACCAAAACCAAACCCGTTGCCATTAAGTCGATTCTGACTCACAGTGACCCTATAGGACAGAGTAGAAGTGCTCCATAGGGTTTCCAAGGACAGCCTAGTGGATTCGAACTGCTGACCTTTTGTTTAGCAGCCAAATTCTTAACCATGACACCTCCAGGGTTTAGTCAGAGGCATTAGGTCGTGATGGAAAAGGCCATGCATGGTCTGGAAGACAAAGGTCTTCAGTTTGGCTACTGATCTGTAGGGTGAGGTTGGGGAGGTCAAATAATCCCCCAGGACCTTGATTTCCCCTTTTAGATGCTGTCACTGAACTCATCTCCAAAGTCAGTTCTAGATCTAGGACACAGTTATTGAGGGAAAACATGCATAGGCTGAGATGAGGCCTAGATACAATGTGACGAGATCTCCTAGAAAGATTGTGAGCTTGGAGGGAGAATGACTGCGTTCAAGTCCCAGTTTCACGCTGTAGCTGTATGGCTTGGGAATCCTCTCTGAGCCTCACCTTTGCCATCTGTAAGGTGCAGATAATCAAACTTACCTAGTAGGGGTGTGGCAACCGAAGTCACACAGTGACACACAGTAGGCACTCAAATATATAATAGTAGGTACCTCAATTGAATCTGACTATCTGCCAGGCACTCTACCTGAATTATGTCATTTATTCTCCTCAACAAGTTTATGAAGGGGGTATCCAGCGGCTCTGAGAAAGACCTGGTCATCTGCTTCCATAAAGACTATAGCCTAGAAAACCCTATGGGGAAGTTCTAGTCTGTCACATGGGGTTGCTATGAGTCAAAATCAACATGATGGCATCCAACATCAATCTTTATTATCCCCATTTTACAGATGAGGAAATTGAGGTTCAGAGAGATCAAATTATTTGCACAAATTGAAACCAAAGATGCTCTTCTCTTTAATGACTATACTCATAATCATGCCATTTAACAGCCCCCTTAGCCTTCTAACAGTGCCTTCACACTTTGTCTGCCACATTTACGTTAGAAATACAGCCTTTGTCTAGATTCTAATGAATTAACCTCCCCAAATCCTGAGCCTAAAGTTCTCCAGTAGCAACTACACCTCATTTTACCTCCTTTTAAAAATAAAATGTTGTGTGTGTATTTTAATTATGAAAAAGTTATGTGTGTTTATTAGTCTTCTTGGGGAAAAAAATAGCACTTCTTTTAAAACTAGTGTATTTCCATGTACAATGCTTTGGCTACAGCTGTGTTTGGGGCTATCTCAAAGACCCTTATGTTATAGTGTCATCTCCTCAGGTGGAAGGTAACAAAGGTGCTCATTGACGGCTCAGTTTTGACTTTTCCGTGATGGATGAATTCCTGCATTAATATGGACTTGAAGACAACTTGGCTGAGCTTCAGCGCGTGGAGAAAACTGTAGCACACTGATCTTTTTGTTGCTTTCTGTGGAAACAAATTGATTCTCCTGTGAGCTTCACAAAATGTCCATTTCTAACCTTTCTAAAAAGAATCTTACAGAGAACCCTGGATAGGGCAGCCTGCCAGGCCCAGTGAGCAGAGAGCTTGCCTGGGAGGTTGGAGGCCAGCACAGGCCCAAAGACAGATGGCCCTAACTTGAAGACTGAAGATGGTCTATACAGTTCTGCCTCCTCCCCATCCCAGATTGAAATTTAGCTCTACCACAGTCCCAGCACATAGGTGGTCATCTTTGCTTTCTAGAACTGCTTATAGGGTACAACTTCACCGTTTAAAAACATTTTTAACAAAATTTGTTTATATTTATTTAAAGTGTAATATATGAGTATAGTGAGAAGCTGACACTGCTCAGAAGGGTACATCACATAAAGCAAGCCTCTTTTCTTCCTCCTCTTCCTCCAGGCAGCTACTATTAGTAGTTCATCTTCCCAGGAATGTCGGTGTATATCCAAATATTTATGTATGTGTGTCTGTATGTGTTTATATATGTATATGTGTTCAGTACATTTCTATAAAGATCTCAAATCCCGTAAGATGTAAGTCACTATTATGCTTAAAAAAAAACATATGTATAAGAACTCATAATATGATCTTATAAAATGAAATATGTCTACCTTTGGGAAGCTCTCTAACATTAACTGTAAGTCATTAGAAACCTGTAAATCACTAGAAGTTATCTAGACATTTTTAAACTTGGACATAGAACCATGTGAAGTATGTAAACAATTTCAACAACCTTTAAGTTCACTTTGACCCAGCATGCTGTGACACAAGAAAAAATGACCTAATTAATCTCTAAACAACCTCCCAATCTGTAACCTTGAAGAAAAGATGCATCACTCAGCAGATCTCTAACTATGAAGAAAAGATATAACATACTAGTCTTTGATGTCACACTACCCTTGTTGTATGGAGCCAAGGTGATAAATTCACATATAAACCCTAAATTTCTTCTCGCTCACTGAGAGAAGGCAGAGAAGGAACTGTGATTCTGTTTGCCACTGCAGACCACAGACCCTAGCTGCAAGGGACCTCTGCTGAGTTCGAGCTGTGATTAAGCCTTCCTCCCAAGACCTCTCATTAAAGGTAAAAGCCTGAAGTCTAAAGATGTGGACTCTAACCATTAAGATAACATTGCAATTGTAATTGTTAATTCTGATTCTGTGGTTCTAAGTGAGTGTTGTGAGGTCTTACTTGTGTGCCTTGCCGTAACTACCTTGCAAGAAACTAAATGAGTTTATGCATGACAAAACTAAGCATCTCTCTAACATTTTTCTAAGATAAAATCCTAACAACAATACGTATATGTGTGCGTATGTGTAAATACGTATGTATTCGTGTTCCACCGCTACCACCACTGTCGACAACTGTGATGATTCTATTTTGCACCTTGCTTTTTTCGCTTAACTGTACACCTTGGCATCTTTCTCTATCAACATATTTATAGTAGCCTTGCTCCAGAGACATGCAAAGTATCTACTGTATGTAGGTGCTCAATTTGTTTAACCCCTCTCCTAATAATGGATATTAAACTGTCCCCAGACTTTTTAAAGGAGTCTGGCTGAGAACCTTGGTGGGCCAAACAGTGTTTTTACCCACATTTAGAAATATATCAATAGGATCAATTATCACATATAATAACAATTATCACATAGAATAACTGGGTCAAAAGGTATGTGCATTTTATCTTTGAGAGATATTGCTGAGTATCTAACCACAATCTTTGAATCATAAAACCCTTTGTCATTGAGTCAATTCTGACTCATAGTGACCCTATAGGACAGAGAAGAACTGCCCCATAGGGTTTCTAAGGAGCAGCTGGGGGATTCGAACTGCTGACCTTTTGGGTTAGCAGCTGAGGTTTTAACCACTGCGCCACCCAGGGTTTGGAATCACAGTTGGGAGGAATTTTAGGGATCATCTAGTCTGGTTGGTATTCTTCCTTTCTGATTGTCCTTAGATTCCTAGAGTTCCACGGTGCTGCCTTGACCATGGCCAAAAGGGAAGGGGAAAGATAAGAAAGGGAGTGAGAACAAAGAGCTGTTTGTATTAGGGCAGCTCTACTTTTATCTGTTAACCATAATTTGTTATGATCCACACTGTCAAGTACCCTTGGGTAATCAATAAAACACAGGTAAACATCGTTCTGGTATTCAGCAATTTACTAATTGTCATGGATTGAATTATGTCCCCCCAAAATGTGTGTTTTAGCTTGGTCAGGCCACAATTCCCAGTATTCTGTGGTTGGCCTCCATTTTGTGATTGAATTTTATGTTAAAGAGGATTAGGGTGGGATTGTAACACCCTTACCAGGTCACATCCCTGATCCAATAAGGGGAGTTGCCCTGGGATGTGGCCTCCACCACCTTTTATCTCCCGAGAGATAAAAGGAAAGGGAAGTAAGCAGAGAGTTGGGAACCTCATACCACCAAGAAAGCAGTGCTGGGAACACACCTCATCCTTTGGACCTGGGGTCCCTGAACCAGAGAAGCTGCTCGACCAGGGGAAGATTGACTGGAAATACCTTCCTCCAGAGCCGACAGAGAGAGAAAGCCTTCTCTTGGAGCTGACACCCTGAATTTGGACTTCTAGCCTACTAGACTGTGAGAAAATAAATTTCTCTTTGCTAAAGCCCCGCACTTGTGGTATTTCTCTTATAGCAGCACTAGATAACTAAGACACTAATGAAGATAACTTACAGCCTTCAGTATGAATTACACCTCAACAGAAAGAAAACAAGAATTTTCACAACTGAACCAATAAACAACATCATGAAACAGAAAATATTGAGGTTGTCAAGGATTTCATTTTACTTGGGTCCATAATCAATGCCCATGGAAGCAGCAGTCCAGAAATCAAACAGTGTATTGCATTGGGCAAATATGCTGCAAAAGATGTCTTTAAAGTGTTAAAAAGCAAAGATGTCACTTTGAGGATTAAGGTGTGCCTGACCCAAGCCATGGTATTTTCAGTCACCTCGTATATATTTGAGAGCTGACAATGAATAAGGAAGGCTGAAGAAGAATTAATGCCATTAATATACCATGGACTGCCAGAAGAGTGAACAAATCTGTCTTCGAATAAGTACAGCCAGATGCTCCTCAAAAGCGAGGATGATGAAACCTCATCTCATGTTTTCTGGACATGTTATCAGGAGGGACCAGTCCCTGGAGAGGGTATGGTAAAGTAGAGGGTCGTTGAAAAAGAGGAAGACCCTCAACAAGATGGATTAACACAGTGATTGCAACAAATGGGCTCAAACATAGCACGACTGTGAGGATGGTGCAGGACTGGGCAGTGTTTTGTCGTATACAGTGTCATTATGAGTCGGAATCAACTTGAGGGCACCTAACAACGACTTTTATCTGCTTTATATGATTAGGTTCCATGCTTTGTTTGGGAAAAGGGTTCTGCTGCTTGAACAACAAACACACCCCAACCCAGGGAGGACAAGTATTAGAGACAAGAACCCAAGTATTTTCACTCTAGGTCTAGTTTTAGTTCCATTTCATCATATTACAAGGTTCGACTAGTCTTCCTCTAGGGTGCTCCCTAGTCTAGGCAGCTCACTACCCCTAGAGTGGCCCATGCCATTGAAACAGCTCTAGCCTCTGCCTTCTGTTTAGCCGGAGTGTGCCTCCTGGAAGTATCTGGTCATTGCTGCTGCCATGGGCTGCCTCTCCCTCATGAGTCTGAAGAAGGTCACAATCAATCACCTATCAACCAAATGGCTCTCAGACAGGCTTGATTGGATTAGAGAAATCCTCTTTGTGCAGATCGTTGAGTCAGGAGGCCTGGGGTGGGGCCCAGGTGTCGGATTTAAATCTCTAGTGCTATGCTTCTCAGAACGCTTGTAGTAAAGGAACGGATTTTTAAAGTTTCCAATCCATTTTATGGATACTTTTCAAAATATGATTAGAAAATATATTACTAGTGATTTAACATACAGTCATGCGTTGCTTAACATTGATTATACGTTCTATGAAATAAGAAATTACAGAATTTGGATGTTGTGTCAACACCATATTATATACAGGCAGTTCCAGTACAATCCGTAGTTATGAACCAACCCCCATAAAGCCTATTACATTGAAACTTTAGGGAAGCCCAATGGCCAAAGCTGGAGAGCTGTATCCACTGGATATAGGAGGCTGGCCTTGCCGGGTGTGCGGCTGCCTGCTTGGTGGAGGCTGTGCCAGCAGCCGGATCAGGACTTAGTGGATGTCTGGGAGCAAGGCAGGGATGGAGGGGCGGGGGAGTGGAGAGGTGGCCTTGGGGACCTGGTGGGGAGAAAGTGTGCCGGCGCTGGGGGAGCGCCTGAGGTGGCGGCCCTGGCTGCTGCAGCGCTATTGGTGCAGCCACTTCCTGATCATGGCAGCAGCTGCCACCGTTGCCTGGCGCTAGCGCCCTCACCAGGGCCCACGGGCAGGAGTGCAGGAGTGGAGGAGCCGTGGCAGGCTCTGCGCTGCACCGAGAGGGAAGGGCTGCACCTCTGCTGCCAGGGTGAATGAAGCCAGGAGGAGGAGACTGAGGAGGAGGCAGAGGCGCTGCGGGGATTGGGATGCGCCCTGGAGCCCTACTGCTCATTCACTCTGGCAGTTTAGGGTCTTTAAAAAAAAGGAAAAAAAAGTTGCCAAATGAATTCCGACTCATAGCTACCCTATAGGACAGAGTAGAACTGCCCCATAGCGTTTCCAAGGAGCAGCTGATGGATTCCAACTGCGAACCTTTTTGTTAGCAGCTGGCCTCTTAGCCAGTGTGAGTTTCCAGGGCTCCTTAAAACCATCGGGGGGCGGGAAATAATAAACGAAAGGAGAGTTGCTTTTCCTTAAAAAAAAAAAAAAAAAAGTTGTGGGATCAGGGACTTATATGCGGTTGGAAATTGCCCTACAGGATGTTATGCAGTACATGGCTGTATATTAAAAAATATAGATTACTAGATTAAAAATATATTACTACTCCCTTAAAGTTTCAAAAATAACAAATCCATGATTTCTTGTGTGATTAAAAATAAAATTTTAAAAAGAAACAAAAATATTAGGACTTGGCGCACATGGAGTCTCTGTGAGTTGGAACAACTTGATGAACATAATTAATGTTGCTGAACTGTACATGCTAAGAGTATGGAAATGACAAATGTTTTGTTACCTATATATTTACTGCGATAAAAAACAAAAATATGTAACTAGAAAAATGAAACTGTAAAAAGACATAAAATACAAGTCCCATTTTTTTTATTATTAGATTCAACAGATATAAATGAACTCATTCTAATTGTTATAAAAGTTTCTAAACTCTGACTCTCAATTTCTGTTTTTATCTTATCATGGACTGCTGACAAATAGTTTACTGAATGGCACCAGACCAGGGAGCATGCTTTAAGTGGCCCTGCTCTAGCCTAGTGGCACAGAGAGTAAACACTGTTTTAAGCTATTAGCCTTAAGTGGCAGAGCAAAAAGAGCACTGAGTTAGGAGTCAAGGGCCTAGGTTTGGGTTCTAGCTCACTGCTTGCTATAATGAGTCCTTTCCTTTCTCTGGGTCTAAGTTCTCCCATTTTAAAATGGTTGCTAACCTGCCCATCAAATGATTAAATGCTCGACTACTAACTGAGAAAGGCTGGCAGTTCAAATCCACCCAGAAGTGCCTCAGAAGAAAAGTCTGGCTATCTGCTTCCAAAAGGTCACAACCATTGGAAACCCTATAGAGAACAGTTCTACTCTGACACACATGGGGTCTCCAGACCAAAAACCCACCAAACCCATTGTCATTGAGTCTATTCCAACTCATAGTGACCCTATAGGACAGGGTAGAACTGCCCCATAAGGTTTTTAAGGAGTGCCTCGTGGGTTTGAACTGCCAACCTTTTAGTTAGCAGCCATAGCACTTAACCACTATACTACAAGGGTTTCCATGGGGCCTCCGTGAGTCAGAATTTACCTGACAGCAACTGGGAAGAGGGGAGGGGGAACTTTAAGAGAATGAGAGTTTTAATGGTACAGGGAGGCAGAAAGGGTGGAAGAGGTGGAAAGTTTGTTTGGAGGCATCGGCCATGACTGGGAAGGCAGGCCTAGAAGAGAGGACTCAGCAAAGAGCAGCTGAGTGGTGAGGTGAGAGAGAAAGGGGGCCATGACAATGAAGGTGAGCCCTACCTAAGGGATGGCTGGGTTCACAGGATTCTAAGTGGGACGGGTGCCTCTTTTCCTCCCCCTTCTCCCTAGTCTTTAGTAGTCTTTATCTCTTTCTTCTTGAACTCAACCTCCAGGTCCCCTTGGAAAACTTCTCACCCATCTTACCAACCCCAGATCTCAGCCCCCGCCTGGCCACTCTGAGCTGGTTTCAAGGAGGAGAGCCTTGAGTCCCATCAGTCACCTGAGGACAGTCAGCTTAGAGGGAGTTTGATCATGCTTGATGCTTTCTGAAAACTACAGGGCAAATGGTTAAGAACACGGCATGTTTCATGGACACTCTCCTATTGAGGCTCTGTCTCTAGCTCTTAAGGCATATGATTTTCTGTCTCTTTTTCCTAGGAAATCAACTTTTACAAGGTCATTGATTACATCCTGCATGGCAAAGAGGACATCAAAGTCATCCCGTAAGTTCCATCTCAAAGCATGTATAACTGTAGGCAAGTTATCCATGTCTATAAAATACTCATTCCAAGACCAACACTAACCAAACCCAAGGCCACACATTTGGTTAGAGGCAGAGAGGTCAGTAAGGAGGCAGTGCAGAATGGTGGAAAGAACTATACAAGATGGGAAATGAGGCCCAAATAGGGGAAGAGACTTGATCACAGTCACAGTGTGTCAGATTCTGAGTCAGTGCTCTGAGTTTACATCCCAGATCTGGTGTTAATAAATTACCTATCTGGGCTGCAGGAATCCCTGGGTGGTACAAACATTTAAGTGCTTTACTACTAACCTAAAGGTTGGCAGTTTAAACCCACCCAGACGTGCCTCAGAAGAAAGGCCTAGCGCTCTACTTCCAAAAGGTCACAGCCTTGACAATCCTATGGAGTAGTTCTGTTCTATGACATACGGGGTAGTCATGAGTCAGAATCTACTCCACAGCAACTGGTTTGGTTTTTGGTTTTTTATCTGGGCCTCTGTTTCCCATCTACAGAATGGGAATCTATAGGAATCAGAATATGGGATCAGATCAGTGCTTTTCAGCTTTCTGTGGAACTGCATCTGGGGTCCATGTAGGCAAAAAAGGCAGGAAGCTGGCTAAGAGAGTGTCTCAGCCCCCAAGGTGGGCATATATTCTAATGGCTCTTCAGATATGACTGAGGAGGATAATGGAAAGATCTCCCAGAGGGCAAGGCCCCGAGCCTGCCCATAGGTGGTTGGGGCTTAAGGCTACAAACCTTTTTAACTTGGACTTGTAGTTTTTGGGTTTTTGGGTCACTAAACTTCTGCTTCTGTATTTTGTCACTAGAGCATTCTCAAAAACTTAGGTGGCTTCTTATCTATTGAATCTTCTCTGTGTGCCAAGAGCAACACCCACAGCTCTGGTCCTGAGACATAGTAAGTCTTTCAAAACCTAGTTGTAGGGTCCTTGAGGCTCCATCAAGCTCAGTGGGAGAGCCACCCCCTTAGTTCCTTTTCCCTGAGCTATTTTGTCCAACAGAAAGGATTTACTGTGATTTATTTTATGCTGCCTTAATCTTTAAACAGTGGAGGAATACGCCATGCTGGCTTGATCCTGGTCATCAGGTCATCTGTCACTCAGATAAACCATTTCTCAGGTTTATCTTTTACTGATTGGAGATGGGAAGTTGCCTCAAGTTCCTGAATTTCTGGGTTCTCACTATTCCATTTCATTCCTGTTTACAGGAGGACTGACTGGTACTTTTCTAAACTCATCTCTTTTTTTCCTTTTTTTTTTTAAAACTTGTCTAACCTGTGTCACACATCACAGTTCCCTCAGGTTTCACCACGCTCCTCAAGCATCACATTCTTCTAGCCTCTGATAATACTTACCCTACTGCCCCACCCAGTCCTAAACTATGCCAAACAAACCGAGTTAATAATGAAATTCATCTATTAGATGAGGATCCTTCAGGGAGAAGATTCATGAATTGGGTAGCACCATATCACATGCGGAAAAATACTCCACCGAGTATCAGCAGAGATTGGCTTATATTGACAAAATACAGAAGCAGAAGTTTATTTCTGATTGGCTTATACAATTTACTATTGAAATACTGTCAGGATTTCATTGGTGAACCATGGTGGAAGTGAAGTCAGAATCTCATTGGCCAATGAAGGTGGATTTACAGGAAAGCTAAGCTTAAGTTTCAGTAAAGACAAGTCTTAGAGGCATTGTCCTCTTGACTGCTGATACCGTTTTGTCAACCACATGACTCCATTTTTATTTCATTTAACAACTAAGTCATGTATTTTAATTTGTGTGTGTGTGTGAGCGAATGGCAGCATCCTGTTTCGGATACCAATTTTCAAATCACGATAGGCTAGGCCATGGAAACAAAACCTCAAGATCTTAGTGGTATAAACATCAAAGATTTATTTTACTATCTACCTCCATGTCAACTGCCAGTTGGTGGGTGGGGGTGGGGGTAACTACAATGTATTGATTGTAGACAGGTGGGAGCTAAGGCTGACAGAACAGTCACCATTTTGAACATTGTGAAGTTGACTAACCTCGACAAAGGGAAGAGAGAACATGGTAAAAACACAGGCTCTTAAAAAGTCCCTTTCAGGGTGACACATGTCACCTTTGCTCACATTCCCTTGGCCAAAGCTAGTCATATGGCCACACTTAAGTTTAAGTGGGTGGGGAATACAATCCTTCCATTTTCCCAGGAGAGAGAACCAGAATATTTGTAAACATCCCTAATGGTTGCCACAGTATATGCCGTCCAGACTAACGGAGGAGAATATCAAATAGTAAATAAATGTTTAATCAAACTAAAAAAAAAAAAAAAAAAATTGCCATCGAGTCGATTCCAACTCATAGTGGCCCCGTAGGACAGAGTAGAATTGCCCCATATGATTTCCAAGGAGCACCTGGTGGATTTGAAATGCTGATCTTTTGGTTAGCAACCATAGCTCTTAACCACTATGCCACTAGGGTTTCCAAGGAAGGCGAAGTATAAAGGATTAGAAAAAGAATATGGAGCAGGTGGGAAAAATAGAGACCATACATTAAGGTGATTTTTAAATCCAGATATATCAATAATTACTTTAAATATAAATTGACTAAATGTTCCAGATAAAAGATAAAGATTGCCAGACTGGATAAGGATGAAATCTATCACATTTCATTGATTCTAAGATGCACAGTTTTCCTCTTTTTGACATTTATAAAATAGAAATAAAAAATGTATATCTAAATGCTAAAAGAGCTCTGTTGATATGAATAAAGTAAAAATGGTAAGTGATCAAAAAGCATTGCATACAAATTAATTGGTTGAATTTTATCTTTCTCAGTGTTGCATAAAATAATGATTCATCGAAGAATTGATTACTTCCTAGATTTGATAAAACACTGTATATGCTGTTTATAAGAGAACTATTTAAAAGATAATACAGAAGGTGGAAAGTAAATGAATGGAAAAGATATATCATGCAAATATTAATCAAAAGAAAATGGGTGTAACTATATTAATATCAGATAGAAATAGACTTCGTGCCAAAGAGCTTTAGCAGAGATATAGTCACTTTTTAATGATTAAAAAAAAAAAATCCATTGCCGTCAAGTCGATTCTGACTCATAGCGACCCTATGGGACAGAGTAGAACTGCCCCATAGGGTTTCCAAGGAGCAGCTGGTGGATTTGAACTGCTAGCCTTTTGGTTAGCAGCTGTATTTCTTAGCCACTGTACTACCAAAGCTCCTTTTTAATGATAAAGGGGTCAAGCCACCTTGATATCACATGAAGATGTTACAATTCTAAGTTTGTATACACTTAATAACGTGACCCCAAAAAACATAAAACAACACTGACAGAAACACAAGGAGATATAGACAAATCCATGTTCACTAATTGATAGATGAAGGTGAGGAAAACAAATAGAATGTATGCATTTGAATTACACAGTTAGCAAACTTAACCTAATGTATATGGATAGACTATTGCATCCCACCCACTCCACCCCAACTATAAATTACTCAACCTTCTCAAGTATACATACGACATTTACAATAGTTGGTTATATACTGGCCATAAAGTAAATCTCAATATATTTCAAAAGATTATGTAATTGTGCATGTAGAAAACTCAAAAGAATCTATAGATGAAATATTAGAATTAATAAGAGAGTTTCCAAGGTAACTGGATACAAAATCAACAAACAGAAATTCAATTGCACTTACATATACTGGCAGCAAAGGTAGAAAATATAAACTTTAAAAGGAAACCATGTACAATAGCACAAGATGTATCAGGTGACTAAGAATGAATCTAACTAAAGATAAACCAAAAAAAAAAAAAAAAACAAAAACCCAAACCTGTTGCTGTCAAGTCTATTCCAATGCATAGGCAACACTTTTATGGAAAAATTATAAAATATTCTTGAGAAGAATTAAAGAAAATAAATAAATGCAGAGGCATACAATGTTCATGGATGGGTGACTCAATATTATGAAGCTATCAATTCTTTCCAAATCAATTTATAGATTTGATACATTTATATTATCATTATACATAATTATCAGTATAATTGGAATATAGAATTAATACATTTTTATCATCCTTTGCCCCAATCAAAATCCCAGAAGATCTTACAAAAAGACAAATAACCCAATTAAAAAATGAGCAAAGGGTATGAACAGACACTTTGAAGAAGACATGCAGGTGGCTAACAGACACATGAGGAAATGCTGGCGATCACTAGCCATTAAAAAAAAAAAAAGAGAGAGAAATGCAAATCAAAACTACAATGAGATACCATCTCACCCCAACATTCTGGCACTCATCAAGGAAAAACAGAAAATGGCAAATGTTGGAGAGGCTATGGGGAGCTTGGAACTCTTATGCACTGCTGGTGGGAATGTAATATGGTGCAACCATTTTGAAAAATGATATAGTACTTCCTTAAATAGCTAGAAATAGAAATACCTTACAACCCAGTAATCCCGCTCCTAGGAATATAACCTAGAGAAATAAGAGCCATCACACGAATAGACATATGCACACCCATGTTCATTGCAGCATTATTCACAATAGCAAAAAGACGGAAACAACGAAGTGCCCATCAACAGATGAATGAATAAGCAAACTATGGTACATACACACAATGGAATTACTATGCAACAATAAAGAACAATGATGAATCTGCAAAACATTTCACAACATGGATGAACATGGAGGCCATTATATTGAGTGAAATAAGTCAATCACAAAAGGACAAATACTATATGAGACCACTATTATAAAAACCTCATGAAAAGATTTACACACAGAAAAAAACACTCTTTGATGGTTATGAAGGAGGGGGAATGATGGGTAGGGAAAAACTCTAAGTAGACAATAGGTAAGTGGTAACTTTGGTGAAGTGTAGGACAGTACACAATACTGGGGAAGTCAGGACAACTTGACCAAGGCAAGGTCATGAAATCTTCATAGACACATTCAAATTCCCTAAGAGACCAAATTACTGGGCTGAGGGTTGGGGACCATGGTTTAGGGGGACATGTAGCTCAACTGGCGTAACATAGTTAATAAAGAAAATGTTCTACTTCCTTCTTTGGTGAGTAGCTTCTGGGGTCTTAAAAGGTTGGGAGCAGCCATCTAAGATATTCAACTGGTCTCCCCCCGTCTGGAGCAAGGGAAAGTGAAGAAAACCAAAGACACAAAGGAAAAATTAGTCCAGAGTACTAATGGACCACAACTACCACAGCCTCCACCAGACTGAGTCTAGCACAGCTAGATGGTGCCCGGCTACCACCACCACCTGCTCTGACAGGGACCACAATAGAGGGTCCCAGACAGAGCTGGAGAAAAATGTAGAACAAAATTATAACTCACATGAAAAAGACCAGACTTACTGGTCTGACAGAGAATGGAGAAACCCTGAGAGTATGGCCCCCTCAAACTAAAACCAAACCTGTTGCGGCTGAGTCAGTTCTGACTTATGGCCCCCAGGCACCCTTTTAACTTAGTAGTGAAGTCACTCCTGAGGTTCACCCTTCAACCAAAGATTAGACAGGCCCATAAAACAAAGTGAGACTAAATGGGCACACCAGCCAAGGAGCAAGGATGAGAAGGCAGGAGGGAACAGGAAAACTGGTAACAGGGAACCCAAGGTCGAGAAGGGGAGAGTGTTGACATGTTGTGGGGTTGGCATCCGATGTCACGAAACAATATGTGTGTTGTTTAATGAGAAACTAATTTGCTCTGTAAACCTCCATATGGAGTACAATAAAAAAATTCATAAATTAGTGATGGCAATGATGGCCCCAAATATATACCAAACACTTCACAAAAAAGAAAGTTGCAGAGGAAAAATTAAAAAAAAAAAAAAAAGCAGCAACAAACTAGCCATTGAAAACCCTGTGGAGCACAGCTCTGCTCTGACACACATGGGGTGGCCAAGAGTTGGAATCAACTTGATGGCAATTGGCTACCCATGGCTACAGAGGGCCCACCCAGGTTGGAGAGAACAACAGGGCCAACAAAGCCTCAGCCATTTCAGAAGGTAACATGCAAACTGACCCTGGAAACAGGGGGTCATGTGCTTTCTTATTACAGAGGGTGGCTGAGCCATCATTTCTCTCCTACTGGGTGTCACTGTTCCCCTTGTAGTCTGTTCTCCACACAGCAGCCAGAGCGACCGTCTTGGACATCTAGTGCTGCTATAACAGAAATACCACAGTGAATGGCTTTAACAAAGAGAAGTTTATTCTCTCACAGTCTAGTAAGCTACAAGTCCAAATTTAGGGCGCTGGCTCCAAGGGAAGGCTGGCTTACTCTGTCGGCTCTGTGATGCATCAGTCTTCCCTTGGTCTGGGAACATCTCAGAGTAGGAACCTCAGGTCCAAGGGATGTGCTCTGCTTCTGGCACTGCTTTCTTGGTGGTATGAGATCCCCCTGTCTCTCTGCTCGCTTCTCTCTTTTCTATCTCAAAAGAGATTGGCTTAACACACTATCTAATCTTGTAGACCTCATCAGTATAACTGCCACTGATTCATTTTATTACATCATAGTGATAGGATTTACAACATACAGGGAAATCACATCAGAAGATAAAATGGTAGACAATCATACAAGGGAACCTTGACCTAGCCAAGCTGCCAGATATTTTGGGGGGGAAAACAATTCAATCCATGACAGTGACTCTTTCAAATCTTTAGTCAGAACTGCCCAGTGGCTCCTGACATCCCATGCAAGGTGAAAGCCAAAGTCCTCATCACTAAAGCCCTCCTCGTTTGGGCCCCTAATCCTTCTCAGACTTCAGCTCCTGTTGCTCTCCTCACTCACTCCCTTTCCCACCACACTGGCCTCCTAGCTCCCTGTGAAACATGCCAGGTGTGCTTCTGGCCTCCTCCTAGCTCCCTGTAAAACATGCCAGGTGTGCTTCCGGCCTCCTAGCTCCCTGTGAAACATGCCAGGTGTGCTTCCGGCCTCCTAGCTCCCTGTAAAACATGCCAGGTGTGCTCCTGCATAGGCTTGGTACGAGCTGTTCCTCTGTCAAGAACACTTCCTTTAGATATTTGAGTGGCTCACTCCCTCCCCTCCTTTAAGAGTCCTTGTCAAATATTTCTGTGAGGCGTACCCTGACCATCCCATTTAAAGCAGTCATCCTCAGTTTATGATGTTTATTGTCTTTTTCCCTTCACTGATCGTAAGCTCCACAGATCCAGGGAGTTTTGCCTGTTTTATTCACTGATATACCCTGAGCATCTAAAACAGTTGCTGGTCCACAGCAAGTGAAGCATTCTTAGGCTCTCTGCTGGTACTTCTGGTTCTCCCCCTTCCAGGCACACAGAACTACATTTCTTCCCCCAACCCACAATGGCTATGTGATTTGTTTTGTCTCCAAAAAAGTGGATGGAAATGGCATGTGTTACTTCCAGAGGAGTGTTTAAGAGCCAGCGTGTGACTGCCCTTCATCCTGCAGTGGTGACGGGTGATAGCTGACAGGATGCGGGCTCTGCCAGCCCTCATCCTTGAGTAAGGACCAGGCCGAGCAGACCCCCTGCAACCTGAGACTGACAGGTAGCATTGACAAGAGATAAATTTTTGTTGTTTTAAGTCACTGAGATATGGGGGGCGTTTGTTACTGCAGAGTAGCTCAGGTGTCCTTGACTGAAAAAAAAAATTTTTTTTGATGCAGTCAATAAATGTTTGTTGAATAAATAAATGACTGAATGAACTGTCAAGAAACAAACAAACAAAAATGCCCCATAAAACAAAACAAAACCCAATGCCGTCAACTCAATTCTGACTCATAACAACCCTACAGGACAGAGTAGAACTGCCCCATGGAGTTTCCAAGGAGTGTCTGGTGGATTTGAACTGCCCACCTTTTGGTTAGCAGCTCAGCTCTTAACCACTACGTCACCAGGGTTTCCTGAAATTCTGCCAGAAGAGCTAAATTCTTTTCAATTTTTATTGTGCTTTAAGTGAAAGTTTACAGATCAAGTCAGTCTCTCATATAAAAATTTGTATACACCTTGGTATGTACTCCTAGTTGCTCTCACCCTAATGAGACAGCACACTCCTTTTCTCCATCCTGTATTCCCAGTGACCATTCAGCCACCTTCTGTCCCCCTCTGCCTTCTCATCTCCCCTCCAGACAGGAGCTGCCCACATAATCGCATGGGTCCACTTGAGCCAAGAAGCTTACTCCTCACCAGTACCACTTTCTATCCTGTAGTCCAGTCCAATGCCTGTCTAAAGAGTTGGCTTCGGGAATAGTTCAAGTCTTGGGCCAACAGAAGGTCTGGGGACTATGACTTCCAGGGTCCCTCTAATTTCAGTCAGACCATTAACTCTGGTCTTTTTATGAGAATTTGGGGTCTGCATCCCACTGTTCTCCTGCTCCATCAGGGATTCTCTATTGAGTTCCCTGTCGGGGCAGTCATCTGTTATAGCCAGGCACCATCTAGTTCTTCTGGTCTCAGGCTGATGTTGTTTCTGATTTATTGGCCCTTTCTGTCTCTTGGGCTCATAATTACCTTGTATCTTTGGTGTTCTTCATTCTCCTTTGCTCCAGGTGGGTTGAAACCAGTTGATGCATCTTAGATGGCCACTTGCTAGCATTTAAGACCCCAGATGCCACTCACCAAAGTGGGATACAGAATGTTTTCTTAATAGATTTTATTATGCCAATTGACCTAGATGTCCCCTGAAACTGTGGTCCCCAAACCCCCGCCCCTGCTACTCTGGCCTTCAAAGCATTTGGTTTATTCAGGAAACCTCTTTGCTTTTGGTTTAGCCCAGTTGTGCTGACCTCTCCTGTATTGAGTGTTGTCTTTCCCTTCACCTAAAATAGTTCTTGTCTACTAATTAGCGAATACCCCTCTCCCTCCCTCCCTTCCTACCCTCATAACCATTAAAGAATATTTTCTTCTGTGTTTAAACTATTTCTTGAGATCTTATAATAGTGGTCTCATACAATATTTGTCCTTTTGCAGCTAATTTCACTCAACATAATGCAGAAGGGCTAAATTTTAAAAGTCTGAAAATATTTATTTACAGAGATGTGGAACAAAGAAAACTCTAATATACTACTGATGAGACTGTAAGTTGGTATAATCACTTCAGAAGCGGTTTGGCCTGCTTAGCAAAAACAGATACTGTTACTTCTCTCATGGAGTTAGTAGATTAATACTACATAGAAAGTTGAAGGTATGACCCAGCAACAATACTCCTAGGCATATACCATATGAATTGAGAGCACATATGCAGAGCGTTCATAGCAGTTCTGCTTATGATAGCCCAAACTGGGGGGAAAATGTCCACCAACAATTGAATGGGGACACTGTGGTATAATCATAAAAAGGAAAGTTGTGAGTCAATAAAAAAGAATGAATTACAGCTACATGAAAAAGAAGCCATTCAAAATAATATGCATTGTATTATTCCATCTTACTGAAGTTCAAAAACAGGCAAAATTAAACTAGTGGGTATAGGAAAGCATACATAGGTGGCAAGACTACAGAAATGCAAGAATGTAATTATACCTTCTCCTCACTTATTGACTATCGCGTTATCCAACATGTCACATTTATGACAAGAGTAAAAAATCTACTATGCAACTATTTTGTATATTAATGACCTACATCTGGCAGTAACAAACAGTAATGAATGCAGAGGTGCCAGGCAAGAGTAATGCTGGTTTTGATGGTTAAGGTTCTGTGTCAGGTTGGCTGGACCATGATTCTCAGTGATTTGGTGGTTACATAATGAAGTAATTTGGCAGTTAGGTAATGATGTGATTTGACAGTTGTGTAATGAGGCAGTGATCCTCCATTTTGCGATCTAATGTGGTTATCACCCATTTTTGCGTAACACTGATTCTCATAACGAGCTGGTCTTTGGAACCTAACCATGTAGCTAAGTGAGGAGAGGGTGTATCATAATGCTAGACAATGGTTAACTTTGAGTAAGGGAGAAGGTTGTGACTGGGAGGCGCAAGTCAAAGGCTTGCAAGGTGCTGGTAGTGCTGTTCTTGACCTGGGTATGGTTCCACAGATGTTCACTTCGTAACAATGAAGTTTTTTAATGTACTTTTCCGTTTGTGTATTTTTTTCTTACAATAAACAAGTAAAAAGCAATAATACCGAAATTTGTAATATTGTTATGAGGAATAAATATGTAAAGCACTTAGCTGTAGTACATGGTAGGAGCTCACCAGAGATGAGTTGCCTGACTTGCTACATAGTATTAATCTACTAACTTCATAAGAGAAGTGATGGTATATTTTTGCTCAGTAGCCAATAATAATTTGTTGAATAAATATTGTCTGTCTTCTTGGGTAGTAGTTCAGAGGGCAATCAGTAAAATATATTTATAATCCTTTTCTCAATGTCTAAATTATGGCATTAAGGTGCTTGGACAATATTTGGAGCTCAGTCAGATGTAGTGAATATAAGTGGGGGCTGGGAGTCACCAGAGTCTGGGGAGGGCAAAGACCCAGACTCAACTTTTTAATCCAACTGTTGTTGTTATTAGGTACAGTCCAGTCAGTTCTGACTCATAGTGACCCCATGCACAACAGAACAAAACATTGCCTGGTCTTGCACCATCCGGACAATCATTGTTATGTCTGAACACATCGTTGCAGCCACTGTGTCATTTTATCTCTATGAGGATCTTCCTCTTTTTCACTGACTCTCTACCACGCATGGTGTCCTTCTCCAGGGTCTGGTCCCTCCTGATAGCATGTCCAAAGTACTTGAGACGAAGTCTCACCATCCTCACTTCTAAGGAGAATTCTGGCTGTACTTCCTTTTTTTTTTTTCTGGCTGTACTTGCAAGACAGATTTGTTCATTTTTCTGGCAGTCCATGGTATATTCAATACTCTTTGCCAACACCATAATTCAAAGGCATTAATTCTTCTTCAGGAAACCCTGGTGGCATAGTGGTTAAGTGCTATGGCTGCTAACCAAAAGTTCAGCAGTTTGAATCCGCTAAGTGCTCCTTGGAAACTCTATGGGGCAGTTCTACTCTGTCCTATAGGGTCGCTATGAGTCGGAATCGACTCGACGGCACTGGGTTTGGTTTTTGATTTTTTGGAATTCTTCTTCGGTCTTCCTTATTCATTGTCTAGCTTTTGAATGCATATGAGGCAATTGAAAATACCATAGCTTGGGTCAGGTACACCTTAGTCCTCAAAGTGACATATTTGCTTTTTAACCCTTTAAAGAATGCAATATGTCATTTGATTTCTTGACTGCTGCTTCCATGGGCGTTGATTGTGGTTCCAAGTAAAATGAAATCCTTAACAACCTCAATCTTTCTCCATTTATCATGATGTTGCTTATTGGTCCAATTGTGAGGATTTTTGTTTTCTTTATGTTGAGGTGTAATCCATGCTGAAGGCTGTGGTCTTTGATCTTCATCAATAAATGCTTCAAGTCCTCTTCACTTGCAGCAAGCAAGGTTGTGTCATCTGCATAACACAGGTTGTTGACGAGTCTTCCTTCAATCCTGATGCCTCATTCTTCTTCATATAGTCCAGCTTCTGAGATTATTAGCTCAGTGTACAGGTTGTGTAAGTATGGTGAAAGGATACAACCCTGACACACACCTTTCCTGACTTTAAACCACACTATCTCCTTATTCTGTTCTAACTGTACCTGCATCAGAAGTCACCATTTGTGATGGAAAATTTGGCAATGATTACTGGTGATGGTTGCACAATATGATTAAGGTACTTGATATCACGAAATTATACATGTGAAAAATGTTGAATGGACAAAGGCTGTGTTATATATATATTTTTACAACAACAACAACTAAATCACCATTTGCCTTTGACCTTTACAGGAACCCACCTCCTGATCATTGGGCTTTAGTAAGTGGTCTCCCTACCTATGTTGCCCAAAATGGCCTGGTAAGTAGTAATACAATGTTGAAGGGGGAGAGTTTTTAATGAGGTGGAAGAGCAAAAGGATTTCCATCAAGAGAGTGGAAGAAACAATGGGAAATGTGGGCCCCCAAAAGCCTAGTTCGCTTGTTTCTCAAGCTTGACCTAGAATTCACTTGACATTTGACCTAAGGAGATGAGCAGAGAATTGACCCTTGAAGAAATATGAAATACAGAGAGACATAATCCTCAGATGAAAAAGTACACAGTCCACAGACAACTAAAGATGATTATGCTTGTGTGCCAGGGACAAAGTAATGCCTGGCTCATCTACCAGAGACTAAGTTCCAATCTTTCATACCAGAGACATAATTACCACTTCCAACCTCTCATCCCCATGGCACTTCCAGCCATGCTACATACTAACCAGTTGTCATCAAGTCAACTCCAACTCATGGTGACCCCAAGTGTATTAGAGTAGAACTGTGCTCCATAGGATTTTCAATGGTCAATTTTTTTGAAGTAGATCACCAGGCCTTTCTTCCAGGGTGTCTATGAGTGAACTGGAACCTCCAACCTTTTGGTTAGCAGCTGAGTGCATTAACCGTTTGCGCTATCCAGGGACTCTATACAGCAGAGCCCACACGCTTCATGTCTTGCCATGCCTCACCCACTTGGGCAAGGGTGAAGTGAGAGTATCTCCTGCTTCAGGGAGAAGGGTCATGTCTGTTACCTGCACATCACCCACACATACATCCCACCCCCCACCTCAGACAATACTTGGTGTCCTTGAGGGCAGGATCTGAGCCTGGTCATCTCTATATCCTTCCCCAGGCACACACTACACAGTGCTATTCATGTATTCATGTAGTAGAGTGTTTATTTTTGATCATTTTCTGTACGTCAGGCAGTGTAAATGGCTCTGGGGATACAAAGATGACTCTGATACAGTTCCTGCTCTTAAGAAACTCGTAGTCAAATGAGGAAACACCCTTATTAACAGATACTTATTGTACAGTGTGATAAGGCCACAATAGGGATGTACATGACATATTCTGGGAACACAGAGAAGGGGACATCTAAATCAGCCTGAGAACATCAGAAAAGACTTTCTAGAGTGTGTTCATCTGAGTTGAATTTTAAAATATAAATATGTCTTAGGCTGGTGGGGGCAGGAAAGGGCATTCCAGATTGAAGAAACAGCATGGTCGAAAGTGTGGAGGTTTGAAGCAGCATGGTGTGTTGGTTCAGGGTCACTGGAGCTATAGGTTGTAAGTAGGAAGATGGTGAGCAGAGAGGCTTAAGAGATAGGGAGAGGCCAGATCACAGTAGACCTTGGATGTCAGGTCAAGGGGTTGGGACTTTAATCTACAGATGATGGGTTTTTAAGGAGGAGATTGGCATGGTCACTCGTAATGCTGTTCATGTACCACGGTGTTTATTTATTGAGTATTTCTATGTGCCAGGCTCTGTAACTGGATATAGGGATACAAAGATGACTCAGATTCATTTTAGAATATAACTCTTACAGCTGCATCCAAAATAAACCTGAAGGGGCTGAGACTGCAGGCAGAGCAACCAGTGAGGAGGCTAGTGCATCTTTCCATGCAAGAGATGATAAGAGTCTCAACAAAGCCAGGACAGCTAAAAGTGCTAACTTATTGCCACTGAATGCTTACGTAGGTGGGCAGGCTCTGGTGCAGTGGGTGGGCAGCCACTGAGTAAATTTACTCATTTAATACTCCTGACAACTTCAACGAATACGTATAGAGAGGAAGATCAGGGGTCAGATTTGAGAAATATTGAAAGGGTAAAACTGGCAGGACTTTGAGGTTGATTGTAAGCAGAGATGAAGGGACAGAGAAGAGTCAAATCCAATTTCAGCTTCTAGACTGGAGGGATAGTGCTGCCACCAGGTTTGAATGTAAGATGATGAGGTCAGTTTCAGACAAGGTGAGGCTGAGACCTTTTTCAAGAGCAGAGGTCTAACAAGTAGACAAAGATATGGTGCTGTGGGGAGAGAGGGGGTTGGAGATGGAGATTTGGAAGATATTAGGACCAAATGGTAATTGAAACCATGAGTGTTTATGAAGTCACCAGGGAGAGGGAGAAGGGCAGTGGACCCTAGGCAGAATACATACTAGAGGATGCTAGCATTTAAAGACTGGATGGAGAAAGAGGAGTGTGTGAAGGAGAAACATAAGGAGTGCTGGAGACATGTGGAGAACCAGGAGAAGGCAGTGTCATGGAAATCAAGGAAGCAGGAAGTTTCAACCAAGAGGGAGAGGACCAAATGCAGCAAAGTGGTTCAGTGAGATATGAACTGAAAACCCCCATTGGGTTTGGCAATTAAGAGGTCATCAGTGACCTTCGTGAGAGCAAATTTGGTGGCGAGATGAAGGCAAAAACCAGTGTGTGGTCTGCTGAGGAGTGGATGGGTAATGAGAAGGTAGAGAGCACAAGATAAAAGAGGAAGAGAAAGCAGGGGTGGTTGCTCTGGGGACCACGAGGGACAAGGGAAGAGTTCCTTTTTAAGGATGCGAAAGACTCCAGCATGCTCCTGGGCTGAGGAAACTGAGCTCTCAGAGAAGTTACGGGAGAGGTCTGAAGTGCAGGACAGAACAATGACAACTGATGAAGCTGATCCCAGGAGAGGCCAGAGGGATGCTGCAGTGGATGGGCGGTCCTCAAATAGGAGGAGGGACAGCTTACCCTCCAAGACCATAGGACAGTTAAGGACTGTGTTGACAGGCAGAGTTGCTGTGAGCCCAAATGATGTTTTTGTGAGAATTGGAGAAAACTACCCCTTCTGGATGGACAAATAGAGAAAGGTCAGGGTCACAGCTCCACAAACAGGGCACAGGCTGTATTTCAGCAAGCAGTTGCCCCCTCAGCTGGATACCTTTGTGCAGGGCACACATCATACAACTATACACAGTGCCCATTGCCAGGGCTGTGGAAGGATCAGATAAGTGTCTTTCATGGTAAGGTAAACTGGTCCAATTTAGAGAGAGGAATCTGACAATACATACCTAACCAGAGCTACAACACCTTTCATTTCTTACTCTACTTTGGGGCTTATAAGCCAAGGAAATGACCCCTTCTTGCCAAAACAAACAAAACCCAAATGTAAATGATCCAAAATGTTTATAGTAGCATTATCTATATTAATAAAAATAATTGGACACAAACCAAATACCTAACAAAATGGGATACTGTACCGCTATTAGTAATCACAAAGTATAACCTTAACTTTTTCAAAGGTTGTAAATGATTCGCGAGCCAAGCAAATGGTAGGAAGTAATGTTTCTAAGGTGTTTTTTTTCTGTCTAGTAGCCTCAAAACCATCTCAAGTATGTCTACCTAATGAAAAGAATGTGACTGCCTTGGGCAATGATGTTGTGTTTTGAAAAATAGTATGCATTGCTTCACTGGGTACTCTATCAGGTCTAATCACAGCTCCATTATTCTCCCTCATGGCTTTCAGATTTGCAATATCATGAATGCTCCTTCCGAAGACTTTTTTGCATTCCAGGTAAGTCATTTTCTATTTGCTGTCTTAGTTATATAGTTTCCACCCCTTCTCCCCTCTCCCCCAACAAAATAACCATTAGAATTCACCCAGTCTATTGGGGAATAGTCTTAACAAAGTGAAAATATGAGTGGAAAAAAAGTCACATGCCAGTTAAAGTGGGGCACGAGTTTCCAAGGTCGCCTTCAGTTTTAGGGAGTCCCTGGGTGGTACAAATGGTTAATGAGCTTGGCTGCTAACCCAAAAGTTGGAAGCTCAAGTTCACACAAAGGCAACTTGGAAGAAAGATTTGGCAATCTACCTCTGAAAAACTGGCCATGGAAAACCTTACTCCGGCACACATGGGGTCATCATGGGTTAGAGCTGACTTGATGGCAACTGGTTTATTCAGTTTTAACATTCCACATCCTTTCCTTCCTGGCCTTAGACTCTTTGCTTATGCTCTTCCCTCCCCACCCATCATTTCCTATTTGTACCTTCTCAGCCCTTTAATGACAACCTCAAATGCTACTACTTCCGTGAAATTTTTTTCTGATGCCCATGGCTGAATACGATTTCTGTCTCTTTGGAATTTTCATGGGATATTCTTTAGTATTTCATTTGATTTTGTTTGGTCAGTTTTTACAAATGTTGATTGAAGGCTTCCTCTGTGCCAAGCACTGGGCTAGATTCTGAGGCTACCATGGTGGATTAGAGTTCATGATCTTGTGATCATGGGGGAGAGGCACACAGAGTGTTTGTCAGGAGAAGGGCAGAGGGATAGAGGAGGGTCTCTCTCAGGGCACCTGACTTAATTTGGGAGGAATCAAGAAAAGTATCTCTAAGGAAATTACCTTTGAGCAGTCAAGAGAGGGAGAAGACTGCAGGAAAGAAATGGCTTTTTGGAAGGAGCTAGAGTGAGCCAGCACATCTGAATGAGAGAGTAAGGTGAGAATGGCAGAAGATTCTAGAGAGGTAGAAAGAAGCCAATCATGCAAGGCCTGGAAGGCCATGCAAGGGAGTTTGTCTTTCTTACTCTGTTTCCCTTACTTTATTTCTTCTTATCCTTAGCTATGTTTTAGACTATTCTTCTCAGTAAATGTCAGCTTCCTTTGACCAAGGTCTGGGTCTTATCTTTCTCAAAATCCTCAGCTCTTGGTGCCCTGTCAATATTTGTTGACCTTAGCATGCTAGGTATAGGAAAAACAAGTCATTAACAATCAGGAAGTAATTAAGAAGAAAATAAAAGTGACTCTTAGGAAAACTAGTGAATTGCCTTTTACTCCTTAAAGAACATTATGAAAGAACTTAGAGGGAATATACTTTCAAAGTTAAGATTTTGACCAAGTCAATGTGAGAAGCTCAGACAATTGCTAGGGGTTGTTGACCTGATCATTAAACCAGTAACCTGTTGCTGTCTAGTTGATTTGGACCCATAGTGACCCCATGTGTGTCAGAATAGAATTGTGCTCCATAGAGTTTCCAGTGGGTAATTTTTTGGAAGTAGATCACCAGGCCTTTTTTCCGAGGTACCTCTGGTGGACTCAAATCTCCAAACTTCTAGTTAGTAGCTGAGCAAGTTAACTATTTGCACCACCCAGGGACTCCAAACTGATCATTAACACACCAGAACTTGGTTTTTATCCAAGTCATCCAGTTTGTTGCAGTTTAACTACATTGGTAAGTCAAATGCAATCTAGTTTTTAGATGCTGGTCTTGCCCTCTCCACAAAGTAGCCTGAGTAGTTGATTTTAAAACATAGATTGAATCAAGTCACTTTCCTGCTTAAAAATTACCCTGAAATAATCTTTCAACCTTAATCCTTAAACAAAAAATATCCCCTGGAGTCTTCTTTAAAAACAAAAAAATGTTGTTGCTAGGTGCTGTAGAGTCGGTTCTGACTCATAGTGACCATACTGCAACGGAAGAAAACACTACCCAGTTCTGAGCTGTCCTCACAATCATTGCTCTGTTTGAGCCCATTGTTGCTGCCACTGTGTCAGTCCATCTCGGGGAGGGTCTTCCTCTTTTTCGCTGACCCTCTGCTTTACCAAGCATGATGCCCTTTTCCAGATACTGGTCCCTCCTGAAAACATGTCCAAAGTACTTGAGACAAAGTCTCACCATCCTTGCTTCTAAGGAGCATTCCGGCTGTACTTCTTTCAAGACAGGTTTGTTCATTCTTCTGGCAGTTCATGGTATATTCAGTATTCTTTGCCAATGCCATAATTCAAAGGCATCAATTCTTCTTCTGTCTTCCTTACTCATTGTCCAGCTTTCACATGCATATGAGGTCATTGAAAATACCCTGACTTGGGTCAGGCACACCTTAGTCCTCAAGGTGACATCCTTGCTTTTAACATTTTAAAGAGATCTTTTGTACCAGATTTGCCCAATCCAATATGTCATTTGATTTCTTGACTGCTGCTTCCATGGGTGTCGATTGTGGATCCAAGTAAAATGAAATAATTGACAACTTCAATATTTTCTCCGTTTATCATGATGTTGCTTATCAGTCCAGTTCTGAGGATTTTTTCTTTTCTCCACATTGAGGTGTAATCCATTCTGAAGGCTGTAGTCTTTGATCTTCATCAATAAGTGCTTCAAATCCTCTTTGCTTTCAGCAAGCAAGGTTGTATCACCTGCATATCACAGGTTGTTAATGAGTCTTCCTCCAATCCTGATGCCACATTCTTCTTCTTATAGTCCAGCTTCTGGGATTATCTGCTCAGCATAAAGGTTGAATAAGTATGGTGAAAAGGTACGACCCTGAGGCACGCCTTTCCTGATTTTAAATCATGCAGTATCCTCTTCTTTTGTTCGTACAACTGCCTCTTGGTCTATGTACAGTTCCTCATGAGCACAATTAAGTGTTCTGGAATTCCCATTCTTTGCAATGTTATCCATAATTTGTTAGGATCCACACAGTCTCCACACAGTCCAATGCCTTTGCATAGTCAACAAAGCACAGATAAGCATCCTTCTGATATTCTCTGCTTTCAGCCAGGATGCATCTGGCATCAGCAATGATATCCCTCATTCCACATCCTCTTCTGAATCCAGCTTGAATTTCTGGCAGTTCCCTGTGGATGTATTGCTGCAACCATTTTTGAATGATCTTCAGCAAAATTTTACTTGTGTGTGATATTAACGATATTGCTCAATAATCTCCACATTCTAACAAAAAATAGTTTAGCTTAATTAGTAAAGAATGTCTGCCTTGAGCATTGTGGTTGTTTAAATGACTATCTATGTGGTATCAAATTGACAACACCAATTCAGAAGATAAGACAGGAACCTTAAGAGATAATGAGTTTAGGTTAATGGAGGAGGAACAATTCAGAAAAGGAGGGTAAGAATGGTTGTAACTGGAGTCACTGAATTGTACGTGTAGAAATTGTTGCATTGGTGTATGTTTTACTTGTATATTTTCAACGACAATAAAATCTTTACTTGTTTCTCATTTCACTTTCAATAAAATCTGTCTCCTTACCTTGGCCTTCAGAGGGAAGGAATGGTTAGGTAGAGAGTTGGGGGGAAAGTTGGCCTTGAACTCAAGTTTTCTGATCTTCTTCCCTGGGCTCACCGGCTGTGTTCTGTATCCTTCTGGAGACACTGTCCCACCGAGTGCTGAGAGAGCCATGTCTCACTTTCCAGCGTTATTTAAATAATAATTATTATAACCTCACTGCTTTAAGACTCTAGGAACATTGGAACTGGAGGACTCAACTACTCCAAGAAGCCTCCCTTAATCTGCTTCCATCCTCTGGTTCCCACAGTACCTTAAAAATAACTCTCTTACTATGTTGGCATCTCCTGCCTGGAGGGGAGATGAGAGGGTTGCGGGGGTGGTTCGAAGCTGTCAAAAAGGACATGAAAAGAGAGAGTGGAGGGAGAGAGCAGGCTGTCTCATTAGGGCGAGAGTATTTGGGAGTGTGTAGCAAGGTGTATATGGGTTTTTGTGTGAGAGACTGACTTGATTTGTAAACTTTCACTTAAAGCACAATAAAAAATATTTAAAAAAAAGAAAAAAATCACATTTATAGGTTTGGTTTGTCTTTTTAACTTTAAAAAGGACACATACTGTATGTAGTCTTCTGTGATTTGCTTCTTTCAAGCGTTTTGTTTTTGTATTGTTTCCTATAGCTGCAGCTGATTTTCAATGCTGTGTATTTCATTGTGTAAACATACCACATTTTATTAAACTATTCTGTTGATGACAAAAAAAAAATTAACTCTCTTACAGAACTTCCCACACTGCAGTATAATTGCTTGTTTAACGCCCCCCCTCCTCCCCTAGATTATGAGCAGCCCAAGGATAAGTTCTGTGCCTTATTTGCCTTGGTTTCCCAGCTTCTAATTCAGTTTCTTGCACAATGTAGATGTTTGATAAATCAATGGAAAAAAGAATCTAGAAAAGTTCAGGTCTGGTTATCCCTATTTCATAAATGATGAAAGTAAGACTCAGAGAGATGGAAATGACTCACCAAGGCATTGTATAACTGACCAAGAATTTTCACCTGTATTTCTTTATTTGTTCCATGAGGCACGTACTCTTGTCGCTGTTCCCATCTAAAACTCACTGCTGTCTAATTAATTCTGACTCATAGTGACCGTGTAGGACAGAGTAGAATGGCCCCATAGGGTTTCCAAGACTGAAATCTTTACAGAAACAGATTGCCACATCTTTTTCCTGCGGAGCAGCTGGAGGGTTTGAACCATGGACTTTTTGTTAGCAGCCGAGCCCTTAACCACCGCGCCACCAGGGCTCTTTCTGTTCCCATCTATAGATAATAAAATTGCAGCCCAAGGAGATGAAATAACATGCCAAAAGTAACACAGAACGTCAGGTCAAGAGGCAAAAGGTGCAGGTAATTACCTAGCTTATTAATTCAAAGTTATAAGAGTCACCAACATTGCTCCTTTAAGCCAGTCCCCTACAGTTAGCTCTTATATCTGAAAGGGAAACACGACCTCCTTGGGCTGGTTCTGCTAATCATTATACTCTCATTACACTGGCTTAAACAACTTCAACCAGACAGGCTGTCTGCTCACAGCATGTGACTGGTGACCCAAACCATGCAAAATCCAACAAGTTCTGTCCTCTTGCTGCTTCCTTTCAGCCAAGCAGGTCTCTGCCAGGGTGAAATCCATCACAGCTGCCTCTGCACCCTGGTACCCTGGAAACCTAACCTGGCTCTTCTTTTGTAGAAAGAGCCTCTGGATGAGTCTGGATGGATGATTAAAAACGTCCTTTCTATGCCAATTGTGAACAAGAAGGAAGAAATCGTTGGGGTGGCCACATTTTACAATCGTAAAGATGGGAAACCCTTTGATGAAATGGATGAGACCCTCATGGAGGTATGGTCGGATAGGAGGTCTTGAGCTGATGAGATTCAGAGTCAACTTGCTGCCAAGCTTGGCTTCCAGAAGTGGACGTGGGGCCTTGTTGCGCTGCTGCCCTCTCACATGAAGGGGTGGGAAGCTCACCTTGCTGAGCTGTCCTGAGCTCAGCCTCACAGTCAGTTTCTTCCCTTTCGCTTCTGCACTGCTACATGCTGTCATAGAAATCCGCGTTCCCTTTTTGTGAAGTTATTACTCATAAGAATGACACTTATGTGTGTGCAGTATTTTATGATTTTTAAAGTATGTTCACCTTCATTATTTTATCTTATCTTTGCAATAACTGCGAGGTGAGCAGCACATGACTTATCAAATCCATTTTCTAGGTGAGAAAACTGAGGCTTAGAAAGTGTTGCCCTATGTTAGAGTCAGGACCAAACCTGAGTGTTCTGTTTCTGGTTCTTCCTTTCTTTATTTTCAGTCTTTGACTCAATTCCTGGGCTGGTCCGTCCTAAATCCTGACACCTATGAATCCATGAACAAACTTGAAAACAGGAAGGACATTTTCCAGGACATGGTAAAATATCATGTGAAGTGTGACAATGAAGAAATCCAGAAAATCCTGGTAAGTTATTTTCTCTTCATGTTTTTACTCTAGTAGAGACTGTGCCTTGGAAAATGTGGATAGACTAAGTCTAGACTTGAAGCTCTATGAGGGCAGGGACTGGGTGTGGGTTTGCTTACTGTTATATTACTCCTGCCTAGCACAGAGATGTTCAATCAAAGTTGGATGAATGGATAGGTGAATGGATGGATGAGTGAGTGCCAGACAGTGGTATATAATGGCTACTCTGCATGGCCTGGGGACAGGGACAGAGTGCCTAATATGTAAGGTACACACGGGCTTACTTGTGCATACTAATTTGTAGTGCACAATTTTACCTGTGAAATTGTGCACTATGGATTTGTAAACAAGCACAAGTAAGCTTATGTGTACCTTCCTTACTGTAAGCCCATGTGCACCTTGCTTACTGGTTAATCTGCCCCTGCCTGGGGAGCAGTTGTCCCTTGCAGGGTCACTTCAGTCTTGGGGCCTTGGCTTGACAGCTCTAGAAACTCCATTTCTTACTCTGTTCAGGTCTGACTTGGTGCTAGGAGTGGGGTTATCCAACCACAGCATTTACTCTAAGAGGAAGCTCTATCTGACAGAATAATGGACAATGGTCAGTGTTTTAGACTGGGTCCTCTAGAGAAGCAAAACCAGTAAAGTGTGTGTGTATAAAGAGAGAGAGAGGGAGAGATTCATATCAAGGAAATGGCTCATGCAGTTGTAGAGGCTGGAAGTCCCAAGTCCATGGGTCAAACTGGAGGCTTCTCCTGACTCATGTGGCTGCAGGGGCTGGCAAACCAAAGGTCAGACAGCAGGCTGCTGGCTCACAGGCTGTAGAGGCTGACGCACCCCAAGGTCAGCAGGTAAGCTGCTAGCTTAAGTCCCAAGAACCAGAGGTCAGATGAACAGGAGCCAGCTGCAGGATTCAGAGCAACCAAAAGCCCAAGAGCTTTGCTAGAACGTCCACATGTATTGGATGCAGACCACATCCCCAAGGAAAGTCACTTCCAACTGATTGGCTGTTCATAGCAGATCTCATCATGGAGATGATTACATTATATCAAATCTCATTATGGAGGTGATTACATCATTACATAGCTGCCGAACTACATCATAACTGCCAAACCAAACTGCTGAGAACCATGGCCCAGCCAAGTTTACCCACAACCTTGACCATCACAGTCAGTATCTCAGAGCCTCCCTCCTGTGGAGCAACTCACATAGAAGATCCAATCAGACGAGAGAGGACTTTGGTGATCAAAGTAGTTCAGAGGGAGTTAGATATTATTTGGGAGGCCTTGTATAGGTTCAGCACCTTTACAGTTTACAAGGCAATTTCACACCCATGATCTTGTTTGATGCTTATATCAGCCCAGTAAATGAGCAGGGTAAGGTTTTCTATTCCCATTGCAGAGATGAAGAAATTGAGACCCATAAGAGGGAAGTAAATGGTTCCCAAATCACCCAGCTGGTGGATAGGCCTCACTTAACCTTTATCAGGATAATCAGAAATTTCTGTCACTCTTAAGATTGGACTGCCTCAGGAGGTGGTAAGTACCACATCATGAGAGGCATCCAAGTCTTACCTGGGGTAGAAAATTGGACCAGATGTCTTCAAAGGTATATGAGTGTCAGTGATTAATCATTCCTGGGATTTGAGTCTCAAAGAGACCAAGATTCCAAAAGTGAAGTGAGTTAGCCACGTGGCATTGCATGTGATCTCCAGCTAAGCCCTCAAGACCTTGGTCTATAGGTCTCACAAGTTGAAACAACACAGGCCAGTGTCTTCTGAGACCTTTTCTTATGTAGGAGGATATCATATGAAATGATCATGTTACCCCAATAATTGATAAAGTCAGAGGAGAAAACATTTAGTTTGGATGAATTGCCTCATGGTTTGCTTGACTTGGCCTATGATTAAGCCAAATGATGGATGTGTGGACCCCTTGGAGACACAGCCTCAGTTAAAAAGGAACAGGTTTTGCTCTGAGTCAAGAAATCAGAAACAAGTAACTGGATCCAGTTTCCACCCTCCCACATGGGGAAATAGGATCAGAAAGAGAAGGAGCTTGCCCCAAGTAACAAAGCAAGTGAGAGGAAGAGCCAGGGCCAGGGCCAAGATCACCTGACTCCCAGTCAGTAATAATAACTATAAAAATATCTATAACAACATAATTTTGTATTAGTGCTTACTATGCATTAAGCACTGCTCTAAGTGGTTTATATACATCACTTAATTTAGTTGTACACATATTTTAATAAATTATATTGTACAATCTAATTTTAATCCATCAGTTAAGTACTTTTATTATCCCCATCTAGCAGATAAGGAAACTGAGGATCAGAGGCATTCACTAACACTGCCAGTAAGTGGCGGAGCTTGCATTTGGATGCAGGTCTATGGCTCCAAGCCCATGACCTTGAATTTCCTCATCGCTGAATGTTGAACGGCAGCCTCTCTGAGTTAGTGAATCTGGTGGAAGGACCTTGGATGGAGGAGAAAAATTGAAATGGAGAGGTGGAGACATATTTAGGCTTTAAATGCAATGAATGACCTTTTTTTTTTCTCCCTCTGCTATTTTGGACCCTGGCAGAAAACAAGAGAGGTGTATGGAAAGGAGCCATGGGATTGTGAAGAGGAAGAGCTGTTTGAGATCCTGGTGAGCTGGCACCATGTCTAACAGCTGCAGGGCGCTCCTGGGCACACGTGTTCCTCTGCGAAGCACATCCATTCCATTCTGCCCTGGCCCTCTCAGCAGACCCGATACCTGGCCAGGGCTGGATGAGCAGGGGAGAGACCCAGGAACACTTCACATCCCCTAATACTTAACTCTCTTCCTTCTACAGCAGGAAGAGCTGCCGGATGCAGAGAAATATGAAATTAATAAATTCCACTTCAGTGACTTGCCCCTGACGGAACTGGAGCTGGTGAAATGTGGGATACAGATGTATTATGAGCTGAAAGTAGTGGATAAATTCCACATTCCGCAGGAGGTGAGGGCAAAACAAACATCTTGGAGTTTCCTCTTTCTTTATGGCCTTTTTTTTTTTTTTAACTATCTTAAAAACAGTGTACCCTCAGCTTTTAGGATTTAAAGCCTTAGTCGTGTTGTGTATATGAGTCGTTTACCTGAAAAGAGACACACAGTTCCTCTGATTTGTCGTGTCTTGGGGCTAGCGCCCAGAGCAATGGGCTTCTCGTAGTGGGTGCTGAGGGATGGAGTTCTGAAGACCCTGAATAGATGCAATGAAAGCAAGGGTCTTAAAGTCAAACAGGAGCTCTGGTGGCACAGTGATTCAGAGTTTGGCTGCCAACCACAAGGTCGGCAGTTCGAACCCACCAGCCATTCCTTGGAAACCCTATGGGGCAGTTCTACTTTGTCCTATAGCTGAGTTGAAATTGACTAGACAGAACATAACAACAATGACATAGTCAAACTAGAGAGGAGATATGGGTTAAACCAATTTAAACTAATCCCTGCAAGGATTCCTTACTAATGTGGGCTGTGAATCTGGGGGTGGGGATGAGAGTGTGCAGAATTTCCTAAGCTTGTTTGATTAAAACAGTGGTTTTTGAAGTGTTGCCTAGGACCACATCAGAACCACCTGAGAACTTACCAGAAATGCAAATTGTCTCTCTCTCTCAAGCACACACACTCCCAACTCCACGGAATCAGAAACTCTGCGATAAACCAGCCCTCCAGGTGATTCTGAAGAACACTCCAGTGTGAGAACCACTGAATTAAAGAACCCTTTTGTTCCCACCCCCTGGTTAAAGCACGTGTTACTTCTCCCAGGACACTAGCTCTGTGGAGCACAGTTTGGGAATTGCTGATAAAGCGCAGTGGGTGGAATAGGTGGAATGAGTCACATCTACCTTGTTTTATAACAACGTCCATTTTCACAGTACTTCTTGTTGTTATTTTTAGGAGCTGTGGAGGTTATCTGCCCCATAAAGTTTTCTAGACTGTAGTCTTTATGAGCCATGGAGGTTATCTGCGCCATAAGGTTTTCTGGACTGTGATCTTTATGGGAGCGGACTGCCAGGTCTTTTTCTGAAGAGCGGCTGGAAGGGTTAGAAGTGCGAGCCTTTCAGTTAGCAGTCAAGTGCCCAACCGTTGTGCCATTTAGTGTGGTCCAAGTGCTTGCATAGCATTATTGCATCTATTCCTGGTTCCTACCTTCTGGCCCAAGGACAGGGTTGGAGGACCTCAGGCCTCAGGAGGGCATGCGCCACCTCACTGCCTTTTGTGTGTTTTGCAGGCCCTGGTGCGGTTCATGTATTCACTGAGCAAGGGCTACCGCAGGATCACCTACCACAACTGGCGACATGGCTTCAACGTGGGACAGACCATGTTCTCCTTGCTGATGGTATGGTGGGGCTGGCGGGGCTGCAGTGGCTGGGTCTCCTGCCATACCAGAGGACCCTGCACAGATGACTCCATGTGGCAGTGGCGGCATTGTTCTCCTTTCTCAATTTTTTTGCTTCTTCAGACTATGCAAAATATAGTACATGCTTAGCATAAAAGAATTCAAAGACTAGAGATGCCTATAAAATAAAAAATGAAAGAAAGCTACAGTGTATTGCTAACCCCAGTTCCATGGCCTAACCCCTTCCAAATTTTTTTTCTAGGAGTGTACAGACATTTGGGACACATGCAGTTTATTTTGTTTATAACCAGTGGAATGACATTCTGTTATTTGCTTTCCTCATTTGAAAATATATCAGTCACATTCTTCCATGACATATTTTTATGTCCCCATGGTACCTGTTGTTTAAATATATCATACTTTCTTTACCCAGCCCCCTCTTGTGAGAAATGGAGGTTGTTTACAATCTCTCCCTATTACAAACAGTACTGCAATGCATGTCCTTGGAATAGATGGACATAACTTTGTGTGTATTTGTGTCAGTATTTTTGACTCAGAGGACCTGGAACCCTCTATTTTTCACTTGTTTCCCCATCCAGGTTATAATGCAAATACCTGCCCTTGCCCAGGCTCCTCAGGCTCATTCCTTCCCCTTCCAGGCTGGAATGAACAGGCCAGAGCAGGAATTAGGGCCCTGAGGCAAGAACTTTGGCCAGGCCACCATAGAACAAGACACTGTTTAGACTCCACTGATTTCTTAGGGTCACAATTAGTATCGCCTCTTCTGAATTCTTGCTCACCCTGTCCCTCCTACAACGAGGAGAAGAGACGAGTTAAGTGTTTAAAGAAGTCCCAGGGGAAGATTCCTCTGGGCTCTGCTTAAAACTGGTAGACCAGGTTTGGAAGGTTTGCTTTACCAGTCTGGCCATGCTCAAAAACTCTCCAAATCCTGAAACCCGAAGCTGCAAGTTTCTCAGGAATCATCTCGTCCAACGCCTTCCACCCCCAGTATGCAGATTGGGTTACCAAGGCCCAGAGTGGAATGGGACCAGCTAAGATCACTCAGGAGGAGGGTGACCGCTGTCTTTGCCCAGGACTGCCCCAGTTTTAGCACTGAAAGTCCTACATCCCAGGAAACCCCTCAGTCTTGGGCAAATGTCTAATCAGGGTAGAGCTAAGACCAGATCCACATTGCTAAGCTCTGGCTCCTCCCCCTCACATCTGCCTTCTGGGCCCTGCTTCCAGTCTCCACACAAAACCAGTAACTTGCACTTCTGATTGCCTTTTCTAGACAGGAAAGCTGAAGCGATATTTCACGGACCTGGAGGCCTTGGCCATGGTCACAGCTGCCTTCTGTCACGACATCGACCACAGAGGCACCAACAACCTCTACCAGATGAAGTGAGCCAGCCCTCACTGCCCCCACTCAGCCCCACCCAGGAATTTACTACCCAGTTCTGAAAGGCCTCTGGACAGGCCTCACGGGTCAAGAGAAAGTCTTGCTGTCCACAGCTTCCTACTTCCTCCTGCCCTCGGGATCTGGGTCCACTCCTGTGGGAGACAGAATAGTGGGTCCCAAAGATGTCCATGTCCTAATCCCTGGAACTGGGAATATGTTACTTTACATCCAAAAGGGTATTTGCAGGTTTAATTACATTAATGATCTTGAGATAGAAAGATGATCCTGGATTATCCAGGTGGGCTCGATATAGTCACAAGGGTCATTATAAGAGGTAGGCAGTTGGTCAAAGAAGATAGAAGATGCTATGCTGCTGGCTTTGAGGATGGAGGAAGCCAGGAGCAAGTAGCCAGAGCCAAGGAATATAGGTGACCTCTAGAAGCTGGAAAAGGCTAGAAAAGGGATTTCTCCCTCGAGCCTGCAGAAGGAATGCAACCCTTTGCACCCATTTTAGACTTCTGACTTCCAGAGATATAAAATGATAAATCTGTGTTGTTTTAAGTCATTAAATTTGTGATATTTTGTTCTAGGAGCAACAGGAAACTAATATATAATACATATAATAAACTAACATAACTCCCTTACTCTCCTCCTTCCCTTCCCTACCCGCTTAATTAGTAACCCATAATGGTTCCTTCATACACCATGTGTTTCCAATGCTCCTAATAAGTGTGTAGCAGGCCTTGTGCAAGACAAAGGAGACACTATAGTGAGTAAAATAAACACAGACCCTGTCCTCATAGAGCTTACACTCCAGACAGCCTTTGAAGCACACTCCTTGAACCACGGTCTTGTTGGAGCCTCATGATCACTCTGTGAGCTGGGCATTGCAGGGACTAATGTTATCCCCATATTACAGATGAGGAAACTGAGGCTCTGTCCAGGGACCACAGTCTTAAATGGCAAACCAGCACTGGAAACTCATGCTTCTCTGAGCTTCTAATTTTCCCATACTTCTCTGATGCTAAAGGCTATTTTTAAATTTTACATTGAGGGAGTCTAAATGCCAGGCATAGTGTTTGGCACATAGTAAGTACTCAACAAATACCTACTGAATAAATAAATGAATAAACACTGTGGAACTCAGGCATGGAGGATTGGCAGCTTGATGACCTTTGAAGCATGGCCCACTGCCAATGTCCATGGATGACTTCAGGGAATCCATAAATTTCTGAAATTGTAGATGGCATTGTGTGTGTTTGTGCCTTTTTCTGGGGGTAAGGGTTCACACTATTCAATAGATTCTCTACAGAGTTCATGACCCAAAACAGGTTCAGTATCACCTGTGGAGAAAGCTAAAGACTGAGAGCCAGTAGACCTGATGTCTAGTTCTAATGTTTCCACTGCTTCATTGTGTAACCCTGTGCAAGTCCCTCTCATTTCTGGATTTCACCCTCTCTGCCTACAAGATTGGGAGGTGGCAAGACTAGATGAGGTCTTTAATCTCTATCTTGGCCATTCCATGTTGGTCTCTTTCCCTTTCTCATGCAGATCCCAGAACCCACTGGCCAAGCTCCATGGCTCCTCAATCTTGGAAAGGCACCACTTGGAGTTTGGCAAAACATTGCTGAGAGACGAGGTAGGATGAGGGCCTTCGGTACTGGCCTTGGGCCTGGATGGGAGCCCCCATCTCACAAAGAGCCTGGGTGTACCCAGGCAGTGCTCCACTATTATCTGGGGTGACCTTCAGTAGTTGGGTGACTTTACTGCCAGCATCCCTTCTCACATCTCTCCTCTGGGTTTCTCTTTAGAGCCTGAATATCTTTCAAAACCTCAATCGCAGGCAGCATGAACATGCGATCCACATGATGGACATTGCGATCATAGCCACGGATCTTGCCCTGTATTTCAAGTTGGTATTTTGTCTTATTTTAATAATAACAATGACAGTAGTTCCAAGTGATTTCGATCTGCTTTATAACCATGCACAATGGTTAAAGTAGTCAGCTACTAACCAAAAGTTGAGCAGTTTGAACCCGCCAGCTGCTCCATGAGAGAAAAGACCAAACAACCTGTTCCTGTAAAGATTACAGCCTAGGAAAATCTATAAGGCAGTTCTATTCTGTCATATAGGGTCACTATGAGTTGGCATCAACTTGACGGCACATACCAACACGTGCCAGGCACAGCACTTTTGCTGTGTATTAACTCCCACTATTTTTTTTTTTTTTATAGCCTTTGGAGTTAGATACTATTACCCACATTGTACAGATGGGAAAACTGTGGTCCATAGAGTTATCAAAGTCAGTCAGCAGATCAATGGCAAAGTCTAGGCTAGAACCTAGGTCTTCACTCCTAGCTTCAGTTCTTTTAACCTTGCTTTGTTAATTCTGTTGTCATTTGTAATTTCTGCCTCCCTCTGAAACAGCCAGCATTAGAAAGCCCAGGCATTGCCTTATTCTAAGACTTGCTCCCTTTGACAAACTAGTGTGTTTTTTAGGAAGAGAACGATGTTCCAAAAGATCGTGGATCAGTCTAAGACATACGAGAATGAATGGGAGTGGACGCAGTACATGATGCTGGAGCAGACACGGAAGGAAATCGTTATGTGAGTTGAGATAGGGATTGAACCTGGAACCTCTTAAGCCCAGGGTCATAAGGTGAGATGCTGCACTGAGAGCTTTGGTCACCCTCAAGAGAGCCCTGGGACACTTTCAATTGCTGAGGCAGCACAGAATTATAGAAATTATGGTATATGTTTGATCTTTATTTTAGCACAAAAAATACAAGATGATATTGTTTTATTTCTCTGTACAAGAAGTGCAATATTTGAAGTATTTCTGTCATAAACCAGAATTTTGGTGACAAAGTGATGTAAATTAAAAGTTTTTTATGAAACATAGAGCACTATATGAGTTATGATTTGAGAGATATATGTCACTCAAAATACATAGGCTTGATTTTTTTTTTTTTATGTTCCCTTACATATGGTGATGCCCTGCAATGTGGCTGTGCTATTCACAAATTAGTTACATACATAGTTTATACAAGATGTGTTTTTATTGGCTGGCGTGGGGGCTGGTAATAGGACTCAAATTTTAAGTTGTCTGGTATCTTCCTTTGGTTCTCCCAATGTGCTTCCATGACTCTCCACAACTGATGATGAGGTGAAAAGTGTAAATTTGAGGCCTTCTGTGAATATGAGGCCCAAGCCAAGTGGTTCCCCTTGTTCCTCTGTGATAAGTATTGGGCATAGATGGTGATGGTCAGAGGGACCTCAAGGGGAGACAAAGCCTGACCAGTTCCCAAGGGAATACCAAGCATTTTGTTTTACCCCCAGATGCTCCTGTGGGGATGAGGCCTGATTAAGTCACAAATGTTGCAAGGGGTGGCTGCTGGGATGGGCTCGAGAAAGAGCAAAGGATGTGGGGCAAGTGGCAAGTCAGCCCTCCCTCAGCCCTACAGCTGTCCAGTTAGGCCTCCACAAAGATCCCCTGATTCTGGATAACAGTGTGACCTGTTCCTACTGAACGAGGGAACAGACTCAGGTTATAGCTGCACCGAGAAAGACCAGGAGCTGCCTCACTGGACACTTCAAAATGGCGCAGCAGCAGACTTGAATAATAGAACAACCTGTTCTTGGATAAAAGTGCTTAATATTAGGCAGTTTTCTAGTCTCCCTAATTAATTACTCATTTAAGATGATTTCAAGAAAAAATCTACTTCATTTTCTTGAGAATTAGGAGCCTTATCTCAAAATTCTCATGAGAAATAAGTGTGCAAGAATACCCCCCAACAAAAAAAAAATCTGAAATAGAAGAGAAATAACAGCCAACCTGCAGTACTAAAGGCAGCTCAGTCCTGGGCATGACTAGGCAGTTAGGTCAATGGGACAGACTACTTGGACTATGCATATGCTAAATGCAGATTTTATACCAGTGGAAAAAGGTGGGCTATTTATAAGTGGTATTTGAACAATGGGGTAGCCATAAAGTTAAATCCCTATCTCACTTCTTATACCCAAAGAAATTCTAGATAAATCAAGAATTTTAAGAGAAAATGAGAAGATAGAGAGAGAAAAGTGTGAGATAATTAAAAAAGAATAGTCTCAGAGTATTGGGCAGGGTGAGGGGAAACAGGCAATCACCTCTGCCATTGTGGGAGTGTAAAATATTGCTTTTATGAATGGCCATTTTGCAATACTGGTCAAAACTGTAAATACCTGTCCTCTTTGACCTAGCAGTCCCACATCCAGGATTTACCCTGTAGATATTCTCCCACAGGCACTTCAAGGAGTATATACAAAGTTATTCATTGCAGCATCATTTATAATCACAAAAAAAAGATGGAGAACAATTTAAATACCCATCAGTGGGGAACTGGGTTAAATAAACTAGTGTGCTTTCACACTTCGAAATGTCATATAGCGTTTAAAGGGAAATAAAGTTCTTTTTAAGGAATTTCCAGTTTCTTCGGAAGAATTTCCAAAATGCAAAAAATATAAAGAAGAAAAAAAAAAAAGTCAGTACCTTAATCATTGTAAACTCCAAAGTCATCATAAGCAGGAGTCTTCAGACTGAGGCACACCTACACCAACACCCCCACCCCCAAGCCTTTCCAGGCATATATGGGTATGGATAGCCTCAAGGGAATCAATGTTCACATCTTCAAGCTCCCTATGCTCTTTCTTAATATTAATTTTTTTCTGAGAAAGCAGAGTAGGCGAGGCATTGTTAGTGTCCTCATTCTTCCTTTACTTCACAAAATAAGGCAAACTCTGCCCCTTCCTGCACCCCTACTTGTCCTAGGTACAAAACCTCTGTGGCACCAAACAGGGGACTATTTGAAATACTGGTGTGTCCAAGGGTTCTTTTAACAAAAGGTTTTAGGCCTTCCCTGTCTCATATATATATTTTCCTAAAAGCAAACCAAGACATTGGAAATGGAGGATTTGGTCCTGGGTTGTACACTGAGGCAGAAGGAGCAAAGGCAGTTTTTATTGAACAGTCTTGCTTTCTGCAGAGAATGTATGACTCCTGGGGGATAGCTGTGTGATATCAGAGCAAAGACCCATCAGTAATTACTGAAAGTACTGAACGTGGCAGTGCCCAATTTCATCCATGCCTGTACCTATCCACCCATCTGTCCATCCGTCCATCCATCCATCCGTCTGTCCCTGTACTTACCTGTCTACCTACCTTAGAATTAGAAATATAAAAATAAGGTGGCTGTCATCCCTATGACAGCCGTATGTTTATTGAATTGAAAAATAAAGTCAGAATCTTGGTGACAGAAATGAAGTCTGATTTGGCTGCTTTAGTTGACAGTGAGACTGGCATTTCCAATTATGTTACATGCAAATATTTCCATAAATTAAATGAGTTTAATCTGAAGTTTCAAGGTTTTGATGAAAACATAGTTAAAACTTGTTATAAGATTTTAAAAACCTTTTATCAGAAACATAACACTGGAAAAATATATTAACATTAATAATGTTTTAATTTACCTACCCTGTTCTGAGCATATTGGGTTAACCAAAGTCCCCCTATGAGAAAGTGTAACAGATATAATTAATAACTAACTAGTCATATGAGAAGTCTTAGTCAAATCATTCTGGCATTCTTTCCAGAAATTGAGAAAGTGAATGATTATGATGTTTGCTTTCAACAGAATGAAGGAGAATCTAATTGAATTGTCAGCTGATAGGTCATTCAGAATAATGATCACAGTCTGATTTTTAAGATTTAACTCAGAAGAATTAAAAAAATTCAGTACTTTAGTCACCTAGTGCTGCTATAACAGAAATACCACAAGTAGGTAGCTTTAACAAAGAGAAATTTATTCTCTCACAGCCTAATAGGCTGCAAGTCTAGGGGAAGGCTTTCTCTCTCTGTTGGCTCAGAAGGGAGGTCCTTGTCACCAATCTTCCCGTGGTCAAGGAACTTCTCAGTGCAGGAACCCTGGGTCCAAAGGACACTCTGTGCTCCAGGTGCTTCTTTCTTGGTGGTGTGAGGCCCTGCCTCTCTGCCAGCTTTCCTCTGCTTTTATATAAAAAAAAAAAAAATTTTTTTTTTAAGATAAAAGGTGGTACAGGCCACACCACGGAGAAACTCCCCTTACATTGGATCAGGGATGTGACCTGAGCAAGGGTGTTACATCCCACACTAATCCTCTAACATAATGTAATCTTGCCTCATTAGCCACAGGGAGAGATTAGGATTTACAACACAGGAAAATCACATCAGATGACAAAATGGTGGACAATCACACAATACTGGGAATAATGGCCTGGCCAAAATGATACACGTATTTTTGGGGGACACAATTAAATGCATGACATTGAATAATATTGCTATAACAAAACTCCTTCTGTTCCCATGGTGTCCAAGTGCTTACAGGTACAAAAACGAAAACTGGGCATAACATAGATGCTAAATCCGATCTCAGTCTAGCGATAAGAAATAGTCATTCATTAACTGATTTTAAAACACAGCCCCAACCCACCTCATCAAGAGATAAACTTCAAAAAAAAATTTACTTTGAGTTTTCAAAAATTATTTACAAAAATGGGCAACATGTTTTCTTGTTTTGGTTAATTGTGTAGTGATGATAATAACTTAATCCAAAAGAAAAAAATTTAACATTTGGAAGCTCAGGGTCATGGAAAAAAAATGTGATTATATAATTTCAATTAATGTACATATTTGGCTGCAAATAAGTTTGAAAGGGTGGTAAATGAGAGACTTCAAAGTATATAGATAGAAATATATTAAGCATATATGTATATATATTAAAGCATACGTATTTTTGTATATGCTTCAGCATATATTTATTATCTATATTTATATATGTTGTTGTTAGGTGCCTTCGAGTCGGTTCCGACTCATCGGGACCCCATGCACAACAGAACGAAGCACTGCCCGGTCCTGCATCATCCTTAAAATCGTTGTTATGCTTGAGCTCATTGTTGCAGCCACTGTGTCAATCCACCTCGTTGAGGGTCTTCCTCTTTTCCACTGACCCTGTACTCTGCCAAGCATGATGTCCTTCTCCAGAGACTGATCCCTCCTGACAACATGTCCAAAGTATGTAAGATGCAGTCTCTCCATCCTTGCTTCTAAGGAGCATTCTGGTTGTACTTCTTCTAAGACAGATTTGTTCGCTCTTTTGGCGGTCCACGGTACGGTTGATACTCTTCGCCAACACCACAATTCAAAGGCGTCAACTCTTCTTCGTTCTTCTTTATTCATTGCCCAGCTTTCACATGCATATGATGCAATTGAAAATACCATGGCTTGGGTCAGGCGCACCTTAGTCTTCAAGGTGACATCTTTGCTCTTCAACACTTTAAAGAGGTCCTTTGCAGAAGATTTATCCAATGCAATGCATCTTTTGATTTCTTGACTGCTGCTTCCATGGCTGTTGATTGTGAATCCAAGTAAAATGAAATCCTTGACAACTTCAATCTTTTCTCCGTTTATCATGATGTTGCTCATTGGTCCAGTTGTGAGGATTTTTGTTTTCTTTATCTTGAGGTGCAATCCATACTGAAGGCTGTGGTCTTTGATCTTCATTAGTAAGTGCTTCAAGTCCTCTTCACTTTCAGCAAGCAAGGTTGTGTCATCTGCATAACGCAGGTTGTTAATGAGTCTGCCTCCAATCCTGATGCCCCGTTCTTCTTCATGTAGTCCAGCTTCTCATATTATTTGTTCAGCATACAGATTGAATAGGTATGGTGAAAGAATACAACCCTGACGCACACCTTTCCTGAGTTTAAACCAATCAGTATCCCCTTTTCTGTCCGAACAACTGCCTCTTGATCTATGTAAAGGTTCCTTATGAGCACAATTAAGTGTTCTGGAATTCCCATTCTTCACAGTGTTATCCATAGTTTGTTATGATCCACACAGTCGAATGCCTTTGCATAGTCAATAAAACACAGGTAAACATCCTTCTGGTATTCTCTGCTTTCAGCCAGGATCCATCTGACATCAGCAATGATATCCCTGGTTCCATGTCCTCTTCTGAAACTGGCCTGAATTTCTGGCAGTTCCATGTCGATATACTGCTGCAGCCGTTTTTGAATGATCTCAGCAGAATTTTGCTTGCGTGTGATATTAATGATATTGTTCTATAATTTCCACATTCGGTTGGATCACCTTTCTTAGGAATAGGCGTAAATATGGATCTCTTCCAATCAGCTGGCCAGGAAGCTGTCTTCCATATTTCTTGGCATAGACGAGTGAGCACCTCCAGAGCTGCATCTGTTTGATGAAACATTTTAATTGATATTCCATCAATTCCTGGAGCCTTGTTTTTCGCCAATGCCTTCCAAGCAGCTTGGACTTCTTCCTCCAGTACCATCAGTTCCTGATCATATGCCACCTCTTGAAATGATTGAATATCGACTAATTCTTTTTGGTATAATGACTCTGTCTATTCCTTCCATCTTCTTTTGATGCTTCCTGCATCATTTAATATTTTCCCCATGGAATCCTTCACTATTGCAACTCAAGGCTTGAATTTTTCCTTCAGTTCTTTCAGCTTGAAAAACACCGAGCATGTTCTTCCCTTTTGGTTTTGCATCTCCAGCTCTTTGCACATGTCATTGTAATACTTTATTTTGTCTTCTCGAGAGGCCCTTTGAAATCTTCTGTCCAGTTCTTTTACTTCATGAATTCTTCCTTTTGCTTTAGCTGCTCGACGCTCAAGAGCAAGTTTTAGAGTCTTCTCTGACATCCATCTTGGTCTTTTCTTTCTTTCCTGTCTTTTCAGTTACCTCTTGCTTTCTTCATGGATGATGTCCTTGATGTCATTCCACAACTCGTCTGGTCTTCGGTCACTAGAGTTCAATGCGTCAAATCTATTCTTGAGATGGTCTCTAAATTCAGGTGGGATATATTCAAGGTCATATTTTGGCTCTCGTGGACTTGCTCTGATTTTCTTCAGTTTCAGCTTTAAATTGCATATGAGCAATTGATGATCTGTTCCACAGTTGGCTCCTGGCCTTGTTCTGACTGATGATATTGAGCTTTTCCATAGTCTCTTTCCACAGATGTAGTCAATTTGATTTCTGTGTGTTCCTTCTGGTGAGGTCCATGTGTATGGTCGCTGTTTCTGTTGGTGAAAGAAGGTATTTGCAATGAAGAAGTCATTGGTCTTGCAAAATTCTATCATTCGATCTCCAGCATTGTTTCTATCACCAAGGCCAACTACTGATCCTTCTTCTTTGTTTCCAACCTTCACATTGCAATTGCCAATAATTGTCAGTGCATCTTGATTACATGTTCGATCAATTTCAGACTGCAGCAGCTGATAAAAATCTTCTGTTTCTTCATCTTTGGCCCTAGTGGTTGGTGCGTAAATTTGAATAATAGTTGTATTAACTGGTCTTCCTTGTAGGCATATGGATATTATCCTATCACTGACAGCATTGTACTTCAGGATAGATCTTGAAATGTTCTTTTTGACAATGAATGCAACACCATTCCTCTTCGAGTTGTCATTCCCAGCATAGTAGACTGTATGATTTCCCGATTCAAAATGGTCAATACCAGTCCATTTCAGCTCACTAATGCCTAGGATATCAATGTTTGTGCGTTCCATTTCATTTTTGACGATTTCCGATTTTCCTAGATTCATACTTCGTACATTCCAGGCTCCAATTATTAATGGATGTTTGCAGCTGTTTCTTCTCATTTTGAGTCGTGCCACATCAGCAAATGAAGGTCCCGAAAGCTTTACTCCACCCACGTCGTTAAGGTTGACTCTACTTTGAGGAGGCAGCTCTTCCCCAGTCATCTTTTGAGTGCCTTCCAACCTGGGGGGCTCATCTTCTAGCACTATATCAGACAACGTTCCACTGCTATTCATAAGGCTTTCACTGGCTAATGCTTTTCAGAAGTAGATTGCCGGGTCCTTCTTCCTAGTCTGTCTTAGTCTGGAAGCTCAGCTGAAACCTGTCCTCCGTGGGTGACCCTGCTGGTATCTGAATACCGGTGCCATAGCTTCCAGCATCACAGCAACACACAAGCCCCCACAGTACGACAAACTGACAAACACGTGGGGGATATTTATATATACACATATGATATTATATATATTAAATTAGGATATGTATTATGTTAGGATAGAATTCTATGAGGGAAGTTGAGTAGGAATACAAGTTTAAGGAGAAAGGGGAAACCAGTAAAAAAAAAAGTTGCCATCGAGTGGATTTCAACTTGTGGTGACCCCATGTGTGTCACAGTAGAACTGTGCTCCATAGGGTTTTCAATGGCTGCTTTTTTTGGAAATAGATTGCCAGGTCTTTTTTTTCAAGGTGCCTTTAGGTGGACTTGAACCTCCAACCTTTTTGTTAGCAGCCTAGCACATTAACCATTTGCTCCAGGGACTCCTAGGAGAAAAGAAAGGGTGTAAAATTCCAAACTTTTAAAGAAGAGCTTGTCCTTGTGTTTTTAAATGGATGATGGTTGGTATCAAAATGCTATGCTATTTAGTTTTTTTTTTTTTTTTGTATTTAAAGAATGATGTAACAATTTTATTTTAAAATCTCAGTATTTATAATGTGCTGTATATTAGATCCTTTGCAAATATTTAAGCTTATGATGAAAATTTTAAGATGTCAACTAAAAAATACATGAGAAGTTAAGCATTTTAAAAAATTCTTTTGGTAGCTATTCAACAAAAATGAGAGCAGTAAGCAGGATTTCTCAACCTCAGTGCTATTAACATTTTGGGCCAGACAACGTCCCTGCCTCTACCCACTAGGTGCCAGTAGCACCCCCTCCCCAGTTGTTATAACAAAAAATGTCTCCAGATACTGCCAAGTGTCCCCTAAGGGGAAAAATCACCCCCAGCTGAAAACCACTGCTCTAAAGGAATTTGGGGGTTCATGGATTAGGTGATTAGACACATAATTAGAGCTAATTTATACCTAAGCAGAGTGTAGCTGTAACAAGAGTGGGCTTTGGTGCCAGACAGCCTGCGTTCAAGTCTTGACTCTCTCACTTACTGGTGGTGTGACCTTGGGCAGGTTACTTTACCTCTGTTCCTCAGTTTCCTTATCTGCTCAGCGAGGATACCCACAGTTTGTCATACTGTGGTGGCTTGTGTGTTGCTGTGGTACTGGAAGCTATGCCACAGGTATTTCAAATACTAGCAGGGTCACCCATGGTGGACAGGTTTCAGCAGAGCTTCCAGACTAAGACAGACTAGGAAGAAAGGCCTGGTGATCTACTTCTGAAGATTAGCCAATGAAAACCTATGGATCACAACAGAACATTGTCTGACTCACTTGGTTCGGACAGTTGTCAGGGAGGATCAACTGCTGGGGGAGGACATCACACTTGATAATGTAGAGGGCCAGCAAGGGTGAGAGAAATCCTTGGTGAGATGGATTGGCATACCAGCCCCGACAATGGGCTCAAACATGCGGGCAGTTTTTAGGATGATGCAGGACTGTGCAGTGTTTCATTCTGTTGTACATAAGGATGCTATGAGTTGAAGTCGACACAAAAGCAGCTATCTAGCTATCCATCCGTCCATCCGTCCATCTGTCCATCGGTCTATCCGTCTATCCGTCTGTCTGTCTGTCTGTCTATCTATCTGTCTATCATCTATCTGTCTATTGTCTACCTACCTACCTGCCTTATGGACTATCATGAAGGCTGAGCTGGGGTATGTGGAATGCTGTGCGGTGTTGCTTATAGTGGATGGTGGCGGTAGGCACTTCCTCTCATGTACCTTGATTCTCTTGGCTTATTTATGTCTGTAAGCTTCCTCTGGTCTGAGGTCCACACCTAACCCCTTGACACATCCTAAGCCAATTGACCCTCACTAGGTTCTTACATAGCTATTTCTTGTTACTCTAGGACCAAGATGTTAAAATAACTCTAGAATGAAGGTATGACTTCCTATTTCTCATGACATCCTTTATCTCTCTACTTTTTCTAAATTTCACTCTTGACAGTCCAACTAGACCATGATTTGAAGGGGTTTAGAGGTTCTCCAGTGGTGGGGTTGTGAGGCCCATCACCCATGAGCTAACAATAGTTATTACATTTTTTAATAATAATGTAAAAATCAATAGAATAATATTTTATGATGTGAAAGTTATGTGAAATTCATATTTCATTGTCCATAAACGACTTTTGTTCCTTTATGGAGGGCCACATTATGATTTTTATGGTCCCTAAGCACTTTTACTTTCCTGGATCCTTCCTCCATAAAAAAATATGAAAATTATATTTCATGACTGTGCTCTAGGAGCCCCGGTGGCACAGTAATTAAGCACTCAGCTGCTAACTGAAAGGTCCCCAGTTTGAACCCACCAGCCACTTCTCAGAAGAGTAATGTGGCAGTCTGCTTCTGTAAAGATTTACAGCCTTGGAAACCCTATGAGGCAGTTCTTCTCTGTCCTATAGGATCGCTATGAGTCAGAACCAACTTGACAGCAGCGGGTTTAGTTTTTTGGGGTGTGACTGTGTAGGCTGGATTCATTATTATATGTTCATTATTACTATATCATTTTTTCCTAAATTTAAAAGAAATTAAAATTAGAACATTTTCTAATTAAAGTTAAATTAATTAAATTTAACTAAAAACTAAAACATTTTCCTGGGCCCCTAAAAACACCATGGCCCTGGATACTCTGCCTAATGGATAAGGACCCTGCCTTTATGTATCACCTGTGGCTGCTTTTGCATCACAACAGCAGAGCTTAGTGGCTGTGACAGAGACTATGGTTTAAAATATTCACTATCTGGCCCTTTACCGAAAAAGCTTGCCAAATTCTGTTGTAGTGTTTTACAAATGAGGAAAGTGAGGCTCAGAGAGACAAAATGACTTACCTAGTGTCACACAGGCATTAGTGGAACATCAAGGACTGAAACCCAAGTCACCCCACCCACCTCTCTCCTGCTTACCCACAGCCTTCTTAGGTTCCTCTAAACCCAGAACCAAACCAAACCCACTGCTATTGAGTTGATTCCGACTCATAGAGACCCTGTAGGACAGAGTAGAACTGCCCCATAGGGTTTCCAAGGAGCGCCTGGATGATTTGAACTGCTGACCTTTTGGTTAGCAGCTTCTAAGACCTTCCCAAAAGGATCTCTGTCCCCTCCCACTCCCCTGCCCTGGGCAGGTGTAAATCCATGGAGGATCTGAATGAGTGTAGGCAATGGGATGGCTGGAATGCTGCCAGTGCTCAGCCAGAGGTCTGGAAGAAGTGTCACTGAGCTTCACAGCTGAGATGAGGAAGAGACATTTGCCTTGAAGATGAGTCTGCCAAGCTCTACACACCTGGACAACCCTGAAGGGTTAATGTGATGAAAGCGATGACGATGAAGGTGAAGACAAGGGGTGCACTTTACAAACTCATCTGATCATCACAATAACCCTTAGGTTGGATATAGTATCCTGAATCATATGAAATTACCAACTTTTGACTGTCTTTGACCCACAAAATCAGAATTTCATATGATCCAACCTCATATGATTATCTCATTTTTACAAATGAACAGATCAAAGCTCAAATATATTAAGTCACTTGCTCTTGACATAGCAAGTAAGAAGAGTCAGGATCTAATTCAACTCTGTCTGATTCCAAAGGCTGGCATGAAATATTCCGATGTTTTTCCATCAAGATCAATCCCCTCCTCTCTCTCTCTTTTTGAAAATTTATTTTATTTTGTTGTTGTTGTTGTTGAGCATATACACAGCAGAACATACACCAATTCAAAACTTTCCACATGTACAATTCAGTGACATTGATTACATTCTTCAAGTTGTGCAACCATTCTCACTCTCCTTTTCCAAATTGTTCTCCCTCCATTAACAACTCACTGCCCCCTACATTTCCTATCTAATCTTTCCAGTTGCTGTTGTCAATTTGATACCACATATATAATTCTTTAGAAGAGCACAATGTTCAAGGCAGACATTCTTTACTAATTAAGCTAAATGGAGGAAGAAAAAAGAAAAATTATATCAAAAAGAATTAGTCGATGTTCAACCATTTCAACCATTTCAAGAGGTGGCATATGATCAGGTACTGAAGGAAGAAGTCCAAGCTGCTCTGAAGGCTTTGGTGAAAAACAAGGCTCCAGGAACTGATGGAATATCAATTGAGATGTTTCAACAAACAGATGCAGCGCTGGAGGTGCTTACTCGTCTATGCCAAGAAATATGGAAGACAGCTTCCTGGCCAACTGACTGGAAGAGATCCATATTTATGCCTATTCCCAAGAAAGGTGATCCAACCGAATGTGGAAATTATAGAACGATATCGTTAATATCACACGCAAGCAAAATTTTGCTGAAGATCATTCAAAAATGGCTGCAGCAGTATATTGACAGGGAACTGCCAGAAATTCAGGCCAGTTTCAGAAGAGGACATGGAACCAGGGATATCATTGCTGATGTCAGATGGATCCTGGCTGAAAGCAGAGAATACCAGAAGGATGTTTACCTGTGTTTTATTGACTATGCAAAGGCATTCGACTGTGTGGATCATAACAAACTATGGATAACACTGTGAAGAATGGGAATTCCAGAACACTTAATTGTGCTCATAAGGAACCTTTACATAGACCAAGAGGCAATTGTTCGGACAGAACAAGGGGATATTGACTGGTTTAAAGTCAGGAAAGGTGTGCGTCAGGGTTGTATTCTTTCACCATACCTATTCAATCTGTATGCTGAACAAATAATATGAGAAGCTGGACTACATGAAGAAGAACGGGGCATCAGGATTAGAGGAAGACTCATTAACAACCTGCGTTATGCAGATGACACAACCTTGCTTGCTGAAAGTGAAGAGGACTTGAAGCACTTACTAATGAAGATCAAAGACCACAGCCTTCAGTATGGATTGCACCTCAAGATAAAGAAAACAAAAATCCTCACAACTGGACCAATGAGCAACATCATGATAAACGGAGAAAAGATTGAAGTTGTCAAGGATTTCATTTTACTTGGATCCACAATCAACAGCCATGGAAGCAGCAGTCAAGAAATCAAAAGACGCATTGCATTGGATAAATCTTCTGCAAAGGACCTCTTTAAAGTGTTGAAGAGCAAAGATGTCACCTTGAAGACTAAGATGAGCCTGACCCAAACCATGGTATTTTCAATTGCATCATATGCATATGAAAGCTGGACAATGAATAAGGAAGACCGAAGAGGAGTTGATGCCTTTGAATTGTGGTGTTGGCAAAGAGTATCAACCATACCATGGACTGCCAAAAGAACGAACAAATCTGTCTTAGAAGAAGTACAACCAGAATGCTCCTTAGAAGCAAGGATGGAGAGACTGCATCTTACATACTTTGGACATGTTGTCAGGAGGGATCAGTCCCTGGAGAAGGACATCATGCTTGGCAGAGTACAGGGTCAGTGGAAAAGAGGAAGACCCTCAACGAGGCGAATTGACATAGTGGCTGCAACAATGAGCTCAAGCATAACAACGATTGTAAGGATGGCTTAGGACTGGGCAGTGTTTGGTTCTGTTGTGCATAGGGTCGCTATGAGTCGGAACCGACTCGACGACACCTAACAACAACAACATTCTTTTGTTAAAAAAAAAAAAAGACTGTAGGGAATATTTTTTGGTTTAAGATCAATCCTCTCCTCCTGATGACTCTTGTCCACCCAGAGGATAAGGTTCGAATTTCTCAGCATACAAGGTCTCCATGCTTTCCTGCATTATAACCATGTTGGCCTTTACTCTCTTCCATTGTGACATTTCTCTCCTCCTCACTTTACATGTCTAATTATCACAAGTCCTGTTGAGGTTACTTATTAAGTGCCATGTCTATCTGAACACTTCTCTTTCTCATCACCTCCATCTCTTGGCCAGATCCTGCAATGTCTTCCTACCTGGGCTCCCTGCATCTACTCTTGTCACCTCCACATCGAAGCCACAGTGATTTTGTCAAATGCAAATCTAACCAGGCCATCCCTTTGTTCAAACTCTTCAATGTCTTTTCCCATTGCTCTGAGCATGAAGACCACCCCCCACCCTGCATGGCTGGTCTGCTCTCCCCTGCACAGCTCTTAGAACTTCTCTTATCCTTCCCCCCAGCTCTTCCCTGGGCTTCTACCCACCTTCCAGCACTTTGTATGTGCCAGGCTTCCTTCCTTGGGGCCTTTGCACTTGCTGTGTTTCTTCCACTCCCTTCTTTAACCAGTTAACAGCTATACTTCCTACAGATATCAACTCAAAGGCCATTTCCCTGTCCCTGGCCTCGCAGTTTCTCTTATGATATTGCTTCGTGGACTAGAACTCCTTTCCTTCAGAAAAGTTATTTGCTTGTACATTTACATTCATTTGTGTGATATATCTGTGATATTCCACCAAGGATACAAGGTAATTACGAGCCCAAGAGACAGAAAGGGCCACATAAACCAGAGAGAAGAACTAGATGGTGCTTGGCTACAACTGATGACTGCCCTGACAGGGAACACAACAGAGAACCCCTGAGGGAGCAGGAGATCAGTGGGATGCAGACTGCAAATTCTCATAAGGAGACCAGACTTAATGGTCTGACTGAGACTAGAAGGACACTGGTGGTCATGGCCCCCAGACCTTCTGTTGGCCCAGGACAGGAACCATTCCCGAAGCCAACTCTTCCGACATGGATTGGACTGGACAATGGGTTGGAGAGGGATGCTGGTGAGGAGTGAGTTTCTTGGATCAGGTGGACACTTGAGACTATGTTGGCATCTCCTGCCTGGAGGGTTGATGAGAGGGTAGAGGGAGTTAGAAGCTGGCAAAATGGACACAAAAAGAGAGAGTGAAGGGAGGAAGTGGGCTGTCTCATTAGAGGGAGAGTAATTGGGAGTATGTAGCAAGGTGTATATAAGTTTTTGTGTGAGAGACTGACTTGATTTGTAAACTTTCACTTAAAGCACAATAAAAATTAAAAAAAAAAAAAACTATGATGTTCCAACAAGTCTGCACACTCTCTGAGAGCAGGGACCATGTGAACCCAGCTCCTGCATAGCATCTGGCACACATACACACAAGTGCACATATGTATAATTTTGTACAAGAATGGATACATGAATACTCCCTACCATCCACCTCCTGGACAGTCCTCTGCCCTGTGGCAATCTCATGTACCCTCCCATGTACCTCTCCCTACTATACCCTTTCCTCTTCTTCCTCTCAGACAGCTTCCGTGCATCTCTCAAGGCCCTGCTCCACTGTTACCTCTCTGGTGCTCCCTGGACTGAGTTTGTTACTCTCACCTTTGGATTTTTTTTTCAGCTTGTACTTTATTCTGCCATCTCATTTAGCATATTGTGATGACTTTTTTCTATTCTTTTTTGCTGTATTCCTTGAGTAACTGTGAGCTCCGTGTAGGCCTCTCTAGACCCCCAATACCTAACACCGCACCTTGGGCCCCAGCGAATATAAGGGGAAAGGTGCTGAAGTGAATGTAATGTCTTGTCTTTAAGGCACAAGGGTCCGGACTGGCTTTTCTGCCACCTGGAGCTCTCCTTCCCATCCCAGGCACACACCAAGTCTATAAAACACTGAGGTGTGTTTCCCCAAGTTTGGCTGGGAGTAGTTTTCACATGATCCTTCCAGCCAAGGAAAGGAAACATTCAGCACCCTCCTGAAACCACACCTGTGGACTCCAACTGTGGACACTGACAGGCAACAGGAAACCGATCACTCTTGTATGCAGCGCTGAGCATTTATCTGCTTAATGTATTTGACAGTGAGCTTAAAATGTCTTTAACATTAAGCACAGGTCACGTATTTCAAAGCTAATACAAAGTATAAAGGTGTTTCTAAGAAACATTTCTGACAGCTTATTGACTTAAAGAATTATATGAATTTTTGAGGGTTTATTCATTAAAGATTTTATTTAAATATGTTCACTTTTTATGAGTAACTCTTTAGACCTCCCAGAGCAGCTTATGTTATGTCAGATACAGCTGGTTAATTATAAAATCATCCACACAGCAAGTTAGGCCTCCCTCTCCTTCCTCTCTCTCCCCAGCCCCTGCCCATGGGTCACCACTTCGGTTGCCCTCACCTCCTGGCTCCCCCAGCCCACAGGCACTGCTGCAGGTCAGGTCTGAAATTACAGCCGCATCTCCCCTTCCTTCCTTCCTTCCTTTCTTGCTCCTTCTCTCCCTCCTGCTCTATCCCACACATGCTGCCAACATCCCTTCCTGCAATGCGGCTGGGCTCTGATGAGGTCATGACCAGGCCTTACACCTTCGGTAGTTCTCCCTGCTTATTGGATACAGTCTCCACTCCCCAGCTTGGAATTTAATACCCACCCTACCTGGCCCTGGATCACTATCCCAGGCATTCATGCCACTGTGCCCAGTGTCTTTGAAATGCCTTCTCAAGTTCCACCCAGCTTGCTCCAACAATTCATTGTCCTTGTCTCCTCCCTTTCTGTCTTATATTGTTTCTACCCTTGTACTAATTCCTGCCTTACCTTCGTATTATTGTGAAAGTCCTTTAGGAGTTTACCTTTGGATCCTTTTTTTCCCTCCGCCACTCCCTTCTGCTAGTTCCTAAAGCAAGGCCACCTCAATAACCAAGGCCACCACAATAACCAAGGCCACCTCAATAACCAAGGCCACCCCAATAACCAAGGCCACCCCAATAACCAAGGCCACACTTCTCTCTCTATTGCACACTTTCTGAATGGGAGTGATATTGCCTCCAAAGGGGCAAAAAGTGGTTCTCATGAAGGTGAAAAATATTCACTGTTACACTGTCTGTACACAAAGAGATATACAGTGTATTTGTGGCATTAAAATTTCAGAGGGAAGGGTCAGGGAAAAAAAAGTCTCAAAAGGCTCCATAGTGGAGGATGATGAGAAAAAGGCTGGGAAATATTGCTTTACGCTATACAGGAAAGAAGGGCCTCTGAAGGTGTGATGGGATTGAAATGAATTTGATGTTTATAATATGTCTAGAACAGTGCCAGGTGCATAATTAAAACCCAATATATGGCCATAATAATCGTCAATATTTATTGTGCACATACTACGTCTATGCACTGTGCTGAGAATTTTATACACATCATCTCATTTAATCCTCACACCCACTCTGTGATGAAAGTACCATTATTGTTATTGTTGTTAGCTGCCTCCAGGTCAGCCCCTGATTCATGGCAGTCTCATGCACAAGGGGACAAAATGCTGCCTGATGCTGTGCCATCCCCATGATGATCCATAGGGTTTTCATTGGCTGATTTTCACAAGCTCCAGGTCTTTTTTCCTAGTCTGTCTTAGTCTGGAAGCTCTCCTGAAGTCTGTTCAGTATCACAGCAACAGGCAAGCCCCCATTGACAGAGAGGTTGTGGCTGAGAATTAGGTGCATTGGCCAGGAATCAAACCTAGGTCTCCCGCATGGAAGGTAAGAACTCTACCACAGAAGCACCAATGCTTCCCACTATTATTACAGACAAGGAAACTGAGGCTTGGAGAGGCTGATGTAATTCCTTAATATCAAACCTATGGTAACTGACCAAGGCAGGATTTAAACATTTGTCTGACTTCAAAGCCCAGCCCTCAGGTGGAATGGGGAAGTGACCCCTCTCTTCACAGTGGGATGAGGTCACTTACTAGCGGGGGCAAAAAAAGAAGAAATAAATGAGTTAATCAGTATGTGTAGCATTAAATGGCTCTGGACTGATGGACAGTGTCCTGTGTACCCAGGGCCATGATGATGACCGCCTGTGATCTCTCGGCCATAACCAAGCCCTGGGAGGTGCAGAGCAAGGTACGGACTCCTTCTGACTGGCAGGAGGGGAACCCACTGCTGGTGACAACAAGACATGAGGCTTGGACTCTCTCAACCCAGCCCCAGACCCAGTCCGCCTTTTCTTTATCTTCCTCTGCAAAGACGTGGAAATCACTTTCAGATCTCTCCACTAATGACACCAAGTAGGGGGTGTGGGTGGTGAGGGTAGGATGGAGTTTATCTTTTTGCTGAGCTGACAACCCATGTGGGGTGGGAGCAGGGGTAGCAGGTAGGGCTTTGACTGTGGAATCCTGTCTGTTGTAGGTAGCTCTGCTGGTCGCTGCTGAATTCTGGGAACAAGGTGACCTGGAGCGCACGGTGCTGCAACAGAATCCCATTGTGAGTAAGAGAGGGGAAGTCAGCCTAATGTTAGGCATGTGTGACCTCATCACGATGTAGAGATGTGACCTCGCCCTGATGTGCTATGAAACAGAGATGTGAACTGGGTCTGACCTAGATATGTTGTTAGTTGCCATCATGTCAGTTCCAACTCATAGCAACCTATGCCATCCTATCAATTATTGCTATGTTAGAGCCCATTGTTGCAGCCACTGTGTCAGTCCACCTCGTTGAGGGTCTTCCTGTTTTTCGCTGACCATCTACCAAGCATGATGTTCTTCTTCAGGGACTGAGAAGATAACATGTCCAAAATATGTGAGATGAAGTCTCGCCACTCTTGCTTCTGAGAAGCATTCTGGCTGTACTTCTTCCAAGACAGATTTGTTCATTCTTCTGGAAGTCCATGGTATACTCAGTATCTTTCACCAACATTGTAATTCAAATGCATCAATTCTTCTTTAGTCTTTCTTAATCATTATCTGGCTTTCACATGCATGTGACGCGATTGAAAATACCATGGCTTGGGTCAGGTGCACCTTAGCCTGAAGTGACAGGTTTGCTTTTTAACACTTTAAAGAGGTCTTTTGCAGCAGATTTACCCAATGCAATACATCGTTTGATTTCTCGATTACTGCTTCCATGAGCGTTGATTGTGAATTCAAGAAAAATGAAATCCTTGACAACTTCAATATTTTTTCTGTTTATTATGATGTTGCTTATCAGTCCAGTTGTGAGGATTTTTGTTTTCTTTACGTTAAGGTGTAATCCATACTGAAGGCTGTAACCTTTGATCTTCATCAGTAAGTGCTTCAAGTCCTCTTCCGTTTCATTGAGCAAGGTTGTGTCATTTGCATAACAAAGGTTGTTAATGAGTTTTCCTCCAATCCTAATGCTACATTCTTCTTCATATAGTCTAGCTTCTTGGATTATTTGCTCAGCATACAGACTGAATAAGTATGGTGAGAGGATACAACCCTGATGCACACCTTTCCTGATTTGAAACTATGTAGTATCCTCTTGTTCTGTTCAAACTGCCTCTTCGTCTATGTACAGGTTCCTCATGAGCACAATTTAGTGTTCTGGAATTCCCATTCTTCACAATGTTATCTGTAATTTGTTATGATCCACACAGTCTAATACCTTTGCTTAGTCAGTAAAACACAGGTAAATATCTTTCTCTGCTTTCAGCCAAGATCCACCTGGTATCACCAATGATATATTTGTTTCATGTCCTTTTCTGAATCTGGCTTGAATTTCTGGTAGTTACCTGTTGATGGACTGCTGCAATCATTTTTGAATGATCTTCAGCAAAATTTTACTTGTGTGTGATATTAATGATATTGTTGAATAGTTTCCACATTCCACTGGATCACCTTTCTTTGGAAGAGGCAGGTAGGTATATGGATCTATTCCAGTTGATTGGCCAGGTAGCTGTTTTCCAAATATCTTTTATTTATTTATTTATTTTGTTGTTGTTGAGACTATACAAAGCAAAACACACCAATTCAACAGTTTCTACATGTACAATTTAGTGACACTGATTACATTCTTTGAGTTGTACAACCAGTCTCACCCTCCTTTTCTGAGTTGTTCCTCCCTCATTATCATAAACTCACTGCCCACTAAGGTTCCTATCTAATATTTTAAGTTGCTGTTGTCAGTTTGATGCCATATAGATAGTTCTAAAAGAGTATAATACTCAAGGTAGACCTGTTTTTACTAGTTAAGCTAAACTGTTGTTCAGTTTTAAGATGACTTCAGAGGATATTTTTGGTTTAAGGCTTAAAGATTATCTCAGGGCAATAGTTTCAGGGGTTCATCCACCCTCCATGGCTCCAGAAAATCTAGAGATCATAAGAATTTGAAAATCTGTTCTACATTTTCCACCTTTTGATCAGGATTCTTCTATGCAATCTTTGATCACAATGTTCAGTAATGGTAGCCAGTTACCATCCAGTTCTTCCGGTCTCATGACAAAGGAGGCAATTAGCCACATGTTCCATTATCCTCCTCCTGTTCCTGACTCTGCTTGTTCCTCTGTTGCTCCAGGTAAAGAGACCAATTATTTTGCCTTGGATGGCCACTTGTATGCTTTTAAGACCTCAGGCATTATGCAATGAAACAGGAGGTACGGAAAAAAACAAAACAAAACAAAACCCATCACCGCTGGGTCAATTCCGACTCATAGCGACCCTATTGAACAGAGTAGAACTGCCCCGCAGGGTTTCCAAGGAGTGCCTGGTGGATTCGAACTGCCAACCTTTTGGTTAGCAGCCATAGTACTTAATCACTACGCCAGCAGGGTTTCCTAGGAGGTAGAATGGAAGCACTAAACACGCTATTAGGCCAGTTAACTAGGATGTCCCATGAAACCATGACTCTAAATCACCAAACCAAGGACCCAAATCCCACAAGGTGTTTGGTCGTACATAAGCAGCTTCAGCAGCTACTCTTTTTTGTTGCTGTTGTAAATGTATCTATCACACAACTTTTGCCAAAGTTGTATTTTAGGTTAAAGTTTACACAGAAAATTCAGTTTCCATTTCACAATTTTCTTTTTTACAAATTATTCCATGCCACTGGTTACAATTTTTACAATGTGTCAGCATTCTCATTATTTCCATTCTGTTTGTTCTGTTTCCATTGATCTAGCTTCTGTTCACCTCCTTGCCTTCTCTTCTTTTCTCTGGGGTAAACATTGACGGTTTGTTCTCATATAGTTAATTGTTTAAGGGAGCACATTACACGCTGGTGATATTGTTTATATTATAAGCCAATCTATTATTTGGCTGAAAGGTGACCTGCAGAAATAGCTTCAAATCCAAGTTCAAAGATTATCTTAGGGTGATAGTCTTGGGGGTTCCTCTAGTCCCTATCTGTCCAGTAGGGCAAGCCTCTTTTTAGGAACTTGAGTTTTGTTCTACATTTTTCTCCCATTCTGTCTGGGGCCTTCTATTGTGTCGCCGGTCAGGTCAGTAGTGGTAGCTAGGTACCATCTAGTTCTTCTGGTCTCAGGTTAGAGTCTTCCAAATTTCTTGGCATAGATGAGTGACCACTTGCAGCATTGCATCCATTTGTTGAAACATCTCAACTGGTATTCCATAAATTTCTTGAAACTTGTTTTTTGCTAATGTCTTCAGTGCAGCTTGGACTCCTTCCTTGAGTATCATTGGTTCTTGATCATAAGCTATCTCCTGAACTGGCTGAATGTCGACCAATTCTTTTTGGTACAGTGACTCTGTGTATTCTTTCCATCTTCTTCTGATGCTTCCTGTGTCATTCAGTTTTTTGGCCATAGAATCCTTCAATATTGCAACTCTAGTCTTGAATTTTTTCTTCAGTTCTTTCAGCTTGAAAAGTGCCAAGCGTGTTCTTCCCTTTTGATTTTCTAACTCCAGGTCTTTGCACATTTCATTAATACTTTACATTGTCTTCTTGAGCTACCCTTTGAAATCTTCTGCTCAGTTATTTTACTTCATCATTTCTTTCTTTTGCTTTAGTTACTCTACATAGTGGTGGACACTGAAACATAGGTTTCCTTTCAGTTTCAACAGTCTAGGAGTTCATCTCCCCTCGTCCTGTTCTAACAGCACAGAGCAAGGGAGGTAGGAACTTGTAAAGCTGCAAACCTGTCAATGGTGAACTTGACTGGGGCAGTCAGCCAGCTTCCTACCAGAGACAAGGCCATGGCCCTCAGGGCAGTGCTGGGAAGTAGAGGTGAGCTTAGAGAGGAAGGGTAAAAAGGAGAGCTGTTTTAGGGACAGAATCATAGATGTGGGAAAGGGATGGCCATGTCAAAGTGTGCTAAGGATGCTAGGGCAACCACACGAGGCTGCGGTGGAGTTGAGGGGGATTGGAATGCTGTGAGGAGCAGGTAAGTGCCATGAATATGAACAGTAAGGGCCTGCCTGATTTACTTATTTTTCCTTTCTTTTTTAAAAACTTTAAAAAATATGTAATGAACTCCATGCACTCATCAGACAGATTCAACAATTAACAGAAGTCTGTCATTCTTGATTTCTGTATCCCCCCCATGCACCTGTTTTTCTCTTTTGACTGGAGTATTTTAAAGCAAACCCCAGACGTTATGTCCTTTCTTACATAAATATTTTAGTATGTATTTCTAAGAGACAAGAACTTAAAACACAAAGAAACACATGCATACAAATACAATACCATTATCACACTCACAATATTAATTATAATTCTTTAATATCGTCTAATACTCAATCTCTGTTCATATTCCCTAATTGAGTAAGAGGAACAACTGAGTTGGTTTATTCAAATCAGGATCCAATCAAGAGCTACACTGCCTCTGGTTGTCATGTCTCTTAAGTCTCTTTTAATTGTAACAATTCCCCCTTTTTTGGGGGTGGTGGTGGGGGGCTATCCCATTTGTTTGTTGAAGAAACTGGATCTTCTGTTGTTGTGTAGAGTTTCCCATATTCTGGACTTGGCTGATTGTACCTTCATGGTGTTATTTAATATGTTCCTCTATTCCGTATATTTCCTCAAACTGTTAGTTGGATCTGCAGATTTGATGATTTTGGGGTTCAATCTTTTTAGCAAGAAGACTTCATATGTAGGGTGGGAATCCCTTGTATGGCATCAGGTCAGCAGGTGCCCAGCACATTTAACGCTTTCTCCCTCATGACAGCCCATGATGGACAGAAACAAGGCTGACGAACTCCCCAAGCTTCAGGTCGGCTTCATTGATTTTGTTTGCACCTTTGTCTACAAGGTAAGTCCTTTTTTTCCTTAGACTTAACAACATATCATTGATAAATCCAGGATTCCCAAAAAGTATCAGGAATAATAAACTGTGGCAAGGGTCCAGTGGGCGATACTTTACAAAGCACTTCTCATCTCTGATGGCATTTGATTCCCAAGACAGCTCTAGGTGGTCTTGTGTGGCTGTATCTCCAGCCCAGAGCTTGGTGCCTGGCACATCTAAGTGCTCAATAAATAGTTGTGGAACAAATGACTAAGACAGGGAAAGAGGAAATATAGCAAACACATGCTCTCCTAACTTCACTACTAGCTGATGGAAATTTGATAAGCCAAAGTAACTCAATCTTCAAATGATAATCTGAATTCCTCTTTGAGCTCTTGCTCAATGTTAAAGTCCCCATCTTGAGAAACCCACCATCCACTTCCCATTTAAAAAATTTATTATGGCTATGACTGGGCCAGTGTCCCTGGAGTCAGCCAGGAGGCAGGGTTAGAGCCCCACTTCCTGACTGCAGGTGCTCTGTCTGCTGTGCAAGTGGCTGCTCTTCTGCTTGGAAGGAGAAGTGCAGATGCTCCAGAGCGGGCACGAGTGTGGCTCTGACTTAATGCGGATGGACTGGGTCCTCTGATCAACAGGGCAGAGGAGCTGACTGCTCTACACAGCCATCAGTAATGTTATTGAGAGAGAGTGGGCTGAGTACTTTACACGGGTTATCACTACAACCCCGTGACCAGGGTGATGACTGTACTGATTTCAAGGCTGAAGCTAAACGACGTTAGCAGTCTGCCCGAAGTCACACAGGCATGGCAGAGCTGGGCCCAAACCCAGGCAGCTCTGATTGTCACTGATTCTGACAAGACCTCTGTGGCAGGCCCCAGATTTTCCATTCTTACCTTGGGCAAATTTACTCCATTAATCTGAATTTGGATTTCCTCCCTAAAAACTGTAGGAATGATGAATCTTGTTTTCCCACCTCGTAGTTTTTGAGGCTCAAAGGAGATAATATGTGTTATAAACTGTAATGTGCTGTGCTCCAATGAGGCACTATCTTCTTTCTCATTCTCTTTATCATTTTTATTTATTATAAATTGTTGTTGGGTGCCACCGAGTTGATTCCAGCTTATCGCGACCCCTTGTGACAGAGTGGAACTGCCCCATAGGGTTTTCTTGGCTATAATCTTTATGGAAGCAGATCGCCAGGTCTTTTTCCCAGAGAGCCACTGCATGGGTTTGAACCACCAATCTTTGGGTTAGCAACTGAATGCTTAACCTTTGTGCCACTAGGGCTTCTTAGAGTTGGCAGAAACCTTAAGAATCATCTTCTCAACATCTGATTTCATTCAGCAAATATTTACTGAGTATCTTTGTGCCCCAGATGGTGCGCTAGGCCAGGGTTATCCCAGTGAACTAGACAGATGATGTCCTTGCCCTCCAGACTCACAGCCTCTGGGGAGACAGTCAAAGGGATTCACTACAAATGAGATGTGGTTAGGAACTTCTAACAGGGTGAGCAAAAGCTTACCTGAAGGGATGACGTTTGAGCAGAGGCCTAAAGGAAGAGGAGGGGAGTAACAGCGTCCCAGCAAAGGCAAAACCTGTGTGAAGCCTGCAGAAGGGAAGAGGCCTCCAAAACCTGAAAGAGATTTGGAGTGACTGGAGGCTTCGAGATTTTGAAGGGCAAGAGGAGACTGGGTTGTGGAGGGGTTTGAAAACCACGTTAACGGGTGTCTTAGGCTGGGTTCTCTAGAAAGCAAAACCGATAATGCGTATAAATGTATTTAGAGAGATTTATATTAGGAAACAGCTCAGGCAATTGTACGGGTTGGAATGTCCCAAGTCCTTGGATCAGGATAGAGTCCTTTCCCAATTTATGGAGCCGCAGAAGCTGGTGAACCCAAGATGAGCAGGCTGGAGAGCGGGGATCCCGCTCACGGGTTGTGACAGTCGAGGAATCCCCGAGGTGGGCAGGCAAGACCACGAGGTTTCTCCTGAGTCAGCTGCAGGGGCTGGCGAACCCAAGATAGGCAGGCCAGGAAGCAGGACTCTTGCGAATCCCAAGATGGACAGGTAAGCTACTAGCTCAAGTCCCAAGAACCAGAGGTCAGACAAGAGACAGCTGCTGGATCCACAACAAGCCAACAACTTTTGCAAGGCAAGCAGGAAAGGGAAGTCCATGGTGGAAGGCGGAGAGATGAAGGCTAAGAGGTGGTGAGCCACCACAGGCCCCACCCCCGCCAGTACCACTCAGCAGATTCCATCGGGGGTGATCACATGTCAGATTTCAACAGGAAAGTGATCACATTATACAGCTGTCAAAACACTGAGAATCATGGGCCAGCCAAGTTGACACACCATCTTAACCATCATAAGGGGTTTGGATTTCATCCAAAGGACAGTGGGTGCCTTAGAAGGGTTTTAAGCAGGATAGGGATGTGACTCTATTGACTGGAGGCCTCACAGTGTCAGCCTGCACACTGCTGGTGTAGGAAAGCCTGCTATCTCCTAGGCCACTCATTCCAACGTTGGGCAGTTCCAACTATGCTGTCCCCTTGAACGTGGACCTAGGAGCATGACCACCTCTCAGCCACCCTACACCAGAGGTTCACTCTGTCTTCCAGGAATTCTCCCGTTTCCATGAGGAGATCACCCCCATGCTGGACGGAATCACCAACAACCGCAAAGAGTGGAAGATGCTTGCTGATGAATATGACGCCAAGATGAAGGCGCTGGAGGAGGAGAAACAGAAACATCAGGGAGCCAAACAAGGTTTCGGAAAAGGGGAAGATGGGGAGTCCCAACCTCCCACACACTTCGCACTCATAGGGTGGCTGAGTGTATCCTCAGAGCCTCACACATGTGGTCTCATCTAGACCTTCCGATGACCTATTATCGTCCTATTCTACAGATGAGGGCACTGAGGCTCACAGAGGTGAAAAGTCATGGCCAAGTGGCACAGGTAGTAAGTGGCAGAGGCTGGTTCCCATGACTGAGGCTGAGGGATGCTCTAGGCCTTCCAGCAGGGATTCCTAGACTGCCTCCCCCAGTATAGGACAGGCTCTGATTCTAAGGACATGGGCCCCTCTAAGTTTGTGGACAAAGGTCAGGGGCAAAAGAGGAAAACCTAGAATTATTGGTTGGAAGGAGTTTTAGAGGTCATATTTCCAGCCTTCTATCTGATGTTTGAATCCCATCTGTACCATCATGAGGTTTTGTTTGCACACTACCAGGGACGGAGGGCTTACCACTTTACATGGCACCATCATTTAGTACCACTGTGAGAAAGCTCTCCCTTACACTGAACTGAAATTATTCTCCTTGAAGCTTCCACCTAGTGGCCACAGTCTGCCCTCAGGAGTCAAACAGGGCTGGCCTGTTCTCTGTTCTCCACCTGACAGCTCCCCCTTCCCCAAGACACTTTTTTTTAACTGGTTGTGTGGCTTTGGTTCCCTCACAGAATATGGCTTCTAGTCCCTGCAACACCCTGACTGCCCTCCTCTGCACAGTCATCCCTCAACACGTCCCTCAACATGGTCACTGCCAAGTTTCCAGCTCTGCTCCGGGCATTGTGGGGCGATTCTAAACTGGCAGCTGCAAACAGAGAGTCCCCGCCTACAGTTTTTTAAGTTGTGCTTTCCATACTTCCAGGGGCGGCCTACACATTACAGTCATCATAAATTTGTATAGTTAGTACAGTTTTCCAGAAAATGGCATTAAAATGTCTCGAGGAAGAGCATTTTTTCTAATTTGCACGTTACCTTTTGGACTAGTAGCAGATCTATGCAAACTTGTGGCTAGCTGATGTCTTTTTTTTTTTTTTTTGGCTTGCATTTTTAAAAAACAATTTGAATTTGCTGTCCACATTTTAAAAGTGGGATAGTTCATATTTAGAAATCCAGATTCCCAGCTTTTCTTTTTAAAAGATCAAGACCTGGCCACACCTGTCCTGCATCTCTGCATCATAATTGGCCGGAGATGAGTGGCAACCAACCTCTCTGGATGGGACAGAGGCTCTCTCCAGTTTATCAGTCTCTACCACTCCCTGTTGTTTCCCAGACATTGGCACCAAGTGTTGGTTGCCATTTATCAACATGCTTGTGCTGTTATTTCTCTTAGAGTAGAGAAACATTCTCGGTTTTCCTGATTCTCCTTATACCTGGCTTGCCTTCTGCATGTATGGTTATCTGTTGGCCTCTGAAGGCCCTTGAGTCTGCAACTCTTAGTCCAAACCAGGTGTGAGGGGAAGCCCACCACAGCCTCCTCTCACCTGGTGTGTTCTCCTTCCTGTCTGATTGCAGGAGCCACAGGAAACCAGCCTGGGGGGAACCCCGGTGCAGGAGGGGGCGCACCCGCATCCAAGTCCTGCTGCATCCAGTAGCCCCAGCGGGAATTGTCCTACTGGAATGGCACTACCCTTCCTGGGAAGTGATTACCCAAGTTAGTGGAAAACCACACATCTTCTTGAGAAGTAAAAGACTCATAGGATTTTAAAGCCAAAAGAGAATTTAGCTTACATCTCATCTAGTGGTTTTCAAACATTTTTTTAGCCTTGAGAACTTTTATTGAGCTAAAACAAATATTCTATCTTTCATAGACATCAATTAAACAATGCTAGATTCACCTGCTTGCATAGAATCACTTTTGTTCTTATACTTCCATTTAATGTTTTATTATTAAAAAGTTTCAGTTATTCTCAAAAGTAGAGAATTGTACGACGACGTCTCACATACCCATCACCCAGATTCAACATATCAAGATTGGCTACATTTGCTTCATCTCTCTCTTTCTTTAGCTGAAGATTTACAGAGCAAATTAGTTTCTCATTAAACAATCAGTACACATATTGTTTTGTGACATTGGTTACCAACCCCATGACACTCTCCCCTTCTCGACCTTGGGTTTCCTGTTACTAGCTTTCCTGTCCCCTCCTGCCTTCTCATCCTTGCCCCTGAGTTGGTGTGCCCATTTAGTCTTGTTTTGTTTTATGGGCCTGTCTAATCTTTGGCTGAAGGGTGAACCTCAGGAGTGACTTCAGTATCTCTTTTCTTAGCTGAAGTGTTTAGAAGGCAATTCCAGACATTATGTCATTTCACCCCTCCATAACACATCTTTAAAGAAGTATGGGCGTTTTCTCACATAACCACACCATTATCACATGTAACAAATGGAACAGTGATCCCTTGTTCATGGTGGATGCTGTGACGAGCTGCTCAAACTCCCCTTCAGTGAAGGACTTGTGGGCCTTGTGGCCGTGAGCGCTGTTGGCAGACAAACCTCAGACAAGCCCCTTCAGGGACTGCCTCCACTACAGGGAGCTGCTTTGCCCAGGGTCACGGCCTTTCCCAGGGTGGCCCACACCCACTGACTGGCCCATGTCAGGTGTAAAGGCCAGGCCATCTTGGCCCAATACAGGAAAACTGTGAAGGGCTATTCTAGCTTCAGAACTCCCTGTGAGGTCCACTGAGGCTGTGGCTCGGCTTGCATTGCAGTTTGGCTACTCCCTCTGCTCACTCCTGCTTCCTTCTATTTCTTTTCTTTCCCTTCCACAGGTGTTGGTCCAAGGGTACTCCTTAATACGTATCCTGCAGACCAAGTCCATTACAGTGTCTGCAACTAGTGACACCAGTCCATCAACAATTTTCACAATGTCACGAAAACGTCTTTTACAGCTGGTTTGCTTGAATCCAATCCAAATTAGTTTCACACGTTAAGTATAGTTATGTCCCTTAAGTCTCCTTTAATCTACACAGTCCTCCCTTCTTTTATTTCTTTGCTAGTGGCTTGTTACAGAAAGAGTCAGTTGTCCTCACAATGTCCTATATTCTGGATTTACCTCTTTGCTTCCTTGTGGTGGCATAGAACAGGTTCTTCTGTCCCCTGTTCTTCCATAAATGGACATCAGCTCTAGAGAGAGCTCTTCCAGACAGAGTGTTATACAGAAGCCTGTATATAAAAGCAGTTGCTTTAATGAGAGGAATCACAAGGTTTTGCTGAACTGTTTGTAAACCACCAATCTACTCTCCCCTCTTTTTTATGTAAAGGAGGAAACTGGGGGCCAGTGAGGATGACAGGGTTGGGCCAAGTTCATGGCGCAGCTCCCTAGCTCCCCTCCAGAAGCAGATGCCCAAGGTCACAGAGAACACAGTGTATAGGGCACACATCCCTGCGACTTCCACAGCAGATTAATCTGGGCTCCTGACACATGAGCCTTGCCCATATCTCAGGCCATGATGTCAACAGGGAGCTGGGTCTGGGACCATCTTTTAACTCCCAAGCTAGATTTTCTGCCCTCCTGAAATCGACATTCTAAGAGCACAGGTCTTTTAAGCAGTAACATGTCCCTAAACATATCACATTGTAGCAAGGTAAAGAGATATACGTGTTACCCAGCTACAGGCATCGATGCTCCTAGTCCTGGCTCTGCTACTACAATTCTAAGTCCCTTGGGTAGGTTCCCTCTGCTCCTTCACCTTCCTCACCTCTCAGATGGGGAGGGTCATAATCCTTGCCGTGCCACTCTCTCAGGGCTATGGTTAGCAGGAGACTGTGCACAATGGGATCACAGCTAACGTTTATGAAGTGCTTACAGTGTACTAGGTACTGTGCATGATCTCATCTCTGCAGTGACCCCACAGGGTAGAAACTCTTAGTAGCCCCGTTTACCAAATGATGGCGTAATGGTTAATGTTATGTGCCAACTTGGCTAGACTTTGATTCTCAGTGGTTTGGCACACATTATGTAATCACCTTCCATTTTGCGATCTGATGTGGGGACGTGGCCTGCCCCCAGTATATAAATGGATGTTCTGGCCAAGTTCACCTTTCTTTCTCGACCCTGCACTCTTCTTGTCTCCTGAGCTCTAGTTCTTGGGATGTAGGCATGTGGAGTCTCCGGCCTGCCACCCAACCTGCAGATTTAGGATTCGTCAGCCCCTGAAACTACGTGAGCCAGCGGAGGTCTTTAGCCTGTTGCCTCACCCATAGATTTAGCACTTGTCAGCCCTCACAATTGCATGAGCCATTTCCTTGAAGTAAATTTCTCCCTATACATTTCCATATGCTTCACTGGTTTTGCTTCTGTAGAGAACTCAGACTAAGACCGATGGTGAGACTCAATGAGGTTAATAAACCTGCTCAAGGACACCCAGATGGTAAGTAGAGTGAGCACTCAGAGCCAAGCATCCTGACAGCAGACTCCCAGCTTACAACCACACTGCTTCTGAGAATTCACTTTTTTTTAGAACATAAAGGGACTTTTGAGTCTAACTAAGCAAATCACCTCACTTCATAGTGAGGGACAGGGGCCAAAGAGATGGCTTGCCCCAGCTCATACAATATAGAAGTGGCAGAGCTGGGTCTCCAACTCAGGTCCTGAGGCTCTCAATCTGCCAGTAGATTCCTTGCACCATTCAATGGATTATTTTTGTGACTTTTGGCTGGGCTGCCTTCCTTAACTGTACACAGTATCGGGCCATGGGGTTGGATTCACTCATTCACCCACCCAGGAAGTCTTGATTGATGGGGGAACTGGGCATGCCCAACAAGCCAACTCATTTAGTCATAATCGTCTCACACCAGAATGAGAGGGAAGCAGGGGGAGGATCTTATGTCACCACACTGTCACCCACATGTGGCTGAGACCCTCTTGGCTGCCCCTGCTCCTTCCCACATCCAAGGGAGAAGCAGTCCTGCTCCTCTAGAACTTACCGTCTAGTGAGGGAGTGACAGATACCAAGGAATCAGTCACAGACGTCCTCATGAATGACTGTAACTCACGCCAGAGAAGCCTGCTGTTAAGTGAAAACATCCCCATTAATTCTAAAGGGAAAAATCATGATGTGTTCCCTTCTTGCCTAAAGAAATCCAAGCATTTTTCATAGATGGGAAAAATAAATCACCTGGACAATGAAAATGAGTCTATATAAACAACAGACAACAATTTGTAAACAGTTTGTACATAACATGAAATGCAATGGTTCATTTTACCTGTCGTTTATGTATAATCTTCTTTGCCAATGTTTCAACCCCTTTGGGGCTCATGGGCACCTTTGCACTTAAACTGCACTTAAAAATAAAAGCGAAAGCACAAAAATACAGCTTTAGGGTAAGGTAAAGTCTAGATACGGGAGTGCTTTGAGACATGAGGAAATGATACATGCGAACAAGACTGAGTCTTAGAATGACCACTTCCTCCTTCCTCTTGCTGGAATATGCAAGCAAAGAAAAATGTTTCGGGTTCACTCAAATGTGATGAACAATTCAAATCTGATTTATAGCACCCTGACCAGGAAGTTTTGTAATTGTAAATCAACGAGTGTTTTTGCTTAAAATTACAAAGTCAAAATATCTCTTCTAGTAAATCTATTTAGTGTGCTTATATGAAAGTGTTGATATACCAAAAGAGGCAGTCCTGGTTCAAAAAGTGGTATAACTTCACAAACCCAAAACCCAAACCCACTGCTGTCAAGTTGATTCCAACTCATAGTGACCCCACAGGGTTTCCAAGGCTGTAAATCTGTTAGGAAGCAGACCGTCACATCTTTCTCCCCTGGAGCCACTGGTGGTCTTGAGCTGCTGACCTTTCGGTCAGCAGTCAATCGCTTTAGCCACTGCATCACCAGGGTTACTTAACTTTACAAAAGTCATAGCAGAAAGTCATTAATGGAACAACCGTTATGTGAGGTAAGTCTGCATACTTTTTTTTTTTTTTTCCATTGTCATCGAGTTGACTCCAATTCATGGCAACCTCATGTGTGTCAGAGTAATCTGTGCTTCACAGGGGTTTTAATGGCTGATTTTCAGGAGATCACCAGGCCTTTCTTCTGAGGTACCTCTGGGTGGACTCACACTGTCAAGCTTTTGTTTAACAGCCGTGCGCATGAACTGTTTGCTCCACTCATGGACTCCGGATGGGCATTATAAACCCCCAAAAGTGCTGTGAACTGAACAAAGTGTTTTAAAAGTGAACAGAGAGTATCGGTGGGGTGGGGGCAAACCTTGACCGGGGGCTTTTCTGAGGAAGTGACATTGAAGCTGGACTCTCTTCCCTATTTAGTGGCCAGAGCTACCCCAACAGGCACACACCAGACCAATAAAGACACACCTGGGCAGGGCTGTGGGTGGTATTTCCTTTTTAATCTCCATAGTGTATTTGTTAAGTTTATTTATAAGCAGATCACTTCACTATTTACAGTACATGAGCATAGAGATTCTACAGTTTTTGTGATGTAAACAATAACTCCCCAGTGGGAGTTTGAGAAAAGAAGCCAGTTCTGAAGTATTTACAGACGTTAAAATAGAACTTTATACTCACGGAATAATAATACATAGAGCAATTTGGTTAAATTATCTATGAAACTATAGAATCTGACAATGTACAAATACAGGAAAACATTTTCTCATTTAGAAGGTAGACAGATAAATCACACCAGAAATAAAATAGGGACAATGACAACCACAATAATTAAAAGCAAAGAAGGGTTCTTCCTTGCCTCTTACAGATAAAGTATTTATATAAATAAGGACACAACCCAACAAAATGGAAAAAATATATAAAAATCCTCTACCAATTAAAAAAAATAGCAAAACTAAAAACTCGATTCTCAATCATTAGCAGTGTCCTTTAAAAAATTAAAATTTAGCTTTCTATTATAAATAACAAAGCAGATGTGTCCCTCTGTGTAGGTGAAATTCTTGCACCTTTCTCAAGAAATGCATCAATGTAATTCCACACATACACACACAACACAGACACACGTGCACATACACACACCCATACAAACACAGCCTTACATTCACGCATCCCAGGCTGTAGCTACCTTGTTGAGCTTCCTAATAAATAATGCCCCCTACGGCAGTACCCCTGGGGATGCCAAAACCTCACGAGTTTAGCCATTCCCTGGTTTGACCCTGTCACAGAGCCAGGGAAAGCCCTGGCTCCCTATTGCTCAGAATTCTCTAGGCTGCATGGTCACACTAAGAGAAAAAGATTTGAGTCCAAGTTTTGGAAATGCTGAAGGGACCATAGGGACCACCTTGCCCAGTCTATTAAGGCTAGCTACAGACACCATCTCTCTAGAAATCTGGGGTTGGGGAGAGGAATCTCGTGTTGGTTTCAACATTAGCAGCTGCCCCTGGGAGAAGCAGATGCTCAAAGCCAATGCTAACGTTGTGGCACAAGGAGGTGGAGGGCGGGAGTGCGAATTTCCAAAGCAGACTGTACTGAGTTGGACTTCTGGATGGTCATCTTCCCCAGAAATTGTCTGGAAATTCAAGTGGTCCTCTTCCCTGCTCCACTTACAACCCTGACCACGCTCCCCTTGAGATTTCCAACTTGTTTCCATCGGAATCACAACATCCCTCAAGAAACAAAGTTGGGAAGAGTTTATGACTTTTTATTCCTAACACAAAAACGTATTTGACAAGATTTTTTAAATACAAGAGACAAAAACAAACAAAAAAACCTGTTTGGCTATTCGGTGGACCACATCAAAGGCCATAGCTAGGCCCCCCACAGAATTCTCACCTCTTGGCTTGTCCCGAGGGTATAATGTGGGCCACCTAGCAGAGGTTCACTTAAAAAGAGCAGCAGCTGGGCTGCCAGTATTGCAGTTACAGTAAACCCCTCCTGGGCACCTGGACACGAAGGTCCACTCTTGTCTCCTCTGCCCACAGGATAGCTAGTGCATTTCTCAGTCTGCGTGGTTGCTTCTGGAGTCTTCTGACCCTAGTGTTACACTGGGCTGTCAACACACAGACAGCTCTGCTTATGCCATTAGACTTCATTCCCAAAGATAGTGTTGGACAGCAAGATGGCAGATTTATTTGCCTTCCATCTGGGTAGCTGGTAGATACAATCTTTGGCCACTAGATGGCGACTAGATGTTGATAAGGCAAAGTACTGAGGTGGGAACTGACCAATCCCCTTCACAAGTAACCAATAAGCAAGGCAGGAAAAGCAAAAACAGAAGGCTCTTTTAGGCTTCCTTGGAGGATCCTTTGGCAACAAGTACAGCACGGAGGGGGTGCTAGCTATACAAACACTTCTTTGAGGACTGTTGCACAGACCAGGGCCAGACCAGCTATAAATACCATATTTTCCAAGCCCCAAACTTGGGCAGTTGGATTCTATGCTGCTTCTGGGTGTGAAAGGCATTCAGATGAAATGGAAAATCTGAAGTTTCTCCAAATCCCAAACCTCAGTCACTGCGGCTATACCACTAAAGAAACAAAAAACACAAGCTGCCCTAAACATATGCAGTATGATCGATGCCTCCTGTTGCCCCATATGCTTCACAATCATTTGAAAAGAAACGTGTGAAAAATTCCTAAGTTAGGCTGTTTCAAAAAAACAAGTGTATTGCTAGTCTGGTCTGAGAGCAAGAGAGATACAACCAAGTGGTCACAACATTCAGATTAAAAGATGTTCAGTAGGGATGATGACAAGGCTAACGGGAGATTCCACACAGCCACCTAGCCAAGCTGCGGTTTAACATCTCACCATCCCCACTAGGAACTATGGCTTAGATCTGGCCTGGGGAGACGGCCTCCTCATATAAGGTAACTCAGCCAGAACCGTGTGCGTTCCGAGCTGCTGCTGTTGGTTACCTTGCAGAGAACTCTCACCCTGAACGTAAGCTGGGCACAGCCGGAGTATGAAATTGGTTTAACGGGCTAGCCATGGTTTCCCTGTGCTCCAGGATGGGAATCTGAGCTTATCGGAGGTGGAAGGGACTTTAGCATTCATCCCAATCGACACCCTAATCTGCTAGATAAGGAAACTGAGGTCGACAAAGGTCACACAGTAAATACAGAAACAGGTCCCTTTGCATTGGGGTTTCTCACTCTGAGATGGCTTATAGTTAAATGATTTGCCCTACAAACCCAATCCAGTTGGCAGGGTTTTTTTCTTTTTTTTTTTTTTTTTAACAAAAGTGCTTGCACCAAGATCTAAACCCTGTTTCTTAGGCCCTCAACAAAGAGACCAGCAGGTTGCTGGCTCATGGATCACCTCTCCTGCTGCTGTCATCTTGGACGGCATCTCTGCTCCTCCCTCCCCCGTCACACACACACTAACCCCCTGCCCGACACCCTCTCTCAATCCCCGGAAGTGGACTACACACAGCCAAAGGAGACCCACATTTGCCAGTGTAGAGACACGGAGCCAGGCGGAGGTGGTGTGTTATTTCTCAAAGTGCTTCTAATGGTTCAATGCAAAATCTGCCTCTGTCTACTTCCTGCAGCAGCTCCCTGGGACTCCCCCACCCATTCATTGTCTGTTGGGTTGAGGGCATTTCTGTGCACACGGATCTCCCAGCTCCCATGTTCTGCCTACACTTACCCTGTACCTCCAGACTCAGCAAATTGCCCTGGAGCCCATCTGTGTGCACAAACGCTGTGGGGACTTGGGAACCAGTGTTAACATATTGCACTTAAGTACTAATCTGTTCCCTTTGCCCAGGTGGGAAGGGGTCAAGGGGTTCCTTTTCTTTGACCAAGGAAACCATTAAAAACCAGCTGACTTTGAGTCGACCCCAACTCATGGCGACTCCCATGTGTGTCAGAGTAAAACTGCACTCCACAGGGTTTTCAGTGGCTGATTTTTCGGACGTAGATTGTCAGATCTGGGCGAACTTGACTCTCCAACCTTTAGGTTAGCAGCTGAGTGCATTAGCCATTTGCACTACCTAGGTTCACTTTATTTGTTACTGTACATTCACTTGATTCCTTTCTTTGGTCAAATCTGCTGCTGGGAAATGGGGTTCCCTCAAAGTGAGGGCAGCTGCCAAATCTCAGATGTGAAGAAAAATACTGCAATTTTGACCTCGGTGAATCAGATCAACAAATCCTCTAGCGCTGATTCTGCTTCATAGTTGGGATGACCTGCCTCTCAGGCTGTAGGGTCAGTCGGGATTTCAGCTGACCCCGAGGCCAGGACCAGGCCATGGACCTGGCTGCAGATGCCCTTCTCTGCGCCCTCCACCCATCAACCTGCATAGCTTTCTCTGCAGGCACACTGCATACGCCCAGGAGAAATCGCTCTCAAAAATCAAAAAGCACAGGCTTTAGGCAACGCAAAACTTCTTATTGCAGCCCTTCCCATGTCAGGACTTGAGTCCTGAGTCTGTAATTCAGAGCATTCCCCATCCTGAAGCCCTGCCTGTCTCCCGAGCCCCTGTGACACACAATGCTTCGAGATCTCAAGGTGATTCAGACTTGCAAGAGGCAGGTTTTCTGGCTGGGGGGCAGGGTGTGATGGGGTAAGGGGCATAGGAGCCTTAGCTACACTCCATCCACTCATATTCTTTACCTCTTTGATGCATTTTCCTTCAGTAACCAGAGCCCCCAAGAGTGAGGATTCTGATTCAGCCTTGAATTGACTGAGGAAGGAGATGGAAGAATTCCACTTGGTGATTGGATTAGACATTTTTGGAAAACACCAGCACGGCACAGAGATGGACAGTATGACCTGCCCAGCATGGGCAACTATCGACACAGTCTACAGTAAGCTTTTATGGCAATCACATGTAAACATCATTGAGAGCAAATACTAGGACAGAGCTACTAGGAGATGGTTGCCAAAGGCAGCTGCTCCCTCTGGGTTGCTCCTTAATTTGGTGGGAAAGAGACCAAGGTTAAATGGTTTTCCTGGGGAGACCTCGGCGTCTCCTTGGTAAATAATACACAGCACCGAATGAGTCTTCCAAATTGAGACTGTCTGCAGGGTTGGTCAATTTGAGAACTTGTAGCCTTTTATGAGTGGGATGGCGAACAGAAACTACATCAGCGGCCCTAGCCCTGATCTCATCATGTCCCAATGCCATACTCAGGTCTTCTGCTCTGCTCAAGGGCCAATGTCTAAGTAACTTAGAGTGCCCTGTGTTAATCTGAAGTTAAAGGGAAGCTTCAGCTGACTCAGAAGGGCAAGGGGAATCTTGGCCTCTAGCAAAGACCTGCATTTCTTTTCTCTAAAGTACCACCAGTTCATGTAGAACCCTCGGCCTAGTGCAATCAAAGAAGCAGCAAATAGGAAGGGCTTAGTGATCATCTAGTCCAACTCCTTCTAGCATGCTGAGGCTCCGGAGAGGGTAAGGAACTTATCAAAGGCCACAAAGTAAGTTCTTGGTGGAGTCAGGTCTCAATCCAGCTCTCTAGACTCTGAATCTAGTGCCTTTTCCTACTGGTTTTCATGGGGTTAAATCTCAGTTTTACTCCTTGCTGCAAATCAGGACCTCGAGGCAGAACAAGGACTTAAATTCTTTTCTACCCCGTTCCATAATCATTTATTGTGTGCCTTCGGTGTGCTGGGCAGTGAACAGGTACTAAGAGAATGTTCACATCTGTATTGTTGAAAGTCCCTTTTCAGTATATTCTCATAAGCTCTGCATCTTTACCCTAACACCACAGGAGCATAGCACCAGGAGTCAGGAGACTTGGCCTAAGTCAGTGCTCTATGCTCTCTCTGGCTGTGGACCTCAGCCAAGTCATTTCACCCTCCGGTGCACTGCCTTCCCTAAACATGTCCATGTCTGCTGCTTCTCTCCCACTTCGCCCACCACCGTGAAGGTGTGTGACAGTGGTATTGGGATTCCTGTGCCAGGAATGGCCTTAGGGGAACTCTCTCTCATAGATGACGATATGGCAGACAAGGATGAGTCAGACTTGTGGACTGCTAAAATCCAGCCAGAATATGGTTCTGTGTGATGGACACCTTTCAAAAATTAGACCAGGATGTCAAATAGGTTAAACTCTGATTAATTAGTAATGACTGCTCAGAGCACAGTGTTGAGGATTCTAACATGTCCAGACTCAAAAAACATGAGTGCTGTGATCCTTTAGTTATGCCTGCCATTGACCAAGATGTGGAAATAGTGGCACATGTGCCATGCATTTGCTATCTTGAACTAAACACCGAATTAGCAGAAGAAACTAAGACTCTTAGAGCTGACAGGCAGGGACCTTAGAAATCAACCTGCCTAATTCCCCCTCAATTCATTCCACAGAAAGGGAAACTGAAGCCCAGAGAGGTCAAGTGATTTGACACACAAGATTCAAATTCCCTGTTCCTTCCAAAGCTTTCTATGTGGACTTGGGGTATGTTTACCATCCCAGACAAGATCAGCAGCCTAGCTCACCCACTGAGGTATTTGAGAATCTTAAAAATATATACATATCAACAAAAATTCCTAAATGATAGGCATGGTATTAGCAACAGATTAAATAAGCTCGTTCAGTTTAATGAGTCACTTTCAAGCTTTTTTCAAGCAGCGGGACCTTTTTTTCCCTTTTTAATACAAAACCTTCCCAAGGAACCCTGATGTGTGAGAGATGTAGGAGCTGCTGTGTCTGAAGCAGAAGCAACAGCCATGTTCTCCTTCATGAACGGCCCCCAAGGCACCTGCAGAACATCCTACTTGGACATGGTTTTGACATTACTCACAAAGTTTAAAGTAAAGCCCAATTAGAATGCTTTCTAAGGTGGAAGGAAACTTGGTGATTGTCTTTCCATCCCCAACCCTCATATTCTGGCTTCCCCTATCTGTCCTCCTTCCCCTGAACAGTTTTACAAATGAAGAAAGGTAAAGATAATGGATAGGTTGGTTGGCTGACCAAAAAAGGATGGCTGCTCCCAGATTGTATCACTGCCAGGTATGTCAGGGAAGCTTTGATTGAGCGTCCACAGGCTTGGGCAAGCCACAGAACCACTCCAGATCAAAGCTGATGGTAAGCCCAAGATACGCACCAGAGTTTGAACTCTAAGGCTGGGGAGTCACTGGTTGTCTTAAATCCCCAAAATGAACCCTTAGGCTTCTGGTTTGTTGCCCAATTTAACTGAACTCGCCTCTATCTGTCCCTGAAACTGCATCTTTACCCTAATACTACAGGAGCATAGCACCAGGAGTCAGGAGACTTGGCCTGAGCCAGTGCTCTACCCTCTCACTGGTAGACCTCGGCCAAGTCATTTCACCCCTCGGCGCACTGCCTTCCTCACCTAGAAAGCTGGAATAACACAGCTCACCTTGCCTTCTTTACAAGCTACGTGAGGGTCCGTAGCACCAATGAACAAGAACACACTCTGTAAATGTGAGCTGGGCACGAGATGGTGACTCTGATTGTAATTTGACCTGAACTTGCTTAGTAAGAGACAGGGCAGGGCTTGGCATGGGTTTAGTGGAAAAGGCCAGGAAAGCTCTCTCCACTGCTCCTAAGTGTGGCTGCAGGCTGCGTTTGCCCTGGGGACCAGCCTACATTTCTAGGGCAGTCTGGCAAGGGGAGCAGAGCAGCTCAGTGGCAAACACCTCATGACAGTGCATAGTTAAGAAATCAAGGAAGCAATACAATAATCCCAGGCACAGACTTCTGAGCCATAAATACATTATTTTAAGGATATACTTTTTTCTTCAATTAAAAATGAGTTTATAATCCTGATTCTATTCACAAGTAACAATTTCATCATCACACTACAGACAAGAAATGTTATGGTGAACACAGCTGCAAGTCTACGAGGGGAAGTCAGTTGGGAAGGAAGGGGAAACTGAGAGGGGCACCCAGGACAACCCATTGGAAGCGAGGACACTAATGTGGCAGTGGAACGTCAACACCATGGAAACTCACGGACAGAAGCAGCTTTGTTCAATGTAAACATTGATTTTTTTTTTTTTTTAAAGGGACAGCAGTTTCAAGTCTCTCTCTCACGTGTGTTCTCTCTCGTGCTTGCTCTCTCATATACTTAATTTCTTTGAAAACGTAAACATATTGGAAGGGCCTTGTCTGAGGTATTGAGGTATTCCTCGAAGGTTAAGGCTGTTATCAATGCAGGCTCTGCTGGGCCTCCTTCAGTAAGCTGTCAAAATCCATGGCTTCGTACTTGTTTTTCACTGACGTGGGAAGGGCCTCTTCTGAATTGGAATCTGGGGAGGAGGGGGGAGGAGTCAGTGAGAGGAGAAGACAGTGCCAACTGAGAAAGGTCAGACGACTGAATCATCTGACATACAGTCAGCCTCATAGAGGGGATGTACCCACGGCCTCAGAGACAAGGAGCACTACGCAGTCTCAGCTGCCCTGTTTACAGAATGAAGGGGGTCTGACCCGAAGCACCTCAGAGCTGCTTTCCAGCCCTGATACCCTGTAATCCTACTTTCCCCGGCTTCTCGCCCATTAGTTCTCTGTTGTAGAAGTCACATAATGGAAGCCAACAAACCTAGAATGCCCTCATTGTATACAGAGAGAAATGGAGTCCCATGAACGGACATTCAGCCAGGCGGAGCGAAGCCTGGCCTGGAGCCCACCCAGGTTTCCTGACACCCAGCCCATGTACTACGGGGGCTATACCAGGCTGCCCTCCCCTACGCCAATAATTCTTCCCGGAATTTTACTTCTTTGCCCTTCTTAACCAACTTGTCCCCAAATGCAAGACCATGGTGACAACATTGTTTCAGTGTGGTCCACTAAGGGACAAGGCTGCTCCTGTGAGAGGGCTCACTATAAAATGCCCTCTCAAAAAGGCAGGGTGGCAGCTGGTCCTGTGAGGTCAAAGATATGGTAGTTATGGTCTGTCAACTGGTGGAAACACAAGACTGGACCTTCCAAAAGAGGCCGTGAGAGACGCGAATCTCCCTCTGTTACCAATCCTGGGACAGGACAAGATGAACTAGAGACTAGAAGAAAAACAAGATGGTACATTCCAGGCAAAGTGGCTGCAAAGTCACACCAGTCAGCACTTTGGGGTCTGGGTGTGGGAGCCGTGTCCAGAAAGGGCTTTAAGTCTGGGTTTCCTTAAAGGAAGTTACTACCTCTCATGCTTTGAGGGTGTTGCCAGACTGTGGCAAGGCCTCGTGTGCTTACCGTAGTCGGTGTATCTGGGCCAGCAAAAGTGCTGCAGCCCTCCGTAGCTCAGCTGGAAGGAGGGCTCATTGCGCTTCCTCAGGGCAGCGCCGTTCCTCACAGAGAGGGCGGCATGTTCAGAACACCGGTAGGTGATGAAGCCATACTTCTCACCTCTGCGGGAAGAGAACAGGGGAGCATACCACTGGGCTGGCTGGCTTGGTGGTCACTGTCATACCGCCCACTAGTAGATAAGGAGCAGAAAGCTGCCATGACACAGTAACCAGGTTCCCCAAGTAGAGATGACAATCTCTACACTGACCTCTGTAATATAATAATAAGAGCAGTTAATCTATTGAATGTTTTCCAGGTACCAGCCACCACACATAGCCTCCGGCCATCTTCAGATGATCCTGCGTGGTGGCTACTGTTGTTACCTCCACTTCACAGAGAAGGGAACAGGCTCTGTGAGTTCAGTAATTGGCCTAAAGGCAAGTGGTAGTGCAGGGATTCAAACCCAGGCCTCTCTGACATTAAGCCGATGCTCTGAGCACTTTCCTTTGTTTCCCTCCCTATTCCTGCTTTCTTGGATTTGCCACACCTACTCCCCCATCTGACCACTCCCTGGTTGAAATTTTGTGCATCCTTCAAAGTTGGCCTCAGATACCACTTTCTTGGCTGCTAACTTGGCCTTCACCTTACCTACTATCACTGGTATTTTGTACATATCTTATCCTTCATGGGAGACATCTGCTATAATAGTACTGTGTGGTCATCAACCCCACTCGAGGTGTCAGGGAAGGTCACAGGATTGTGGTCCTCCATGGCCACAGTAATTTGTGAGCCTATCACCCAATCTGGACCCCAAATAATCTACTCTGGGTCTTTACTGGAACTGGGAGGGAGACTCCTGCTTCCGGGTCTCTAAGCTAGCAGGAGGTAGGCTTAGCAACAGGCAGCCACTTTGCCATTATGAGGAAAGCCTGTTTGAGAATGATGCCAAGGCAGTGGGGGCAATGGTGAGCATACTTGAGTCTAAAGTCAGTTCCACGAACTACAAGAGAAGAATCCTGACTGATATGTGCGCCTGTTAACCTGTACACTCCTCAAGGCAGAGACAATGTGGCACTACCCTCTGCTCAGGACAGGCTTATAATAAATGTCCACTAAGTCATATCTCCTGACACCGAACCAGGGCAAAGTTGGAATTCTTCTGCCTCTTTAAATGTCTGAAACTGTGCCCAAGCCTTTTTCTTTTTTAAGGTCTTATGTGCTTTTTCAATCTTCATCAATTGATCCCTCTGTTTTAGAGATTAATTTGCTCCTTTTGTTGTTGTTTTTTAGAAATTTATTTTATTTTTTGTCGTTGTTGTTGAGAATATACATACCAGAACATACACCAATTCAACAATCTCTACATGTACGATCCAGTGACATTGATTACGTTCTTCGAGGTGTGCCACCATTCTCACCTTCCTTTTCTGAGTTGTTCCTCCCCTATTAACAAACACACTGCCCCTTAAGCTTCCCATACAATCTTTTAAGCTGGTGATGTCAGTTTGATCCGAGATTTGTTGTTGTTGTTAGGTGCCGTCGAGTCGGTTCCGACTCATAGCGACCCTACGCACAACAGAACGAAACACTGCCGGGTCCTGTGCCAGCCTCACAATTGTTGTTATGCTTGAGCTCATTGTTGCAGCCACTGTGTCAATCCACCTCATTGATGGTCTTCCTCTTTTCCGCTGACCCTGTACTCTGCCAAGCTGATTCCAGATACATAGATCTTAAAATAGTCCAATGCTCAAGGCAGACCTTCTTTACTAGTTAAGCTATTGTTTGGTTTTAAGAAGATTTCAGGGGATGTTTTTACTTTAAGGTTTAAAGATTATCTGGGGGGTTTACCCAACCTCCATGGTTCCAAAAAGTCTCGATTCCACGCAAATTTGAAATTCTGTCCTGCATTTTTCCCTTTTTGATCAGGATTCTTCTATAGAATCTCGGATCAAAACATTTAATAATGGTAACCAGGCACCATCTAGCTCTTCTGGTCTCATGACATAGGTGGCATCTGTTCATGGAGGCAATTAGGCCCGCATTCTATTCCCTCCTCCTATTCCTGACACTCCTTCTTCCTCTGTTGCTCCAGGAAAATAGAAAACAATTGTGTCTTGGTTGGCCACTTGCAAGCTTTTAAGACTCCAGGAACTAAACAATGGCTAGAACAGAAGCACTAAATATGATATTAGGTCAATTAACTGGGATGTCTCATGAAACTATGACCCTAAACCTCCAAACCAAGAAACCAAATCCCACGAGGTATTTGGTTGTACATAAGCAGCCTCAGCAGCTGCTCCTATTTTTTGTTGCTGTAAATATACCTATCACACAATTTTTGCCAATTCAACTTTTTATAGGTATACAAGTTATTGACAGCAATTACATCAATCAGCTGTGAAGCCCTAGCCTTAATCAATGCCATTTTTCCATCGCCGTGAACTGAAACTCAACGCTCCATCCTCCTTTATTTTTACATGTTATTTCCATCTGATGTTCTGAAGCCTGCACAGAACTCAAAACAAGTTCTATTTTGTGTGATGACTCTTATGCATGAAATTATTTTCTCACTAATGCTTTTCAAGAATTAGAATTTAAAAACGGTAATAACTTAGGTATAATAGGAAATAATTTAAAAATATTTCAAAACTGACAAAAGTTTTGACATATAAGTTTTGACAAATAAGTTGTGCATACCGTTCTTTTTCCAGACTCCCTGACAGATGAAGCGCTGCTTCCCCAGGTGAGTAAGAAAGGATAGGGCTGCCTAAGAGAACGGGAGACCTGGGACTCCCACTGCACAGTAACAGGATGTGGAAAATGTGGAGCTGGAGGTGCAGTGAGGTCCCCAAGCAAGTGTGCTTCAAGCCAGCCACAGGTTTGTGCCCATCCCCCCATGCCTTTCCCCTCTCCCCACACCATCTCTAGCACTCAGAGCCTAAAGCCGATACATGGGCTCCAGTTCTGGCTCTGTCACTAACTAGCTGCTCAGTTAAGTTTTCTCAGTTTCCCAGAAAGGAGAGCAACAGAAAGAATGAGTACATCTATCTGTGCAAGTATGTTGGAGAGCTTCAATAAGAGAACACACGGAAACCACCTGGAACTCTGTTATGGACTGAACTGTGTGTCCTTCACCCCTCCCTTCCTCCCTAAATATAACTATGGATGCAATTTCGTTTGGGAATAGGGTTTTCTTTGTTATGTTAATGAGGCCATATCAATGCAGGGTGTGTCCTAAACCTAATCACTTCTGAGACACAGAGACAAGCACAAATGGGGGAAGACAGATGCCACATGAAGACCGCTGAGGGACCAAGTCACGCTGGAAGAGAAGGATCTTCCCCCAGAACTGGTGCCCTAAATTCAGACTTCTAGCCTCCTGAACTGTGAGAAAATAAATGTCTGTTCTTTAAAGCCACCCACTTGTGGTATTTCTGTTACAGCAGCACTAGGAAGCTAAGACACACTCTGTAAACAATCAGAACATGCTCGCTGCTGTTACTAGGGTTGCGCGATCATCATTATAGGGCCGTCTCCGGGTCCTAGGTCCAGGCTGTGGATTTAGTGAAATTTGCTCCACAGATACTCTCGGGATCTTCTGGGACTCCCCCCCACCCCCCACTCTCTGGAAGGACTGAACTGGACTCACCTCTTGCTTCTCATCAGCACCTGGCACTCTACAATTTCACCAAACACCTCAAAGCGCCTCTTCAGCTCGCGGGAGCTCATGTCGCTGGGGAGATTTCGAACATACACGACCCGGCCTTCACCCTGCTCGGGAAGGAGGGGACACAGAGGGGCCCAGTCATCGCCTGGCATCCTGGGGCCCCCTTGGTGGTGGGCTCCCATGGCGTCCTCGTCCCCAGTCATGGCACTGGCTGAGCAGGTGACACCAGGTGGGGCTGGAGTCAGAGAAAGGACAGTGATGATCACTGTAACAAAGGACCTGCCTGCTGGAGGAGGGAATTGCGGAGTGTCAGATGGGGAAGTGGACCCCAAAGGAAGGCAAGTGCTTACTTGTAGGACTTGGCAGAAGATAAGCAGAGACTGGGCTGAGGAAGGAGAGGACTCATCACCACTGATATAATGACACATTCAGTAGCTTCCACATTTGTGGTTTGAGTCTAAGACTTTTTTTTTGGTAATGGGCAAGGTTTGGGGTAGAACCGTGAAAAACTGAGGATGGCAATAGGGCAAGAAGTACTGGGAGCCCAGTCATTTGCAGGAGTTCAAGTCATTGCAAAGAATGGCAAGGAACAGGTGGCATTAGGGCTACTGGAGTCACCCATGCTCCCACTATCTTTGGTTTTGCTCAGCCAAAGTAGTTGAAGTCACAGTGTAGACACTGGGAAACAAGGGGTCACCTCCAAGTGAGCTTGGTGCTATGTCATGGGCCCCGAGAACAGCCTGGCTGAGGGGATGGGGAGTCCAGGCTGGAACCACTCCTCCTTGACTTGGGCTAGCTAAGCCATGGCTGCTGAAAGAGTTGCTCCAACCTGCTGGAGAATCTCCAGCTTTGTTCCTAGAAACCTGTGCTCCTGTGGGCAAAGCTGATGGTTTCCGGTTGGGATGGGTTTTCTTTAGGAACAGGTTACAGCCATTGATTCTCCAGCCGTTCCACCCTGCACCACAGACGGCAAGGAAGAAAGCACAGGCCCAGGGTCCCCAAGCAGGGATCTGCTGTCAAGTCACATGAACTGTGCACCCCACACCACAGTATGTCCAGGTTCAGCTCAGTACAAAAATCAAACCCCTCCCAACTGGCCTTCTTGTAGTTCCTTGAATTAATAAAGCTCCCTCCTGCCTCTGCCTCACTCATCCCCCTGCCCCAAGTCTTTGCTTGGTTGGCTCCTTTCAACCCTCACGCCTCAGAACCTTAAAGATACCCTCCTCGGCCACCCAGGTAATGCGTCCTCCCCACCAGTCATAACACGACTGTTTGAGACATGGCGTCAATTTCAGAGCACATATCCCAATCTGTAATTACGTTGTTTACGCCCTTATGAGTCTATTGTATTTTTCTCCCTTCTACCCAACCATGGGAGTGGGGCACTGTCCGCCCAGGCCTAGACGAGCGCCAGGTGTATATTAACTGTTGAGTGATCCAACATGGGCTCCAAGAAGTTGCTCTCTGCACATCTTGTCGTTTTGAGTACCTGTTTGCACACAGCTGTGTACCTCCGGGGGTGTGCATACCTCATGTGTACCTCTAGAAGGACTGGACTGTGGGGGGGAATATTAAGTGGGAGTCTGTCTTTTTGTGCTTCTGCCCTACATTTCCTTCCCTCCTTTCTAGTGACACAGAAGGGCTGGCTCTGGCTCCTTGTTGCAGTGCCCCGACGTATTTTCTTGGAGGGTGTTTTGCAGTAGGTTCACTAGGCAAGCCCTCAAGGAAGGGCCTGTGGACTAATGCTGGGAAGGAGTTGAGGAGGTGGGCAGGAAGGAAGGGGCAGACTCTCTTGGTCTTTTAGCTCTGATGGGGGAGTGGGAACCCCTACGAAGCACAAGGCCAATGCCCTTGTGTACATATGAGTAAACTGAGGTTCAGGGAAGGTGGGAGACCTGCCCAAGGTCACAGGGCTGGTTGTCGCTGGTAGGCCTGGCTCTGCTCCCTGCACAGCCTGCCTCCTTGGCCTTGTCAAGGTCCCTGGAACTGAGCCTTACATCAACAGCAACAACGAGCTTCAAGGCCAGTCTAGTGGCTGCACTTTGCATGGCACCACCTTTTGATGGCCCTTGTGCTTTTCAAATGAAAGAAAGATAACTGCGCTCTGCAGGCAGTGGCCCTCCTTCCCCAGGCAAGGGCTGAAGGTGAGGGGCTCACCAGCTGGCCTCAAAGGGCTTCGGCCCCACGAAGCCCCCTGCACCTCCTGGCGCCCTGCTTGTCCCCAGTCATTCCGGGCTCCGGGGCCCCAGATCACTTACAATGGCCTTTTCCCGCCGTTTCCTGGCGTGCCGGACGCTTGGCGTTCCGTCTGAACACGGCCCTCTGCTCTCACATCTGTCAGTGAACAAGCAAAGCAGAGGCACTCAACTCTCGGGAGGAGACCGCGGCGGCGGGGCAGGGGTCAGAGTCGCTCCAGGAGGCAAGGGATGCTTCTTTGGGGCTCGCTCATGAGGGCAGAAATGCTAAAACTCCCTCCTGCAGAAACCCAGCTTTCTCCCTTTGGCAGTGACAGCCAGGGCTAGTGGGGTGTAACCTGCGCCTCTCTAGTTTCCCTCTGCCAGCTTCTAGGACTAGATTGCCAGAGCCTGTGCTGCTAATTATAACCCTCGGATCCGCACCTTTTATGTCATGAGGGTAGAAAGAGCCCCTTCACATCAATCAGGGCTTCAAACAGGTTCCTTCCTTCAGGTTCCAGACCCTGCTAAAATTCTGCATTTCTAACAAGTTCCCAGGCAATGTGGTTAGGGACCAATGCTGAGAACCACTAGCAGAGCGGTGGTCCTCAAAATGTATTATACATAAGAATCATCTGGGCATCTTGTTAAAATGTAGATTCGGATTCAGTATATCTGGGGGTCAAAATGCAAATTCTTGGCAGGGATTTGAACCGAACAAATCACGTCTGCTTCACATCAATTATCTTATTTGACTTGCTGAAAAAGTCCTATGCAGTCTTTGTGTTTTCGCATTTTTCCAGATGAGAAACCTGAGGCTCAGGTTCGATATAGGATTGCCTAATGCTAAAAAGCGGGGAAGCCAGTAGCTGGAAGCAGGTCTTCTCATTCTAGGCTCATTGCCTTCATTGGTTGGCCCTTAGCCAAGAACAACCCCCCTGCCCATCACAGCTCCTGGACCCAGTGGAGCTATCAGGCTAACCAACCCATGGAGCACGAGGGAGGCCCCTGGTGCCACCCAATGGTAGCCCCCCATGCCTGCCTGTGCTGCCCCCACTTCTCCACAGGGGATAGTCTGAGGATGGATGGAGCTCAGGGTGTGAGGTGGGGCCCAGTCCTGGCTTCACCAAACACTGTCCGTGTCCTCCTGGGAAGCACAGCCCAGAGGATGAGAACAGGAGGTCTGAGTCAGACAGCCTGGGTTTGAGTCCTGGCTCTTCCATTTCCCTGCTGGGTGACCTTGGGCCAGTTACTTAAACCCTCTCAGCTTCAGTTCATCTGTAAAAAAGCGATCATCAATTGTACCCACCTCCTGGGCCATTTGTGGGGATTAAATCAGAAAATGCATATAAACACTTAGGCACAGCTCAATACATGTTTCCTGTATTTTTCTTTGACTCTCTGAGCCTCAGCTTCCTCATCTACAAAATCGGGAGAAGAGGCAGATATGCCCTCTAAGTGCATCTGTGGAGCTCAAACAGGGTAATACAAGGGATGTGGCTTGTGAGCTTTAAAGTGCTATATCATAGTATCATCACCCATTTGTGATATAATTAGGAGACCATCCCCACCTGAAGAGCTTAGCGCAAATGAAAGGCATTGTGGGGTTCAGGGTTTGTGTTGTTAAACCAGCTCAGAACAGCTGAAGTAAAGAAAGGTAGGCCTGGAGAAGGCTGATTACCGGGTTTACCAGGATTACCAGATACTAAATTTTTTTTTTTTTTTTTTTAAGCACTGCTAGGCAACTGAGCAGGAACCAAACTGACCAACTTCCTCAGTGAGCAGAAAAAGCCAGCTCTGAACCTGGCCCAAAAGTGAGAAGAGAAAAAGAATTTTGGGGTTTCTAGAGAGGTCCCCAGCTCCTCTCAGGGAAGCCCATGATACCTGCCCTGCCCAAACACCCTTGTACTGGCCAGGAAAGGAAAGAGGCTGGGGAACTCCAGCTCTGGCCTTGCGGGCTTGCCTCACCGTAAGGAGAGACATGGTAGTGCTCCGAGCAACCACCACAGAGGTAACTGCCTAACATGCAGATGGAGCAACTTAGTCACAGCAAAGCAAGACTAGAGAGGAACCCTTGACTGCAGAAGGCTGCAAGGCAGGTGCTATCCCAGAGGAAAGTAGATTGGGGCCAGAAGAGAGGCCCAGAGAGGTCTGACAGAAGAAGACTCTGACCAATGGCTCCTGGTTGTGGAGAGCAGCTTGTTAGAGATGTTGCTAGGGAACACTCATTTTGAGTAACAGATAGTTCTGGACTTCTTAACTTGAGTTTCTGGCGCAGCTCTGAACCTGGAACCACTGCCCGATCAGATGTATATATACATTTTAATGAAGAGAGGGGCCTTTGTTTTAACAAAATTTTGAAATATTCACGTGTCATTGGTGTAGCTATATAAATATACCACCTAAACCAAACCCACTGCCATTGAGTCGATTCAAACTCATAGAGACCTTATAAGACAGAGTAGAACTACCCCATAGGGTTTCTAAGGCTGTAATCTCTATGGAAGCAAACTACCACATCTTTCTCCAGTGGAGCAGCTGGTGGGTTCGAACCGCCGACCTTTCAGTTAGCAGCCAAGTGCTTAACCACTGTGCCACCAGGGCTCCTTATATAAAGCTGTCCTTTTCTAAGAAATATGTTTATGTCACCTGAGCTCTGGTCTCAGAATATGGTACTCTGGGAATATCATCACTTGAGAACTTGTTAAAAATGCAAATTCTGGGGTCCACCCCAGATCTACCAAATCAGACAGTACAGCCAGCAATCTGTTGTAACCAGGGTTTCGAAACAGTTCAGTCATGGACGACAAAGTGAATTTGGAACAGACCTGAATTTTGACAATCTGGGTGATCCAGAATGATAACCGAAATGGGAAAAATAACAAGTCAAAGCCTTGGAATAGGAGACGCGGCAGAGATGCAGTGAGCCCTTTCAGGAGCTTGATGTGTGAGACTGGATTATTGGCAGAACTGTGGAGAGTGCGTACATTCAAGCTGCTCAGTCTGCCGCCATCTCTAAGCAGAGCACTGCTGTTTCCGACTCTGCTCAAAATCAGACAGGCGAGAGATTTGGTTGCTACACCCTTGTTTTCTAAGACGGAGACTAGGTTTCTAGCAGGGCTTCGACCTGTAATTTTTCCTGTACCAACTATTGTTCTGGTTCAGTCAAATTTTTAAAATTCCAGCCTGTTTTGGTGTTGCTTCCTTGGCCATGACTGAACCTGGCGGAACAGGTTCAAAGACCTGGTTTTAACTGACCCTCCAGGGCTTCAACTGCACTGCTCTTAACTCAAGAGCACCATCTAGTGGTTCCTAAGGCAAAGTAAACTTCAGGCATATGGCCCCTCCTCAAGCCTCCGCTGGAAAGAATCAGGCCCTGCTGTGATCAGAGATAGAAGCAACCAGTCCCCACCAAATATGCCAAGCTCCATTCTTTCTGCCCAGCTCCCCAGCTGACTTTTGGACTGGCTCCTTCTCTAGTCTGGTTCAGTGAGCAAAGATGGTATGAGCCTACAGGCTCATGATGCATCATTCCTGCGCCAAGGTAGAACTCTTGGGGTGGCTGCCTGCTGGAGGTCACAGTGGAACTTGGCAGGACTGAGAAATGGGAATAGATGTTACCACTGTTTTCAGACTAGGTGTTTCCACCACCTCCCCCCCCCCGCCCCTGCACACAGATTAGAATTATGCCAATCTTTCTTTCACATGTAAATGTCACGTAGGCTTTAAACTGTGTGGGGATGGTGTTTACACAACGCCTATCGGTTGTACAAATACAAAGGCAGCGGCACAGATGAATGATGCATAAGCTCATTTACACGTGAGGCCTAAATGCCTGGAAATGGGTTTAATTTCTCTTGGAGGTCAGGGCATTGGGGATACTCCTGGCTGCCACACACCAGGCTTGGTTGGCTTCCATGACTTGCCTACAACTCCCTCAAGAAGGAGACCAGGCTTCAGGTCCCCTGGCCAGGACATGGGCCACATAGAGAGATACTGCCCTGGTTTAAGAGCACAGATCACAGGGCTCCTCCCTCCTCTGGCACCCTGGGAACCAGGGCCCTCAGGTACCCACCGTCCCTCCCAAAGCTACCCATTCATACCTGAAGGTCCTCCGGGTGGCTGGTGACCGGGAGCGGCAGGAGGAGGAGCCGGAGCTGGAGCGGCTGCGAGAACAGAGCTGCCGACTGGCCTTGCTTGGTGGGCTCTGGTAGGGGCAGTGGTCAGAGCGAGGGGGGCTGACCCCTGAGTCCTCCTCATCGTCCTCCTCCTCCAGGAGGAGGCTGCTCTCACCGCTGCTGCTGCTACTGTCCTCAAAGACGGTGTCGTACTCGGGGCTCTTGCACGAGGCCACATCTTCGTCCTCCAGGGCACTCTCCAGGAGCCCAAAGTGCTTGGTGAGGCTGGCACGGATCTCGTGGTCTCTTAGCAGCACACTGTCCTTGGTGGGGGCGTTGGCATCACAGCTTTTGTTGTCCTCCCTGACACAGGCCAGTGCCTCAGCCTGTGGGGCACCTTGCTGGGGCCAGTCCTCAAGGTGCACCTCAGATGGCTCCCAGGACCTCAGCACCTTCCTCTGCAGGGCGCCCTCTGGCTTGAGCACCTGGCAGTAGTCGTGGTCCCCAAAGGAACAGGCGAAGGGGCGCTTCTGGCCAGCCTGGGAGGCCGGCGGGGCTGCAGTGTGCCGTAGGTGGGACAGGAGCTCGCTACGCTCTGGGTGCTTCCTTGGCAGCTTGTGGGCAGCCCCTGTGGTGGCCCCAAGCTGGAGGCCTTCAGAGGAGGGGAGACTGGGAGCTATGTCTTTTCCTGGGCTGTGCTTGACGTCGGGCTTGAAGGGGTCCTCCTCTGTGGGCTTGTAGGGGGGCGTGGTTGGTGGGGTGAGTCCTACCCAAGCAGAGAAGAAACATGTGAAGGGGAGACCAATCACTTCTCCAATGGACACTAAGTCTCTAGTTTGGGATGGCCAAGAAGAGGCATATGCGGCACTACTCCTCCAACCCAGAGTGATGGCAGACATCACTGACTGATCACTGCAGTGCGAGTTGAGCCTGGACTACGCTTGGGACCCAGTGCTCGACACAGCGCTCTGGGAAGCCATCATCAATCCTTTGGAGTTAGCATGTGACATGAAATCTATTTGCCATCCCTTCTGTAGCCTGCTTATGGTACCCAAAGCCTCCACATCACCCAAGATATCTCCTCTTACTCCACATCCAGTCATTCTATGAGCCCTCCCAACTGAACCTCCTAAATGCCTCTGGGGTCTCCCAGAGTCAAGAGGGGGCAGGCAGCACAGGTAAAACCCCCCACCTGGGTTTTACCACCATAGTGTCCTTAGGGCTCCTGCATCTGAGCCTGTCTTCCATCCTCCCCAATGTACACCACAGGGAACTTTCTACCATGCCCAGCTCTTCCTCTCTGGGGCTCCTGATGCCTACAGGACAAAGATCACACACCTCAGCCTGCACTCCTCGGCCTCCCCGACCTGCCTTTTAGTCCTCCTGTGACTGCTCTTTCCTGACCTTCTGATTCTACCGTCTAGCAACCCAGGTGACCAGTGCCTTCTGACGCAGCCTATATATTCACTCCTCCATGCCTTTGCTTGCGCCAAGTCAGGTAGCAGGGTACCCTTCTTTGTCTTTCCAACTTCTCCTCATCCTTCAAACCCGGCTCAAATGTCTCCTGGTCTGGGAGCTGGCAAAGTCTCCTGAGGCCACACCTGCTCCTTCCTCGTGTGCCCAGAACTCATGTTCAGTAAAACCTGTGAAAGCTGGAAGCTGTGTAAGGCAGAAACCTGTCAGAGAGGGAAAACTCAAATACTATATTTTCCACTGAAAAGAGAGAAAAGTGGTAAGGCTGCACGCTGTCAAAGGCGGAAAACTTGAGAGGCCCAGAAAAACAAGGCAGTCTGTTGAGCTCTGGCTCTCACAGGTCTCACTGTACATACTTTTGAACTAGTGGATATTGAACAGTGTTCATCATGGTGGTGTGTCTCTGTATCCAGGCTCCTCCAGGGGCAGAATTCTATCTCTTTCCTTTCCGACCCAGATAACACTTTATGCATGGATTATTGGAGGCTGAGTGGCTGATCCCAGGCCCGGCCCTCTTCATAATGCCCTCATTGTGCACCTCAAAACCCAGCACGCCCTGTGGAGTGGTGACAGGGTGGGCTCAACAGGATACCCCCTCAATGCTGGGGATGCTGTTTAGTGTGGGGAATTTTCTGCCAGGGGTCTAGCCAGCTGGGCCCCTGGCTCACCTGCTGTGCCACAGAGCTCCACTGTCAAGGTCTGTTCGAAGTTCTTCTTGCCAAAAGGTGGGTCGCTGGTGGGGCTAGGGAGGACAGAAAGGGAAGAGGCCAGTCAGCAGCAGGTTCCCACGGTCCTGAGCACTCAAGGGGGATGAGGGGAGACTGTGATGGACCCTGGTTCTGCTGCTCACAGAATTGGGGCCTGGGGAGAATTTGTGGGGGGCACCACCCTGGCTGTCAGAGGTCTTCAAAGTTGCACATCTTTTTTAGGAGATAGCAGAGGATTGCTGGAGGGTGGAGAGGGGAGAAATTTCGTCAGCCTTCTTATTTTACAGATGGAGCAACTGAGGCCCAGAGAGGGAAAGGAACTTGCCCAAAGTTACACAACATTTTCAGTTCTTCCCCATGGAGAGAAGAAGTCATTCCAGTATCTCAAAGGAGACAGCTGATGAAATGGCCTGAGGTCTTAATTCCCCATCTCTTCCCTGGGGAGAGTAGCCTGCAGGGGCCAGTTTCTAAAATCAAACTCCCCTCTAGGGGACTGCAGCTTCTGAGGACCCCACATGGCAATCAGGGCAGGAGCCTGGGCACTGATGAACCACCACCACCTCCCACACCCACCAAGACAAATTCTCATGGAATAATCTACCAACAATTTCTAAAAATCTACCTTTGTGACAAGGCCAGCATGAGGCACCTGGGAGAGTCTGAAAAGAAGACAAAAAAGAAAACAAGATTTGCCAACACAGCATCACTAACAGATGTTTCCCCTCTGGAAGAGACCTCTGAACTTCCCTTGGAACCAAGCACAGCTGCCTTTCAGGCATGTGGCCCAAAAGCAGATGCCCCTGCAATTTTTAGCGAGGGGCAGGAACAACTCCAATCCACCTTCTACCCTGGGGTCTCAGCAACATTAAGGGCTGGTCTCAACTACTTGATTTTGGAGAAAGAGCAGGTCGGGTATGAAGGCGACCCCTGCTGGCCAAACAATGCAGCACAGTGTGAAGAGCTCCAGCTCCAAAGTCCAGCAGTTGTGCGTTTGAATCCTGGCTCTGCCACTAATCAGACAGATGCAGGACTAACTAGCTGGGCTGATTTTGAAATATCTCTGTGCCTCAGTTTCTTCATCTTAAAACAGGAATAACGCGATTTATCACGTAGGCTTGTTGTGGGGAGTCAATGAAGGTAACCTGCTAAATCTTAGACCAGTGCCTGGTACAGCAAGTGCACAATAAATAACCATAATCATCATCATCATCACTATTATTATCACCATTCTTATATTTGGAAATGAACAAAGAACAACAACTTCATTGTGGAGCTGAATCTATGACTCGAGCTGAATCTATGACTCACGCCTTTTGTCGCCGCATCACCCAGTAAGACTTCTGGATAGCACTTATCACAATTTGTAATTATCTTCCTCTTTTGTTTACTTTTTTATTGCCTGTGTCTGCCACTAAAACTTAAGCCCCAGGAAAGCAGCCATCTTGCTCCTTGTTCATCTAATGGCACCTGGCTCATGTGTGATGGCAAAACTCAGAGAGGGATGGGCATAGCCTGAAAATCTGCTCTCCAACTATCCCAGGGTACAGAAAGGGATTGGAGAGCCAGAGAGGGGAAGGGACTTGCCCAATATAGCACAACACATGGGGCATGCTTGAACACAGGACTCCTGGCTCTTCTCCAGTGGGGTATGCCACACCCCATCCCTGCCCCCTCTCTTGCAGGCCACCAACTCTGACTACCTCTAGAAGGGAGCCGCGGGCAGCCAGGGTCCTCATCCGTATCCCCACACCCACTCTCGCAGGGGCTCTCCAGAGCCGGGATCTGGGGTCCCCGTAGGAGCTGCTGGTCTTGGCCACTGTCCTCATCCGTGGGGCTGCCCAGCTCCCCCTCCATGTCGTAGGCCTTGGGAGCCAGGCACAGTGAGGGCAGAGCACCTTGCGGCTCTGCCGGGACCAGAGATTCATCAGTAAATGTCATCCAGGGGCCCAGGTTGGGGTTCAGCCTCCTTGAACGCCTCACGGGGCACACAGAACTCTCTAGCTTCCTGCCCAGCTTGGTCCATGGCAGGCTTCGGCCTGGCCTTTTCCTGCCCCACTCCTCCTCCTCCTCTTCCTTTTCTTCCTCATCCTCTTCCTCTTCCTCCTCCTCGTCTTCCTCCTCTTCCTGCTGCAGCCTGGTAGACCGGTGGACACCTCCTTTCACTTCCAGCCGCAGCGGACGCAGGCTCGGTCTGGGCCCTGTGCTCTTGGGTGAAGCTGCGATCCTTACCTCCTCTACCGGGGATGGGTGGCCAGGGGAGGCCTGGCTGTCCTTGGGGGGCCTGTGCCTCGGCCGGGGTGTAAGCGAGGCGTAGACAGGCGTGGCCAGGCGGTAGGGTTTGCTCACATCACAGAGGATATCTTGTGCCAAAAGTTCCCTCAGGATGGAGAACTCAGCCCAGGATGCTTTGGAGGGGTGTCGGGACTGGGGCCGGGCTCTGACCTGCTTGGAGGGGCTGCTGCAGGGCTGGGGGGCGGGCTCTGGGGCCTGTGGGGGCAGCTTCCTCTGGGGGAGGCAGTAGGTGTGCATGTAGCGAATCAGCTGCACCATCGCCTGCATGTTCTCCTGGGAAAGCTGGGCACTGGGACCTGCCCTGCCTGGTGCTGGGGAGTCCCGGGGACAGGCTGGGGCTGACTGGTGGCTCGGGCAGTCCTCACCCGGCTCCTCATCCTCCCTGGCAGGGAGCCGGGGACTCAGCGGGGGTAGTGGCTGCAGACCCCTCTCCGGGGAGTGGGCTTTAGCCTGGGGGCAGGAGAGCATTGAGGTGAGGTGCTTATGCAGTTCTGTACAGCTCCGACTCTGAGACTGAGTTAGGGGGGTCTTCTTGTCTTGGGTGCTGTCCATCTAGAGAGGGAAAGAGGCCAGAGTCAGGAGAGGGCCCCATACTGTTCCTCCCCACTGCCCCATCCCTGCAGCCACTGGGTCATCGGAATAACCAGGTTTCATTCACTGTATTCCCAGCCTCCGGCACAGAGCCTGGCACCTGGTAGGTGCTCAGTCGATGAGGAATGAAGGGATGACAAGCCTCCTAACAGGCCTGTCGGCCATGGATCCGGCCCCTGCAGACCTTTCTGGATTCACTGCCAAGGCCCTGATCCTGCCCGCCCCACACCCTTCGGTGATAGAGCCAGAAAGTAGATTAGTGGTTGCCTGGGGCTGGGGGTGGGAACAGGGATTAACTGGAAATGGGGGCACCAGGGATCTCTCTGGGATGATGGAAATGTTATAAACTAGGACTATGGTCATGGCTGCATAACTGTAAATTTACTAAAAATCACTGATTTGAATTTTTAAATCAGGTAAAAATTCTTTTTGTGACAGTTTTATTGGGATATAACTCATATACCACACAGTTCATCCATTTAAAGTGTACAATTCAATGGTTACTAGTAAATTTACATAGTGTGCAACCATCACCACAGTTTTAGACCATTTCATCACCTCAAAAAAAAAAAAAGTATCCATTAGTTATCACCCTCTCCCATTACGAAAAACAGGTGAATTTTATGATATGTAAATGGCACCTCAATAAAGCTGTTAAAAACAAACCAACAAAAAAAACAACCAACCAAACTGTCCTGTAGCTCCCCAGAGCCCACAGGATAAAGGGGAAGCTCCTTGGCCAGGTTTTCTAGACTATTTGCTATCTGGCTCCAGCCAGCCCCTCTCAGCTTTATTCTTCCCACCTGCTCACCCAGAGGCTTTTCTCCCAGCGCAAGCCGTGTCTCTGCTGGGGCTAGAGTGGCTGCCAGTGTGCCTCACCTCTCTGAGGAGCTTACTGGTCCCCCAGAGGGCAAAGCACTGGCCTCACAAAGGGGCTTAGGTGCTGCCTACCCTATAAGGTGGAAGGGGTCTGTGTTTCAGGGGGTCAGCCAGGACCAGCAGGACAGAGCCCAGCAAGGGAGGGCCTTCTACACAGAGGCATAGCCAAGAGGGACCTGGATGCCAAACCACCCCCCATTCTGACACTTGAGGGTATGTGATTGTATGCTACCATCTCCTAGAGGGATGGGTGGAGCAGGTTCAGTGTAGGCTCTGAGTATCAGGAACCCTTGGAGATCCCCTTGTGAAAACTCTCCTTGGAAGGCCGAGGCTAAGGCAGTAAAAGGGACTTGCTTTGACCCTGGGTATTCGCCACAGAGCTTTAAACCCTCCAATGGCCTCCCAGAAATCCAAATTCCTTACTGTGGCCCCACAGCCTACCATGATCTCGGTCCTGCTTTCTTGGGTCTGTGCTCCTTCCTGCTAGCTCCAGTACCTGCCTCCTTTCTGTTCCTCTAACCCGCCAGGTGCCCACTCTCCACCAGGAATGCTCCCCCCTCACTCCCTACACCAGGGGATGGCTGGCTCCTCCTCATCCCTCACTCCCAGCTGGTAGGTCACCTCCTCTGGGACACCTCCCTGATCAGGCCATCTCCCACCCTCCCAGCCCTGCTCACTTTCCAGCCCCTTACCCTAGTCAGTTAATCATCTTTTAAATGTTTTTATATTTCGGTCTGTAACCCCCACTAGAATATAAGCCCCATGAGGGCAGACCACATTTTCCTTGTCCCTGCTTGAACACAACATCTAGCACCGTGCCTGACATACAGAAGACTCTCGGCCAAAAAATTTAAAAGTATATGGGAAGTCCAAAGATCATTCTAGAACCCCAAACTGGGCTGGGCCTGAAGAAGGAATGCCCATTACATCAACTACAAGGGGTGTATGAGGAATAAGAAGAGACACTGGAAGCCGACTGAAGAACTTGATGTTAACAACAGCTGAAGGCTGCAGCTCTCAGAAGCTACCTGGGGCCCCAGGGCAGATTTTTGGGCAGGTGAAGAAATACCTTGACACAAGGCCGCTGGCTTTTGGACCTGGGGCCTGCCTGCCGCCATGTGTTCCCTTCCTTCTGGATATCAGAGCTTGTGGCAAGGAGCAGCTTCTGCAGCTGAAGGAGAAGCAAAGAGGAGAGGAGCTCAGGCTGACCCACAGCCAGATAGGGCTTCCAACCAGCTTGTTCTGGTTCGAACCCCTGGGTGACATGAATAAGCAAAAGGGAAATCAGGTAGAATCCCACATCAAAGAATCATTTTGGTACCCAACCTTCCAGACTTTGTATGTGTGTATATGTATGGTGAAATCTGTGAGAGCCAGAACTGTCTCATGAGTTTTCCACCTTTGACAGAGTGCAATCTTACCACTTTTTTTTGTTTTCTATTAGTGGAAAATATTTGAGTTTGCTGTCTCTGGCAGGTTTCTGCCTTACACAGGTTCCGGCTTTTGCAGGTTTTACTGTACCACAAGTATGTGCCAAGCATTCCAATAAATTATATACATAATATTTTAACAAGTAGAAAGGACAGACCTTACCTAAGACCTGGTTAGGTTTCTCCAAGTCACAGGTGTTCTCTTGCTATTAATTCCGAAAAGGATTTACATTTTATTGGGATACTAGAGTTTGGGACATTAGACAATCTCTCTTCTGCCCTCAACATGTTGGGAACATTATCCTAAGTTATTCAATGCCCTCCCTGTGTTTTTCCTGTGGTCCTTTGGTGACCAGGGTCAGGGTGTGGCAGTCCTGGGACCAGCTCTGTGCCCAGGCCTCTCCCCACAGTGCTGTTCACCATGTACTCTGGCTGCAGGGTTTCAAACTGGTTCATTCTGGTTCAAACCCCTGATACTACCTTAAAAATTAACATCTTAAATTTAAAAAGTGATGATTGAAAATAGTGGTTTAAAAAAAAAAAAAACACTCTACTGCAAATACTAAAGGTTGGACAATTAAAAGCAAGTCTCCCTCCCAGCCCAGATATTCTTTCTCTCTCCCAGAGGCATCCACTGTTACCCCCTTTCTTGTGAACCTAACACAAGATGGGCTTTGATTACACAAGAACATATATGTATATATCCTCTCCAACCCGCCCAGGTATTTTTACACAAAGGGAAGCTTGCCTGGCTTTTCACATTTTTATAGAAACTATTAAGACTACTGGAGCTCTGGTGATGCACTGGTTAAGAGTTCGGCTGCTAACTAAAAGGCTGGCAGTTCAAATCCACCAGGCACTTCTTGAAAACCCTATGGGGTGGTTCTACTCTGTCCTATTGGGCTGCTATGAGTTGGAATTGACTCAATAGCAATGAGTTTGGCTTTTTTTTTTTTGGTATTAAGACTATTATTAGATTCTACTGAGTCTCTAATAGAAAAAGAATAAAGTGACCTTGTTAAAAAAAAAAAAAGTTATTTATCTAACTGAACATTTTTATATGAAGGTATGGAAACCGAGGCCCAGAGAGGAGAGAGACTCGTCAAAGCACACACATGACATGTCAGGGGCAAGCTTGTCACTATATAGCTGGGCTGCCTCTGCCTCTGAGGGCAGGTGCACACAGAGGGTCTCCAAGCTGAGGGAGCAGAAGCTGAGCACATGTGGAAGGTCCACTGGCGTTGCGATCCTACCATAGCCAAGGGTGAGAACAAGACGAGAAACATGATGGGTTTTACTATAGCACCAAGTGTTTCCTTGGGGGATGTACCACCCCAAATCTCCCCAGCAAGGAGTGCCAAAGGCCCAGGAACTAGAAAAAAGGTCACTCCACACTCTCCCTAGGAGCTAGGATTTTCCCCCTACAGCCCCAGGTGGCTGTGGTTCTGACTTTGGAGAGGGAACGATCCTTGGACTGGAGAAAGGAGACCTAGCTCTGGCCCCAGCTCAGCCCCAACTCACTGTGAGGCCTTGACCAAGTCCTTTCCCACTCTCCGAGCCTTGATTTCCCCATTGGTAAAATGGGGAGCAAGTTGACTAAATGAATGGATCTAAACTTTTTTTTTTTAGGAATTCTTCCAAGAATATGATAAAAGCTGCAGATTTCAGAAAAATGCACAGACGTCCACGGGTCCAGATTAAAAATTTAGGGACTAGATAACTTCTCAGAGCCTTTCTAGAACTCTGTCAGTATGCCAGGAATCTACATGGTGAGTCTGTTTGCCCTGTTCCTGAAACCAGGACTTCAACCAGTTTGTTCCAGTTTCAACCCCTGCTGAGAATTTGCATTTCTAACAAGTTCTCAGGAAATTATATATAAGAATCAGCTGGGGATTTGGTTAAAATGTAGATTCTGATTCAGTATATCTGGGGTGGAAATGCAAATTCTCAGCAGAGAACTTGTTAGAAATGCAAATTCTCAGCAGAGGTTTGAACCCCTGCCTGAAACACAAAAACCAAACCAAACCCATTCCAACTCATAGCAACCCTATAGGACACAGTAGAACTGCCCCACAGGTTTCCAAGGAGAGGCTGGTGGATTCAAACTGCTGATCTTTTGGTTAGCAACTGAGCTCTTAGCCACTGCACCACCAGGGCCTGGAACACAGGTGCTCAATAAATGTGTGTGGAATGAATGAAGGCAGTCTTAGACATGGGAGAGAAATAACATTTCACCAGTAGGGGTCGCTCTTTGCCTCTCCAAGGTTTGGTCTCTCTCTATAGGCCCCATGCAGAAACGGCACTGAGAATTATTATTGATACGACTGCTAATGGCAGTACCAGTGCTATTATTTAGCTGGCATTTATTGAGCAACTTCTATGTGCCAGGCACTGTAGTAAGTGCTTTACATGCTGTAATCCTCCTAACATCCTTTGAGATGGGCACTATTACTAACCCCACCTTATAGATCAGGAAGCTGAGGCATACAGAGGTTACAATCCGGGCCTAATTGCTAGGAACATACAATTGCTAATTGGTGGGGCTGAGATCAGGCTGGCTGATTCCAGTCTGAAGGGAAGCAGGAGCAACAACATGGGAATGAACACATTTTTGTGCCCAGCATACAGTAGGTGCTTAATAAATATTTGTTTCACACTGCTTTAGAAAGCTTGAGGGCAGTAGGAAACAAGGAAAAGGGTCCTGAACCAGGAACCAGAATACCTGGGTTTTAGTCTGGGTTGGTACACTGACTCCCTGAGTGACCATGGGAGAGTCTCTCTCTACTCTGGGACTCAGCTTCCCAAAAATTGATAGTCACTAAGAGCCTTTCCGGCCCAAACTCTTCATGACCTAAGAGCCCTCTCAGCTCCAGCAGGCTGATTTTCTAGCTAAGTCCTGCCAGCCCCAAGGAGCTCCAAGCTGAAGAGCCCAAGACAGACTGAGCGAAGCCTAGACTTCTTACCCCACGATGTCTCGCCTCGGGGTAGAGGGCAACTGCTCTCAGCAACTTTAGGGGTACAGACCCTTTTGAGAATCTGAGAAAAGCCGAGACCTCTCCCCAGAAAACTGCGATTCCACACACACATTTCCACGTTCCACATACAAAGATACAGACAGCATTGAACTTCTTTGCTGGTTGGACTGTAAGCCAGTATGACCTCTTAGGAGAGCACTCTGGAAGCATGTGCCTGAACTGAAAGTTCACATATCTGTAGACCCAAGGATCCCATTTCTAGGAATTTGTTCACTTACTTGTGTGGGACAATGGAGCAGTTGAAACAACAAATACCCATCAACAGGGACTGCTAAATGAATTACGGTACATCCTTACAAAGAAACACTACGCAGACAACAAAAAGGGTAAAACAGAGCTATACAGGCTCATCTGGAAGAGTTTCCAAGACACAGGAAACTGAGAAAAGCGAGGTACAGAACAGTGTATAACGCAGGCTCCCATTTGCAGTTAAAAAAAAAAGTGTAATAGGAAAGTCACATTAACAGATCAGCAACCACTGGCTACCTCCCGGGAAGGAAAAAGCAATGGCAAAGCGGCAAGGAGGTTTTGCTTTTTACTGTCCACAGCTGCTTCTTGATTTTTGCCACATGGGTGTATAATCTTTAGAAAAAAATGTTTCCGTGTAATTTCAAGGGTTTAACACAGACCAAAGGTCGACCCACGCCATCGCAAAGGGCCTACAGAATCCAGGTAAAAGCTCTCTGTAGTTCATCCAGCTTTACAGGTGTGAAAGGAGAGACCCAGGATCTCTGCTCTGAACCAGGTTGCCAGTAACACACAGGGACCCCTAGGGGGCTGGGGCTGATTGCTCTGCACCTACCACCCCTATAACCAGACACAAAACCCTAGGCCACCACCACCACTCCAGCAGCTGGAAAGAGATTCTTACCAGGGACAGCTCATCCCCCTCAGGGGCTGGGGCTGGGGGCGTCTCCAGGGAGGGGCTGGGGGGCGCTGACGAAGGGGCAGGCGAGGCTGAGGCACAGGAGGGTGTGTCGTCATCGTCCAGGGCCGGGAAGGCGGCCAGGCTCACGTCATCTTCGGGGATGTCGTCCAGGGTCTTGGTGAGTGCTGCCAGGAAGGCCTCATTCTCACTGTCAATGATCTGAAGTGAGGACTGTGGGTGGACAGAAAAGGTGGAAAGGGAGAGATGGTTAGCCAGCACCGTGGACTTAGCCATCTCAGGGTGGAAACCAGTTTTGCACACGCAGCTGCCCACCATTGCCCTCCTGCCAACGTACCGCTGCCCCAGATCTGCTCTGTACCCCTGGGATAGCAGATGTCCAGTAAATGTGGTATCAGCTCCAAGGACCACAGAACTCTAGATCACACTGCTTCGGGGTGATGCCCTGAGCGCCTCATTTACAAGCTGGAAGCAGATGATAATGGAGAGGGTCTTGCCCTGGAAGCCTAGTGTTAGCTCTGTTACTCATCAGGCTGTGACCTCGGGCACAGGGCTGTCTTCCTAAGTGATGCCTACTCTTCCGCCAAGGACAACAGCCAGCTCCTTGGACACAGCACTTTGGCCACCTGAGGCTGGTCTACTCCACAACAGCATCCTGTTGCAGGCCCCAGCCCGTTTGACCCCACCCAGACCCAGGCAGTATGGAGGTCAGAAGCTTCAGGGTTCAACCATGGTAGTGATAAACACAGCAGTGATAAAACCGCTACCATTCCCTGTGGCGCCCCGGCCCTACTTGCCCCATTCACTCACGGAGAGGTAGTTCACGTAGTAGTCAGCAGCTTGGGTTCTGAAGCCTAGGGTTGAATCTCAGCTCGGGCACTTACCAACTCTGAGTTTTTAGATGTTACTTAGTTTTCTCATCTGTCAAATGGAATAATAACAGTATCTACACCCCATAAGGTTATAACCATTACCATCAAGTCGATTCTGACTCATAAAAACCTAAACCTGTTGCCGAGCTAATATATGTAAAATGTTTAGGAAATAGTGTCTTTTTTTTTTTTACCCAATAAGCACTCATTTCTACTACTATTTGGTAGTCCCTGGGTGGTAAAATTGGCTAACATGTTTGGCTGCTAACCAAAAGGTTGAAGGTTCGGGTCTACCCAGAGGTACCACAGAAGAAAGGCCTGGCAATCTACTTCCAAAAAATCAGCCATTGAAAACCCAATGGAGCACAGTTCTACTCTGATTCACAAGAGGTTGCCATGAGTCAGAATCAATTTGACAGCACCTGGCTTTTTTTTGGCTTTACCACTACTGCTACTCTTACGATGATGATTCCTGCTATGTTGATGATGGTGGTGGTGGTGGCAATCCCTCCCCCTCCCCTCTCTTCCCTTCGTTCCCTTAACACACATGTACTGAATGGCTACTGTGTGCACGGTCTTGTGCTGGGCACTGTTGATTCAGAATCCTACGTCTGATACACACCTGTCCTCATGGAGCTTAGAATCTAGTGAAGAAGGGAGTAAACAGGTGAAGAAATAAGACCATTTCAGAGAGAAGGGCTGGGAAGAAAATAAAAGGGAGCTGTCATGGAGAATAAGAACGTGAGGATGATTTGCAGGCTATTTAGGGTAGTAAAGGAGGCTTCTCTAACCAGCTGATACTGGAATTTAAGCCTGAAAAATGAGAAGGCAACAGGCAACGGGCTGAGGAGAAACGGTTCCAAGCAGAGGGAAAACCCAGTGCAAAGGCCTAGGGCCAAGAGTTTGAAGGAGGAGAGGAATGGAAAGAGGGCTTTGTAAATATTGCCTCAGGGAGCCTCACCACAACCCCTGTGAGGGAGATGCTATTCTAATCTCCACTTTGCAGTTGAGGAAACTGAGGCACAGGGAGTTTCAGCAACTTTGCAGTTGAGGAAACTGAGGCACAGGGAGGTTCGGCAACTTGTGCAGGGTCAAATAAAGGGCAGTGCCAGGACTTGTACCAAGTGTACCCATGCACAGATGAACCAAGGCTCTGTCTTCCCTGATGGTCTTAGATCTATAACCAAGGTCATCGTGCACCCCCCACACCACCCATACATACACCCCCAAGCCACCACAAACACCAACCCACCACCCCCTGCACCCAATGGCCCTGGAGCCCAGAGATCACACGGCTTCTACGTGGTGCCCCAAGCGCCTCATTTAGTAAACCCCGGCTCTTGGGCCCATTCTGGCAGAAGGCACTTTCTGTCACATGACGCCTCCCCAGCACTCGTTCCCATCCCAGGTCAGGCTGTTATCCTTTCTTCAGGAAGTTCATCTGAAATATGCATCTCGTGACTGCCTTTTGGCCGCACTAAATCTGTTCCGGGCCTTGCAGCCGGAGCGGCAGCTGAGTAATTCGAAGGGGGGGACTCCGGGAGAGAAGAACAAACGTGTTTGTAATTTTTGGAACAGTGCTAAGAATAAAAGGAAGGTCAGAAGAAGTTTAGGGGTGGGCCTGACCCAGGCCCCAGGGATGGGAGCTCAAGGACCAATCCGGACCCACTGACTGACTCTGGAGCGTAATGGGGCTCCCTTGGCTGCCTAGGCTACTCACAGGCTCCTTCAACCCTCAGGCCAGAACCCCTAACCCTGCATTCCCAGAACAAGTTATCTAGCCCGATGGGAGTTAAGATCCTGGAACTGGGGGCTCAATGACCACTCTTGCGGCTGACCATGTGGGACTCTACCACTGACTGAGTGACCTTGAGCAAGTCATTTCCCTGGCCAGCTTCCCTCCCAGGTTATGAAGAAGGCCGTATCTTTTTTTTTTTTAATTGTGCTTTAAGCGAAAGTTTACAATTCAAGTCAGTTTCTCATACAAAAACTTATACACACATTGTTATGTGACCCTAGCTGCTCTCCCTACAGTGTAACACCACACTCCTTCTCTCTACCCTGTATTTCCTGTGTCCATTCAACCAGCTCCTGTCTCCTTCTGCCTTCTCATCTCGCCTCCAGACAGGAGCTGCCCACATAGTGCCATGAGTCTACTTGAGCTAAGAAGCACACTCCTCACCAATATCATTTTATATCTCATAGTCCAGTCTAATCTTTGTCTGAAGAGTTGGCTTCAGGAATGGTTTTAGTTCTGGGCTAATAGAGAGTCCGGGGGCCATGACTTCTGGGGTCCCTCCAGTCTCAGTCAGACCATTAAGTCTGGTGTTTTTACTAGAATTTGAGGTCCGCACTCCACTCTTCTGCTCCATCTGGGATTCTCTGTTGTGTTCCCTGTCAGGTGAGGGCCAAATCTTGAAGTGGTGATCAAACTGCTTTGTAGAGTGCTCCTGTCCTAGTTCAGAGCCTGGGGCATGGAGGCACCCAAACAGATTTGTTGAATGGAAGAATGAATAAATAAAACAACCACCTCTAGGCAATGGGGAGAGACTGAGAGGAGTGTCTCAAAGAATACATTCTAGAGGGAAGGCGGGCTTGGATGAAATGAGAATTCCCTTTCACAGAGAGAGTAGCAAATGGCCCAGATATGAGTTATCACAAATATCAAAGCAGGAAGGGCCCTTAGGGATCTCATAGTAACCAAGGATGCCAAACTCAGGGCACGTGTGCTACTGCTTCCTGCTCCTTAGCTCATGGCAGGCATCACTAATCAATCATGGCACCTGCTCCTTCGGCGCCACCATCTTTCTTGACTTGACACACTGCTCCAGGCCACAACTACCAATCCATCGCAGCTGGCACTCAGGAGGAAAACGTCTCCTTTTACAGACTGGGGAAAATGAAGCCCCAGGGAGGGAAGAGACTTGTCAAGATCGCCCAGCAAGCCAGAGGTAGGATCAAGGACTAGAACCCAGGACTTACAGAGCAACACTTCTTGAGACCATACCAAGGGTCCATCAGGCTGGGAAGAAACAAAAATAGTTAACAGAGGGCCTTGCCCCCTCGCACTCTTCCCTGGGTGGCTCCAGATTCAGAGGAGCCAGGCAGGCCTTAACCCTGGATGGGAAGAAGGCCCCCTCCTGCCCACAGCTGGCCCCAGCACCCTATGGTAATACATTACAGGGGAGCAGAGCCGCCCCTCTCCTCTTCCTGAGGCCCATTAGCTCGACTCTGCTCCGCTTGGCAACGGAGTGCAAATTAATGGAGAGTTAATCAGCTGAGGAAGGAATATTAATAGACTCAGCCCCACCCCCAACCTTGCTGAGCTGATCTCAAGCTGGAGGAAAGGAGCCTTCAAGTAATCTGAGGGCCCAGAGTGACTTGAAGGAATGTCACAGCGCAGAAGTTAGGCTCTCAGGGCTGGGAAAACATTCAGACATCCTTCCCTGTTCAGGGGGTTTAAATGGACCCGGGAAACCCAGGGAAGCGGGGATCTACACATTTTTCAGGGATGAGGTCCACAGCTTCCATCAGGTCTAAAGGACTCAGTGATACCCTCCCCCTGCCCACACACATGACGGATTAGGAAGTACTGATACAGTCCATGTTCCTTCTTCATTCCTATATAGGGAAACTGAGGCCCAACCAAAGGGAATGACTTGCCCGAGGTCACACAGCAAATTGTGGCAGAACAACCGAATAACTGTACACTCCAAAAATATTTTCTGAGTGCCTGTTGTGCCCCTGGCCCTGAGGACTTGCGGACATACAAGGACATACAACTGAAGGCCATGTCCTTGCCCCCAAAGAGTCATCAATCTTTGTCACTGCGGCTGGTTCTCCACGCTCCCAGTGTGTTTCCATAGCAATGTACCATTATTGTTACAACAAGGCTGCGATGTAGGTAGAATGGCTCTATGATTCCCACTGGCCAAATGAGGAGACTGTCCGAGCTGGTGGTAGAGGGAGGGTCAGTCCCTGCGACCCTCGAATCCCAACCCAAGGTTTTGGACCAGGTCATGTCTGGCCCTTGGCAGGAAAGAAAATATTATAACCAGTTCCTTCACTCAACAAGTAGGAATTAAGTCCTTAAAATGTACTAGGGCCCCAGGGATGAATAAAATGTCTTTTTGTCCTCAAGGAGCTCACTGTCTGAAGTGAAGGACAGACAGACACAGACACACACACACACACGGCTCTAAGTAATAACACAAACACAAACATGATGGGAGCCCGTGAAAGGAAGTAACCGACAACTGCCTTAGGAAGGGCCAACACAGGAGCTGGGCAATGAAGGATTTATTCATTTGATAAAAATTTATTAAGCCCTGACAAAGTGCCAGGCACTTTGGGAATACAATAATGAACAACGTGGACATGTCCCCATGCCCACGGAGTTTACAGTCTTGGGGGGAAAGAGAGGCACTAATCAAATAACCATATGCATGGAGGGTGCATCAGGGTGTAATCAGGGTGTAATGAGCAGGGCTGGAAGGTCGGGGTCCACACCAGGCTTGCTTGTGCCTGAAACCATTTCACGCATGTAGTAGGACCTCTGGAAACCCTGGTGGCGTAGTGGTTAAGTGCTACGGCTGCTAACCAAGAGGTCAGCAGTTTGAATCCACCAGGCACTCCTTGGAAACTCTATCGGGTAGTTCTACTCTGTCCTATAGGGTCGCTATGAGTCGGAATCGACTCGATGGCAGTGGGTTTGGTTTTTGGCTTTTTAGTAGGACCTCCACAGTGGCTTGCTGGTGGGTCTAGGCCAGTCTCTGAGCAGGCTGGGGGCCTGAGCAGTCTAGGTGGGGATTGGTCTCTGGAGCATGTAGCATCTCAACCCCTCTCTCTGACCTCAAAGCACTTTATGGAAGGTGGCCCCCTACGAGGGAGGGAGTAGCACAGTGTAGGTACCTTCCCTACTGGAGGAAATGGAGGTCCCTGGGTGGAGCCAGAACTAGAGCCCGGTCCTCTAACTCCTAGTCCGGTGCTCTTGCCACTGTGCCTGCTGCCCTCATTCTCTGAATCCTCACAGGGTTAGCTGAGGGGTATGGTGTAGTAGTGAAGGGTTTGGGTTCCTATATTAGAGTCTTCACCCATGCCGTTCTGCCTGTGTGACCTTTGGCAATTTACTCAACCTCTCGGAGCTTCATTTTCCTTACCTGTAAAATGGGTTAGTAATACTTTTCATACAGGTTAAAAGAGTCTCAGGAAAAGTCCAAACTCCTTACCATGGCCCACAAGGTGGCCCCCGCCCACCTCCTCTAAGCTGCTACTCTTTAGCCCTTCTGATTCTCCTGCACATGAAGCCTTTCCCACTTCATGGCTTTGCACTTAACTGTCTCCTCTGGCAGGAATGCTCGCCCCTGCTCTTCGATCTTCCTGTGGTTGCCTCTTTCCCATCTTTCCACTACTAGCTGAAAGTCTCCTCCTCAGAGACGTCTTCTCTGACCACCAGCCTTTAGGCTCTTTTCTCATCCCCAGGTTCATGGCCTTCTGTGCACTTGTCATGAGTGACCACTGTTTATGTGTTTATTGCTAAGGAAAGTCTTCCTCTCTAGGCTGTAAAGTCCACTGATGAACACAGTGCCTGACACACAGGGAGAGCTCAATAAACACTTCTAGAATGAGTGACAAAGTCTACCATGAGGACTACATGAGATGGTGCTCATGGAACACTAGCACAGCATTTGGTACACAGTAAGTTGTTGAATTGTGGTGTTGGCAAAGAATACTGAACGTACCATGACGGCCAAAAGAATGAACAAATCTGTCTTGGAAGAAGTACAGCCAGAATGTTCCTTAGAAACAAGGGTGACAAGACTTCATCTCACCTAGTTTGGACATGTTATCAGGAGGGATCAGTCCCTGGAGAAGGACATCATGCTTGGTAAAGTAGGGGGTCAGCGAAAAAGAGGAAGACCCTCAGTGAGATGGTTTGACACGGAGGCTGCAACAATGGTCTCAAACACAGCAACAATTGTGAGGATGGTGCAGGACTGGGCAATGTTTCCTTCTGTCATACACAGGGTCGCTAAGAGTGAGAACCAGCTTGATGGCACCTAACAAATTGTTGTTTGAAAGTAGTGGTGGTTCAGCTTCTATGCAGGAGACCTGATTCGATTCCTGGCCAATGTGTCTCATGCGCAGCCACTACCTGTCTGTCAGTGGAGGTCTGCATGTTGCTATGCTGAACAGTTATCAGCACGGTTTCCAGGCTAAGACTAACTAGGAAGAAAGGCCTGGCTATCTACTTCCAAAAAACAGCCAACGAAAACTCTGTAGATCACAACAGTTCAATCCACAATCGATTATGGGGATGGCACAGGACTGGGCAATGTTTTACTCCATTGTGCCTGGTGTCGCTGTGAATTGGGGGACAACTCAATGGCAGCTAACAATAAGAACAATGTTATTGTTATTATAACATTGCCAGGTAGACATGGGGAGCTACGGCTTTTACCCCCAATCTTCACAGGGCAGAAATTTCAAGAAAAGAGTAATGAATCTCCATGTACCCATCACCTATCAGCTTCAACACGGTTGATCTTATTTCATCTATTACCTTCCATGCCTGCTCCCCGCCCCCCCCCCCACATACATGCATGCACACAAGTGCACACGGAGCTTGCTTTACTCTGAAGCAAATCCCAGGCAGTATATTATTCCACATAAGTGGCCTTCTGAAAGGAAATATCAACCATCGTGTGTGCCTAAGGCCTGGGTATAGGGGGACGTAGGGTCACGAGAGGCTCTGCGTCTTTTTAATAGACCTCTGGTTGCATCTGAAAACTGGAGATAATGGTACTTCTCACTGAGAGTTGTTGAGAGAATTAGATGCATTAATACGTACAAGGTCCTGGCACAGAGCAGATGCTCAGTAAATGTGAGTCATTCCAATTATGGTGTCGTCATGGTTATAAAGTCTGGCTCAGGAGGCAGGCAGACTGGGATGAATCCAATGCAGCTACTGACAAGGCAAATGACTTAACTTCACCAAGCCTCTGTTCTCCCCCATTTTATATTCCCCTGTGCAATGGGGGAAGTGATCACCTGCCTCACAGGGTTGTGATGATGATTCAATGATCCAATACAGGGAATAGAGGACTTAGACCCCAGCTTGGCATGCAGGGGGGCTCAGCTCTGACTAGAAGGCATAGACACCACAGTTCTTCTGAGCCCTCACTTTATAGAGGCTTGGCAAGGGCGCAAAAGCTGCCCAAGATCACAAAGAATCAGGCGCAGATCCAGGACAAGACCCAGGATCCAAAGAGGTTTGGCGGGTGAGGGGACTTCTTTGCATGAGCAGATGGTGGAGGACATACCTGGAAGAGCTCAGAGTCATCGGGGCTGTACTGGCTGGGTTCTGTCTCGGAGTTCTCTGGGCACCATTGCAGCTCCCCGAAGCAGGTGGCCGAGTCGAAGTCACTGGCATCCAGCTGGGAGAGGTCGAGCTCTGGAAAGTCGGCGCAGAGTTGCTCTTCCCCAGACCCTCCACCCTGAGGAGACAGGAAGGAAGAAAGCAGGTCGGAGCTGAGCATAGCTAGACCCAACAGGGACCCCTCAATTACAATGCTATGAGCAGGGATTCTCAGCTGCCCTTGGCCAAGGTCTGATTTTGCAGCTCAACCAAGAAATGTAAAGGCCTGCCCTGCCCCTCTTCCCTTTAGTCATGCTGCAATTGTTGAGTCTACCAAGTTCTAGGAGCTAAGCCAGGCCCTGGTAATACAAATCCTGCTATTACTTTCTCTCTCTTCCTCTGCACTCCTATACATCTCTCAAAGCCCTGCCATATGGTACTTCTTTTCTCTCACCAGAACTCTTTTGTTGAAAAGTCTACTAGAGGCTGTACACAGAGCTACTATTTTACATAATTGCCTCCACCTAAAAGGGTGTTTCTTGAAGGCAACAATCCCTCTACGTTAATAATCAAACAACAACAACTAAAAAAAAAAAAGGCAATAATAACTGCTGACATTATTGAGCAATTAGTATGCTCTGGAGAAGCACTGGCCCATGTTCTCAGGAATTTCCCAGGAATGTTCACTGAAGTGCCATCTGTAATGGCTACAATGTGGAGGACCACTGATCAGTGAGGCTATGGGTAAATAAAACTACATCTTAGTTGAAGTCCAGGATATCACAGAATACTGTGGCACTCTTGAAAAGAATGAGCCGGATCTCTATGTTCTCCAAGACATGCTCAATGAAAAACCAACTTGTAGAATATCAGCATGTAGAACCTTACCCGACACGTGTAAAGACGCTGAAACAAAATCAAAACTACACATTTCTCTATGTACAATAATACGTATGCAAATGCACAGGAAAAGGTCTGGAAGGTTATACATCCACCTGACAGTGGTGATAAAGTGAGGGGGTGGGCCAGGTGGAAGGGAGTCCTAGGGCAATCTGGTAATAGTATTATCTGATTCAGTGGTTCTCAAAGTGAGGTCCCAGGACCAGCAGCATCACTGGAGAACTTGTCAGAAATGCAAATTCTCAGGCCCCACCTCAGACCTACTGACTCAGAGGTGACCACTGTCTCACTCTGAACTCCCAAGTTTAACAGCCACCAACAGAAGCGTTGCCCAGCAGATCTTCAGAGGTAGTCTGGGTTCGGAAGATGACACAGAGACAGAACACTGTAGTAATAAAGGTTAGCCCTGGGCTCTGGCAGACCTGAATTATATATAATCCTCACTCACCAGCTGTGAGACCTTGGGCAAGTTTCTTCACCTCTCTGAGGCTCAAATGTCTCATCTGTGAAATGGGAACAACAATCTTGGCCTTGTATGATCACTGTGAAGATTACATAAAAGGGTAGGTAATGGGATAGCCTGGCTTAGTTAGTACTCAATAAGTGTCAGCTAATGGTAACAAACAACAATGAACAACTGTGCTTCATGAGAGAAAAACCAAAAACACCAAACCTGTTGCCATCGAGTCAATTCTGACTCATAGCGACCCTACAGGACAGAGTAGAACTGCCCCATGGGGTTTCCAAGAAGCAGCTCACGGATTTGAACTGTTGACCTTAGAGGGGAGGAAACAAGGGCTTCCAACCTGTTCATTCAGGTTCAAAACCCCTGCTGAGAATTCGCATTTCTAACAAATTCCCAGGCAATGCTAACGCTGCTGGTTAGGGACCAATTCTGAGAACCACTAGTAGAGCAGTGGGTCTCAAAATTTATTATACATAAGAAGCACCAGACGATCTTGTTAAAATGTAGATTCAGATTCAGTATATCTGGGGTGGAAATGCAAATTCTCAGCAGGAGCTCTGACCTGAAGGAACCACTTTGAAGCCCTGGTGAAAACTGCCTTAGAGAACAAAAAAAAAAAAAAAGGCTTATGTGACACAAAAGAAATAGATTTTTGCCCAGGCCTTTTCCTTAATTGTTCCCACTTACTAGGCCTCATAAATTATGAATAAATGTATATTATTAGCTCAACTTGACACAGGAAAAAGGCTTTTATCCAAATTTGGGTCAAATGTCTTAATTGGCGTTTTGCAGGAATCCTGCATGCAGCATTTCTCTCAGTGGCCGGTCCCCACTCCCAGGCTAGGCCCGGTCTCTGTCCCCAAGGATAGTCCTCTACTACCCCTGCTCACAGTTACCTGCCCTCCATCTGCCCAGAGACACTGAGCACCAGGTACTCTGATGAGGCACTGTGCTGGGTGCAGGCATGACACAGACAAAACCTCTGCCCTCTTGGAGCTAACACATGGAGGGGCAACACCACATTAAACAAATCACCACGCAGATAAATTATGTGATTCTAAATTGTGACTGAAGCATTGATGGTTCAGTGCAAATTCTTGCCTTCCATGCAGGGGACCTGGGTTCGATTCCTGGCCAATGCACGTCATGCACAGCTACGACCCATTTGTCAATGGAGGCCTGGATATGTTGCTATGACGTTGAGCAGGCTTCAGTGGAGCTTCTGGACTAAGACAGACCAGGAAGAAAGGCCTGGTGATTTACTTCTGAAAATTGGCAACGAAAGCCCTATGAATCACAACAGTCCTAATGGCAGCCGATCATGGGGATGGGCATAGGACCAGGCAGTGTTTCATCCCATTGTGCATGGGGCTGCCATGAGTCAGGCAGAAGATTTCCATAAACACACTTCTGAACCTGGTTGGGGAGTCTGCAGGTGAGAGAGACGCGGGCACTGCCATAAGCTCTGGGTCTCCAAGGTAACCCCATCCCCTAACCAAGCCCCTGACTGTTATCTCTCTCTCTCAGACCCACATGCCCAATACCCTATTGCTCACCACCACTACTCACCTGCCACCACCCCAAGGAACACTCAGGTGGATTCTCTCAGCTGTCTCTTGGGAGCTTTTTTCGCCTTCCTGTCCAATCAGACTGTGGGGATACAGCTGTTTTTGCCTGTTCTAAATGGACAATTGGTTTGTTAATAGTTTTTGGTGATTATGAGTAAGTCTACGCTACTCATGTGTAAGTCTTTGTGTAGACACATGCTTTGGTCCCTGGGTGGTACAAATGGTTTACACTCAACTACTAACCTAAAGGTTGGTGGTTAGAACCCACCCAGGAGCACCACGGAAGAAAGGTCTGGCAATCTGCTTCCATAAAGATTACACCCAAGAAAATCCTATGGGGTTGCCATGGGTTGGAATCACCTCCACAGCAATGGATTTTGGGTTTTGTTGTTGCTGTTGTTGTTGGATAAATACCTAGGAGCAGAATTCCTAGGTCATCTAATAAGTGTGTGTGTAAGTTTATATAAAGTACAAAATTGCTCTCCAAAGTGGATGTGCCATTTTATACCACTCCCATCAGCCATATGAGTTTCGCTCGCTCCATGTCCTCACCAACACTTGGCATTGTCAGTCATTTTAATTTTAGCCTTTCTAGTGAGCACATTCAAGCACATTACTATGAGCCAGGCACAGTGATAGGTGCTGATATACAGTCCCTTCCTCTGTGATTTGACATCATAGTGGGGGAAGCAAACCAACAAGTAAGAAAATGCATTAGTCTTTCATTACACATTGTGTTGATGCTATGAAGGAAACACACCAGCTGGCATGGATTGAATTGTGTCCCCCCCTCAAAATATGTATCAATGTGGCTAGTCTATGATTCCCAGTATTGTGAGATTGTCCACCATTATGTCATCTGATGTGATTTTCCTGTGTGTTGTAAATCTTCTACGATGTCGATGAGATGGGATTATGGGCAGTTGGTTAATGAGGCAGGACTCAATCTACCAGATTGGGTTGTGTCTTGAGCCAGTCTCCTTTGAGATATAAAAGAGAGAAGTGAGCAGAGAGACATGGGGACCTCATATCACCCAGCAAGAAGCACCGGGAGCATAGCTTGTCCTTTGGACCCAGGGTCCTGTGCTGAGAAGCTCCTTGACCAGGGGAAGATTGATAACAAGGGACTTCCCCCAGAGCCCACAGAGACAGACTTTCCCTGTAGCTGGTGCCCTGAATTTGGACTTCTAGCCTCCCAGACTGTGAGAGAATAAATTTCGCTTTGGTAAAGCTACCCACTTGTGGTATTTCTTTTATAGCAGCATTAGATAACCAAGACACCAGCGCACTGGTAGAGAACAACAAAGGGGACCTATCTTAAAAGGGGGTGTCAAGAAAGGCTTCCTGGAGGAGCTAACACCCAAGTCGAGACCCAAAGGAGGAAAAGTCAGGTGAGCAAAGAGGCGGGGAAGAGCGTTCTAGGCAGAGGGACCCGCGAAGGCCAAGACCCAATCCTAGAACATTCAAGGCACCCACCAGAGGTCAGTGAGGCTGCAGTTTGGGGAGTGCCGGGGTGGGATCAGATAACATCAGAGGGGTAAGTGGAAGCTAGATCAGGTAGGGATTCCAAAGGGTTTGGATTTTACTCCAAGTGTGATGGGGTAGGAGCACAGAAGCAGGGAGATGAAGTTAGGCAGTTGTAGCCACCCAGGAGAGGGGCGATGGCAGGGCTGGGGACATCTGCTCTGATACCACCAGGGTCCTGAGGAGTGGCGGGGTGGGGGGCCCAAAAGCAGAGACACAGGGTGCTGGGCAGCTGGGGCCTCCCTGGCCTGCAAGGTCCCTGGTGATCAGCTCTCTGGGAGCTCTTCCCACATGTTCCTGAGCCATTACTCGTGCTCTGAGCCACCTCTGTAGGACTTGCTTCTTGGGGCTTAGAAATAACGTTTAAATCAGAGTCTCAGAGTCCCAGGCTACCCAGGACCCAGCAGCCCTGAGAGGTCACCCAGATGAGTCACTGTGGGCAATTTGGGGGTAAAAGGACCCTTCAAGAACCAGAGATATGCCTATGGACACTTGCCCCCAAAATGCATGTGTGCACAGGAAATTCGTACTTTATTTCTAGGCCTTCCTAGACCCAGCTTAAGAACTCCCGATCTAGTGGGTCTACCTCCTTTACTTTATAGGTGTGGAAGCTGAGGCCCAAGGACAGTAGTGGATTTGTCCAGGGTCATCTAGTGAGTGTCCTGCCCACAAAACCATGCCACCTCCTTTACTAAACACCCATAAAATGGCCATGACTATTACGCTTATTGATTACCTATAGCAGCCTGACATACTCAAAGCGTATCCAAGACATAAAAATAAAGAAACCTCGGCCTCATGGCCTTGTCAATTAGGCCTAAGACCATTCTCTTGCTAAAAACCATTAGGCAGTGCATTAATACTCATTTCTCTGGCTGTCTCCATATTTAGACAGGCTTTTGAGGGAGTGTTGCAGGTGACCCAGTTCTCTTTGAGAGGTCCGAATTGAGGCCTTCTTGTTCTGTACCAGCCTCCTTCCTTAGGCCCCACCAATGGAGCCAGGAAGTCACACCACAGAACTAATAGCCACCACTTACTGAGCACTTACTATATGCCAGGGACCATGCTAAGTGCCTTATATGCATCCTCTCATTAGATTCTTGTAGCCCATGGGTGGTACAAACAGTTAACACGCTTGGCTACTAGCCAAAAGGTTGGGTCTTTGAGTTCACCCAGAGGCACCTTGGAAGAAAGGCCTGGAGATCTATTTCCAAAAGGAAATCAGCCATTGAAAACCCTATGGAACAGACTTCTACATGTGGGGTTGCGGTGAGTCAGAGTCGACTTGACGGCAATTAAAAAAAAAGAACTAGATTCCTAAAACAACCCTGCGGACTAGGCAGTACTGTCTCCATGTTAGCAACCAGGAAACGCAACTTGACTGAGTCACTTGCACAGAGTCCCAGAAAGGTGGAGCTGGATTCAAACCCAAGTCTCACTCTCTCCCTACAAAACCTTTGCTCTTAACCTTCATCCATCATTCTGCTTCTTAAAGTGGGAAGGAACACCCAAGACCGCTTATTCCGGTCATCTCACTTAAAGATGGAGACATGGAGCTCAGACAAGGGCTGGGAAAGGCCCAAGTTACATGGGAAGTTGGTGGCTGAACAAGGACAGGGGTGAGGCTGAACATGCTGCGCCGTGCACCTGGCTGCGTGTGGACAGGCCTCCTCCAGGCCCTCGCCACACATCTGCTCACATCCCACCACCAGCCCACCCTCTGTTGCCCTGCCTATGGCACCCACTCCCCTAGCACCAGCACACACAGCCCTTCTCTGCAAGGCTGTGGCTGTCCACAGCCAGGGAGATAAATGTCTCTGGCAGTGGATTAATGGGGTTTCGTCCAGACTCACCTAAGTGGCTTCATTGGAAGCCTGTGTATCTGGTTGGAAATCGATTCTCTGCTTAAGAAAGAATGCATCTTCAGGAAAAATTGGTGGCTCCACTTTCCTGGGTACAATCAGCAAATCACCTAGCTTAATGCCTGGCCCAGGGCAGATTCTCAGAGTTACTGAGTGGATGGAAGTGGAGGGGGTGGGGGCATGATGGGATAGAGCTTGGACTCTGGGCCCGTCCAGTAGTTGCTATGTGTTCTTCAGTGGGTCACCTTCCCTCCTGGTTCTCATATGTCCCTCTGTAACAGAGAACACAAAACTAGACAGACTTTATGGGGCTTTCCTGTTCATGCATTTGGTAAAATTCTGTACTTACATAGTTTCTGAGATGCTGTGTTTGCGTCGACTTTGGGGAAAGATTAGGTAGAATTTGGGATATTCTGAAGACGTGAAAGATTGAATTAATGAATGAATCTACTGAGAGGGAGACAAAGGTGCAGAGAGGACTGTCTTGAAATGGGAAGAGGCCTGGATGAGGGGGACAGAAGGGTTAGGCCCTGGTTTTGCCACTAACACTAATCCTTTGGGGTAAGGATGTAACTTTTGGAGCCTCAGTTTTATTAAAAAAATGGGGATAATAAAAGGACCCTAACTCACGGTGTTCTTGTAAGGATAAAGTAACATAAGTTGGGTGCCTCGCACATGTCAGGCTCATGAATGGTGGTCAAGGGTATAGCACTTCATGGTTCCCAAGGGATATTCCCTACTAGTTTCATTGGCACCTTTCCGAGATGCAGGAGGTAGTCAGTGATTAGTGCCCCCATTAGACTGATGGGAAAACTAAGGCTGTAAGAATCCTTGGGTGGTGCAAATAGTTAATGTGCCTGGGTGTTAGCAAAAAGATTCAAGTCCATCCAGAGGTACCTCGGAATAAGGGCTTCGTCATGTACTTCGAAAAAATTAGCCACTGAAAATTGTTTGGAGCACAGTTCTACTCTGACATACGTGGGCCACTATAGCTAAGAGTCAACACAACAGCAACTGTTTTTTGGGAAGGCCAAAGCTTCTGAGCTTGGCTTCTGACCCATAATCTCAGTCCTAAACACGCGGGGTCTTCCAAGCCTGTTTTCCCTCAACCTTGACCAGCCACTCGATCCCAGTGCTATCATGGCTCCTGGTTTCTGTTGTTAGAAACATCGTGTCCTGCCAACCCAGCCACACTCTCTCTCTCCGGGCCTGCCTGGGATGATGGAGGGTCAGGGCCACCACCCAGGCCAGACTTTCCTCCTGCCACCGCCACCTTGAGCACCTAAATACTGCCCTACCCCAGCTTGGCACCTCCTCCTCTCAGAAGAAGTTGTACTTGACAGTCTGAAACAAAAGTTTTCCCTTTTAAACTGCTGTCAGGAATGCCCAGACCTGCCACGAGATCTGCTCGGATGGCAGGTACATGGAACTAAGGTTGGTCATAATTACCTTCCCTCCTCTCTAACCATGGCAGAGGCCACCGCTCTACTTCCTGATGAGCCTCAAGTCTTCTCAACATGGAGCATAATTTAAGCAGCTGCTACGAATCACTCAGAACCCCCGGTCTACACTTATGCTTCTACATCTCCACTTGCCTTCTAGGCAGGAAGTGAGGTAAGTACACATGAGGTTCCCACAAAGTCATTTCATTTTACAGATGTTTTGTTCTCTTCTCATCCTACATCTGTTACTTGGCTTGCCTCTCACTCATGCCTCTTCCTTTGGGGATCTTCCCTTGGGGATGCCACTCCTCTCCTACACCCAGGTGGTCCAGGACCCCAGAGGGGAGCACAGCCTGGCCAATTAACTTGCTTCATCCGGGAGCCACAACAACTGGTCAACTGGTTCAGGGTGGGTCGGCGTGAACACCAAGAATTTGCTGGATGGGGGCGCTCCGCCGGTCAAATTTAACTCTGGAGAGGCCGGTGGCCATCATTCTCTCCACTTAGGAAAAGCCTGCCTGCAAATGAAGCCAGCTCAGGAAATGCAGAGCCAAGCAATGGAGAGAGATGGATTCCCGATAAAATAATTTAAACACTTAGATCCAGCTGTGCCTGAAGCTGGTCTATTCTGCACTCTGCAGTTTGTGAGCTAATAAATTCCCTTTCTAGATTATGTGCCAGTTGGAGTTTCTGTCACCTATCAGTGGGAAATGTCCTGACTAATTCATCTCTCTAACATTAAAAAAAAAAAAAAAAAAAAAATCCCATCTTCCCAATCTTTTCCAAATTAGTATAAAACTCCTAAGGAGGCTTCTAGGAGAATAGTAGGAAGAATAACTGCTCTTAGTCCCCATAGAAACACTTGTAGCCTCATCTGAAATAAGACTGAGAAGCCACAAACACAAAGCTAAGCTGCAGAAAAAGTAGAAATGAAGAGAGATACCTCTACACCAATGTTTATCACAGCAGCACTCTTCATAGTAGTAAAAAGGCGGCAACAGCCTAATGTCCCTCAACAGAAGAATGGATACACCAAATACAGTACGGACATACAATGGAATATTACTCAGCCATAAAGAGAAATCAAGTCCTGATACATGCTACCACATGGGTGGACCTTGAAAATATGCTGAGTGAAACAAGTCAGTCAAAAAAGGACAAATACTGTATGATCTCACTTATATGAAATATCCAGAACCGGCAAATACATAGAGACAAAAAGTTATTAGTCGTTACCAGAGGTGGGAGGTAGGAGAAAGGGGAAAAGTATCACTTAGGGGACACTAAGTTTCTGTTAAAGAAAAAGAAACCCCGTTGCCATGGAGTCGATTCCAATTCATGGTGAAGAGAGAGTAGAACTGCCCCATAGGGTATCGAAGGAGCGGCTGATGGACTCGAATTGCTGACCTTTTGGTTAGCAGTGAAGCTCTTAACCACGGCGCCACCAGGGCTCTGAGTTTCTGTTAAAGGTACTGGAAAAATTTGGAAATGGGTAGTGGCAATGATTGTATAGCATGATGAATGTAATTAATGTCACTGAATCGTACATGTAAAAAACACTGAAACGGCAAATGTTTTGTTATATATATTTTTATCACAATTAAAAAATAATTAATAAGTAGACAAAGTGGAGGGGCTTTGGGCCCAGTGAAAGATCAGCCTAAAATTACAGAACACCACTGAAAAGTTCTCTCACTAAAACACTCAAGGCCGAACACCTCACCCTGGCATTCAAGGCCCTATCTATGTGGAAACATCTGGCCCTGGGCTTGCAGAGCACAATCTCAGTGATGTTCAGACCTTCAGAGCTGGGCCCCAAGCCCCAGCCAAGCAGTTGCCTGGTCAGGGCTTAGTATACGGTGACCCAACAGAAGGTCACCAGGTCTGGCAAGAGTGGGTTCTCTAGCCCAGAGAGCAAGACAAAGTCTGGTGCCCGGTCCAGGCTACAAGGCCTGGCCTGACCCAGTCAACTGGGAAGGAGTTACCAGTGACCTTGGGAAGGAAGCTTTGCGTGGTAGCCAATAGGATGAAGGAGGCTAGCGTTCCTGGCGCTGCAATGCTCTAAATCGGTCCTGGGACATCTACCTCAGAAAGTGAGAGAGAACTCGACTCGTAATTTGTTGAACTTCTTGTCATTTGGGGGAGGGGGGAAGAGGTAGGAGGGTTTCTGTTACTTGCAGGGTCCCTTGGCGGTGCAAATGGTTTGTGCTCAACTACTAACATTTAGGTTGGCAGTTTAAACCCACCCAGCAGTGGCACGGAAGAAAAGCCTGGAGATCTGTTTCTGTAAAGCTTACAGCCAAGAAAACCCTACGGAGCAGTTCTACTCTGTCACATGGTGTCGCCATGAGTCAGAATCGACTCAACAGCAATGGGTCTTGTTTTGTTTTTTGTTACTTGCAGACAAATCTAATCCTAACCAGGCCCTCTCAAGCCTTTGGCACAAAAGAAGCTCCCTTAGCCCACCAGCCAGGTTAATGAGACCTCTCCACCTCCTCCCATCACGATGCCCAATGCCCAAGGCGGCACCACAGCACCCTAGCTGGTCTGCTCTGCCCTGAGTTGTCCGCAGGTTCTGGCCCTCCCAACTCAGTTGTCTACCAGGAGTCAGTTGTATTTTCTCCCAAACCTGCTTGTTCCTATGATTACAAAATTAAATGGCCCATAAACCGATAAACTATGAGAACAAAAGAAGAAATATAGAGAAAAACTAAGTTGAATGCTGTGGAAGGATTCGATAAAGTCAAGTTGACTTAAAAAAAAAAAAAACCTGCTGTCAAATTATGTGTGGGTGAGACAACGGTGAAAGACAAGAAATTCGCAAGAATCTAGAAGGATATGCACTCAGGTTGCTTGACAAGACTCTAAGGTTTTTTTTTTCTTCTTTCTCCTAGCCCTGTGGAGGATGGTGGCTAGTAGATTCATGTCGGAGTTTTTATGAGTTTTTTTAAAATTGTACTTTAGATGAAGGTTTACAGAGCAAATTAGTTTAAGAGCCTAAGTTCTTGATTCAATTTAATAAATCCTCAAACTGGAAATTGGAGTCCTGGTACTATGGGTGTTGTGGTCTATGCAGAAAAAACTACTTGGAATTTCAACCACAGTACCAGAAACAAATAGTCCTATAGCAAAAATGAATGCATATGTCATATGTCTTCATTAAGAAATAACATTGTTATATATTGTTTTATGGTTTTGTATTTTAATCGGCTTTTTTCAAGGAACAGCCTCCCCTTCACCCGCTCACCCCCAGCTCATCAGAGTGGCCGTGGTGGTTCAGTGGTGGAATTTTTGCCTTCCATGCGTACAATGCTGTCAGGAAGGAAGGATCAGTCCCTGGAGAAGGACACCCTGCTTCAGGAAGACCCTCAGTGAGATAGATTGACACAGTGACTGCAACAATGGGCTCAAGCATAACAATGATTGTGAGCAAGGCACAGGACTGGGCAGTGTTTCATTCTGAGTGAGGTACGTAGGGTCGCTATGCGTCAGAACCGACTCGACAGCACTCAACAACAACAACAACGTGGGAGACCTCGGTTAGATTCCCAGCCAATGCAGCCCACGTGAAGCCACCTCCCGTGAAGGCTTACATATGTTGCTATGATGCTGAATCGGTCTCAGCAGAGCTTCTAGAATAAGACGGACTAGAAAGAAAGGCCTGGCAATCTACTTTTAAAAATCAGCCAATGAAAACTCTATGGATCACGATAGTCTGATCCCATTGTGCATGGGGTCACTAACAACAACAAACAACACTTATACTTGGATTCCAGCCTCCATAGCACTGGAAATAATGCCTTACAATAAACCTGTTGCCACTGCGTCGATTCTGACTCATAGCGACCCTACGGGACGGAAGAGAACTGCCTCATAGGGTTTCCAAGGAGCAGCTGAGGATTCAAACTGCCGACCTTTTCGTTAGTAGCCTGAGCACTTAACCACTGCGCCACCAGGGCCCCATGCCTTACAATAGACGGTTGTAAAGCAGAACCAGAGGTTTGGGCACTAGAAGCATCTTTATAAACACTTTTTGAGGCTAATCCCATATTTTACAGATGAGGAAATTGAGGCTCAGAGAGAGGGAACAAGGAGTTATCCAAGATCCAGCAGCCCAGTTCTTGGCAGAGCCAGGACACAAGCTGGGATCTCCGCCGTCCCTTTCCAAAATGACAGGCTACTTCCTCAACAGCTGTGGCCCATACACCAAAAATTTTAGTTAGATCTTTCCCTCTTTAAAAGGCAAGGGGAAGACAGAGCTGAGAGTCTCCTGGGGCAGGTATTATCGCCCTTACTAACCTCCTTTCCCCCTCTCTGTGGCCTTCAAGCAGCCCCTTATCCATGGAGATCTGTGAAGTCTCTTGTTGCTTGCTCGATGAGATGACTTGGGGTGGGGCAACTCTTGGCTGTCCTGGTTCCTAGAGCCCAAACTCCTCTCCCCTGGCACCTAGGCCTCAGAGGGTGCCATCATCTATACCCTCCTCCCCTCATCTGCAGCAGCAGGGACCCTGGCATCTGTCAGGAGCTGGTCTTGGCAGGTACCCGGCTGCCTGACATCCAGGAAGACTGTCTTTTTTTTTTTGTAAACAATAAAAGGTTGAAGTATCTTCTGTGACAGGAGAGCAAGGTATTTCAGAGGCAGCAATACACCCATTATGTTTGCCTGCAATTGCAGTCAATTTTATGCACTTGAATTCAAGGCCCTCTTGAATCCAAATGAAAGCAGCAGTGAAATCTCTTTGCAAACTGCAAAGTGATGTACAGGTATACGTTTTTAAGATTCGCTGAGACAGACCTGGCCCTGGCTCTTAACTTGCCACTTCCAGGGAGTCAGCCTGTTCACATCTCCAGAGACCAGCCTCCCTCATGGAGCTGCAGTGTAGCTTGAGTTTCCACCTCAGGGCCTCTGTGCTGGCAGCTCCCTCTGCTTAGAATGCCTTCTTTCTCCTCATCGACTCATGACTGGTTGGTTCCTTCTTACCATCCCCACCTCAGATTAAATATCACTCCTCAGGTAAATACTCTCTGGTGTTTTACCCATTATTAAATTTGTCTACTTGCTTATTGTTGCCAAACCAAAGGGAGCCCTGGTGATGCAACAGTTAAGCACTCGGCTGCTAACTGAAAGGTTGGTGGTTTGAGCCCACCAGTGGCTGCTTGAGAGAAAGAACTGGCGATATGCTCATGTAAAGATAACCACCTAGAAAACCCTATGGGGCAGTTTTACTGTGTCACATGGGGTTGCTATGAGTCCAAGTTGACTCAATGACGCCTAATAACAACAATGTTGTTGCCACCCCCAACTAGTAGCTCCATAAATAGGGCCTGTGTTTCTTATTTCCTGCTCTATCCCCAGTGACTAGCATGACACCTGGCACATAATAGGTGCTCAATAAAGATGTGTTCAATAACTTGGAAAAGGAGGGTGAGAATGGCTGCACAACTTGAAGAATGTAATCAACACCACTGAACTGCACATGAAGAAATTGTTGAATTGGTATATGTTCTGCTGTGTATATTCTCAACAACAACAACAACAACAAAATGTGTTCAATAAATAAGGTAATAAATGTGGAAGTACCTTATAAACTGTAAAGGGCAGTGCACACAAGCAAGAGAACACAACATGTGAATTTTTTCCACACAGTCTCAAAGACAAGGCCGACTGGCTAGCAATCTCAGTTACCAGATAATGATTTCTAGTTTTATCAAACTCTGCGGAGGCAAAACCACTGAGAGCTCATTTTCTTTCCTGGTTCCAGGCCCCTCTGCGAGGTCAAGAATGAAGATATATGATCACAAAAACCACCTGACATCAACACTCACCATTTCATCACATCAGTTCTACCGAGAACAACATTTTATCAGTCACTGAAGGGCAGGCACAAAAATAGACTGCGGGGATCAAATGCCACCCTCAGCTGCTCTCTTGACACTCAGAGGAGTGGTTGAAAGGCCTTGGTATATGAGGACCTCCAGGCCTGGGGCTCCGGGGGTCCTTGGGAGGAGGGCAGCCATCTGTCCCCAGCACTGCACAGACGGGTAGGTGAAGTCAGGGCCCTGACTAGGGGGGAGACAACAGGGCTACTCTACACAGGTACCAAAAAATTCAGTAATCAAGATAAATCATATTTTACTGTGCTATTTAAAATATATATAAAATTAATGCAAGAACACCCATGATGAATAAAATATCAAAATTAAAAAATAAAGACAAGATCAGTAGTCCTGATTTTTCCTTTTTCCTCAGGACCCTGCATGGCTTTGCACACGGCACTGTTACTGAGCCTGGAGCCCTGGTGGCACAGTGGTTAAAAGCTCAGCGGCTACCCAAAAGGTTTGAATCCACCAGCCACTCCCAGGTTTGAAACCCTATGGGGCGGTTCTACTTCGTCCTGTAGGGTTGCTGTGAGTCAGAATCGACTCGATGGCAATGAGGATGGGGGTACTGAGTCTGCCTTTATTTAAAATTTTGATATTTTGTTCAGCATGAATTTTTCGCATTTTTTTTTAAACATTGCATTAAAATACAATTTATCTTGGTTACTGAGTGTTTTGACAAACTCCCCCGCCACACACACACCTAAATTTTGCACCTGAGGCAAGTGCTCCCTTGTCTCACCTGAGTCCCAGCCCTGAGTGGAGAAGAAATGGTGGAAGAGTTACTGTATGTGAAGGTAACTAGAATGAGATCAGGTCATGTTCTGGGTCATGTCACTCTGTGGGGCCGCAGTTTCCACATCTCTATAATGGGGCTGTTAACCTTCCTGTTGATGTGGAACTGTCCCAGCCCTGGCCACTGAGATATTTTGGATGGGAAAGCGTTTGTCCCTGTGCAAGGCAATGTTATGAAATTTGTCTTAAAGGCAGTGAATACCCCAACATTATGGTGGGGGGTATTCCATTTTTAGGTGAGTTGCAAAAAACTTGTTTTATTTATAGTGAAAGGGGTTTGTTAAATGAATAGCTTTTGCTTAAAAAATGAGAGAGACCAGAGTGGACCCCTGGTTCTCCCTGTAACCAGGGCCTCCTTTTGAAGCCCACTCACATTTGGCTGTCTTTCCTGAATGGGAAGGGGGCCAGAGCGGTACAGCCAGCCCTAGGAAAGGGGCCCATCCCACACCGCTGACAGGGCGACCACCATAGCCATTCCAATCAAGTTGGGGCAATGTGAACAGGCAGGTGCTTTCCCTCCTTGCCACATTTTGTGGGTTTTCTAAAACCTGAATACGCTGAGGGGTGGGGGCACTGGCATGTGTCGCCACCCTCATGGGTAGGTGGCTTAAAAACACCCTGCACACTCCATCTGGAGGTGTTCTCTGGGATCCTATGGTGTCCAGGTTCTTTGGTTCTGTTTATGTGTCTCCTGCCCTGGCTGGTGGGAAGGACTGAGGGGGCTGGGCCAGGACTCAGCTGAGAAGCCCTTTTGCAGGTTCCACTGTTATAAATAACCCTGCGGGCACAAAGAGGGTCCTGGCAGGAGAGTGAAGGTCAAGCAGCCCCTTTGTGGCATATAAGGAAATGTCATGCTCCACGAGCCAGCGAGGTGCCAGCTCACATCTTCAGCCCAGCACTGCCCAAGGTAGATCATGGCCTTGCTGCTGTGCCAGGGAGTCCATGGGGGGCAGCACCCCCACCCAGGACAGGCAGCCCTAGGTGGCAGGCTCCTGGGGGTTCTGAGAAGGGAGGGGAATGTTGGGTGGGTAGGGGGCTGTGGGTAGCTGAGGATCCCCTCTTCCCAGCAGGCTGGTGGGGAGGGGCTGCAGTCAGCTACCTAAAAACCCAGGCCAGGGCTCAGCCACCAACACACCAGCCTTAGCTTGTCAGCCAACACACGGCCTGACCAAGGGAGAGATGACTCAGCAATGCTCAACTGCCCCTGCTGCTGCACAGTGTGGGAGCCGGGAGTGGCCTGACAGCCCATCTGGTCCTGTGGTTCCCATGCTGGGCTCCCTGGGGAACCCCCTTCCTGATCTCTGCCCCCCCAGCCCCACCAGGGAGGGCCCTGGGCTTTGAAGCGGGAGGAATTACGTGAGAGTTAATAAGGCTATCCATTTTTATTAACCAAAAACCATATAGCGGCAACTCATCACACTCCTATTTAACTGAGTGAATTCAACAGTATGTGCTTGGACAAAAACCAGATAAATAAAAAGCTAAATTTCTATTTCTTTCTTACATATTAGAAATACAGTGACATTGTATTTTACATATGAACTCTCTATTTTTATACACACGTACACTATCCATACACACTATTTCACAGGCAATTTAAGGGCTTTTCAAGATTAACTTGACTCCATTCAAATGACCATAGACCTAAACCCCAGAGTAAGAAGCCTCTCCCAAAGTATGTGGTGTCCACTACTCAGACCTTCTTGGTGGCATGCGAGAACCCAGCAAGGTGGGTATTCCCTTATTTTACAGATGAAGAAGTTGAGGCTCAGGGAGGTAACATGACTTTACTGAACTAGAATTTGAATACAGGCCTAAGCCTGAAACTATTTTCTGCTACACTCTGTGCGGAAAAGTTCTCTTCTTTACTCTCTGCCCGTTTATCTATGAGACTTTGAAATAATGGGGAGGGAAAAAGTTCTGAACACACTGTTAGTACCTTTCAGAGTCTTCACCGGTTCCGGAAGCCCAATTAACGAATCACTAGTCCACACCCATGGTGGAGAAGGGCAAGACTTAAAGGATGGCAGGGGCACCTCCACTATCACCAAGGAACTGAAGGCAGAGCTGAGACTAGGGTTGGTCCTTATTCTCCTGCTTAAAACCCTTCCCTGACTTCTCACTGCCCTCAGCACAAATCCAGAGTCCTCGCCAGGCCTGGGCAGCGGGCCCCTGCCTCCCCTCCCACCACCTCCTGTGCTCTCCCCGCACTGCAGACACAGGAACATCTTTCTTCTCACGGAACAAACCCTCCTGGCTTGGGCTCTCCACCTGGGCCACTTCTCCAGCTCCTGGGCCACCACCCCAGCACTGCAGTAGTCACGGCACTGCGGTCGCAGTGAGAGGCCTTCCCGGCCACTCCACCCATGCATCACTGTGGAGGACACTGCTGTGTTTTAGCCACAGCATAAATCATATGTCTCCCCTCTGGAATATAAGCAGCAGGAGAGCAGGGGCCTGGGCTTGTCCTGTTGAGTCCCACGCCCTCAAAAGTGCCTGGCACAGAGCAGGTGCTCATGTCACCTTTGTGTGTGGGGGGGGGTGGGGTGGGGGGGGAGGCAGAGGCATCTCTTTCCCACTATTCTGATGCCCTGTAAGAAACCACCAAGTTTTCCCCACACTCACCCCCCTTTACGGGGTGGGGGTGGGGGGTGGTTTCCTTCCGTGTCCTTTTATTCCCTCATGGAAACTCCTGCTTTTCATTTTCCAGTGGGTCAGATGATGAGAAACCCAGACCCACGGACTCCCAGATAAAGCTGGTGGGAAACAGATTCTTTTTGGCCCCAGCAGGCCCTCCCCAGTCATATGATCAGTGAGAGCCAGAGGAGAAGGGCAGCCAAGTAGGCCTGTTACCAGGCCTGTTTACCAGACCCCTCAACCCCGAGGCATGGGCTTGCCTTCAGCCACAGGTAAACCACCTCATGGGGAAGTGTGTCCAATGGATCACACATTTCCATTCCCTTTTTTCAAATCATAGGGATGGTCCCTGAGAGCTATAATGCTATAGGCTCTCCTGCCAAGGCCAGTCTCTGTCTTATGCACTAATGGTGTATACCAGGCCCTGAACTATGAAAGGGAACCAATCAGACAGGACTTGATTATCACCCCAGTCTGATGGGAAATGGGCAGGAATGAAGTTCTCAAATACACAGCAGTGAGATCTTTAGGGGAGTGCAGTCCCCGCCAATAAAAGCACACCAGTGTGTAAGTGCCACCTGAACCCACTTCCCTGCAGGGTAGTCTACCCCACCATACTAGGAATGGGGACTTGGAGACTCATGAAAATTCTTTATCCTATAAACTAGACATTGTCTGAGTTGATCTTCACAACATGGCAGGGGTTAAGCCGTTTTTCAGATGAAGAAGCTGAGGTTCAGAGAGGGGAAGTTATTTTCCCCAAGTTGCACAGCAACTTAAAGAAAGAACCAGGACTAGAGCCTTAAGGTCTCTGATTCCTTGTTGAACCTTCCTTCCCAGATTCAAGTAATAATAGAGAGCACTGGATTGGGAGTCACAACTCTGAATTCTCCGTGTTATTGGCATGGGAACTTGGATGAGTCCCTTTACTTCTCTGAGCCTCAGTTTCCCCATATTCTAACACTTGCCATCTTTGGATACCATGGTCAGTCAGCTGGGGACCTAGGACATGTAGGGTCAGCATATAACATCCTGGACAAGGCGGGAAAGCCTCAAGTGCCCCTTCAGCAATCTTACCAAGGGGAAAGTGGTAGAGGAGGTGAGCTTTGAGGATGGGACATCATGGTGGTGTGTGCCTGCACTGGCATCACGGAGGGCACGTGGGAGACCTGCCAGCTCCTCACTACTCACAGTGTGGTCCATGAACCAGCAGATCAGTCTCACGTGGAGCTTGTTGGACATGCACACCTCAAGCCGAACTCCAGACCTCCCGAGTCAGAATCTGCATCCTAAGAAGATCCCCAGGTGATTCATACGCATGGTCAAATTTGGGACGCAAGAATTTTAAAATCAGGTGTTGGACATTAGCATGTGACCTTGGGCTCCACACTTAAATCTCATGAGCCTTAGTTTCCCCATCTGTAGACATAATGAGGTGTACACCACCCAAGATGGCTGTGAGGGTTACATACACTCGCGTATACCAAGAGCCAAGCCCGGCACCCGGCAGGTGACAGCTCCCTAAATCACCAGTTTCTTTTTCTTCTGAAAAGCAAGAAGGAAGAAGGCCTCTGTTTCCATTCCAGATCCTGCCTGCACATCTGGGAGGCGAGGGAAAGACCCCCATGGGGCAGCAACAGATGGGGATAGGGTGGGAGCAGAGAGAAAGGAAGAGAAGAGAGGAAATAAAGAAGCAAAAGAAAAACAAGCATTGGAATCCCCAGGAGGCAGGCGACATGTGAAACCCAGAGACAGCCATTTCGGCTCACATCCTAATGGAGAGAATCATGTGCTGCCTGAAGCCAGCAGGCCAGGAGGGACAGAGGAATGAGGGCCCCATGGTGTGTCACCTCAGGCCAAGTGTGACAATGCCTTTCCAGCACAGCTCTGAACCGGTTCCTTGTGGCCAGGGTGGACATGACACTGAGGGTCACCGGAGCAACCAGGCAGAAGCTGGGATTGTGGGCCAGGCCCTGAAGGATGGTCAAACTTGCCTGGAGGACACTGAACAAGGCAACTGTCACCCAGAGGAACTGGACAGTCAGGGGCTGAGCTGCGTGAACTTGCCGAGTGATTTAACCTCTTTGAGCCTCAGGAAAATGGGGGTAATAATAGTCCCAACCACCCCTTAAAGGCCCTTACGAGGAATAAATGAGAAGTGCTTTGTGTAGTGTCTAGTGCATAGTAAGTACTCAAAAGACAATGACCATGATTGTGATTGTTACACAGGAATCCTGAAGCAACTGCTGGAACAGCTGCAGCTTCTCTGGGCTGCTGGTCCTGCCTGCACCGTCTTCATCATCCTGTCACTGGGTTAACCATTCAAGCTCTGAGATGGACGCATCCACACTACCATCAACTTGTACCTTAATGGCAGTCATGACCTCCTGCCTGCACCCTAGCCCTCTCCAGTCTGCTGGACACAGCATCTACAGCCATCTTCTCAAGGTGCAAATCAGACCCTACTGGCCCCATTTAATATTCTGGCTGACTCCCATTACTCTCAGATAAAGACCAAAATCTGTCCTGTGGCCTGTAAGGCCCTGCATAGTCTAGCTCCTGCCTATGTCTCCAGTCTCACTTTATAGCATTAACCCATTAACCCACCCCATCCCACCTCTCAGCCCTGTTGGTCTTTGTCATGGATTGAATTGTGTCCCCCCAAAATACGTGTCAACTCGGTTAGGCCATGTGTGGCTGTCTTCCATTTTGTGATTTTCCTATGTGTTATAAATCATAATCTCTACCTGTGGTTAAAAGGATTAGGGTGGGAATGTAACACCCTTGCTCAGGCCACATCCCTGATCCAACGTAAAAGGGAGTTTGCCTGGGGTGTGGCCTGCACCACCTTTTGTCTTACAAGAGATAAAAGGAAAGGGAAGCAAGCAGAAAGTGGGGACCTCATACCACCAAGAAAGCAGCGCTGGGAGCAGAGTACATCCTTTGGACCCAAGGTTCCCATGCTGAGATGCTCCCAGACCAAGGGAAGACTGATGACAAGGACCTTCCTCCAGAGCCGACAAAGAAAGTCTTCCCCTGGAGCCAGTGCCCTGAATTCGGACTTCTAGCCTACTAGACTGTGAGAGAATAAATTTCTCTTTGTTAAGGCCATCCACTTGTGGTATTTCTGTTATAGTAGCGCTAGATGACTAAGACAGTCTTCCTTCTGCCTTTGGCCCTCTTGGACCTTCACATGAGCTCTTCCCTCTGCCTGGAACACCCTTAGATGCTTTGCCTGGTTATCTTCTATACATTCCCCACTCTTTACTTCCTTGGGGAAGTTTCACTGAGCCCTGCAGACCACATGAAAAAAAAAAAAAATGAAGACCCCCATTATTCCCTCTCACAGCCTTGGCTGGTCCCGAGCCTTCCAGAACATATCACAGTTGGTAATTAAACAGTTGTTTGCATGGGTATTTTATTAATGCTCAGCACTGTATCCCCAAGGCTTGGCACACAGTAAGTGCTCAATAAATACTCAAGGAGTGAATGAATGACCCCATCCCCGGGATGCCTCACTCACTTTGTCCTACAAGGCCATGCCCCTGCCGCCTCCCCTTCATCCTCTCGGCCTGACTCCTCCACACATGGGGCAAGCCCCTGAAGCTGACTGGTCCTCAGCCGACATCCATGACCTGCAGGCGTGACGCCAGAGATCCAAACGTTTCTAGATCTGATTTTCTTGAAAGCAGCTTTGGGCCACGGCCAGGGGAGGCGTTGCGCCGCCATCCTTGGCGGCAAACGCTGATGAAGCTGTCTGGACCAGCTGAGCCGAGATCAGGACATGCCAAGATTTAAAAGCATCCGGAACCCATTTATTTATTGTTGTTCTTGCACTTCCAGGCTATTTTGAGCCTCTGATCGATCGGTTGCCCCTCTTCCCTCCAAATATCATTCCTGAAACACCCAGCATGCACCTGGCCCTACCTGTCACACAAGGGCCCCCAGCCACCCAACCACAGCAGCAAAAACAGGGTGGCTGTTCTCGTTTACCTGGTGCCTCTCTGAGCAAAAGTGCTTTCGCTAAAAGTAATCAGTGGTCCCAAAGGGTATTATTAGCTCCATTAAAGAGATGTGGAAACTGAAACTTTGCGTAAAAAAACTTGCCGTGGGTCACATAGGTAGAATTGGGATTTGACCCCAGATCTTCTGAATCCAAAGGCCAGGCTCCTAACCATTAAGCGATACTGCCTCCACTCATTCTCAAGCCAAAATTGCCCATATATACTGTGAGTTTTCTTATCTGAGCTCTTGCTGACACCTTTTCAGCCACTGCAATGACCACAAATGTTCTCAGACCACTGGTCAAGAACTCTCCCCCTCCATGTGGCCTGTTATAGGAAGATTGCCAAGATGGACTAGCAAGTGAAAAGAGGAAGTTAATATTGTATGGCCCTGTTTGTTTGGTTTTTTTTTTTTCGAATGATGGATGCATGGATGGATGGTTCGCATATCCATAGAATATTGCTAGATGGATACACAAGAAAAAAATTAAGAGCTTGAGGGAACAGGAATAAGGAATTAATAGGGGCTAGCGGGAAGTCAGAGCCCTGGTGGCACAGTGGTTAAGAGCTCAGCTGCTAACCAAAAAGTCAGCAGTTCAAATCTACCAGCAGCTCCTTGGAAACCCTATGAGGCAATTCTACTCTGTCCTATAGGGTCGCTATGAGTTGGAATCGACTCAAAGGCAATGCATTTGGTTTCTTGGAGTGGGAAGTCAGAGCACATTTACTTTGTATTTTATATCCTTCTTTACTCTTTAAAGGGTTTAATTTTTATTTACCATCCACGTGTTTCACCTCATCCTTCAAGGCCCATTAATTTACATGCCACCTCCCCCATGGAGCCTGCCCTGATTGCCCCAGCTTGTCTCCTCTCAGTCTCTACTGAGCTCTGCCTGCATCATCTCTCTAGGGACTTACACCACTGAGCATGTGTTCTCAATGTGCATATACACATCAGAGCCGCTACCCAGGCAGGTGCTCCAGGGCCTGGGTCAGTGTCTCAAGGCTCCGAGGTCTCCCTCACATTGAGTCTGAGCCTCTGTTCAGGTGGGGGCTCAGGAGGTGCTGGTAACTGAATGACTGTTTTGCTTTCTATCTTGGTCCATGGCTTCATGAAGCCAAAGAAGTTGGAAACTAAAATGGGGCTTGGGGGTAGGGAGAAGAAGAGAAAAGCAGAGAATCAGAGGGTAAATTCAGCTCCTGGAAGCCTGCCCAGTGCTTGTCCCTGGGAAATGACTCAAATACCTCTCATGCCAGCAGACAGCCCATTTGGGCCCTGAGGTCACCAAACTTCATCATCAGGGGTGGATTACCCAGTAAGTAAGGTAAGATGTGGTGAAAAACATGCGAAATTATTCACCGCAGATTAACGAGCAGGCACAGTAAGCCTGTGTTTACCTTGCTGACTTGGTAATCCGTCCCTGTGAGGGGTTGTAAATTTAAAAAGAGGCTTGGATTCTGTAGGAAGGTGCTGTGGTGTTGGAAGAGAGATAGATGCCAGCCATACCTAGAAGCGGAACCTTTAATATGGGGAAAAACGTGAAACTCTTCACTACTGATCATCTGGGAAGCAAGGTAAACACTGTGCTTACCTTGCCTATTAGATAATCAGCCCCTGCTTATCATGGTCCTGCTTATTGAATCTAAGTATTCAATAATGAATAAAACATGAAATAACGCCACCACTCAGGGGGCTCTGAGGAAAGGACAGAGTCAGGGACAGGAGGTGTGGAGGCTGCCCTCCACTCCACATCCCTGACTGTTCAGCCAGGAAGCTCTGAAAGACACTGTGGCTGAGGCGGGGCCACCAGGCCAGGCTTGGTTCTTGGCCTTGGTGGAAGCTTAGCAATTGTCCTATCTCACCTCTCAAGGCAGCAAGGCAGTCTGGCCCCCCTTAGCACCCAGGCCCTACTAAAGACCTCTGAGAGCTTGGTAATGTTTGGCCCGTAATAATCACTAAGGAGCCCTGGTAGCACACCAGTTAAGTGCTTGGCTGCTAAGTGCATGGTTGGCAGTTCGAACCCACTCAGTGGCACCAAAGGAGAAAGAGCTGGCAATCTGCCTCTGTAAAGATTACAGCTAATAAAACCCTATGGGGGCAGTTCTACTCTATCACATGGGGTCACTATGAGTCGGAATTGACTTGACGGCACACAAACCATAATCGCCATCCTTTCTTGAGCCTCTCTTTTGTGTCAAACACTTCACAGACATGTTTAAACCATTCAACAACCAACTAAAGGCAGGTAGACATAGACACATTGTCTACTCCATTTTACAGATGAGAAAAACCAAATCCTCAGGGATGGTAAGTAAAGTACTAAAGATCATGCTGCTAAATTAGTGACAGCCAGGATTGGACTAGGGTCTGCTGCCCACGAGCTTCCTCCCAATGTCCTCCCCCACCGCCTTACCCCGATTCCCACCCTCACCACACCAAAGCTGCAGCAGGGGAAGGGCCTAAACTTGGACTCCAGCTGCTAGAGCTGTGCAACCACAACGAAGCCACCCATTGGCCCTGAGCTGGTTTTCACACTTGCTCAGTGAACTGCCTGCCCCACAAGATAGTACGAGAATCACCTGAGCCGAGGTCACACTGCTCTACTTCTGACCACACAACCACTGAGGGAGCACAGCGGTGGGCTGGAAAACACTCCACGGCACAGGACGAGCATGCTGCCGCTTCTCAGAACTCCAATTCATCCCCCAAATTTGGCATATCGGCCTAAGTCACTGAACTAGTAAGGAAAACATTTTTCTATAATAAAAAACAAAAGTATGTTAGGGACTAGAACGCAAAAGCTAGACTCTGTTTACACCAGCTCTGGGTTTAGTTGGTGGGGCTACTTTGGAGGCAGTGAGAGGGCTGTAAAGAACCGACCTGGGAATCAGAAAGTTCTGCATTAATAGGTGCTTGGCCACTCAACCATCTGTGTGACCCTGGCCAAGGTACTTAACCTTTGTGAGCCTTAGCTTTTTATCTGTAAACTGGGAATGACAGATGATCATGCTTGTAAAGCAGGACTCCTTAACATTTTTTGAGCCATGGGTTGCTCTGGCAGTCTGGAAAAGTCTATAGATCCCTTCTCAGAATGTTTTTAAATGCAAAAATAAAATACATTGGATTACAAAGGAACCAACAATATCAAAATACATTTATCAAAATATTAAAAAGAGCAAATTTATGTTACGGTAGAATGAGACCTAGGGGCAAGTCTATTAATCACCCTAATTTCACAGTAGCATTGGGCCCAAATATTTCTAGACATCTACAGCAACTAAAATGTGATATGAAAATATCTGTGATTTGCATTGGTTGCAAAGTCACAGGTATCAATCCTACAGTTTGTCACCTACATTCCTAATTCAAGGAAATACTAAATTTCAGTTAGAAGTTACTGAAAATAAAGTTAAAATTTTCTTTCTATCCAAGTTCACACCCACATATAACCCCCGACCCAAAACCAACCCGTTGCCATTGAGTCAATTCCAACCCATGGTGACCCCATGTGGTACAGAGCAGAACTGCTCCACAGGGTTTTCTTGGCTGTAATCTTTATGGAAGGAGATCGTAAGGACTTTCTTCCAAAGCACCGCTGGGTGGGTTCGAACTGCCAACCTTTAGGTTAATAGTTGAGCTCGAACCATTTGTACCACTCAGACTCCCTATACTCTATCCATAGTCCCTCTGGGGTCAGCGGACCAAGGTTAAGAAGCCCAGTTGTAAAGCACTTTGTACGGTGCCTGTCATGCTCTGTAAATGTTCTTTAGGGTACGCTGGGGTCTGACCCCAGACCTAACAGGGTTCAGGCTTACATTTGTGAGCCATTAGGAGTCATATGGGAGAGCAGTAAGAGCAGCCCTGAGCCTATCAGGGGCTCAGAAACGGATGTGGGTCATGCGAGGCTATTGGGTGGGAGGGAGGTCCTTAAAGCTAATCTAGAGGCTTAGGGCTGGAAAAGGGTTAAGCCCCAGTTAGGCAAGCACACAGGCTGTCTCAGCTCAAAACAAGCTCTGTGTCCTTCCGTGCATCAGCCGTGTCCTCAGCTACTCCTGCAAAGGAGCCCTTTCAAATCCTGCCTCCCTGACACCTTCACTTGGGTGGTTTATCAGCATCTCAACCTATGTCCAAACAGAATTCTATTGCCACCCAAGCCAGTTTTTCCTCTAGTCTTCCCCATGTCAGTAAATGGCAAAACCCTTCACCCAGCTGCTCAGCAGCAGAACTCAGTATCCCTCACTTTCCCTCACCCTCACATCCATCCATCTGCTCTCCCTACAAAATATATCCTGTCCAATCTCTTCTCTTCATCTCTGTTGTAACCATACCAGCGCATGCTAACATCATCTCTTCCTTGACTCTTAAAATAGCTACCTAACTAGTCTCCCACTCCTACTCTGCTTCTCTCCCACCCCAAGCCGGTCTCTCCCACAGCAGCCAAAAGGATCTTTAAAAAAAGTAACTCAGATCATGTCACTCCTCTGTATAAAACTCTCCAAAGGTGTTCTATTGCATTTAGAAGGAAATCCAAACATCCAAGACTTTTAAGACCCTTGCATACCTAGCCAGCTTCCTCTCCTGCCACTTCCTGCCTCACTCACCAGGCCCCATGTATCCTAGTGTTGTTTATCTCACTGGCTGGCTACTGTCCCAGGGCCTTTGCACTAGCCATTTTAGCATGGCTGGCCTTCCTGATAATTAGGTCAATTGTCACTCCTTCAGAGAGGCCTTCTCTGGCTGCTTCCTTCCATACCATGCTGTCATTGTCTATCACATAGCCATGTTTTGTTTTCTTCATGGCCCACATCACTGTCTGAAATAATCCTGTTCATACTGTTCAAATGTTTGTTATCTGTCTACTCTTACCCGAATTGAAGCTCCTGAATGCTGGGAACTAGTCTGTCTTGCTTCCCACTGTATCTTGGTGTATAGCAGACACTCTTAAGATTTTTACTCAGTGGACTTATTTTGTGTCAGAAAATAGGCTGAGCTTTTGACACCAATTATGCCATTAAATCCTCACAAATTGTTATTATTCCCATTTTACAGAAGAGGAAACTGAGGAGGCCCAGTAAGTTTCCCTAGCTGGTTGAAGGCTGTCTGACTCCAAAGTCAGGTTCTTGATCATGGTATTATACTGCTTTCAAGATATACACATACACACACACACACAAAATTATCCCTTCTCCTCTCCACCACCCCCCTCAAAAAAAAAAAATTCAAACAAGAAGACATGAATGGACAATTCTAAAGAAAAAGATAGAGGGTAGTGGCTGAGGTGACGGTACCCCAGGCCTTGGGATGCTGTGACCTCACCCCGCTCAGAAGTCGCCCCCTCCTGGACAGGTCTGCCTGGGCAACCAGCCAGAGGGATGTGGCACCCACACCTGTTGGAGGCTTAGCCTCCTGGACTCAGACCTGCCTGCAGAGTCCTGGAAACTCCCCACAGCTCCTTATTCCTCAGCTGCCTTCCCTGGGCCTCTAATCTCTGGATCAGGTTTGCAGAGCTGTGGCCTCTCCTCCGCTTAGGAAATTCCCTGTTCAACACCTGGACAGAGGGAGACCTGCCTGAGAGCCCAGGGGCCCAGAGCGAGCCCCGATGTGTCTGGGTAGGAAAAGACCTTAATCGCCATTGATTCCAACCCTCAACCTTATGACTGAACAACAATAGCTACAGGTACCTCGTGAGGCAGGTTCCCCTTTAACCTCCACTCTGCGGATGAGGAAACTTGAGGTTCAGAGAGGTTCTCTAACTTCCCTCGGGAACACCTAGCTAGGTGTTGGTTGAGCTGGGACTGGAACCCCAGAAATCTGACTCCCTAAACTGCAAAATGTAACCTCTGTGCTAGAATAAGGACAAAATCCTTTTTGTTTCAGAGCCTCTCCAAGGGAGGCACAGATGCCAGAATTACAGGACAACAAAGTAGAACGGAACCTTGAGCAGAACTGGGTCCATCTCTGCTATTTTATGTGGGAGGAAATTGAGGCCCAGGAAAGGAATATCTTTTATGAAAGATCTGGCCTCTGACCACATCAAGCTGCCTCTTGTGAACTCCCCATGGCTCTGGACACAAGACAGGGCGCACAGGTGGCACACAGCATCATTGGGGCCCCGGCCCCTACAAAGGACTCCCTCCAGGACCACACGCCCAGTGGAGAGACAGGGAGACACTGGTGCCCTGCATTCCAATCCGGTTACAGCAGGAAGGGCAGGTGCTCAGCAGACAATGCTCCATGAGCAGCGGGCTGCGGCAGCTGTTGTGCAGGAGCTGGCCTTAAACAGAACTCCCTGTTACCATTTTAGCCTTGTTGCCATGGGATGGGCCTGGCTGGGACAACAGCCTCCTTTTATAGGGCAAAGCAGGAATCCCTGCCCACCCTTCTCCTAAGGCAAAGGCAATGGGCATAGAAAGGACAGAATAAGCGACTGCCCTTTGCAAGCAAACACACCTCTCTGCCATTTTACTGTTTAGAGAATTTTGCTTGTGTGCACACGTGCAATAAAACAGCAAATTGGAACAAAGTGTGCTGGCCTAGGTTTGAGACAGAGACCTGCCACCACATGCTCCCAAGCATGTTCTCTTGCCTTCCTGGGCCTCAGGTTCCACGTATGTGACGTAAGAGTCAGACTGCACACTGGCTAACATCCTTCTTGGCCTTAGCATTTGACAATGCTACGAAACCCAGATGATTTGAAACTTTTAGCATTCATTAAAGCTAAAACATCATCAGCCAGTCTGTTTGGAAATCCTTCCCCCAAGAGATTTCTCACCTCCTGGGCTTCTGTAACAAAGGCTGAAGTTTAACCCTTCCTTGATGGATAAAGTCATCAGGCGTTGGCAGATGTTTTCTGTAAAGGGCCAGATAGTATTTTAGTTTTTTGAGCCTTCTGGTCTCTGTTGCAACTACTCAACTCTGTAGAGCAAAAGCAGCACAGGCAATACATAAACAATGGGCATGGCTGCATTCCAATAAAACTATTTACAAAACCAGAAAGCAGGCTGGATTTGGCCCACGGGCTGTAGTTTGCTGACCCCTGGAATGATCATTGTAAACCCTGCATGATCCTTTGCTCAGACACAGTGCTGTGCTCAAGGCACTGGGGTCTTCAGAACCGCTTGTCTCTGCCTAGCTGGTCAGTCCAAGGGTCATCCTCCTCCTTGGCATTGAGGTTCTCAGCATTAGGTTCTCGGTTTTTCTACTGTGGGCTGCTGTCTTCAAGAAGTTCCACTCCTCTCTGCTTATGTACTGCTCCTAACCTGCTGTGGACTGGTCAGCCAGATCTCTGAGCTCATTAAAACTATACCTAAAACAAAAGTCACTGGGCTCTGAAGGAGAATCATTTCGGAGAATACCAGTGCATGGTTTTCTATACCACAGGGTTCTGCAATTGATCCCAGAGGGCTGAGGCAGCCTGATGAGATGTATTTGAAGGCATGGGGAAATCAGGGTGTCATGAGATCTGTCCTCCTACAACCATTTGTTGCAAGAATGCCAAGTGAGGCATTGCCGGGGCATTCTTCTCAACAAGGGTCCCCTTATGCAGTTATTATTAACACTGCACTTGCATTTTCTGAAGAGGATGCTCTGACAAACCAACTTCCTTCTGTTTTTCCCCTAGGACTTGCTTTCTCCTCAAGTGCCTTCCCTGGGTCTCTAGCGTCCAGGTCAGGTTTACAGAGCTGTGGACTGTCCTCTGCTTAGGATACAGTTGATATAATCACTTCTCCCTTCTGGCAGAAAAACATCTCCTATGAGTCAGGGGCTCCTTCTGGAGCCCCACAGCCTCCACCCAGTTCTTAGGAAGGCAAAGAGGAAAGAGTGAGCAACAGCAGCTGCCCCCACAGGATGTCCGAGGGGGGCCTAGGGGTGGGAGTGACCCCAGGAAGAGGAATAGAATGGAGGGCACACCCACCAGCTCACCCAGTGATCTGGGCTCCACCTCTCCCCTAATGGGTCACTGTCAGGCTTCATGGAGAAGAGGCATGAACTTGATTTGTGGGGGCCTTGGTGGCACAGTGGAGCCCTGGTGGTGCAGTGGTTAAGAGTTATAGCTGCTAACTAGAAGCCTGGCAGTTCGAATCCATCACCCCCTCCTTGAAAACCCTATGGGGTAGTTCTATTCTGTTCTATAGGGTCGCTATGAGTGAGATTGACTCAATAATACACAGCAACAGCAAGGGCAGATGAGTCCCTGGGTGGTACAAAAAGCTACCAGTCAAAAGGTTGGCAGTTTGAATCCACCCACTGGCACCATGGGAGAAAGACCTGGCATTCTACTTCTGTAAGATCACATCCATTGAAAACCCTGTGGAATGTGGCTCTACTCTGAACATGTGGGATTGCCATGAGTTGGATTCGACTCAATGGCAATAGGTTTGGGTTTTTTTGGTTTTCAGGGCAGAGGCCCACCACCTGTCTGTCTTTTTTTTGTACAGTGGTGGCTTGCATGTTGCTGTGATGCTGGAAGCTATGCTACTGGTATTTCAAATACCAGCAAGGTCAGCCATAGTGGACAAGTTTTAGCAGAGCTTCTAGATTAAGAAGAAAGGCCTGGCAATCTACTTTTGAAAATCAGCCAATGAGAACCCTATGGATCATAACAGAACATTGTCTAACTCCCTTGTTTTGGACATGTCATCAGGAGGAATCAATTGCTAGAGGAGAATATCATGTATGGCAAAGGGCCAATGAGGACGAGGGAGACTGTCAGTAAGATGGAATGGCACAATAAGCACGATGGACTCAAACATGCCAGTGACTGTGAGGATGACAGGCAACATTTTGTTCTGTTGTTGCCATGAGTCAGCGTTGACTCTACACCAGCTATTTATCTATCTGTGTAAGGACAGATGCAAGACACCAGTGGGTAGAAGTCATGTTTTTTTCCATACAGGGAAGAATGCTCTAAAGAAGGCAGTAATTTCCTCTTTTCAAGTGTTTGTATGGAAGTTGCCAGTGCAAACTGTAAAGGGGACTCAAGCACCCAAGAACACAGACTGATTTAATTATCAATATGACTACTCATCAAGTCTATCCTTATTCCGTTTCTTATTCTTCATAAGCATACCTTTAAGCTTCATAACCACAATCCTCAAGGCAGAAATTAATATCATTCCACTTTGCAGATAGGAAAACTGAGGCTCAAAAATGTTGTAACAGAGAGCAAAAGCAGTATAGCCAGCCAGGATTAGAACCCCTGCTTCCAAGTGCCCATGTCCATATAAAAATTCATCCCTTAAATGAAATGAAGAATCCTGGCTCTATAGCTAGTCCAGTCCTTTCCTCCCCAGCCCTGTCCTACCCTCAGGCCCAAAGGTAGAATAAATTCATACTGGGAGATAGTCCTGGTCCTTCTTTGACACCTCCTGCCTCTCAGGTGCTGCTGTGAGGAGTGAGGAGGGCAGGGGACCCCACATCTTAGAGGCCCTGAGGAGGAAGACTTCTGGGAAAGCTGGAACTCATGGCCTGCCCCCCTACCCTCCTGCTCCCTACCCCCCACCCCCAGTCTTCCAGGGAGAACTGGAAGAATCCTGCCGGTTCCTGAAGGACTATCAACTCAAGGTCTATTTGCTAACTCCCATTTTACAGCCTCATGTTCTGCCCCTCCTACCTTTTACTCCAAACACCCCAATGGGTCCTACCTCAGCACCTTTGTACATGTTGTTCCTCCTTCCACCTCTCCACACCACCACCCCTGCTGGGTGACTTTGTTCTCTATACAATGTCCCAAGGCCCAACCCTTCCAAGTCTCTCCCAAGGTGCACCCTGTGCCCCACTTATGCCCTTCCCATGGTCTTGTCATCACTTGCCCATGAATCCCCCACAAGGCTCTGAGTCCAAGGCCAAGGGATTGTGATTTGTGTCCTGGGGTCCCCATGGCATGGGGTGCTCATTCACCCCATGTTTGCTGAATGAGTGTAACTTTTATAGTATCCTTTTATATTTAAAAGGAAAAACCTCAAGGTACTGGTACTTAAGGAGTCCTGGTGGTGAAGTGGTAAGCATTCAGCTGCTAACCAAAAGGTCTGCAGTTCGAACCTACCAGCCACTCCACACAAGAAAAATGTGGCAGTCTCCTTCTGTGAAGATTATGCATGGACTTGAAAACCCCATGGAGAGCTCTACGCTGTCCTTAGGGTCGCTATGAGTTAGAATCAACTGGATGGCAGCAGGTTTGGTTTGGACTGGTATATGGTCCTCCTTATCTTAACCTGTAAAATGGCGGGTGGGGTAGAGTTGGGAGGGGAACGCCAGACACCAGTCCAGTCAGAGCTACTCTACTACTTTATTCCTGGGGTCTTTGTGGAAGACTGTTTGCAGGGGGAAGGGAGGAAAGGAGTCCTATCACAAAAAACTCCCTTCTAAGTTTATTAAGCTCAAATATTCTTTAATCAGCACCCATTGGGCAGAAACTGAATTTTACTGTCAAAATTCAATGAAATCACAGGATCCCAGCACAGAGGAGACTCTACACCTAGGTCAGCTCAGCCAGCTGCTGATCTGGGGCAAGCACGCTCTTGAGCTCTTGCAAGCGCCTCTAAGGATGGGAGCTGATGAAGTTGGTCAAGCTCTAGAAACTCCTAAGCAGGGGCTCTAGATCTTTTGGCTGCCCTAAGAGTGAGGGGTAGGGCAAGGTGGCCCAGAGAGGGGAGCCAAGGAAAAGCCTACTAGGATGCAAAAACTATTCTTAAGAAGAGACTCACTATTTCTCAAGGTTTGGTCCTCTGACCACCTGCATCAGGATCTCCTGCGGGAGCTTTTAGAAATGCAGAGTCCTGGGCCCCACCCCAGAGTTCCTGAATCCATCTCCGGAAGAGACTCAGGAACCTGCATTTTACAGCACATACTCCCCAAGTGATGAACCAATAATTACTGGCCCTTGTCCAGACTCCTGGTCTGGTTCTGTAAGTCTGGGCTGAGGCCTAGGAATCTGTATATTTCACACACTCCCCATGGGTTGCCAGGTCCCATTTCACAGCTGGGGCCACTGAGACTCATGCCAACAGAAGGGAATGTCCTCAGAGTGGTCGATAGGAAAGCAAATCATCAGTAAGCTCTGTCATTCATTTCTTTGCTTCTTTCACCAGGTTCAAAAATAAGGGCACTTGTATACTCTCAGATGCCTCAGACCAGAATCACAATCTCTCCTTCTTGTGCTCCTTTCATTATTCTTCTTTAAACCTCAAGGGCAGGAAGTGCAGGCTGCAGACCAGCTCACTCTGGACCTAGCTGGTTAGGGGCTGAGGCAGCGCTGGCAGAGTGTGAGCTTACCGAGGTTTGGGGGTGAGGAAGAGGCACACCCCGAGGGGTTGGCAAGCCCCATGTTCTGAGGAGCTGATTTGGGGGGGTGGTTAGAGGGGAGAATCTTCTCAGAGCTGACCAGGGCATCATTATAAGTGCTGCTGCAGAAAGGCCCTGGTCCTCTGCCCAGTCCTGAGAAGGGCAGCCCACATTTATCATCTCAGGCCCTTTGACCTCTGTGCCATCATCATCATCACCACCACCACTGAGTATTTAATATGTTCCCAAGCACATTGTTAACCCCTTACATTAACCCATTTATTCTCCACAATAATCCTGTAGAATCAGTACAATCATCCTTATTATTTACAGATAAGGCTTAGAGAGGTTAAGTAACTTGCTCAAAGTTGCCCAGCTAGGAAGTAGTAGAGTTAGGATGTGAACCCAGGTAGTCTGACTGGAGATCAGGGACGGACCCTCAGGTTTAGCTGCTTCCCTTTCCTTGCCTCCCATGAGGTTTTAGAAAGACCTCATCAGGCCCTGAAAGGTTGACATAGACCAGAGCAGACCAATTTCATCTCAGTGGGCGTTAATGAGGGAGTGGGTTAGCGAGGCATTTGCTAAGCAGGGAAGGACCTGGAGGTGCTGCTTCAAGCAATCCCCTTCAGGTGCCTCACATTTTACAGCGAGCACCACGGTAATGAAGGGATTCACAGCAGCAGCGCCAGAGCCAGGCTGCCTGGCTTTGAACCCTCCTCGACCACAGCTGTGTGACCTTGGGCATGCTACTTAACATTAACAGCGTCGTTGTCTAAACAGTGAAGAAAATAACAGTAACTGCTTCATAGAGTTGTTTTGAGGATTAGCTGAGGATACGAGTAAAGCACTTAGGGCAGAGCTTGGCACATAGAAAGTGTCATTTAACTGCTTGCTGTTGTTATTATAAGTATTATAAAATGATTTCACAATTATTCCTTCATTTGGTTCTCAGGATTGGATCCTTTGTCCCATTTTGCAGATGAGGAAAGTGAACTTCAGCAAGGGAAATGACTTCCACAAGGACACACAGCCAACAGTATAAGTCTCTAAATTCTCAGGTCACGTTCCAGGAGAGCCTCACACATTTATCTCCCTTTTGAGTTCTGAGTTTGCCCTCATTTGCTCTATTGATTCATGTCTAAAGTGAGAGGCCTGACTTAAATCCTAACATTTCCAAGCGAAAGAAGTCTAAAACCAAAAAAACAAGCAAAAACAAAAAAACGCCAAACCCACTGCTGTCAAGTTGATTCCGACTCATAACGACCCTATAATACAGAGTAGAAGTGCCCCCATAGGGTTTCCAAGGCTGTAAATCTTTACAGAAGCAGACTGCCACATGTTTCTCTTGTGGGCAGCTGGTGGATTCGATCTGCTGACCTTTTGATTAGCAGCTGAGCGCTTAACCCTACACCACCAGGGTGCCTCAAAAGAAGTCTAGGAATGGCTAATACATAACATATACGCCATCACTTTCAGCGCCTTACCCATGGCAGACATTGCTATTTAATCACAGACCTCTTCCCTGCTGAGCCAGATTACAGCTTGGACTCTCTTCAACACAGCACTTTTGACAGTCACTACAAATTGATCGCAGGTGGCAGATGACCAAACCCAACTTTTTCATTGTATAGACAGAATCTTCTATCCAAACTTGATTATTTCCGAGTCTAGTTAGGATTGAGGGGCAGGGGGTACCCATAGCCCCAGTCCATGTCCCTATATGTGTCGAACTCCCTATGGTTCCCTCTCATTTGTTATAGTGTCCCTAAGGGTAGAATGTGGCCACAATGGCATCCATCTTTCCCTACATCCAAGAAACTGCATGGCACAGATGCCTTGCTTAGTAGAGCCACCCCACAGCCCTGCCTTTGTGTCTGCTAAATCATACCAGCCTTTGGGGAGGGAGATGTCCTTCACATTCCATACCAGCAGGCTTCATCTGTGTGGCTACAGACCCTGGTGAAAGGTGTTGAGGTAATTTGTTACTAATCACATTGAAAGATCCCACCTAGACAATGAGTTGTTTTTCAATGTAAAGCGGAGCAAGCCGGTGGGCAGGAGTCGGAATCAACTAGACGGCAGTTGAGTTTGTTTTTTCTTTGGACCATCTCTTTGGAGAAAAATACCATCCCATTCTAGGTCTCATGGGTCAGGGCGTCAGGGCCCCTGAACCCACACACATACATGCTTGCTCTAGGGATGGGCCCATGACCCAGTCCTGGGCCACCAGAGGCGACCTTTCTCAGCCATTGTGACTGACTCAGGGATTAACATGTTACCCTACTCAGACAAAGAGCATCAGCCCCGAGCCTTAAGCAGTGCTACTGGAAAAGAAGTGCTCTTTCCCTGTTGTGGTTGCTAAGCTAATCCACAAGAGGCCCAGTGGCCATTTTTTCCATTGACTGGAAAGAGCCAGTATGAAAATGAAGCCCTCAGAGACAAGCACAATTGAGAACTGGAGTCCTAGACCCACCTGAACCTGAACTGCACAGTTTCAGTTATCAACTCTAATTTTTTAGGGGGTTGATTTTGAGTCAGGTCTGTGTCACTTGTAGCCTTGAGAGTCTGGCAGTTAAACACATTCTTACAAGGGTGGGAAAGAAACCCAGCAGGCGCACAGGCCCTGTGGCTCCTCTTCTCCATGCCACAGCTGGTCACCTGGGCATGCCAAGCACAGCAAGCCCTATGTGGCATCTTCCCATCTAGAATGGATATCAAATGCAGGCTCTCAGCTGGCCTTCACTCTGAGCCAAACCCAGTCCAGACCCTTGAGCAGTTAACTTAGATGTGGGGGAAGGGTCAATGAACAATTCTATTCTCTGGCCTCATTTAATGACAAACTGGGTTGGGTTGCTACCAGCCCCCAGCAGTCACAACCAGGGTTGAATTAACCAGTAAGCATGATATGCACCAGCTTATAGTAAGCAAGGCACGCATGGGCTTAATTGTGTTTGCTTACTAACCTGTAGCGCACAATTTCACTCTCTTTGATTTACATAGTGAAACCCAGGTGAAATTGTACACTACAGGTTAGTAAGTAAGCACAATTAAGCCCATGCCTACCTGGCTTATTAGGTAATCTGTTCCTGGTCACAACACTAACTCACAGTCCACAGCTGGCTCCACAGACACAGCTGGACTGCTCGTGTGGCACCATCAGGAGACCAAAAAGGAGATGATTTGCCCCTGTGCATGAAGAAATGGCTAGAATCTTTGGAGAGACAGAACAGGGGGCAAGAGATAGGTGTTGTCCACCAAATGCGCCGCAGACTCTTTGTAAATACTTGGCACCAAAAAATAAAGGGGAAAAACAAATCTTTCTCAATTATAAAGATTTATGAGACATTCAAATGCCAAGTTCCATCATAAGATTGTAAACTACAAAAGGGTGAGGGGAGGCCTACCATTTACTGAGTGCTTACTATCAGGCACTATGCCATCTCACTTGGTTCTCACAGCACCCTAAGGGGTAGAAAAGATTATTCCCCCCTTCACAGATGAAGAAACCGAGGTTTTGAGAGGCCCAAGGTCATCTAGTCAAAAAGCTATGAAAGCAGGATTCAAATCTGGGTTGGTCTGGCTGCAAAGTCCATGCTGCCTCTGCCTCTTTCCTGTCCTGCCTTTTAGAACTAAAAAGTCCTTAGATGAGGGCATTTGGCCCAATCCTTTGTTATACAGATGGAGACTGAGGCACAGAGAGGGGCTGGCCACACAGGAAGAGGCCTACCAGGGACCCAGGGTTCCTGCTGCCCTGGGTGAGTCTCCTCTCCAGACCTCCACAAGCCCTAAAATCAGTATGGAGAACCCCCTATAATTAACAAACCAAACCCATTGCCATTGTGTCGATTCCAACTCATAGCAACCCCATGTGTTACAGAGTAGAACTGTTCCATAGGATATTCTTGCTTGTAATCTTAATGGAAGCAGGTTGCCAGGCCTTTTCTTCCATGGTACCACTGGTTGGGTTTGAATAGCCAACCTTCCAGTTAGTAGCTGAATGCAAACTGTTTGCATTACCCAGAGACCTTGGTGACCCGGAGAGAGTATATAAATACTTTCCTTTTTCCCAAACTGTTATTTCAGTGCTAACCTTTGCCAGGCACCTACCTGGCTCTGGGGACACAGCGATGACAAAAAGATGTGGTCCTCATCGCCAAGTCAGTGGAGACCTCAGACCAGTGCTCAGCTGATTAGAACACAAAGAGGAGAAGGAACTGAGAGAAGCTCAGTTAGCTGGAGTGTAGGGTCAGGGGACAAGGAGGGATGAGGGTGAAATACATGGGGCCAGACCCTGTTGGGACTTCTAGACCACATTCAGTGTGGCCTTTGCCCTAAGATCAATGGGGCTGCACTGAGGAGGTTTCGTTAGGCCATGACATGACATGACAGGTCTTCGCTCTGGCTGCTGTGTGTGGGTGGGGACAAAGATGGCAGCAGGAGGCCCAGTTAGGTTGCTGTCCAGTTTCCTAGCGCTGCTGTAACAAATACAAGTGGGTGGCTTTAAAGGACAGAAACTTATTTTTCTCACAGTTTAACAGGCTAGAAATCTGAATTCAGGGCACCAGCCATAGGAGAAGGCTCTCTGTCATCTCTGAGGAAAGAGCCTTATCTCTTTTAGCTTCTGCAGCATCTATCTTCCCCTTCTGTTTGCTCTTCCTTATGTCTTTTCTACTCCTTATAACTCAGAAGTGATTAGGTTTAGGACACACTCGATATTGATAGGGCCTCATTCACATAACAAAGAAAACCTTATTTCCAGGCAGGGTTACAGGGGTTAGGATTCCAACACATATTTTCAGCAGACCCAATTCAACCCATAACAGTGGTTGTCCTAACAGGCCAGTGTGAGAGAGTGGCCTCTGGGGAGAAGTAAAATGAAGAGAAGGAGATAGACAGGACTGACAAGGCTTGGTGATGGCCAGCCTTGGGGAGTAAGAAAGAAAGAAAGACCAAGAAGGGCTTCCTGGGTTAGGGCTACAGCAACCTGGGTGGAAGAGAGAGAGGAAGAGGCTGGGGAGTGGTGCAAGGAGGCACTCCGCTCTGGATACATTGGGTCTAAGGTACCTGAAAGCTGTGTGTGAGGCGGTGAGAACGCATGTGACTACAGCCATGTTTCTGTTTATTCCACTCAACAAGGCAGATTCACAGACACCCTATTACCGGGTCCTTAAAACATCCCTGTGAGACTGGTGTTATCTCATTGATCAGATGAGGAACCTAACACCTAAAGAATCTGAATGAGTCCCAACTCCAGCCCATGTGTCCTGTCTCTCCCATGCAGCCCCATGCCCCAGGCAGTCATCATCAAGGTTACCTTGACACTCTGTCCTCTTTAGGAAAAGCTCTGCACAGCCTTAACTGAGTTTCCAACAGAGCAATGGGGCAATGGGCTGATCAGTCAAGACAAGTTACTTCTCCTAATCTGGTTGGTGGCTGCGCGGCTCAGTGGAAATTAACTAATTGGCTTCGGGGGTGCGGAGTGTGGCGGCAGTGGGGGGAGGGAGGGAACAAACCTGTCCCAAGGGTGAGATATGCCTGAATGGGCCAAGGACCTCGCTCTTACTCCAGCGTGACATTGATAACAGACCCAGGAGTTCTGGTGTCCACTCCAGCGACCTCTGCCCTGAGCACCACGACCTTCTGTCCACCCTCCAAGCTCAGTCATCAGCTGGGCCACCCCACCAGCTGTCTTCACACAAGTCTTTTCTTTCCTTCCTCCTTTCTGCCTCCCCGCCTCCATCCCAGTGGGTACTTGGCAGCCCCCCAGAGGCCCGCTGGGAGTCAGGAGAGAATGCTGAGCATCTGGCCAGGACCCAGGCCAGTCCTGTGGGTTCACATTAGGGCACCTGCTAATGTGCGGGACCCTGGGGCCAGCCGTCCTGTGATTGGCTGGCAATACCAGGCATCAGGCCATCCTAACACCCAAGCCCCTGCATGACCCCAAATCCCAGCTATAAATAGATAAGAACCTGTCAGCCCCCCTGCCCATACCGAGCCCCCTCCCACTTGGCCAAGAATGAAAGGGTGCCTTGAAATGGTACATGGGACCAGAGTCCCAGCACAGCTGCTGTGGACCCAAACCTTCCGCTGACCTCAGGAAAAATGCTCTATTCTCTAGAAACCCAGCAATCTGTCAAGCCCAGGCCCCGCTCAACCCACGTCTTGCTTCTTCCCCTGATAACTATCCTGGTGTAGCTACTGCTTCCAGGCCCCAGATTTATGAGTCATTTGGATCTCACTTTAATATGCTGCCACCAACAAGGCATTCATTAGGAACCCACTACTTCAGAGAAGAAGGGTGTGTGTGTGTGTGTGTGTGTTTGTGTGTGTGTATACTGGGGATGTTAGTCTTCACAGAAGGTTTTTTCTATAGAGGTTACTTACAGCTTTGAGGATACTAGACAACTTATCACACCTTACCTTACAGAAAGGGAGTGGGCCTTCCTCAAGTTCACACAATGAACAAGTGGCAGCTGCTAGGACCAGATTCCCAGGCAAGTGCTCACCCTAGCCCCAAGCTGATCCACGAGCCCTACTCCCAGCTCCCCACCCGTTGCCCCTGGGTATTATGCCATGCCAATGGCCTGGAGTGCTCTTCTTGTTTCCCTCTTCCTCTATCATCAGCCTACCACTTCCCCCCTTCTTGGGCTTAGCCCACTACCACCTCCACCAAGAAGCCATCCCAGTCTTACTTTAGCTCACAGCTGTCCCAACCTGCAGCCCCACCAACTCACACACTCCCCTTAATGTACAGACTGAGTCATTTGCTTGGTGCTGACCATGAGTGGCATTAATAATTATTTTCCTTTATTTAGGGGTGGCAAATAGGGTCTAGCTCATAGGCCAAGTCCTATCAGTTAGCAGTAGCTGTCACTGTGTGGGTAAGGAATATGAGGCTATATCCAGGATCAGCAGGAAAGAGTGCAGTGATTGACTAGTGATGTCTGCTTTGGCCAGGCACATTCAGCATTCATGCCAGGTTTTGCTATTCCTGCTGCAGTATTTACCCTTCACGCTGCTGCCCACAGAGACTAAACTCCTTAAGGCAGAAACTCAGTTATATAGATTGGTCAGATTGAGCTGTAAGAACAGGGATTCCTCCCTACCCTGCCACCCAAATGTCAGCATGGTAGCAGGTAGATAATGTGGAGGGGAAAAAAAACAATAATTATCTCTTGTTTGCTTCTGTGGTTATACACACAAAGTACTCCATACTCATCACCTCAACTAATCTTTACAATACACCTGAGAGGCAGACAGGTATTATCTCTCCTTTTCACATGAGGAAACTGAGGTACACAAAGGCTAAGTGATTTTCCCAAGGTCATGCCATAAAAGGTGGCACCATGGACTTGAACCCAGGACACAGAGTGGCCACCATCCAGAACCAACAGGAATCATCCAATCCAGTGCCCCAAAGGACAAAGGACAGTCACCCTGTCCAGTGACCTTCCCACCTGCCCTTGCATACCTCCCATGACAGCGAAGCTATCTGAGGCAGGCCATCCCATTCCATCTGGGGGCAGTTCTGGCTTTTGGAAAGCTCCTTCTTGGCCTGAGCTGGAACCTCTCCTATGGCTTCCATTTACCAGTGCCACCCATCTCCCAGAAAATGTCTGCAGGAAGCCCCCAAGCCTTCCTCTGACCCTTGTTTCCTTTGGGTTACACACATCTATGGCCCTTGCCCATTTGGAACAATATCTGGTTTATTTTTGCTCACTTTTCTCTGAGAGTATTTCTGTTTGCCTGCTTTGATGGTAGAACCATCTCCTTTGTTCTAGGCCCTAACCTGTTGTCAACCTATTACTGTCAATTCCAACTCATAGCGACGCTACAGAACAGAATGGAACTGTCCCATAGGGTTTCCAAGGATTGGCTAGTGGATTCAAAATGCTGACCTTTTGGTTAGCAGCTGAACTCTTAACCACTGCACCACCAGGGCTCCATTGTCCTAGGCCCTAGACCTCTATTAATATAGCCTAATGTTCAGAGCTGTCAATAATTTTTTGAGATTCATCATGCTTCAGACAACACACACTCCCTCCCCTCCTCTGCCAAGGATCTGCAAAATCAGAATAACGGACTGTCAGAGCAAGAAGGGCTTTGAAGACACCCAGGTTCAAATCTCTCCCAGAACAGATGAAAAATCCAAGGCCTGGAGGAGGAGGAGGGGGCCCTCTCTTAGGTTCAGCAGGAAGACAGTGGAAAGCCAGGACCAGAACCCAGGCATCCTCCTCCCAGTTTGGAGCTCTGCCCACCAAATACTAGGTAATATTGGACTTGGGACTCTGCACCCAATTCAAGGTCAAGTGAGGCAAGCCGGGTCATGGTGTGGATTGTTGACAGGTCAGGAGGAGAATCTGAACCCTACAGGCCTGGTTCCAGGCCTCAGGCCACACTTGGCTTCCTGCTGCTGTGCACGCAGCTTGTCTGTGAGTTAGAACCTGGGCTTGGGGCCTCCCTCTCCTGGCTGTGTGAGCGTGAGCTGCTCCAACCTCATGTGGCCCTGCTCCCCCATCATCCCGCCCCCAAACACTGCAGCAGGAGCAGGCTCCCACCTGCAGGCCCAGGAGTTCATCCCAGGTGGCTCCCCATCCCACTGCCTGCCCAGGAAGGAAGGCCTTTTCAACCAGATCTCCTGTCTGCTTCTGGGGAAAGGAAACCAGTCAGTCGCTTGCTGCCAGCCAGAGGGTGTTAGGAAATAGCAACTTGAAATGGTAGGAATCTGACCAAACCAAGGCACATGGAGGGTCTGGAAGCTGACCTGCCCAGACACCATCCACTCCTTTATCAAACACCACGGAGCACTCTGCACCACCATGAGCCCCGCTCAGGGCAGAGACATTGTGATTAAATACTCCAAGTCCCAGGTACATCGGGGCCAAAACAGCTGGACCCTGCACAGTGGGGCCTCTGATGTCAGCGGCAGGGCCTGCCCTGACCTTGCCTCCTCCGGGACCCCCCCACCGTTCCCCTCTCCACATTCCTCATGCTTCAACATGCCAGCCTCCTCTCAGCACACCATGCCCTCCAGATTCTCTCCAATGCTCTTTCTTGCCAGGAGAGCTCAAAAGTCACTCTTCAATCAAGCCTCCCCCGATGCCCCTACCTCGGCTCCCAGAGCTTGTCACCATTTTGTCTGTTGGTTTGTTGTCTTGTTTCTGTGTCTCCAGTGAGCCCCATGGGTGCGGCTCACTGTTGTATCCTCAGGCTTGGTATGCAGTAACCCAAAAACCCCACTAGCCTTGAATCAATTCCCACTCATAGGTATGTAGTCGTCATTGTTGTTAGGTGTCATCCAGTTGGTTCTGATCCCTAGTGACCTTATGTACAAAAGAATGAAGCACTGCTTCATCCCACGCCACCCTTACAATCATTGTTATGATGAGCCCGCTGTTGCAGCCACTATGTTAATCTATCTCGTTAAGGGTCATCCTCTTTTTCGCTGACCCTCTACTTTACCAGTAAGATGTCCTTGTCCAGGGATGCAGTAGATGCTCAATAAAAACCACCTGGGACTCAATGCTTTGGGGACACTGGGCTTCTGTCAAGGGGGATGGTATCATTTAGGAACGGAGAAGGGTGATGGTTGAACAAGCTGATGAACATAATTAATGTCACTGAGCTGTACATGTGAAAATGGTTGAAATGGCAAGTGTTTTGTTACAAATATATTTACCAAAATGATGGAGTAAAGACTTTTTGAGACTCTCCCCCCAGCAAAAAAAAAAAAAACCTTCCTGAATGCAAGAGCATTGCATGGCCCACAGAAGGGAATGGGCAGTGGTGCCTGAGATGATCCAGCAATACTTCAGGAGGGGCAGGAGGTACTGGAGCTTGGACCTTGAGGGCAGATGCGATTGCCCCACTCCCAGACACAGAAGTGCCTGTTATTTTCCAGTTCCTGCTCACTTATGTGCCAGGCAGGTACATACGTTCATCTCAGTGAAATCTAGCATAGCTCATCAGACTACTCATCACTCGTTATCTTACAGAAAGTGAGTCGGCCTTACTCAAGGTCACACAATGAACAAGTGGCAGCTGCTGGGACCAGATTCCCAGGCAAGTGCTCACCCCAGCCCCCTTGCCCCTGGGTATTTGCTTATGCTGTGCCAATGGCCTGGAGTGCTCTTCTTGCTTCCCTCTTCCTCTATCAGCCTACCGCTTCCTCCCTTCTTGGGCTTAGCCCACTACCACCTCCACCAAGGAGCCATCCCAGTCTTACTTTAGCTCACAGCTGTCCCAACCTGCAGCCCCGCCAACTCACACACTTCCCTTAATGTACTGACTGTCTGAGTGATTTGCTTGGTGCTGACCATGAATGGGATTAATAATTATTTTCCTTTATTTAGGGGTGGCAAATAGGGTCTGGCTCATAGGTAAGTCCTATCAGTTAGTAGTAGCTGTCACTGTGTGGGTAAGGAATATGAGCCTCTATCCAGGATCAGGAAACCCTGGTGGCGTAGTGGTTAAGTACTACGGCTGCTAACCAAAGGGTCGGCAGTTCAAATCCACCAGGCGCTCCTTAGGAAACTCTGTGGAGCAGTTCTACTCTGTCCTGTAGGGTCACTATGAGTCGGAATCAGCTCGAAGGCACTGGGTTTATAGAGGATCAGGGTGTGGTGATTGACTAGCGGTGTCTGCCTTGGCCAAGCATATTCAGCATTCATGCCAGGTTTTGCTATCCCTGCTGCAGTATTTACCCTTCAAGCTGCTGCCCACAGAGACTAAATTCCTTAAGGCAGAAACTCAGATATACAGATTGGTCAGATAGACTGTGAGATTAAAGATGGGGGAACTCAAGTCCAGAAAGGCTTAGTGACCAGTCTGAGGCTATGCAGCTAAGATGTGGCAGAGAAGGGATTCAAAGTTCAGGGCTGTCTCCATGGGCTGCAGTCAGATTTAGAGCCGGGCTGGCTTCAGATCGTGATGGACCCTCAGTGTCATGAGAAGATGTCTGGACCTTATCTGGTGGCCCATGGAAATCCAGGAAGACCCTACTAAGGAGGGGCTGACTGGGCCCTTCATATCTGTGACATTCAAACACTAGGTCTTGGTGGGGATAACAGCCTTCTAGGATACCAATACCCTACAAGGCTGGCCTGCGAGTGAATCCCTGTAAAACACAGACACTGGGTCCCAGTCATCTCCCTGAAAGTTTCTAGAATAATCTTTTTCCATGGAATTGTGGAAACTGGGGGATGGTTCTGAGATCACACAGTTATACTTCCCTTCTTTCAAACAAGGACACAGAGGGCACGAGAGCAGGGCTTGCCTGAAGTCCCCCAGGTACAGCCAGGCAGTTACAGAGCCAAGCCGTGTGCCTAGGGGTGTTGGTGAGGGAGGAAGGGGGCATGAGAGTCGTCTTCAAATATCTAAAGGGCTATGACTTGCAGGAGGGATGAGCCTCAGTGTGAGGTTCCAAGAAACTGAGCCAGGGCCATGGGTAGAAGCTGAGATTTCAGCTCATTTATCCTAATGAAGCCCTGTAGCTGCAGAACTGCCCAAAGATGGTAACAGGCAGCCTGGTGAGGCGGTGAGGGCTTGATGGCTGGATATGTGCAAACACGGGCTGCTTGGGGCATGGCAAAGGGATGCAAGCACCAGATGGCGGACAGTCTTGACGAGACAGCCGTGCAAGTCCAATTTCTGCTCTCAGCCTCTTCTCACTGCCTCTGGGGTCTCTCTGGCCTAGGCCAAGTCAGGGTTGCCAAGTTGCAGAGTGGAGGCTAAGACAGAGAGACTGAAGCCTTCTGGCTGAGAATATGGGTCTCCTCATCACTCTGGATTCGGGGGGGTTTCCCCCCTCATGCCATCTCTATAAACACAAAGTATCTGCCAGGACGCAGGATGCTATTCCATGCATGTGAGCAGCTGATATTCTGTGTGTGTGTTTTAAGAAGAGAGTTTTAAAATCCCTACTTCCAAGTGTGGCCCTCTTGGGAAGCAAGAGGCTCTGGGAGGAGGATGGGGAGGTGCGTCCCTTGTGGAAAGAGAGGACCAAAGAAGGCAAGAAGATAGGATGCAGGTGGGGGAGGGGGGAGCCGGCCTCCCAGCAGTTTCCTGAGGAGGCCCAGGCTGTAAAAGGAGTGAAGAGGCCTCCTTGATCGAAAGGGATCAGCCACTTAACTCTGCCTTCCCAGCGTAGGAGGGCAGCAAAATTTCCCAACACACTTCTGGGTTCAGAGCCACGCAAGCCCCCTCCCACTCCTGGCTGTCAGCTCAACTCAGGCCGGCCCAAGCAGGGGCTGAAACAGTCCAGGTATGGTGGCCTTCTGAAGGAGGTGGGCGGCAGGCTCTGGGGGCAGTGAGAGCTGGGCTCGGATCCTGGCTGTGCCAAGCTAGGCAATCTTGGCATGCACTGGACTCTCTGAAGAGAAGATTCCACATCTGTAAACTGGGCAGTGTGTGTGTACGCGTGCGTGCGCGTGCTTGGGAAAATTGAGAGACTTACTCTAAAGCCCTGGAGCATACTAAGTGCTCAATAAATAGTAGATGAAACAAACCACAAGGCTACAACAGCAATAGTGACAACAACAAAAATGAATTCAGGCTGAGTTCTAGCCTTGGCCTTGCTGCTTAAGTCACTTTCCTTTCTGAACCTCAGGCCCTGCATCTATAAAATGCAAATAATAATCTTTCCCTTGCAAACCAAAAAGTGTTACACACTGGGAGTGATTTTTATTATCATGGAAGAGCTGGGCAGAGGGTGGAGAATAGGGCTCACGGGCAGGAGAGTAAGACCATGTGCATACATGTACGGGCAGAGTAGAGAGAACCTGGGGAGCCTCGCCCTGTCCGCTGCCAAAGGGAAAAGGTTACTGGGCTATTTTCATCATGAGCTGAGAACCACACACACACAGTCCTGTTCAAACTTGTCTCAAACCACAGAGCTAGCACGTGGCAGAGCGGGGATTTGAAACCATGGCTAACTGCTGAGGCACAGCCTCTTATTACTCTACTGTGGTGGCCTCTGACTGGGTGGGTCATTTCCAGGGCCCCTGGAGTCTCCATTGCATCCTAGTTGCCCACCTAACTCTCCCCAAACCAGTATTCGCTGCACACAAGATCTCAAGTTCCTGGTCTGCGATTGCCAACCAGGGGTGGTATCACCACCAGGGAACATTTGGGTATTCCAGGCTGGCACAATGATTGGACTTGGGAGCCTGGGGTGCTAATTGTCCCAAATGCATGGGGAAGTCCCACACAATGAAGAATTGTCTAGCCTAAGAAGCCAATATCACCCCTATCGGGAAACACTACACATAGCCAAACTTTCTGTACTATAGATGGGGAAACCAAGGCCCAGGGAGGGAGAGGAACTTGCCCATGGTCATACAGTAAACTAGCAATGGAGATGAGGCTATATAGTCCAGCTCTCCCTACTCCTGGTCCAGTGGTCTCTTATTATCTTATCATCAACACGCTGTTGTCTTTTCTATGGTACCTATTAGAGCTAGAATAGAGTGCAGAAACAGTTGAAAATATACTTGTGTAAGGAAGCTAAAGTGGAGAAAAGCTGGTGGGATCATGGCATGGTAGGGAAGAAAGGAGATGGTGGAAAAGAGGGTGGGCAGACAGTGCACTCTTGATGCTAAACAGTAGGGGGCACTGTTGGCCCCAGACAGCTTGGTTGCGTTGGAAGAACGTTAAGAGGAGGCCAGGTGAGGGAAGAAGGGAGGACTTTAGTAATTGATATCTATCTCACATGATTTAATTTCCTTATATAGACAGTCCAGTGTACCTAATTACCACAACTGCCTTCTCCTCTTCTGCCTATGGAGGGGGAAAGGGTGAACTGGAAAAGGAGGTCCAAAGACGGATGCTTATCAGAAAAGCTACAGAGATCCAGGGGTCAGAGTACGTCCTGGCTCCCATCCTAGGACAGCTCTGGGTGGTGGAGGGACAGAGGAAGAGAAGTGGGTATCACCAGCTGACACCCTCAGTGTATTGCGTGCCCAGCTGCAGACCCAGCATCCCTTTCTAGTTATCTTAGAAATTGAGTTTATCCCAAGTGCCAGCTCCAGTTGATTGAGAGGAGTACCTGAAGCACTGTTTTGCAAAGAATTTTGAGGCCTGTCCAGGTTCAGGGTCTGGAGTGTGGTGGTTGATTAGTTCTGTCTGTCTTGGGTGCTGAAAGAGGGTTTCAGATCATGTGCCATCTCAGTCATGACTTTAAAAAAAAAATCTTTTCCAGGAAGCCACCACATGCCTCACCCTGTTGGATCTGCTAAGCAACCTGAGCAGTGGACAGGGCAAGAATAATTGAGCCCCTTTGAGGGCAGGAAATTCAAGGCCTGGGGAGCTTTGGAAATTGTCCAAGGTTACACAATGAGTCAGTGAAGATAATAGGGACTAGAACCTGGGACTGCATCCTCCTATGCTTCCTGCCCCTCCGGACCTGCAGAAGTGCCTTCTCAGCTGCCTCTACCCCCAACAAGGCTGTAAGTATGGCTTCAGCTTTAAAACCCTGAGGCAGGGTGAAAGGTCAACCACGTGGGGCTTCCAGGAGGCTATTAGAGCCCTCCAACACAGGGAGCTGCCCTATCCTCCCCCTACACAGCCCTCACACACCCCTCGGTGCCCATCAATACACCCCACCAAAGGGGAAAAGGGGAGGCAATTCCAGGTGGAATTGTGAAACCAGTTCCTCCCGGCCACACCGACCCACAGCTGCCAGCACTGGTTGCAGCTTCCTCAACTCTCTGACTGTGGGGACGCACTGCTCAGCTTGGTCATGGCCCCAATCCCAGGTCAGTCAATCTAGACTCTGGAAAGTGCTGAGACAATGAACCTCCCCGAGAGGCCATGCTGGATAGGGAGAGCAGCACTGGACCTAGAGTTCAGTGTCTTGCATTATTACCCAGTCTGGAGTCTTGACCAAGTCCCTGTCACACCCTGTGCCTCAGTTTCCTATCTGTTCAATAAGGATTCATGGCCTATAAGTGGCAAGCTACAGACCAGCTGCATCAGAGCCACCTGCCATGGGGCCTGCGGACACACATATCCCAGTCACAAACCTAGACCTGAGCAATTATCTGGGGATGGGGCCCGGGAATGTACATTGTGAACCAGTTCCCCAAAGGACCCTGAGATCCAGGCATAGGCCCCCAACCCTGGCAAAATGCCTTTTCAGCTCCCAAACCAACAGCGTCATCTCCGTGACTCCTGTGAGCGGGTCCAGGAGAATCTCAGCCATTTTCTGAGAAAGTCTACAGGACCCAGGTAAATTGGAGTGTCCGTGATCAGTGCAGGGGCACAAGGTAGGAGAGGCAGTAAGGGTCAGGCCCTGGCCAGCAGCCAGACCATACACAGTGCAGGCACCCAGCCATGCTCATCCCTGAATACCTGGTACCCCAAATAGGGCCTAGCTCACAGGGGGTGTGGCATGTATGGTGAATGAAGAAGTGAGTGAGTGAATGAATGTCAAAGCTGGGAGTTTTAGAGATCATCCCCTCCCCTCCCTTAATACTCAAATATGATAGCTCTGGTCAAGCTGGTGATCATGGGACCAGAGCCCAGAAGGATGACAATAACAGCAAATCTATTGAGTCCCTCTTATGTGCCAGGCCCACTGCTAAGTGCTTTTCCTGTATCATCTCATCTGAACTTTACAGCTCCCCTGGGATATGTAATATTTTAGCCCCATTTTGCAGGAGAGGAAATTTGGGGACCTGAGAGGTTAAAGGACTTGCCCAAGCGTACACAGTTAGTAAGCAGCAACTCTGACTTTAATCCAGGCCCCAGGCCCATTCTTTGAACTTCTCTGCCATGCTGCCCCCACCCCCCACGAGGGGCAGGGGGCTCCACCAGATTGTCTGCCCCATGGTTGCTGTGAGGTGCCAACCCCCTGACTTCCTGCTGGGGTTCAATACCCATATCATCATGGCCTCTACCCAAAGGGCATTCAGGTCAGAGCTGAAAGAGGACCCAGGACAAGTGTTTCATTTGGTCTCCTAACTGGTGCTAAAATGGTGGAAACAGGGTGAGCTCTGGCTGGAACCCTGAGGCACACCACGGGATACCTCCTTTCTGATAGATAGGGGTATATAGACCACTTGGGGCCCAGCACAGGGCAGGCAGGATCCCATAGAAACATCAACAGAGGGCTTGGCAGGAAATTCCTACCCACAGTCAGCCCATCTCTACTGAGCTATCACGCCAGGCAAAACAGGCTCCCTGTCCTTCGATGCTCACACTCGGCTCCTGTGCCCAGAAGGCCTGTCCCAGTCCTCTGTGGCAGCTCCTACCTCACCTTCCAGTGTCCAGCTGACTGCCACCCTGACCCTCCATCTCAGGCGCGCTCCCACCACCACGTGCTACTCACAGCACTTCTTCAGTGTGTGTAACTGCACATTTATTTAGATACTTCATTACCATCTGTCTTCCCCTACCCTACCCTTTTCCACGAAGGCAGTGGCGTGGCCTGCCACCTTCACCTGCTCAGCGCTGGCAGATGGTGGGCACTCAACACATGCTTATTCCAAAAAGGAGTGAATCTAGTGGGCAGCAAATGCACATGAAGTTGAAAATGAGTGGTCTCAACAGCAAGGTGGGACGGAACCCCCAAGTGTACCAGCCCTCACTGACCTCAGCACTGCTGGGGAAGGGAAGGCCTGAGGTCCAGTGTAGCAGGACAACTACTATGAGGAGACTCTGGGGGTGACCTTCCCCATTCTTCCATGCCGTCCCCTTACCAGAGGGTCATGGGGCTCCACCACACCCTTTGCCCCGATGCTCCTCTGCTAAATGAAAGCTTGGTGGTTTGAACCCACCAGCCGTTCTGTGGGAGAAAGATGTGGCAGTCTGCTCCCATAAAGATCACAGCCTAAAAAACCCTATTGGGCAATTCTACTCTGTCACATGGGGTCGCTAGGAGTCAAACTCGATTCAGTGGCACCTAACAACAACAACATCCCCATCTTGCCAACCCCATCTGGTCCCTGCTGAGTCGCTGCTCCCCAGTACCCCTTGAGGGCCAAGCCTCTCATAAAAGTTCTGGCGGGATGCCGGCTATAGCCCTGGAGTCTTAGGGGGGTGGGGGGGCGGGGAACACTCGTATGGCACAATTGCCTCAGGCTTTGGGGTCCAGCAGATCTGGGTAGAAACCTTCACCTCTCTGAGCCTGTGTCCTGTCTGTAAATCTGGGATGATGACACCTAACTCTCAGGGCTGTTTAAGGATTAAAATAAGAAGAAATGGAAAACACAAGTACGCTGGAGCCAGCTCACAGACATCATTCAGTGACATCACACTGATATGCTGAAACTGGCAATCATGGGAAAACTTATACCATAGAAACTAGAAAAGGACATCATCATGGTTGGTAAAGTAGAAGGTCAGCGAAAACAAGGGAAACTCTCCATAAGATGGAGCAACACAATCGCCATAACAATGGACTCAAACATACCAATGATCATGAAGATGGCACGGGACCGGGCAATCCTTCTTTCTGTTATACGTAAGATCACCATGAGTTGGAGTCAACTCATAGCACCTAACAACCAATACAACAAATCAAGGCTCCCCACCCACTCCAGAGCCAACCGTGATGCCTTTACCAGCACATCACTGTATGCATGGTAGAGTGAACACAGTGTGTTTTGCTTACCACTGCTAGAAAGGCCAACAGAAAGAACAAGCAAAAGGAATACAGTTTGCTATGCAATAGTTTTCTATGCAAAGTTAGAAAAGAGGAAAACACGTGTCTTACTATAATTCATGTAGCACACGGTGCAGCATAATAACATTGTTCCCGATTCTTCCCCACTTCCAAAACCTGGTCTCACAGATTCAAGACCACACCCAGATAGTTCCCATCTCCATGCCTCTGTCCACACCCCAGCCTAGAGTGTCCCCCATAGTAGTCCGTTATAGCCCTTCAGACCTGGATAATCAGGTCTCCTGCTTTAGACCTTGTGCTTAATAAGAAGAGGTCACTCTGGTCCTCCTCCAAGAGTACCCCCCCTCCCCCACACAGAGCAAGAAGCCCACAGGGGTAAGGGGACTTGCCCATTGAACCCCAATCCCCCCTCTGGACTAAATTCCAGGCACCTTGGATTCTAAATTCCTTGCCTAAATGGCCCTGGGCCTGCTTTCAAGATCTGTACAGGTCTCATACTGGGGTCCCTTGTCCAAGGGGGCTGTGCACCCCTAGAGTAACAAGTGGCCGTGTGCAGGGGGAATGGCAAATGGAGCTTGGACATGTGGCTGGGGCCTCCACTAGTACTTTTGGCCAAGGTTCAACAAACCTTAGGAGCGGGGCTGCTCCCAACCTCCTCTCCAGCTATTCAATTCCTTCAAGGTTCTAGAATATGAAATTTTGAGATGATGATGATAATAACAATGATCCTTCAAAGTCCAGGATTCTCATCCCTTCCAGAGTGATCCCTATCAACATAAACCTCAGTCAGCCCTGCCCCATAAAAGTTTTGTTGTGTGCAATCAAGTCGATTCCAACTTATAGTGATCTTATATGACAGAGTAGAGCTGCCCTATAGGGGTTCCTAGGCTGTAATCTTTACGTCAGCAGATCACCTGGTCTTTTCTCCCACAGAGCAGCTGGTGGGTTCGAACCACCAACCTTCCAGTTGACAGCCAAGCACCTAATCATTGCACCACCAGGGCTCCTTTTTATAACAATTCTATATCACATTTAATCACATAAGACCACATGACTCCTCTGGTGTCTCTCAAGGCATTTCATGTCATTTTAACAAACTCCTGTATTTCCAAAACAGTCTCTATTTTTATTTTTATCACAGTCCTTGGAATGGAAGGGTCCTTATAAGAGAGAGGAGGGGGTTAGAGTGATGTAACCACAGGCCAAGGCATGTGAGTGGCCTGTAGAAGCTGAAAAAGAAAACAGGTTCTCCCCTAGAGCCTGAAGAAGCAACCCGGGCCCTCCATACCTTGATTGTAGCCCCATAAGACTCATCTCAGACTTCCGGCCTCCAAACTGTAAGACAATCAAGTTACGTTGTTTTAAGCCACTAAGCGTGTAGTAATTTGTTACAGTAGCAATAGGAAACTAATCCCCATTCAAGAAGTGAAGGAACAGAGAGGAGGAGGGAGTAGCCAGGGGCCCCTCAGCTGTGGGGAGAGGCCAAAGGGCAGGCAAGGCTCACCCTCAACCTCCATGAGCTTCCTGTCCAGTGAGAACCCTTCTCTGAAGGCCTGTGGTCTCTGGAAGTTTATCGTTTAGCAAATTTATCAATATTCGTATTTCTTTTTATCTTGATTATCATTTGTAAGGGAGGAACATAAGATGCTATATAAAAGAATTAAAAAAAAAATTAGAAAGTCTCAGAGGAGCAGAGTTCAGCTCAATGGAAGGATGTCCAAAGGGAATGGGATACCCCCGGTGGGAATGAGCGCTCTGTCCCTGGAGGTGTGTAAGCAGAATCGGACCAGAATTTTCCCAGGATGCTAAGGGAGACCGTCTTACTCTGGGAGAGAAGTTAGACCAAAGGATATCTATGAATTTATAATTTGAGAGGATTCTAGGTTTCTGGAATTCTACTCACGTTGGAGACCAAGCTCTACATTCCTGCTGTAACTGATTCTACCCTTCACTAAATTCTGAGACCCCAGGCCTTTGAGTGCATCTTAACGCATCTCTCCACACATTCCAAAATTCCTGGTATCTCCATGAACTCAGAGGAAAAGGCAGGAAGAGGGCTCTTCCCCTGGGAGCCCTGGATAAACCAGCATTTATAAACAATTATTTTATTATCAAGGAATCTTTCCAGGCTGCCTCACACAGACCACATCCCTTGGAGCAGGGAAAAAGGCCGGAGGCACAGGAATGCTTTTGTGGGCTCTTGTACCTCCCTGCACAAACACCCCCCACCCCCAGCCCCAGAGCCCACCTCCGTGGACTTTCCACCCCAACCTGCACCCTCCCCTCCTAGCCAAGCTAGCGTGGGAAATGGGCTGAGATGTCCAACTTTATAGAAAGAGGACTCTTGTTTCCTAGTGCAGGGCAGACTTCCTCCCCTGGCGCAGGGTGGACGTCCTTGCCAGGGCCCAGAGAGTTGCTAGGACAGCTCTCCACTGGCTTAATGCAGAGGCCTGGTCCTCATCTCCACGACAGCCACGCCAGGCCCGGACCACCAGCCAAAGTGACTTGGAAAGGAGCAGACTGGATGCTTGCTTCTCACTCTGCTGCCACCTCCTGCTGGACTGGTTCCAGACCCAGGTTCTCAGCGTGTAGGCAGGAGACCACTTCTGTCTCAGAGCCACTCAGCACACGTCCACCTTCCCCAAAGAGGCCAGACACCCTGCCTTGGGGTGGGATGGAGGAGTGATTTTATCATTCCACATTTGCCTCTAGTGGGATCAAATCAAATCATGATGGTGTCACTGTGTTCTGTCAACACCACGGGCAGGTCAACAGGACGTAAGCCCAGACTCCTAGTACTATGTGCTTCTCTTTAGAATAGCTATAGGCAGAAACCAAGAGTGCTGCCCATTGACCCCTCTGGGATCCAGGAACTGGGAAGATTTTTGGCCTGGTCTTGGCTTCAAGGCAGTTAAAGAGGTTAAGATTACAGCACTCTTGCCTGGGTTCAAATTCTAGCTCTACCATATATGAACTATGCATTGCTAAGCAAGTCATTCAGTTACTTCCGAGCCTCAGTTTCCCCTTTTAGGATATGGAGCTAATAATATTGACCTTGCCAGGCAGAATGAACCAGAAAGGATGTATGCAAAGTGCTAGTCACACTGCCTAGCCTAGAGCAAGAGCTAATAAGTAATATCGTTAAATAGATTCGATGATCTTTATCCTCCGCCAGCTCCGGTTTTCTGTGGTTAATCTCCTGGTAAAAATACTTTGGCCTTTCCTTCCTGGTTACCCTGTAACCACATAACTTTAGATTTTATAACTGGTTCCCTTCCTTCAGATCACCCCCATTCAAGCAAAATAACAATAACAACAATAATAATAATAAAGAATTTAAAAAATATAACCTGAATCTGCAGTTTGGGTAGACAGCCACAAGGTGGTAGATCTCCCAACAACAAAGTCAACCGTAAGGTCCAAACTTTCCCTGAGAATTCAGAGGTAATAGCTCTGTTCATGTCACACAGGCTGTGGTTGTTAGCTGCCGTTGAGTTGATCTGACTCATAGCGATTCTATGTGACCGAGCAGAACTGTCCGACAGGGTTTCCTAGGCTGTGATCTTTACAGGAGCAGATTGCCAGGTCTTCTCTCCTGCAGGGCGGCTGGTAGATTGGAACCACTGACTTTTCAGTTAGCAGCTGGAGAGCTTAACAACTGCACCACCAGGGCTCCTTTCACATATATGAGTAATCATAAATTTTCTACATGCACTCATTTTAAAAATCTATTAAATAGCAGACTTAAATAAATTGAGCAATTGCTATGTGCCAGGCACTGTCAAGTGCTTTAAATATATGATCTCATCTAATCCTAAAAACAGTATAGAGGCTGGCATAGTTAGCCCCACTTTTGGAAATAAGGAACTGGAGGCTCAGAGGGGTGGTGGTGACATCCCCAACGCCACAGCTCGTATCTCTTAAAGTTAGACCTCAGATAAGAATGAATACCTCTCCCGTTACTCCCTTAGGGTTTGCCCTCAGCTCCAGGAGTCTCCGTCCCAAGTGCCAACTGCTGCAGGTGCTCCCCTGGCCCTGGTCTCAGGCTTGGTATCGCCAATAAGGTTCTAACTACCTGGGTTCTTCTCAGAGGAGAAGAGACACAAGCTAGGGTGATATGAGGTTCCGACTGTCTCTTCTCCCTAATCCAAAAACCACGAGCTTCTGTGGAGTCAATTCCGACTCATGGCAACCTCATGTGTGTCAGAGTAGAACTGTTCTCCACAGGTTTTCAATGGCCGATTTTTTGGAAGCAGACTGCCAGGCCTTTCTTCCAAGGTACCTCTGGGTAGACTAGAACCCCGAATCTTTCAGTTAACAGCTGAACATGTTAACAGCTTGGTTGCTCAGGGACTCCTTCCCTAATCTAAAGGAGTTATTTCTTAAGTAGAGTGAAAAGTAAAACTCCTCCCTCCCTTCAGTCCATAGGATTAGTTTGCTTTAAAATGGTAGTTCCAAATTACCTCAGGGCACCCCCTTAACAATGCCCCATCTTTTGAACGGAGCCTTAGCTCCCTTCTTTGAAGGAAATTCCTTATTGCATTTTGCCATCAATAACTACAATACCGTCATTAAGCACTTTGCATCTACATTTTCTCATTTCCCACTCCCAAGGCATCCCTATGAGGTTGATATTCTGGTGGGAGAAGAAAGACAATAAGCATCAAGTAAGTAAATCAGACTTCATCCTATCGGGTGAGAGCAGTGAAGGAAATCAACAGGGTGATGTAGGTGAACTGGGGTTGGGAACAGACTGCCTGGAAGGCCTGAGAGGGGTATTAGGGTAAGTTCTAGGGTGGAGGAATTTAAATGGGCCTTCTAAGTCAGCCAGCTCTTTCTTCTGCTGTTTCTATACCAGCAATACCACCGACACCCTCATCTTTGCTACAACGAGACCTAATGGAGTCCATCACTTGACAACCCAAGGGCCACTGTATCTCACGGATCCCCACAACCGCATCAGGCATGGCATTGTCCTTATTGTGTTCTCCTATATGGAGCTAGGAGCCACCTAGACCTGGCTCCAGTCCCTCATCTGCTCCACCAGGGGAAGGAAGCCTGAGCTCAGGGTTCTGGGGGGAAGCCCTATGTATCTTCAGCCCACCCCCCACCTCTTCTTCTCTGTACTATTCCTGGGAGGAAGCCCACCCCAGGAAGGAAGCAGGGGCCAGGATGTTTGTATCCTGTCCTCTGCCCTAAGGGGAATCTGCAGCCCACCCTTGGGGGCTCTGGGACCAGCCTAGGCCAGACATGCCAGTCATTAACCCAGTGGGGTCTAGAATGTATGGTTCGCATGTCACCTTCCCACTTCTTTGCCCACTTCTTACCCTCTGCTTTGTTTTGACTGAACTTTGGTAATAGGAGCCCTGGTGGGACGGTGGCTAATGCTTGGCTGGTAATCGGAAGGTCAGCGTTGCCCTCAAGCTGATTCTGACTTACAGTGACCCTGTAGGACAGAGTAGAACTGCCCCACAGTTTCCAAGGCTGTAAGTCTTTATGGCGGAAGCAGGATGTCACATCTTCCTCCCGCGGAGCGCCTGGTGGGCTCAAACTGCTGGCCTTTAGTTAGCAGCCGAATGCTTAAGCGCTGCGCCACCCAGGCTCCTTCCTTAAAGATTACAGCCTTGGAAAGCCTGTGGGGGCAGTTCTGCTCTGTCCCATAGGGTTGCTATGAGTTGGAATTGACTCAAGGGCACCCAACAACAACAACGAACTTTGGGTAAGCTTTTCCCCTTCCCTCAAGTCCCTGAACTTTGGCCGACCCTCAGCCTGAGTCAACATGCTACCGTCTTTAGGGCCCCTCCGGTAAGAATAGCCTGACCTCAGTGTAAAACATTCTAATTTACTATCCCATGATGTCACCCTTTCATCTCACTTCCCCACACCTGGCTTTTTTCCTACCTTGTTTACTCAGTCTCTATAAAGGAAAATTCTTTTCCCCTAACTAATTCTTCTAGGTTCTTGCTGATCTTGCGGTGGGAGTGTTCTCTCCATTGTAGTATCCCCTCCCCCACCACCATAACAGCCCCTTTTTCTTTCCCCCTTTACTTTCTGAATAAAGCTTCTCCCCACCAACGTCTGGGTTTGTTTTTTTGCCATTTGTAACCTGCTACTATTTTTTACTTAATATCTGCCTTTAAATCCGCTCATTTTTCCCCTTAGACTTGTCCTAAGCAACAAGTTTTGTGCACTAGCTGTATTTTCTCAAATACACATTTAAATAAATACTTAACCATGAAAATAATGATTCATTTGCCACCAAAAATCACCTGCGCCACACTTTGAGTATCTGAGTTGACCCATTCACATGCATCGACCTTGTCCCAGCCGCTTAAGCTTGCTGGGCCTCAGTTTCTTCCTGTGTCAAATTCTAAAACATAAGCGTCTGTGGGGTCTTTCCAACCCAACATCCCAGTCAGCCTAGGTCTGGCACCTTCACTGGCCAAGGATTGAACCCAACCTCATATTGGAGCCGGCCTTGATTCCACCACTACTTCATGAGTTTTCATTTTTAATGAACTCCCAAGTACTCCCCACCCCAGCCTCCTCTGTGGGGCTGGAGACCATGACTCTCTGGGCCCAGGCCTCTCTGGGTCCTCTTTGCTCATGTCCCCCCAAACTCTGCTCCCACCCACACATTGCTCAGCCCTGCCTCTTCTGACCCCCAGCACTTATGCCCCTGTCCCCCCACCCCTGGGCCTGCTCTGCCTACCTGTCACTAATTGTGAAGTGTGGGGGTACTTCTCTGGACCTCAGTTTCTCTGTGTAATGATGGTGGAAGGACTCAAATAGTTCTTAATTGGGGCCTATTTTCAGAGAGCTTTATGGAATTACATGCATACTTTTTTGCGTCTTGACATTCTTCTGTAAAGGAAGTCTATACTATCTACAGTCTCCAATGAGGCTATGACCAAAAAAGGGTAAAAGCCCCGGAGCAGATGATCTGGGAGGCCCTTCCGGCTCTCACGCTCCGAATCCTCAGGACATACACATTCCACCCAGTCACACGCAGGGCCCAGCCTCAACAAAAGACTTGGCTTCCGTCGCTCTCTCTTCTCTGTTAACTCCAGCCCTCAGGACCAACATTCCCCAAGACAAAAAAGAAAGAAATTCATGCAAAGTGTTGGATGTCTTTATTCAACTTAAGAGCCAAAGGGAGAGGTAACTTTAATAAAGAAAAAAGGAAAGTTCAGAAATCACTGAAGGACCTTGGGCTGAGGTGAAGCTCTCAACTCCACCGATTAGCTTCTGGCTCCCCTGAGGGACCATGCTGGTCCACGGGACCCAGAATAGGAACTGCAAGACCAGGGCCAAAGGCCGGGGCAGGGAGGTGGGCTTCAGGGGCACAGAACGCCGAGAGGGAGAGAGCAGAGGAGTGCAGCTCACTTCTCTGAAGGGACTAGAGGGGGCTTGGAGTCTCCACACTCAGAGGGAAAGGCAGAGGACAGAAGCTAAGATTCAGCTCAAAACTCAAATCACCAACACTGTGCCCAGACAAAACAGGCTGTCTCTGGAGATAGGGCCCATGCGTGCAAGCAGCAGGTAGAAGGTCCAAAGCCTGCCCTGCAGGGTGTTGGATGAGAAGGTCTCTAAAACCCCTTCCATTCTAGAGAGTCTCAAAATCCTCCCTCAGGAAAAGAGAGAAGGTTAAGGTCTAGGAAGTTGGGAAAGTTTTCTAAGGAAAGGACTTGGTGGATGGGTCAGGTCAGACTCAGCGGGAAGGTGTGCCGAGGTCACCTCAGGTGGAGAAAGGCCTATGTGACTCCTGACCTAAGTCACCCTACCTGTCTCTCTGCTGCTTACCGCACTTGCATTTTATATCCACGTGAAAAAAACAGTTACTGTCACATTGATTCCGGCTCATGGCAACCCGATGTGTGTCAGAATAGAACTGTGCTCCACAGGGTTTTCAATGGCTGATTTTCCAGAAGTAGCTTTTCTTCTCAGGTGCTTCTGGGTGGACTCAAGCCTCCAACCTTCTCAATTAGCAGCCGAGTGTGTTAACTGCACCACCCAGGGATTCCTTGCACCCATGTGCATGGGTATAAATGGTCCTCACGAGAACCTAGAGAAAAGGAGGGTCTGGCCAGAGAACAAGACAGGAGTAGGCTGAGCTAAGGAGGGTGCAGTAAAGACAGAAGTCCCAGACGTAGGAGCTAAAATTTGAGCGCTAAATTCTTTAAACATACATTGTCTTATTTTCCCTCACAATATCCTGATGAGGTTGGTACCATCATCTGTATGTCCACAGTTGTCCATGGGATAACACAGTGCTCCCCAAGTTACAGCAATGATTGTAGCCTACCCAATTAATAAGCAGTGGAGGCAGGAGTAGGTCCCAAGCAGTCTGCCTCCAAGGCCCACAAAACCAAAACAGTGCTGTGGAATGTGAGAAGGGGCTGAACCCCAAGCCAGTATTAGTCATTGAACAAATTCATCCAAACACCTTGTGCTGCTTTTTTAATTAGAGCATTGGGAAATACGCTTCTGGTTCCAGAAACTTCCGTGCTCCTGCTTGTTCTTCAGGTCAGGGCATAAGGAGCCTTTTCTTTTACCTTTACTTCAGTGATGGGCAGGATCTCCTTGAATGCTCAGCAGGAACTGGCTGTACACTGTGGGACCATGTCGAATGGTTAGACCTCGGGGAAAATTCCACAGATAACTCCGCTCCTTCTATCCAAGAGCAGCCATGTACAGCATGCCAAGGTCCCTTTTTATTTTTGTGGCAGGTGCATGAGATTGTTAGTAGATCAATATGTGTCATATTCGCATAGCATTTGGGCTCCACTTACATTTCACTCACAATATACAAATAATGTCAAGTATATCCCAGACTTCTGCATGAGGGATAATGGCAATGAAGAATGTTGATGATGATGATGATAACCACGTGGCTGCTATAATACATTATGTCTCCTTATTCTCATTTAATTCTTACACCCACCCTGTGTGGTAGGTAATATCATCCCTCTTGAAAAGGCTCAGAAGCAACTAGCCCAAAGTCATACAGCATATTAAGTGGCAGAATCCTCAGACCCAGAACCCAAGTTGGTCTGAGTCAAAAGCCCATTCCCTTAGCTACCACATCATGCTGAGGCTTCAGGGGCACTGCAGCTGGGATAGTCCAATCTCAGTGCCCACCCCTTCCCTCCATCCCCCAGCAACTCTTCCCCAGGATCTGCTGCCGACGCAGTGCTCTCCCCTTACTGGGTTCATCAGTCTCAACCCTTCAACAGTTTGCTGTCTGTTGATCTGCTGTGGGTCTAGCTGCTCACAGCCCTGTCCACAGGGCCTGGCACAGGGTATGCTGAAGGCATGAACCAGACACTGGCCCTGTGCCATCACTGGTCCTTGCGGCATCTCCTGCATGACATGCCTGTGCCATTTTGGCAAGGACGGCACCTTCTTTGTATCTGTCCCCCTACAGCTCTATGCACATAATAGGTGCTCAGCGCCCACTGGGTGAATGAATCTAACATGGAAGATGGAGTGGAAAGGCCCTGGGTTCAAATATCAGCTCTGCCACTAACAAGCTGCCTGACTTGGGCAAGTAACTCAGCCTCTCTGAGGCTCAATATCCAGGCCTGGAGCTGGGGGCTCTTGAGGCCAGGCCCCATGCCAACTCCCAAGGAGCAGCCTCACAGCTGTCCCTGGCTGCTGCTGGAAGCCTGCCTGATGACGGGATGTGGGTCACCCTTAACCAAATGTACTTCCCCTGCTTTGCGAGAAGGAGGGATGGAGCAGGAGTTCCATCTTTACCACCCACCCCTGCTTGGGGCTCGGCTCAAATTCCATTTGTATGCTGCTCAAGTCCAATTCAGTTCAACAGCAGCTTAAGGCAGGTGACTCTACCCTCAGAGTCTCCTACTACTAACCATCCAGTTGGGGATGATAGCACCTCCTCCCACCCCTCATGTCTCCCTGGCTTGTGGGTGGTAAAAGGCCCAAAGGCCCCAATATATCCCTGTATGCCTTATTTGAAGCTATTAACAACAGCTGCCATATTGCTATACACTAGGCCTATCTGCTTGTTAGCCCTTACATCCACTCAAAGAGGGAGATACTGCTATTATCCTCACTTTACAAACAAACAGAGGCATCCTCGGGTCAAATTACTTGCCTGAGTTATGAGTAACACACAACTGGATTTCAAGGAGACAGAGGAACAAACCACAAAACAGAATCTGAAGGTACATCCATGAGGGATACTATACGACTGTCATTCAAAACGAGTCCCTGGTTGGTGTAAATAGTTAACACATTGGTTGCTCACCAAAAGGTTGGAGGTTTGAGTCCACCCAGAGGCATCTCAAAAGAAAGCCTTAGGAATCTACTTTCAAAAACATCAGCCATTGAAAACTCCATGGAGCACAGCTCTACTCTGACACACACGGGGTCACCATGAGTCAGAGTCGACTCAATAGCAACTAGTCATCAAAACGATGGCCATAGAAAAGACATACCCAACAGAATGCTAAGTGAAAGTCACCAAGAGAATATCATCTGATTTTCTTAAAAGAAAAATGTATATGAGAAGAAAGATGGAAAAGAAATATTCATGGTGGTCACTTCTAGATACTTAAATTATGGGTGTTTTTATTTTCTTTCAGAGGGTGTATCTGTATTTCCTTAAATTTCTTCAATGATGATTTAATTCTTTTAATTAATTAATTAATTTTTAAAACATTTTTGTTTTCTGTTAGCGAACAAACAATATGGCCTCACAGTAGAGACCTAAGACTCCATTCATGGAGCATGGAAGGAAGGTTCAAGAACAAGGGCAAAAAGATACAACCATTGGTCTTTACTCCTCTGTAACAAAAGAGAATAAAGGAAACCAAAGACTCAAAGAAGAAACTAGTTCCTAGGACTCATAGCCATACAAGCCATGGCCTCATCTAGCCTGAGACCAGAAGACATAGATGGTGCCTGGCTACCACTATCGACCGTCCTAACCAGGGACACAATAGAAGGTCGTGGAGAGAAAGGGAGAAAAATGTAGAACAAAGCTCAAACTCCTAAAAAATGCCATACTAACTGGACCAGTAAAGGCTAGAGGAACCCCTGAGACTATCACCCTAAAATACCCTTTGAACGTGGAACTAAAGCCACTCCTGGTGATCACCATTCATCCAAACAATAGACTGGCTTATATAATAAACAGTGTTGTTGTGTGCCGTTAAATTGATTCTGACACATAGCAATCCCAGATGACAGGGCAGAATACCCCATATGGTTTACAGAAGCTGACTGCCATATCTTTCTCCCGCAGAGCAGCTGGTGGGTTTGAACCATTGGCCTTTTGGTTAGCAGCCGAGTGCTTAACCACTTATACCACCAGGGCTCCTTAAAATAAACAATATCACCTGTGAATATTGTGCTCCCTTAAATAATCAACTATATGAGACCAAATGGTCAACATTTACCCTAAAACAAAGATGAGACGTTAAGGAGGGGTAGGGAGGCTAGATTAATGGAAGCAGAACAAAAAGAATGAAAATAATAAGAATGCTGACACACTGTTAAAAAACATAACCAATATCATGGAACAAGTTGTACACAAATTGTTAACATAGTTAAATAGGAACCTAACTGCTCTGTAAACTTTCACCTAAAATGGCAATAAAATATTTAAAAAGAAAAAGAACAAGGGCAGAGTGGGCATATGGTTGTCTTTGAATTCCTGTAGTGAGGAGCTCCCTCAAGGCTTGTCGTTAACTGCCCAGAAAGGGCCCCTTGCTCCCAAAAGATGGCACCTTCCTGGCAAATTTCTGCCCCAGAGATTCTGCATGGATTCTGATCCCCAGGCCAGCTCTTAGTACTTTTCCTTTGAGGTATGCCTCACAACGTTAACCATTATGTGCTGCTTCAATGATAAATATAATCATAACTACACTAAGTGTGGAAACCCTGGCGGCGTAGCAGTTAAGTGCTACGGCTGCTAAGTAAAAGGTCGGCAGTTCAAATCCATCAGGCGCTCCTTGGAAACTCTATGGGGGCAGTTCTACTCTGTACTATAGGGTCACTATGAGTCAGAACGGACTCGACCGCAACGGGTTTAGTTTGGATACTAAGTGTGCAATCCACAGGTCCTGCCTCTTCCTCTTCCCAGTAGACTCTAGGTTGTAAGAGAGCAGGGATGTGTCTGTCCTGTTGAGAACTGTACCCCTAGCACCCAACATAGAGCCTCGCATGGACTATGGCTCAATAAGTACTTGTGGATTAAATGAATAAACGGAAGAATGATTGAAAGAAGTGAATGAACAAATGAGTGAGTGGACTTAAATCTAGAGCAAGGTGTGTGGCTGGACTTGCCCCAAGGGCAGAGGTTACCCAGCCAGAGTCTACCAAGCCATGGGTAGCTGAGTGACCTTTAGCCTTACCATTGTGAGCTGTACCTACACATGGCGGTCATGCCATAGGCCTGTCCCGGACACCAGCTGGTGCTGGCCACAGGTAGTGCTGTATAAGCGAGTTGGGGGGAAGAAGTACCCATTACCCAGGCTACCATTAGGAGAGAGTAATCCAGGCCAGAAAATGCCCCAAGTTGCTCACCTGGTCTTTGTGTAGAACCCAAGCTCCCAGGACAACGGGGTCTCCCTCCCAGGGCAGCGCTGTCCATGGAAGTACGAGGATCTGTGTTGTTTCAGCTCCATGCCTGGTGGCTCCCTCACGTCAGGCCTCCCCACCTGCTCCCAGCCTAGCCCTCTTGGTCTAGCTCTGCTAGTTTCTTTGCATCATGACCCGCCCCGGGCCCCAGCTATTCCAATTCTAAGAACCTCTCTATTATTAAGAAACCCAGTTAGCCCCACTGACCTCCACTCTCTGCAGCTCTCTGAGCAGTCAGGCGTTAAATCGCAGATCCAAGAGTGGAAATTGACTTTGTGCCGACAGTGGCCGCGGACACTGACACCATTAGATGGAGAGCCAGCGAGGAAGCCCCCCTCCATCAGTACGCCCTACAGGGCTACTCTGCATTCCAGAAGGTCTTGATTCTGCAACTTGCAAAGGCCATGTGGATTTTACTCATCTCAAATAAATACTGTAGCTCAGTGATGGTCTAAGTGCACTTATCCACTCACTTCACCCAAGCTGGCTGGGCGGTCCCCTCAGGCAGGGTCTGCTCTGATTTATATCTAGTACCTCACATACTCTGAAAAAGCGCCTCACATAGCTTCCCCTTGGTTCTGATTTCACAATTAGCGCGTGCATTTTGTGAAGAATGACAAGCTTGGCGACTGAAGACCTTTGCCCTCGCTGCTTCTGCTGCCTGGAACACTCCCCCTCGCCCCCCCAAAAAAATCCTTTTTGATTTCTCAGTACTCAGCACACATATCATTTCAGAGAGAACTTCCAGACCACCCTTTCTAATGTGGCCCACCTACCCCCATCACAGATCCTTGTTTGGTTTACTCCCTGAGTGGGACTAACACTAGCCGAAGTCACCTTGTTTGTTTTCTGCCTCCCAAGGTCAACTCCCTGACAGCAGGATTGAGCATAGCTCAGTGCTGTATCCCAAACTCTGGAGCACAGTGGCTGGCACACAGGAAACTGGCATTAAACAGGGCTGGATGAAAGGGAACATACCCTTGGCAGAACAACTGATAAGTCAGGGAGATCCAAGGCTCAGAGCTAGAGAACCAGGGTCAGCTCAGGCCAACAGCTCTCTCAGTGGGATGCCTTCTGCTCACAGGTCAGCCAGGTAGGGCTCTACCCCTGTGGGGGGAGGAGGGAGGCAGACTAAGTCAAGTTTCCTGAGGATACCCAAAAAGAGCATCTCACAGGCAGAGACCTGTAGAGTCTACCAAAAAAACAAAGCAAACCCATTGCCGTCAAGTTGATCCCTACTCATAGTGACCCTATAGGACAGAGCAGAACTGCCTTACAGGGTTTCCAAAGAGCAGCTGGTAGATTTGAACTGCCAACCTTTTGGTTAGCAGTTGAGCTCTTAGCCACTATGCTACCAGGGCTTCTGCAGAGTCTACAGGGACAGGAAAACTCCAAACCCCTCAGAAGGTGTGTCCTAGAGCTTCTAGGCAGGGGTCAGCAGAATCCATATCAGAACCTGGCTCTGGCCAGAACCCAAGGCTGCTATGCTGCTGTTACCCATTGCCACTGAGTCGACGCTGACTCATAGTGACCCTACAGGACAGAGCAGAACTGCCCCATAGGGTTTCCAAGGAGCGGCTGGTGGATTCGAACTGCTGACCTTTTGGTTAGCAGCCGTAGCTCTTCACCACTGAGCCACCAGGGTTCCTTGGTGTTGTTACTATTACAACAACAAGGGAAAAAGAAACTAGGACATAAGCCCCACTAGACCAAGGACGCTGTTTCTTTTCTGCCCAATCACCAACATCTAGACCAGTGCTGGCACCTAATAGGCGCTGCCACATAGGGTTTCCAAGGAGCAGCTGATAGATTTGAACTGCCGACCTTTTGGTTAGCAGCCATATCACTTAACCACTGTACCACCAGGGCTCCAGAGGCACTGCAGTTAAGTATTTTTTAATAGCTGATTTATTTACTAAATGCCTCCTATGTGGTAAGCCCTTGTTATACAAAGTCCACTGATTCCTCAACCCAAATCAACTCTGTATGGGAAGGATTCCTATTATTACCTCAGAGAAGGGAAGTCATATGCCCAAGGTCACACATCAGCAAGGGAGAGCATAGCAAGTCTTCGAACCCTGGGATCAGACGCCAGAGCCCAGCTCCTTAACTACCATGCCACCATGCCTGCTCCAAAGCCAAAGAGTAATAATGACACCATCTACCAAACACCTATCATGTGCCCGATGGACAGGGCTCTACCTCTGTCATCTCAGCTAACCCTCTCAATAGGCCTATGGGCTGCACAGAGCAGAAGATCATGGCGCAAAAGGTTAAGACACCTACCTAGTGTAGGGTCCACAGCTAACAGTTTAGCAGAACAGGCATTCCAACCTGGACATTTTTCAACTCCAAAATGTGGGCTGTCAGGGCTCAGCCACACAGCAGTCCCATGAGAGGGTAAGGGTGACAAGGAAGTTGGGATAATTTACTGTAAAAATCAGAATGCCCCCCAAGAAACTGCCCACTGCCCACGACAAGAGGAGACTCTTGTCTCTGGGCAGGTCCATTCTCCTCTGGCCTTCACTTTCTCCATCTGCTTAACCAGATGACCCAGCTCCAAAGCCTGAGGAATCAAAAATCTTATCATTTACTTGAAACCCAGTAATTATTAATACAACACTATGTTTTAGCAGCTTTCTACAGTTTATGAAACACTCTCACATTGATTATCCCATCTATCCAACAACCCTACTGTTGAACTAACATTCTCACCTTCCAGAGTGGGAAACAATGACTCAGAGAGTTTAAGTGACTTAGTCAAGCTCACACAGCTGGTAGGTGGCAGAACCAGGATCTGGGACCCTGACCACTTGTCCAATGGGCTTTCTCCTGCAACCTGGGCTGCCAGTGGGAAGGTGGAGCCTGAGAAGGTCCTAGGGTTACATGAAGAAATGTGGGGAAAAACAAGCACCTCCATGCAAATCAGTAAGAATCAACAACCCAATAGACAGATCACAAGAAAAGAAACACAAGTGATTCTTAACTGTGAGAAGAAGACTGCAAATTAAAACTCCAAAGAGACACCAGATTAACAAAGGTCAAAAAGTTTAATAACATGATGTGTTGGCAAGGGTGTGAGAAAATAAGCATTTTCATTCATTCATTTCTGTGGGAACATAAACTGACATAATTCTATAAAGGAGATTGTGGAAATATTCGTCAAATTTAAAATACACACACCATTCAACTCAGCAGTTTCACTCTGCAGTACTTGTCCTACGTACATATTCACATGTGTGCAAGATGACACTCGTACAAAGATATTCTCTGTAGACGAGTAGCAGCATTAATTAGTAATAACAAAATATCCAACAGAGAACTGGTAAACAAACTACAATCAAGCCAAAAACAGAAGTAGTCCTTAAATACTCATTTTTAAGATATATTATTAAGTGGAAAAAAGCCAGTTGAATAACAACGTTCCTAGTTTGCTATGATTTGTGCAAAAAAAATGGGGGCAAGAAGTTGTTGTTAGTTGCTGTCAAGTCAATCTGACTCATGGCAACCCCGTGTGTGCAGAGTAGAACTGTTCCACGGGGTTTTCAAGGCCTGTCACCAGGTCTGTCTTCCAAGGTGCCAACCTTTCAGCTAGCAGTCAAGCACTAAAATGTTTGTGCCACCCAATGGGCGCACGAAGTTACGCCATATATATGCTGGTATCTACATGGTTTATCTCTAGAAGGACACATTAGAAACTGGTGGTAGGGCTTTTCTGGGGAGAAGTTCACAAGAATGGTAGAAGTGATTAACATTTGTAACTTTTATAATTTCTTAAACTAAGGTCATGCATTACCTTTCCAAAATAAATACAAAAGCAAGTCCAGTGTCTCTCTCCCACTGAAATCATGCTGTATGTTGGAGCCAGTGTGAAAATAAGCTTGTTAGGCAGCTGGATCTTCCTGGGGGCCTCTCAGCGTGACCCCCAGCAATCTCTTCCCCTTGGGTCTGCTCCAGCTGCAGTCTGAATCACAAGGTAGATCAGTTAACACTTCAAACAGCCCGGCTGAGTAACAGATTCTAAATCAGGAAGCCTGGGTTTAAATGCCTTCCCTACCAACAACGGTGTTTATCCTGCTCTGTACATATTAACAAACATGTATGTAGACAGATGCCGCACATAGTTAAAGCTCAACCCTTGGGGGTGATTAAATCTTGAGGTATGTCAGTCATGTGAAATACCTGGAGGTGACCAGATATTGTCTAAAACTGGCATCGTCTGAGTTAAAACAGGCAGCAACAGAAGAAGCTGTGGTGGCACAGGCTGGAGAAGTAATAAACCAAAAAGAAAAACAAACCCCCCAAAGCAAGCCTATTGTGGTTGAGTTGATTCTGACTCACAGCCACCCTATAGGACAGAGTAGAACTGCCCCATAGGGTTTCCAAGGAGCAGCTGATGGATTTGAACTGTTCACCTTTTGGTTAGCAGCCTGAGCTCTTAACCACTGTGCTGCCAGGGCTCCGGAGAAATAATAGTACTTGCCTTATATCTGTTTATGACTCTACAACTTGCAATTAGCTTCCAAAACCATTTATGTCCATTCTCACAGCAATGCAGGCATTGTTCCTATGGAATAAAGGAGGAGATGGGGCTAAAAGAGGTTACATGATGGATGGGCAATAATGAAGCCTTGACCACAGTCTAGGTTCTCTCCCTCTCAAGGTCACAGACAGAAATCAGCCCATATATGATGTCTGGGAGGCAGGAGAAGTTTGTCCAAGGCTTGGCTGGAGCTGGAACCTATAATTTTTTTTTTTTTAAGCACTGCTTTTGACTGGTTATTTGTGGATGGTGAGGTTTGGGGGGGAATTTTTTTTTCTTTCTTGGCCTATTTGTATTCTCTCACATCTCAATAAACTAACACCTTTCACTTTTGTAACAAGAAAAAATACCATTTACATTAAAACAAATAATCACATAGTCCACTAAAGGGCATTTAAACATACCAAATTCTTGAATGGTTTTCCTTGGTGGGAAGAGATTATGGGGTGGAGGTAGTCTCACTTCCTCTGACAGGTTAGTCTCTAACACTTGAAAATTTTTTAATGTTACTAAAAAAAAAAAATAGCACATTTGTTGAACAAAACTACCAAAATATAAAATGAAAAAGGAATTCACGGCAATGAGTTAAATCTCCCAAACACTTTGGGATTAATGGTGAATTACGGAGCATTTAAACAAAGGTCTGAGCTATAACTATATAAAGTTTCTAACTTTTCAATTTCAGAATTCTTATTAGCTTTCTTTTTGCTCAACAAAATCGCTTTTACATTGACTTGTTCTGCAGGGCTCAGAGTAGAGCTTCCCCTGGATGTAGCCAAGTCTTACAGGCAGATGCAGGGTCCCACATGGGCACCACCACGTGCACATGGTCCTGCCCATCAGTCCTGGTCACCTAATCTACCCGGCTGCAAAACCCGGCAGCTGGAGAGGGCCGGAGGGAGTTGGGTGGCCCTGGTGTTAAATTGCCTATTGACCCCATGGTACGATAAGTGTGGTTGCTCTTTTTCCACTTGATGTGAGCTTTCTTTAAATAATTATAGACCTCGGGGTTGAGCCAGCAACAGCTTTGTAAGCAGCTCTGCGTGAAAGACACCAGGGGCTGGGTCCCAAGTCTGGCCATCCTGAGCCTCTAACGGCATCCACAGCCAAGTCGGCAGAGCCCCCGGGGTATCTAAGAATTTGCTGACACCTTCTCTCCCCTGTTAAAATATTTTTTAACTAAAAAGGGGAGAAGGAGAGCTAAAAGGTAATTTTACAGATAAAAAAAAGTGATTCATGATAGATAAAATAGGACTGTGAAAAAAGGGAAGAAATCATTTTAGATATAATCTATCAGTAGGGGATTTTGAATAACTTGTTCCTTAAAAAAAAAAAAAAAAGAATCTGGCCTGAAGTTCCTGATTTTCACCCAATCTCTCCACCCCCGGGAGTGATTTATCCAAATGTTCCATGATTCACTGGGGAGGTTGGAAATCTGGGATTCTCTTGCCTGGAGTTCCTCCTCCGCCCAAACCCACTCTTTTAAGACACATGATGGCATGACAAATTTCTTCCAACTTGCAGTTCAAAGAGAAGTCAGCATCTGTCACCCAGGAAAGGGGATACAACCTGGGTAGTTGAGAACTTGCAAGTGACTTCGTCCACTGAATGTAAGGAAATCACTTCACCTATCTAAGATATAACTAGCTCCTAGCTCCATCTATCTCCAGCTCTCTATCAAGTACCTGGTGGTTCTGCCCCAAGCAGAACTTACAAAATCAAAAGAGGTCTCAACTACCCTGAAACCAGAAGAATTAGATGGTGCCCAGCTACCACTACCGACCGTTTTAATCAGGGCCACAATAGTTAGACCCTAATAGAATGGGAGAGAAATGTGGAACAGAACCTCAAATTCCTTAAAAAAAAAAAAAAAAAAAGCCAGACTTACTAGACTGGTTGGACTGGAGGACTCCTGGAGACTATTGCCCTGAGATACTTTTCAAATCTTGAACTGAAACTAACCCCTGAGGTCACCTTATAGATAAATAACAGATTGGTTCACAAAATAATGAACATTACCCGTAAGTACTGTGCTCCTTTAAAAAACCTATATGAGACCAGATGCTCAACAATTACTTTAAACCAAATATGAGAATGCAAGGGGCAGGGAAACTAGATTAACGGAAACATAACAACCAGAATGGAAATAATGAGAACATTCATGCATTATGAAGAACCAATGTCACTGAACAATTTATGTAGAAATTGTTGAATGAGAATATAAACTGCTGTGTTACCCTTCACCGAAAACACAATAAAATATTATTTAACAAGGGAAAAAAAAGGAAAAGAGCCCCCACGGTTCTTAATCCCAGACTGTGTTGCCCCAAGACAGCTCCACTATACAAAGATAGGGAGTCACAAGGTGGCAGAAATGGGAGAGATGGGGAAACTCAGGCCCAGAGAGGCAGCAAGACTTATCCAAAGTCACACAGCAAACAGGGATAGGCAGAATTTGAACCCAGGACTCCCTCCAAACTCCCAGCAGCATTGCTGTCACTGGAGATGACACTCTAATCTCCAGAGTAGCTACAAAATTCTCTAAACAAGATTTTGTCTTCCCTAGCTTTTCAAGAAGGTCCCTGGGTGGCACAAACGAGTTGCACTTAGCTGGTAATGGAAAGATTGCTAGTTTAAATCTATGCAGCAGTAGCAGAAAGAGAAGGCCTGGCAATCTGCTTCCCTTAAAATTACAGCCAAGTAAACCCTTTGGAGCAGTTCTACTCTGTAACACATGGGGTCACCATGAGTCGGAATCAATTCAACAGCAAAAGGCAATAACAACAACTCTTAAAGAGGAATCAGTGGAAACTACACTTTTTTGGAGGAGTTCCACAGTTGCGATTGTTGCAAAATCATACAATGGAAGGATGTTGCAACTCTAAAATAACTGGGGATGGTTGCTCCAAGAATTCAAGATAATCCTGGGAACTCAGTCTGGACAAGGCACAGACATGAATAAATGAGGGTGCATTTTAAAAACCATCTCTTCCCCATCAGGCATTAGGGGTCTGTATGGGTTTCAGGAGGGATGTCTGGAGAGACACTTAGCACAAGCCAGAGTGGTGGGGTGGAAAGGACACAGACTTGGGGCATCACAAGTCCCATATTCCTACTGAGTTCCTGCACTAATGACCTTGTTAGGCAAGTCATTTCAACATGCTGGGGCCTCAGGTTCTTCATCTATAAAATGGAAATGAAAATTCTCCTGGGCCTGTGAATTATGGATATAACAGTGCTCTGTGAACTTCACCGTGATACGTTAAAAGAGACAGCAATAGTGGAGTCCCTGGGTGGTACAAATGGGTACTGCCCTCAGCTGCTAATTGAAAAGTTGGAGGTTGGAGTCCACCCCAAGGTGCCTTAGAAGAAAGGCCTGGCGATCTACTTCTGAAAAATCAGCCATTGAATCGCATTTCACCAAAGGGGACATTCAAACGGCCACCAAACAAATGAAAAGATGCTCATGCATCATTAGCCATCAGAGAGATGTCAGTCAAAACCACAATGAGATACCATTTCACTCCTACTAGGATGGCTAAGACAAAACAAAAAAAATGGAAAACAACAAATGTTGGCAAGGACATGGGGAAATTGGAACACTTACCTATTGCTGGTGGGAATGCAAAATGGTACATTTTTTTTTACCCATTGCTGGTGGGAATGCAAAATGGTACATTGTGGAAAAAAGTGAGGTGGATCCTCAAAAAAACTAAAAATACAACTACCATAAACCAAAAAAAAGAACCCCCAAACCCACTGTCATTGAGTCAATTCCAACTCATAGCAACCCTGTAAGACATAGTAGAACTGCCCCCATAGAGTTTCCAAGGAGCCCCTGGTAGATTTGAATTGCTGACCTTTTGGTTACCAGTTGAGCTCTTAACCACTGCACCATCAGGGCTCCAGAACTACCATATGACCCAGCAATTCCACTCCTAGGTATATACCTAAAAGACTTAAAAGCAGAGACTCAGAGACTTGTACACCAAATATCCATTGCAGCACTATTCACAATAGCCAAAAGGTAGACACGACCTAAATGCCCATCAACAGATGAATGTTTAAACAAAATATGGTACATGCATACAATGGAATATTGCTCAGCCAGAAGGAGAAATGAGGTCTTGTACATGCTACAATATGGATGGAACTGGAAAACATTATGCTGAGTGAAATAAGTAAATCACAAAAGGGCAAATATTATATGACCTCACTTATATAAAAAGACAAGAAAAGATAAATGTATAGAGAACAAAGTTTACTAGTGGTTACCAGGGGTGGGAGGGAAGGGGAAAGGGGGAGTTAACAGTGATAGAAAAATCGCATTGATTAAGGTTAGGGTTGCATTGCTGATAACCGTAACTGCTGTCAATAAGTTGTATACCTGTAGAAAGTTGTACTGGCAAAAGTTGTGTGATAGATATATTTACAACGATGACAAAAAAAAAAAAAGAGTAGCTGTTGAGGCTGATTACATACAACCAAAAACCTCATGGGATTTGGTTCCTTGGTTTGGAGGTTTACAGTCATGGTTTCATGGGACATCCCAGTTAACTGGCCTGATAACATGTTTAGGGCCTCTGAACTACCTCCTAGCTCACTGCATACTGCCTAGGATCTAAAAGCTTGCAAGCAGCCATCCAAGGCACAATTGGTCTCTATTTGCCTGGAACAACGGAGGAAAAAGGAGAGTCAGAAATAGGAGGAGGAGGATATAGAGTGTGTGGCTAATTGCCTCCATGAACAACCACCTCTGCTGCCATGAGACCAGAAGAACTGGACGGTGACCTGATACCACTACCGAATATTTGTATCAAAGATTCCATAGAAGAACCCCGATCAAAAGGGGAGAGAAACACAGAACAGTTTCAAATTCTCATGGACTCGAGACTTCCTGGAGCCACGAAGGTTGGATGAATCCCTGAAACTACTGCCCTGAGATAATCTTTAAAACTTAAACCAGAAATATCCCCTGAAGTCTTCTGAAAACCAAACAATAGTTTAGCTTAAATAGTAAAAAAATTATGCCTTGAGAAAGGGGACAGAAGCTGGTTGAATGGACATGGGAAATCTGGGATGGAAAGGAGTATGCTGTCACATTATTGGGACAGAAACCAGGGTCACATAACCATGTGTGTATAAATTTTTGTATGAGAAACTAACTTGCACTGTAAACTTTCATTTAAAGCATAATAATAATAATAAAAAGATATTTGCCTTGAGCATTATGCTCTTTTGAGAACTATCTATATGGGATCGAATTGATAACAGCAACTCAAAAGATTAGATGAGAACCTTAGGGGACAGTGAGTTTATATTAGTAGGGGAGAAACAACTCAGAAAAGGAGGGTAAGAATGCTTACACAATTCAAAGAATATAATCAATGTCACTAAATGGTACATGTAGAAACTGTTGAAATGGTGTATGTTCTGCTGTGTATCTTCTCAATAACAACAAAATAAAATTATGTATATAAAAAAGAAAGAAAACCCTGTGGTGCACAGTTCTGCTGACATACCTGGAATCACCATGAGTCAGAGTCAACCCAATGGCACCTGGTTGGTTTAATCAGAGTAATACTAGCTACTATGGCAATAATTATCATTATTATCATTAAATTAATAGAGGGCTTACCTATAAAGCAACTAATCTTTGCCCTCTCATTGAGCAACTGGTGGTTCCATGGGGCTTACTCCCACAGAGGGCTCTATCTGGTCTCACCATGATGGAGATTCCTGCTTTATTGGGCAAGGAACTTCAGTCAGGACAGCAGATGAGAAGCTGTGTCCCAGACTTTGTGTCAATCCCCATGTAAATCCCTTAATGCCTCCCACTCCATCCAGCCCGGAGCCTGGAACCTGGGGCCCGGGGCCTGGAGCCTGGGCATGAGCTGCACAGACCGCAGGGTGATGCTGCTCATCCCATCCTATCTTTGAGCCTGGGGCAAACCTAGTCATTCTCAAAGTTCCCTCCTTCTGATGCCATCCCAAGACCCCCCACTGCCCCAGCCAGCCTCTCACTTGTGATCCTTCCAGACAGTTAGCTCATCCTGTCTGTTCTTTGGCCTCATGGGGCATCTTCCAGCCAGCTCAAATCCTCCACTGGTTGGGAAGGGGCTCATGTCTCCCACCTCGTCATACCCTGTTTATTCACCACCCACAGGATCTGCTGGGCTCCATGACAGGCTGGTCTCTGCCTGGGACACCCTTCCCCACCTTGTTAGCCAACTCCTGATCATCCCTCAATACTCTTTCTGCTACACGATATGCCTTGACACCCTCTTCTACATGGCCACCCTCCACAACCACCTACAGATCAGTTCTTTCAGGGTGTGGAGCAGGGCTTGTCCCAACCTGCAGCCCCAGCTTCCCACACAGAGGGGAAGAAGTGTCTAATGATAAGCCGGGGCTCTGGAACTCGTGAGGTCTATGGTTTCTTCCATCAACCCTGTTGTGAAACCATCCCCCTCCCCCCCCCCAAAAACCAAACCCATTTTCATTGAGTTGATTCTGGCTCATAGCTACCCTAGGACGGAACAGAATCACCCCATAGGGTTTCCAAGGAGCAGCTGGTGGATTCGAACTGCCGACCTTTTGGTTAGCAGTCGAGCTTTTAACTGTACCACCAGGGCTCGGTGAAATCACTCAGTCACTACTAATCGTCACTGTTATTGATAAAAAACAACACCCAGACACTGCACTGAACTCTTCAGACATTGTACCTTCCTGTACTTTCAACTACCCACTGAGATAAATATTATTACCCCTATTTCACAGGTAAACTGAGGCCCAGGCAGGACAAGCAGCATGTTCTAAATTACAGTTGTTAAATGTTTTTTTTTTTTTTTTAAATGATAGAGCCTGGATTCAGACCCTGACCTAGAGCTCTGATCTTAATCACTGCTCTAATCTGCCTCCCACTGCCCCTCAAAACCTAGGCCCTGGGCTGCATCCGTTTTGGCACCTAGAACTAGCCCCTTCTCTGGTTGTCCTGTGACTGGATCAGCACAATTTTACAGTCAGGTTGTCTGAGCAAAGATCTAGTTCTGGAGTGGGTTTTAAAACCACCTCCTCCCTGCTCTGGTTGTCCTGTGGCTGTGTCACTGAAAATCGTCAGGTCATCTTCTGAGCAAAGGTCTTTCTCTTCTTTCTGAAATGGATTCTAAACCCATCTCTTTCTCATTTTTTGTCTCCTGGCCACAAGCTTGGAGCCCTGGTGGTGCAGTGGTTAAGAGCTCAGCTGCTAACCAAAAGATCAGCAGTTAGAATCAAACAGCCACTCCTTGGAAACCCTACAGGGCAGTTCTACTCTGTCCTGTAGGGTTGCTATGAGTCAGAATTGACTAGATGGCAATGGGTTTGGTTTTTTTTTTTTTTTTTTGGCCACAAACTCAGGCTCACCCTACTTCTTCCAGGGGTTGACCCACTAATCTGGGCCTATTCTGGTCCTGGGGATAGGGACCTCTGGCAAAGCCTCCACCTAAGATTACACCATTGTCCTCTGGGTTCATCTGCTACTTTGCCAGGGCTCCTCCACTCCCACCCCTATTCCTGCCCTCCCTCCCCCCCTCCCCACCCCAGAGATGGGGCTGCAAGCTAAGGGTGGGATTGCCACATTCCTACTGGGGGCTGATCCTGAAAATACAAGCCAGGCAGCCACTCCCTCAGCCACTAGGACAAAGAGCAAGTGCTGAAGGAGGCTAGAGGCCCAGAGCACTGCTAGCAGGTACCCAATAGCTGCACCCAGGGGACAGGGAGAAGTTGTTGCCCAACCCTGGGGAGAAAGTGGTGGGAGGTCACTAGGGCACTGGGGCATGACTTGTTGGGGCAGAGCCCTGGTCACACCTGGCCACTGAGCCCCTGAGGGCCCCCTGCATGGCTCAGTCAGTACAGGAGATACCTCCCCCAACCATCTACCCTCGGAGCCTCAGGTCCCTAATCTGCAGAAAGGGGCTGATAGTAGTCATTTCCTGGGGCTGTTGGGAAGATTAAATGAGCTCAGGGCAGATTGAAGGCTCAATGGATTCATTCATTCATTCACAAAGCATTTGGCAGGCATCAACTGGGTGCAAGGCCCTGGACTAGGTCCTGGGTATATAGTGGGAATTAGACAGGGAATGTCCAGCCCTTGTGGAGCTTTTATTCCCAGAGGGGAGACCAATGGTCAAGGAGGTACTAAGTAGTCAGAAAATACCTGGGATTGGTACATGCCGTAAAGAAAATAGAACAGGCCCCTTCGATAGAAAGTGGGCAGACAGAGTGGTCAGGGAAGGCCTCCCTGAGGAGGTAACGTGTGACTAGACCTGAAGGAGGTAACAGAGCAGCAAGCCATGGCCATGCCTGGGAAAAGCACTCCCAGCAGAGGGAACAGCAAGTGCAAAGGCCTCCAGACACTAGCCCAGGGACTACTTCTATTATCGTTTGAGACACGCCCTGCCTACTTTATAGGAGCAGCACATAAAGCTGGGAGGGCAGTGAACTGGGCATCAGGAGAAGTGGGTTCTTGTCCCATTGCTACCTCTAAATTGCTCTACGGATTGGGACAGTTTCCAGCAGCACCCTCTGATCTTTAAGGATTCTGATTCTCAAATGATCACGGGTCTGAGGGTCTTTAGATAACTTACTTTCCCTTAGGCCCCCTCCCCTCTCTTCCAACCCATCCGGCTCTTGAGATAATTGATTCTTGAGATAATCGTGACCCCACCTATGTGAGTGAGTGTGTAGTAGAGGGTCAAAGAGGGCATATAAAGGGTTAAAGACAACTATTTGAAATCTGATTAGCTGCAAGATCTTATTCAGTCACTCCCTGTGCCTCCATTTCTCCATCTGTAAAGACAACTTCTCTCCTGCCAGATAAGGAAGGGGCCCTGCTTTATACAGGGGCTTTCTCACTGCTCTCTGTCATTCCTACACTTACTGTTACCCTGTGCTCCCAGCTGAGGAAGGAAAAACAGAGAGGGGAGAGAACCAACAGTTACACAATATCAGATACTCCACAAATATTATCTGATTTGTTAGGACCAAAGCAAGGGTGCCATCAGGGAAGCTTTTGTTTTTGGGTGGTGTCGAGTTGATTTCAACTCACAGCAACCCCGTGTGACAGGACAGAAATATCCCACTGGGTTTTCTAGGCTGTTTTTTTAATCTTTACAGAAGCAGATCGCCAGGTCTTTCTCCCTTGGTGTGGGGGGTGAGTTCAAACTTTCGAACTTTCAGTTAACCACCAAGCACTTAGTCATTGTGCCACCAAGACGCCTTAATCTGGTGAATTGCTGTTGCATCCCATCGAGTCGATTCCGACTCACACCAACCCTAGAGAACAGAGAAGAGCTGCCCCATAGGGTTTCGTAGACTGTATTCTTTACAGGGGCAGATGGCCAGGTTTTATTTCCGTAGAGCCACTAGTGGGTTCAAACTGTCAACTTTTTGGTTAGGAGCTGAGCACTCAACCATTGCACCACCAGGGCTCCTTATCTGGAAGGTAGGTCCTATTCATAGTCCCATTTTGGGAACTAGCTAGCTAAAGCACAGGGCAGTTGTGTAGCTCTTTCCATCACACGACTAATAAAGGCTAATAAATCATGAACCTGAGATTTGAATCAGACCATTTGACTCTAAAGCCTAAGCTCTCATTAGTCACTAAGCTGCACCATCTCTTGAGGCCAATCAGCCTCTGCCTAACACCCAACCACCTACTGCTTTTACTACCTGGCAGCCTTGGAAACACAAAAGACAATACCTCCTGTCGCAGACCGCAGTAATTTTCAGAGAGACTTCTATGGCTAGACTAACTCCTTACTTATCTGGCATCATGGAGGAATGATGCGTGCTCACAATGAACAAAGTTGATAGATAATCATGAATGCCAAAACTTACTCCCGCTTTTGACAGACTTCCTATTTGCAATGGCAGTATCAAAATGTTCTTCACACTTCCTTGTTCTTCAAGCAGAGAACACTGAACAGGACATACCTGTCTTTGGGGATGATACACCAACTTTATAACCAATTAGCATTGTACTTTCACAGAGTTCGGGGACAACTGAGGTGTGCTGGGGCTCCCTGACCCTTTGTTAAATGGCCCCGAGCTGCCTTCAGGGCTGCAGTCCACGTGTGTGCCTCTGGTAGAACCTCACCCCCCACTCACATGCCTCCACAGACACACACTAACAGAACTGATTGGCTGCATCTAATGTCACGAGGCCCGGGCATGACTACCAAGCATGTAACAATTGTGTGCAAACCAAGAGCAAACTGGCTCTAAGTAGGAAGGGTGAGCATTGATCATAAGTGGAATGGTCTGAGTCCTGGGAACCAAAGAGTGATTAGGCATGGAGTTAATTCTCTTGGGCTGGAGACTGTGGTCACTGGTCCCAGAGTTCTCCGTAGCCCCTTCACCTCTCTGGATCCATTTCTTCCTCCTGAGTGGAAGCCAGCCTGCCCATTCCCTCCGGAATAAGTGATCGGGCAACAGACACGAGGCCCATGTAAGGCGCTGGTTTCAATCTATCTGGAAGATTCAGATTCATTCACGCAGACACCTCCCTATAGGGACCAAGATCCCTGGAACTCCAAGCCCCTGCCCAGGTGGACCAGAGCAGTCCCCTGTAACTGGCTGGATTCCTAACAGTGGTTTAACATTGCACAGACCTGCCCACTGGAGGTGTATGCTGATAGTGGGCTCCAGAGGCTCCAAAAGGTGTTTGTCTTTGGTTCCTTTATGTACAAGTCTTATCTTGGAGACAAGGGCAGTGGGCTGCTTCTGGAGACTGGTACAATACCTCTGCACCTCTCTCACCTGTACACCCTATCACACGCCCAAGCACAGAGAAGGGGCCTCTAAACTAATTTGAGGGTTGAAATCAAAACCCTGTTTTAGGCCAGGGGCCAGGCGAATGGTAGGTGAATTTTCTGGAAGGTCAAACATCATCTGTTCATTCAGTCAGTCATTCAACAAATATTTACTGGGGGCCTACAGTATGCCACTGTATAGGTAAGGCACCAGGGGATGGGATGGTGAACCAGCTTGACAGCCTGGCTGTCCTCAGGGAGCTTGGTCTTGACTGGGTAGAGAAGAGAGCACAGTAAAGAGTAAACACATAAATAAAGGTTATTACAGGCAGGAATCAGAGTTCTGCATTTAACAAGGCTCCAGGGAAGGCTGGGGAGAGGGACAGAATCTGGCACATGGTAGGTCCTGAATAAATGGATGTCTTCCCCAAACAAATCCTCTTCTGTACCCCATCTGAGCCACTCTGCACCCCCTCCTATCTGTACCTTCTCTCCCATTAGCCTCGCTGTTAGCCCCCCGCGCCCACACACATCCTGCTCACTTCCACCGACTCCCACAGCTGAGGCCAAGGGTGGGCCCATCACTGCCCCCCCACCAGACCACATCACAGATGGCTCCTCCTTGCCACTCATCACTCCCCATTCCAATCCTTTCCATGTGCTCAGCCAGATTAGCCACATTGCAGTGGTTAAGACCATGTGTTTGGAAGCCAGGAAGACTTGGGTTCAAATCCCGGCACTACCACTTCCTGGCTGGGTGATTTAGGGCAAGATACTAAACTTCTCTAAGTCTCAGTTTTCTTAACTATCATAGTACCAACCTCCTGTGGTAATAAACAAGATATTGCATCTAAGGATCTTGGCTTAAGTGTCTGCCACATACCAAGTGGTCAAATAAATGTAAGCTACTTTGTATGATTACTGTTAATAATACTAATCAAAACTTTTGCTGATTCCTCACTGTCTGCAGGAAAAAGTCCAAACCCCTCAAAGATCTCCCCTGCCTATTCAAAGGTCTCCTCTTTAGCCAGTCTCCCCTGCCTGTTCTGCTTTGGGGGTGTCTGGAAGGTAGATGTCAACTCACAGGGTGGCGGAGTTCAGAGTGACGGCAGGACACACAAGATATTGGTAACAAGCTGTGAGACAACAGAGCAAAAAGGGGACACTTCTGCAAGGGGGCAGTTAAGTGAGGTGGCACTCAAGCTGGGCCTTGACGGATGGAGCTGGAGATTGGGGGAGTGGAGAAGGGAGGTAAACACTGCGTAGCAGGGGCCCAGGTGGTTGCCTGGAACAGTGAGGGACTGCAGAACAGCAACAGCACCATGATTAAGAGCACGAACTCCAGGGCTGGCCTCTGTCTACCCAGATGTCAAATGGGGATAACAGTGGGGAACCACTTCGTGGGGTTGGTGAGATTAAATGTGATTGTACTTGTGAAGAATTTAGCTTAGGGCCAGGCAGAGGAAATGCAGGAAAACGTTAGTTGTTGTTAACTGTTATCACCATCATGATTGTTGAAGGATATGACTGCATATAAAGCCAGACTGGGAGTACCAAACATCAAGATCCATATTAAAAATATGTTGTTCTGCTCTTGCAGCAGCGGGTCAGTGTGGCATGGTCATACAGTATTTGATGAATACGTGCATGGATGGATGGGACAGATGGATGGATGGGACAGATGGGGCGGATGGGACAGATGGGACGGACGGACGGACGGATGGATGGATGGGTGGGTGGATATGGCTGGACACTTGAGGACTATAATACCATACCCAGGAGTCTGTTTCTGCAGGTCGTGCAGGGTGGGCCTACAGATGTTTTGAGCAAGAGTTGCTGTGGCCTGTGATCCCTAGCAGCTTAGAGGCCAGGTCACCCTAAGTGCCAAAGAGTCAGGGCAAGGCCCTCCCCAGTGTCCTGAGTACTACACTTCCCCGCAAAGAGCCTGAGACCAGAAAAAAAAAGGCTTGAGCAGCCACGTTGCCAAGGCTGTTTGCCATGGCAACATCAGGGAGCCACTCGTGGGCCGGCTGCTGCAACTGCTCCGGGCCCGGTTTCTAAGGTCTCCTCGCTCTCCCTCTGCTAAATGACTGTGTTCTGCCAGGCAATCACAAGGAAAAAATACGACTGCAGAGCTGCCGGGGAGTATCCATCTCAGCCAGGCAGGGCTCACCCGGCTGAGTTCCCAGACAGTGGGTCCCAGGCAGTTGAGTCCCTGCCCTGCAAAGCCAGCCATGGCCAAGCAGACAGCAGCTGGGGGTCTTGTCCTGCCTCTGCTGTGTGACCCAAAGGTATCCCCGGGTCTGCTCCCAGCCTGTTTTTCATTTCAGTGTGGGAGCACTGAACAAGATGGTCTCTAAGGCATTCCCAACTCCCTGAACACTAGAGTTCGCTTTTATGTATTTTAATCATTGCCATCATCTTAGTGGTTCCCATTTATTGAGTGCTCACTATATGTCAGGCAATGATTCATCCTCACAGGTATTCTAAGAAGAACATACTATTATTACCCCCAATTTTGCATATGACCTGAGATCAGAGAGGTTAAGATACTTGGTCAAGATCACACAGCTAGTAGGTGGTAGAGCCCTGATTTAAACCATAAAAACCAAAAACCAAATCCCGTGCCATCAAGTCGATTCTGACTCATGGTGACCCTATAACCCTGGTGATGTAGTGGTTAAGTGCTACAGCTGCTAACCAAAAGGTCAACAGTTCAAATCCACCAGGTGCTCCTTGGAAACCCTATAGGGCAGTTCTACTCTGTCCTACAGGGTCACTGTGAGTTGAAATCGACTCACCGGCAATGGACTTAAACCACAGGAAACTCCAAAGCCCAGAAGGAAAAGAAAATATCTCAGGGTATACACAAGATCAAGGACCCAGAGCTCAGTGGGCTACTAATGACTGTGCACTTCTAAACACTTTACAGGCATTGTCTCACCTAGTCCTCACCAACACCCTTTCAATTATGTGTTACTATCAGCCCCATTTCCTAGATGAAAAAACTGAGGTGCAGAGAAGTCCTGTGCCAAACCATTGGGATTCCCCCAAGCAGAGCCCAATCCTAGGATTCAAAGCTCTTTTAGCCAACTAAACAAACAATTAAGGCAAATGCTTGTTTTCTTACCAGAAGACCCAGCAGTAATTATAAGCCTTTGGGGGTAATTAATCAATGACTTTGCTCTCCCATTTGTAAAAATCTCTCCGGTGTCCAACTATAGACCTGGGCAGCAACTCTCTGCTCTAAGGAAAGAACAAGGCAAGGAGTCCAGGAGTTCAGCTGCCACCAGGAGCCCAGAGACCCATGCCCAACCCTGTTGTGTGACCTCAGACCAGGCCCCTTCTCTCTGAGCTCTGTCAACCCAGGCTGCTGATCCCACCTCTTCACTGGGTGCTCCTGGGCATTTAATGAGAGATCCCTCTCCACCCCACCCCCCCCCCCCGCAAGGGGTCCAGGTGGGTGGAGTCTTAGGTATTTAGGAACAATGAGAACAGGAAGTAAATGCAGCATATCCTGTGGACCTTACCCCAGGGTCCCACCAAACCCACCGCTGTAGAGTGGATTCTGACTCACAGTGACCTGCAGGACAGAGTAGAACTACCCTGTAGTGTTCCCAAGGCTGTAAATCTATACAAGCAGACTCCCACATCTTTCTCCTGCAGAGCGTCTGGTGGGTTCAAACCACGGATCTTTTGGTTAGCAGCCAACCACTTTAACCGCTGCACCACCAGGGCTCTTTCAGGGTCCCACGGCCATTGCAAAACCCAGCCACCCAGGGCAATAGAGTCTCTCAGAGGGCTATCCACCCTGCCCCTCCCCCAAGGCCCCACCCTAGCACACTCTAACTCCTGACACTGGAAAAGAACTGGTCAGGGAGTCAGGGACCTAAGCCTCCTCCAGTTAGGTGGCTTCTTCTTCTGTGCCTCAGTGTCCCCTTTTCTGGAAAAGGTTGGGGGGGGGATTTGATGCTCTCCAAGGGCCCTCCCCAGCCTGGCAGGACAGGAAACTGCTCACAGATCAAGAGTCAAAGCCTGAGTCAGTCACTCGCTAGCTGAGGGACCTTCAGCAATTCATCTAACCTGTCTGTGCCTCAGTTTCATCACGTACAAAATGGGAGAACAGAACCGGCCTCACAGAGTTGTTCAGAGAAATCTCAACTTATGATAGCATCCCAGACTCTTCACAAATACACATTGAAAACTAGTGTGTGCGATGGATGAAAACAAGAGTAGTGATGAGTTGACAATGGTTGAAGCTGAGTGATGGGGACACGGAGATTCACTATACTATTCTTGCTACTGTCTACTTCTGTATGTGTTTGACATTTCCCATAGTAAAATGTTTAAAATACAAGGTACTTTTCTGAGAACCTGACACCTAAATATATAAAACAGTCTTCTGCTCAAAAATTTGTCTACTTACTAGGCAACAATGCTAGTCAGGGATAAAAATAATTATCCCTGTTCTTCCAGAGGTTTCAATCTAGTTGTGGGGATAAAAGTACACTCAGACACCACAGGACAGTAAGTGGCATACTCCGGTCAGTGGTAAAGGCAGAAGACATTGAGCCTTAAGGGCTTCCTAGAAATGACAGGTGAGGGTGGGGGAAACTGAAGTTCACATAGGCTATGAATACATTAAAATGGTGGGGATAACCATGGGGAGAGGATTTTGACTTTTAAATACTACCACAAATTGGGATTTCTCCCAACAACCCTACAAGGCTTATTCTGTCCTATTTTGTAGGTAATGAAACTGAGGCACAGAAAGGTTAGGTGAGTTACTCAAGGTGCCACAGCTACTAAATGGTTGACCCGGGATTTGAACCCCAGCCTGTGAGTAGCTCCCTCTCATGCTAGCCATGGGAGGGCCTCTAAACCCCCATCCATTGCCGTTGAGTCAATTCCGACTCACAGTGACCCTATAGGAGGGCCTTTGGAGAGCCTCAAATCCACCCTCGCCTTTTCCAGTAGAGGAAACAGTGAGGCACAGAAGAAGCCACTTTTTAGTCCGTCCCTTCTCATGTATACAAAGGCTGAATATACAAAATGAGAAGCAGTGTCTGCCCTGAAGAGGCTGATAGTCTAGCATATTCATTTACTCAGTGAAGATTTACTGAGTGTCTACTGTGTTCCAGGCACTAGTCCATTCACTGTGCAAAAAATAGTGAATGAAAGGCAAACATCCTTGCCTTCATAGAGCTTCATATTTCTGGAGTGATTTCCTAAATATAACACTTAATGTGATGTATATTAGAAGAGACATATCTATTATTTGGTGCTTATTAAATGCCAGATATTGTGTTAGGTGCTTTAAATCCATTGTGTCATTTGATTTTCATTGACTCTTCACAACAATCTCAAAAGGGAAGTACTAGTTATCACTTCACACATGAAGGCATGGATGCTCAGAGAGGTTATGTGGCCCATCAATGGTCTCTCAGGTAGCAAATCACAGAGCCAGGATTCAAACCCAGGTGGGCTGACTCCAAAGTGGAACAGCTGTGGTTGGAGGTGAGCGAGGTCACCAAAACGATGACAGGCAAACTGGGTCTTAGAGGATGAGTAATGGAAGTGGTGGAAATGGAGATAGAGAAAACAGAAAAGACCAGCATGACCCTAAGCTTCCAGGAGGAAAATTGATGGCATATTCTGGGGTGGGCCAAGACCCCACAGGGAAAGCAGGATAAAGGCAAGGGTACCTGAGGGCCCCTGAACACCAGGTTAGAGTTTGGGCTTTAATTCAAAAGTACTGGGGAGCCCTGGGAAATGTGTGAGCAAGGGAGTGACATTAGACATGTACTTTAAAGAGGACTGATCTGTCACCAGGGCCAAGGACAAATGGGAGGGCAGAGCCTGGTGTGACAAAGATCTGTTTGATAGTAGTTGCAGATATCCAGTGGTAAATGGACAAGGCTCTAGACCAGAAGAGGGGGGAGAGAAACTAAAAGGTCAGGTCCACTAACTGTCTAGTCCAATTGATTTTGCATCAATTGAATGTCCATAGGATAGATATGAGACACTCAACTTACCTTGGAGGAGAGCTAGGACCTGAACCTGCTCATTCTCTTCTCTTTACCCAGCTGCCCCCTTCACCCTCACATAACTGGAATTATCCTCCCCTTTTTTACATAAAAAGATGCATGTATCAGGGTTAGCTCTATGCTTGCTCCGGCCCTTCCAAAGTGCTTTAAAGTGATAAGATTTCCATGTTTTATGAGTGGCAAGTCAATGCTCATTTTATATATATTAAATATTTAATTCCCAGCCCTGAGAGTTAGGGCCTATTATTTCATTTTACAGACTGAGAAACTGAGGTCTAGAGAAGTGGAAGATCTTATGAGTTCTGTTTGCTCGTTATATAATGTGCCTTCATCTACTCAAGGTGCTGCAGATACAATGGTGAACAAAAAGAGTCGTCCCTGTCTTTATAGCGCTGGGAGTCAGGAAGTCTGCAAACCCACTAACCCTGGCTCTACCACTTACTTGAAGGGACGGTCTTCAGCAAGTTAGCGAGTTCTCAGAAATGGTAAAATCCTCCTCTGTAAAATGGGGGTAAGAGCAACACCTATATGTGGTAGAATTTTTAATAGAATGAAATATGATAATGCAAATGAATGACTTAGCAAAGTGGCACCTAGAGGATACTCAATAAATGTTGATGACGAAGATGATGATGAAGGCAAAGAAAGCTGCTAACCCCAGAATGCCCTTGTCATGGTCTTACTCCCAAGCTCCAAGTCCCCATTTGCAAGGCTGCTTCTGATTCAAACCAGTGTTCCTTCTATTATTCCAGAGAGAGAAGGAGAAGGGTGACTCACATCCTGGCAAAGGTGGAGCTTCTGGCTGTCCTGCACCAGCTGGGGAGAAAAGGGTCCTAGGTGAGGGGGAAATACAGACCCTTGGGCCCAGTTGCTGGGCCATTGCCTCTCCTGGGTTTCACAGGCATCCCATTCGTTCATTAGCACCAGCCAGGGAGCCCCAGAGAAAACAGAGCCCAGGCCTCTTGTGAACAAAGCCAGTAAACATGCCCCCTTCTGGGCTGAAGTGAAGAAATTACTCCCCCTGGTCTCAACACAGGTAAAGGGTGGGCAAATGCATCCAGCAACAGTTGCCCATCAACTTGACTGGAACTTTGACTTGGAAAAGAACTAGGCCTTGGCCTCAAGCGCTATGGAGGCAGCAATATTCCAGACTGGGCAACTGAACACTGGGACATCCAGGTGGCAGGACCCCCTTCTAGATGCCCAGATCCAGCTGTAGAACGGTGATGCGCTGGACACCAACTGCAAAATGGGCCAAGTTCACAAACATGGGACTCCACCAAACAAACCACAAATGGCCCATAATCACACAGAAAAAAGGTTCAGCGTCAATGATACCCAAAGAAACGCACATTAAAACAATAAGGGCAACATAATTTATTGATGAACAGAGCGGTAAAAATTAAAAACAATGAAAAAGCCAAGAGCTATCTGGGTACAGGCAACCTGGCATTTCCACGTAATGCTGGTGAGTGTGTAAATTAGCACAATGTCTAGAAGGCAATCCAGAAATGTGTTTACCAAATGCCTCTACAGTTCCTTTGACAGAGCAATTTCACTTCTAGGAATTTCAATGAAGGAAATAAGACACGTGCACAAATATATTCATGTCAGCATTGCTTACAATAGCAAGAGAAAAATTGGAGAAAAAAATAAAGGATTGATTAAATACATTTGATTCAACCCTCAAAAAATGCAACCATTAAAATAATAAAGTAGAATATTTATTGATGGGGAAAGATGTTCACAGCATACTGTTTGGAGGAGAAAAAAGCAAGTTACAAAACAGTGTGATTCCCAGTTACAAATTAGTCTGTACAGAACAATTCCATTTTTGTAAGAAAGATGTAATCTATATGAATCAATAGGAAAGAAAAAAGCCTAGAAGTATATACAAAAATTAACAGTGGTTATTGCCTATTTTTAATTTTCTTTTTTATACTTGCCAGTACTTTCTATCATTTTTATAACTAAATTTTTTAATGATAAGGGGTTGAAGCAGATGATTTACAAAGTTCCTGCCAGCTCTGACATTTTGGGCATCTATGATTGATGTCCCAAGTAACTTCAAACAACCCATATTTAGTGTGGGCTTACTGCGTGGCCTTTGGAGCCTAAGACTTTGCCCACAGCTGCAGCCCTCTGCATTCCTCTCTCCCCACACTTGTGGCCCAGCTGTCTCCCCCGCCAGCCTGGGGGCTTCTTTCTGCAGGGGAGGGCCCAGCTGTACTGTCTGTAATCCATGTCCCTAGCCAAGGGCTGACCAAAGGGACAAGGCACAGCATGGTGACAGGTGTCATGCAGGCACAAAGAGATAAAAGGCCCAACTCTAGCTCCAGAATCTTACTAGGACACTGGACTCATACACAAAGTGCTTGCTTGTATAACACAGACTAAGAAAACCAGAGGAGGGAGAAAGCAGGGCAGGCTGGGCTGCGAAGGCCCGTTGGAGAAAAGGCCATGCAGGACGGGTGGACGAGAACACTCCAGGCAAAGAGCACAGCCTGAGCAAAGGTGAAGCAAACCCAAAGTCCTTTGGGAGACATGGCCCAAACCTTTCACAATGCCCATTTTGGGGAATTTCTGTACTTTGGCCCAAATGGGTAAAAGTTAAGTCTCCTAAACAATAAGTCCCCCCTCTATCTAACCCGGATTAGCCACCAAAGACAAGTCTCCGGACAAAGACACTGAATTACCATTTCAACCACTTTTCCCCCACCCCTCCCAAAGGGGCTAGGCAGACAGACTGGAGGTGGCAGAGGGGCCAGCAGGGAGGGGCTGCAGGAGGAGAGGGGGTTGCAGGAACAAGCAGGCATCTCACATGCAAACAGTGCTCACCCTGCCACCTTGCCACTGGATTCTCATGCAGCCACCACCAGCCCCATTTGACAGATGAAGAAACCAGGCTCACAGAGTGCAAATGGCTTGCCCCGGGTCACCCAGCCAGAGAGTGGGGAAGGCGACTCCACTCAGGCCTTCTGACTCCAAGTCCAGTGCTATTTGGAGGTAACACACAGGACCTGGAGTCAGGAGCCCTGGGTGGCTCTGTCACCCGCTGGCTGCATGGTCCTGTACAAACCACTCACTCCTCGCAGCCTCCTTCCCCAACTGTAAAATGAGGAGGCAAACGATGACCCGCCCACGTCCTTTTCCGGCTCTGCACGATGAGCCTTCTAGGGGCGGCTACAAAGCTCGCCCTATCAATTACATTTCCCAAGTTGGACCGGCAAAGATCACCAGGAGATCCTCGGCCTGTCACGTGGTTAAATAAAAAAAAAGCAAACGTCCCAGATTAACTTTCACTGCATTGCTTCTGGTGATACCTGATTACCCAATTTTCTACTTTCCTTGAGTGAAATATCCCTGCTACCTAGGCCCACTGGGCGGCTAGAAAAAACAAATAATTATTGGTGAGCCACAGTACACTGAAGACGTAGTTAAAATCCAGGATCAAATCCAGCGTGGACAATTCTTGCTATGGGTTTCTTAACTAGTCTCCAGGCTATTTCAGGCCTCCCGCACCCGCCTATTAGCCCAGAGGTTTGGTGACGCCCCTAGTACGAGCGCCGGGGACTACTCTTTCCCTGAGGCAGCTCTGCCCTGCCCAGACCAAGTAACCCTGGCCCCAGGCTGTCGGCTCAGGAGGCGCTGGGGCTGAGACCGGCCTTCGGCGCAGACACCGGCGTGGGGCCTGTGACCCCACCCGGTGACGGCGGCGGGAGCTCCACCGCAGTTTCGTCAGAGGTAAAGGTACGCGCCCGGAGCGCGCAGCGTGTGCACACACACACACATTCGCGAGCACAGCCCGCTCGCTATGCTCCCGCCGGTCTCGCAAAACGCAATGACACGCCACCTGCCCCTTCGGCCCCTACCCCGAACCCACCCGAGTGCGCCCACCACCAACCACACGGCCCCGCCGCTCCCCGACGCAGCAGCGTCTGCTGCGGATGAGGGCCGGTCTTTCCCGGCTCGCGGCGGGCTTCCTTTCAGCGACACCCCGCCACGCCACGCCGTCCCAGTCGCCAACCCGGAGTCGCCACCCGGAGTCCGCCCGCAGCTGAACGTCTCGGCTGCTGCGTCCCCTCCAAGTCGCGTTTCACCGCAAGGAGTCAGCTTGCAAGCTTCTCCCCGCCCACCCAGTCCCATGACAGCTGCTGCCGCCCAAAGACAGGCAGATTATAACAAGAAGCAAAGTTTCCCTCTCTCCCCTCCCACCTCCCGCCCCCCAGCTTCCCCCTCCCACCCCGTGTTATGCAAAACGAGCCGGCACCGGCGCCTCCACTCCAGGTACCAAACCAGCTCCGGCGAGCCGCGCCCGGTTCCGTGCGGCGGCCCCTCTCCCAACCCAGGCGTGCGCCCGCATCCGGGGTCTCCTACCCAGCTCGGCCGCATCCCCAAGCCTCCGGGCGGCCGGCAGCCGGGCGCCCAGAGAAAAAGCCCTAACTCTGGGGCCAAACTTTACGCTTGCAACAGGCATGGGGTGGGAATAATGGGGGAAGGGTGGGAGGCTCACCCCCGCCTTGTGCAGGCATTTTCGGCGGCTGCTACAGCAGCACCCCCTTGTCTCCAAGCCACCAGCTTCCCTGGCCCTCCCCGGCACACCAGAGCACTCTCTCCTGTCACGCGCGTGTCGTTGGTGGGGCTCCCAGGCGCAGCCGGAGCCCGGGACGCCGCCTTGCTTTCCCTTCCCCCTGCAGAACCAGGGCCGCGCGCACCAGGGGGACTTAGGCGCCCCCAGACAGTCCTCTTGTCCCCATCCTGCCGTGCTTTCCCCCCTGGGGCTCCGCTGAGTATCGAAACCAGGAAGGCGCTATACCCGCCCGCATGTCCACGTGCCCCGCAGACCCCTTGCCTACAGTCGGCAACTGGCAGGAAACTCCGCGCTGCGGGCGCCGCTGGGGAGCCGCGGGGGGCCAGCAGCAGCACTCAGGAAACCCCAGGCTAGAGGACGAGGGGGCTCCGGAGACTGGGGAAGGCATCCGTGCCGGAGCCACAAGTCCACGTGAAACTACGGTAGCAAGTGCCGGGCGCTAAGGGCGCGCCTCCAGCGCCTAACGCCAGCCCTAGGGTCCCCCACATCTTGGCGCGGCTCCATTCCCCCAAGGAAGCGCGGTACCCCTAGTCTGCCCGCGGGGGGGCGGACTCCAAGCGGCCAAAGCTAGACCCTCCCCCAATGACTATAGCGCCCCCAGCGCTTCGGCAAGCTCAGGGGGACCCCCACAGGACCCTGCCCCCGTATCGGAGCGCATCGCAGGGCTCTTGGAAGGGGGGCTCTGCAGCCTGGAACCTCCGATCCCCCAGTGCGCCCACCTCTGCATCCCCGCCTCCGTGTTTACGGCGGCAGCCCCCGCAGCTCAGGACCCCCTTCCTGGGCCCCGGCCTGCCGTACCTGTGTGTCTGCGAGATAGTTGAGGAAGAAGGAGGAGAGCTCTTCGTCCAGCAGCGCGCCGCAGTCGTTCCCCGCCATCTTCCAGCCGCGGCTGCAGCGTGCGGCGGAGTCAGTGCCGAGCCGGCCGGGAGGGGGGGGAGGGAGCGAGCGAGAGAGCGAGGGAGGGGGGAGGAGAGAAAGAGGCGGCAGGAGGTGGAGGGCGGAGCTCCTGCCCTGGGCTGCCGCAGGGCCGCTGGCTGCGGGGGCGGGGCCTCGCGCGCCTGCCAGAGTGGGGGGTCGCGCACCCACGCTCTTGCGCAGCCAGGAGGACCGCGACCCGCGCCCGCAGCCCCCAGCCCCCAGCCCCGGGGAAAGCGCCAGCAGTCCAGTGGCAGTGTCCCAGCTAGCAGCCCTATTCCTGCGCAGCAATGCGGGCAGCCCCCCGCTCCTGCCAGAGCGAATCACGTTGCGTTGGCGCTGGGCGGGTCCTTCGAGACAACCTGCTTCTGTACAGCTGGGGAAACTGAGGCCCAGGACTGACTACCTGGAAAGCTTGAGTTTCTTTAGCCAGGCTGGAAGATCAGAGAAGGAGGGAGCAATAGCACAGGGCAAACGTGGGAGAAATCAGGGAAGGCTTAGAGAAGGAGGTGTCATTTTTATCTGTGCTTTGAAGGATGCATTGACCCATATTCTGTTAAACCTGATCAATTCTCAATCTCTCTCTCTCTCTGGCAGCCCCCTCAGCCACCTCCACCACCCAGAAAAAAAAAAAAAAATCTTCAATAACTTCTCTTACCATGGCTCACAATGCCTGGAAATGGCCTAACCCTAAAGGCCTCCCCAGGGCCCCTGGTCTTCTCCCAGTTCTTCAGATGAACCCTCTCACAACAGGCCTCTGCACATGGAGTATTCTCCCACAGCTCCACCCTAGCACCGTTCACCTAGTGACCCCATCCTTAAGCATTCCCCCTGCTCAGATTGCTAACCTTCCACTCCTCCCTCCGTCATGGGCTCCCTTAGCTCTTAGCGCCTTTCCTTTAAAACTCTGGTTTTAGTTGCAATTACATTTGTGTCAGTAATGATATGATCCTTGTCTCTCTTCCAACTATACTCTGTTGTTGTTAGTTGCCAGCGAGTCTTAGTGACCCAAGGTACAACAGAACGTAAGCAACACTGCCTGGTCCTGCCCACCATCCTCTCAGTCGTCGCTATATTTGAGCCCATTGTTGCAGCCACTGTGTCAGTCCCTCTCATTAAGGGTCTTCCTCTTCTTCGCTGACCCTTTACCAAGCCTGATGTCCTTCTCCAGGGACTTGTCCATCTCGATAACATATCCAAAGTACATGAGATGAAGTCTTGCCACCCTCACTTCTAAGAAGCATTCTGGCTGTAGTTCTTCCAAGACAGGTTGTTTGTTCTTCTGGCAGTCCATGGTATATGCAATATTCTTTGCCAACACCATAATTCAAAGGCAACAATTCTTTGGTCTTCCTTATTCATTGTCCAGCTTTTGCATGCATATGAGGCAATTAAAAATACCATGGCTTGGGTCAGGCACACCTTAGTCCTCAAAGTGATATCTAAGCCGCATGAAAACACAGCCTGAGTCTGCTTTTGCACTCTGGTGAGGAGCCCTGGTGGTGCAGTGGTTTAGCACTCGGCTGCTAACCAAAAGGTCTTCAGTTAGAACACATTAACCACTCTGCAGGAGAAAGATGTGACAGTCTGCTTCTGTAAAGATTACAGCCTTGGAAACCCTGTGGGACAGTTCTACTCTGTCCTATAGGGTATGAGTCAGGATCTACTCGATGGCAACAGGTTTGGTTGTTTTATTTGTTGCCTTTTTTTTTTTTTTTTTTTATCTCCAGTGCCTGGCATGTTGATCTTGTTAGTTGCACATGGAGTCAGTTCCAACTCATGGGGACCCCATGTGTGCAGACTAGAACTGCTCCATAGGGTTTTCAAGGCTGTGACCTTTTGAAAGCAGATAGCCAGGCCTGCCTTCCAAATGGCCAACCTTTCGGCTAGTAGCCGTGTGCGTAACCATTTATGCCATGCAGGGACTTCTCTGGCACATTAAAAAAAAAAAAAAACAACCTGTTGCCATCGAGTCAATTCCAACTCCTAGTGACCCGATAGAACGGAGTAGAGCTTCCCGTAGGATTTCCAAGGCTATAAATCTTTACAGAAGCAGATTGCCACGTCTTTCTCCCAAGGAGTGGCTGGTTGATTTGAATCATCAACCTTTCGTTTAGCAGCCCAGCACTTAGCCACTATACCGCCAGGGCCCCTTCTCTGGCATATACCAAACCGTTTGCCATTGAGTTGATTCTGACTCATAGCGACCTTACAGGACAGAGCAGAACTGCCCCATAGGGTTTCCAAGGAGTGGCTGGTGGATTCGAACTGCTGATGTTTTGGTTAGCAGCCAAGCTCTTAGCCACTGGGCTCCTCTCTTGCACATAATAGATGCTTAATAAATAATGTGTTAACTGAAAACCTGGAGGATTGCGATCCCCCCTCCACCACCTCCATAACACACACATTATACAGATAGGGAAACTGACTGGCCAGAGTCAAGGGGGCACATCAAGTGAGTGCCTGAGCCAGAACTAGAACTCAGGTCTCCTGACTCCAACCTTGAACTCTCAGCATCACACCTGCGATTTGACAGGCAGGAGATGAGGGCACTACCTGGATAAAGGCAGAAGGCGGGAAGGTTTAGGCCTATTTTATTGGACATGTCTGCCTCCTGCCCTCCTCCCGCCCTGCATTCAGAATGGCTGCCCAACCTCACCCACCCTGCGTGGGTTCCCTCCCACCAGACAAGGAAATAGAGGGAGAGTCCGCAGCACACCTGCTCAGACTTGAACACCAGAGCAAGAGCTTCCTCGTCCTCCAGGCTGAGGTTCCCAGAACCGCAGGGTGTGATTTCACTCCTTGGGCCTAGGCCAGCACACTTTTAAGGAACAATGCATTCCAGCCGAGAGCCCACATCTAGCCTTGGAGCACTAGACTGGGAGTCCAGCCCCTTTCACATCTCATTCTGGGCAACTCAAGAAATTAAGAGCATGGACCCTGGAATCAGACTGCCTCGTTTCAAATCCCGGCAAGTCATTGTCTCTGAAACCTTGGTTTCCTCATCCACACAAATGAGGATCATAAAATCACTTACTTCACAGGGATATTATGATGACCAAGATAAAATATATAATGTGGTTGGCACAGTGCCTGACCTCATGGGGAAAACACTAAGTTCCTCCCCTCTCTGCTCTGATGTTTTATCTTAGTTATCCAGTGCTGCTATAACAGAAATACCACAAGTGGAAGGCTTTAACAGAAATTTATTTTCTCACAGTTTAGGAGGCTAGAAGTCCAAATTCGGGGTACCGGCTCTAGAGGAAGGCTTCTCTATCAGCTATAGGGGAAGGTCCTTGCCTTTCAGCTTCTGTTTCCTGATTCCTTGGAGGTCTCCATGTGTCTTGAGATCTATCCTACCCCATCTCTGCTCCCTTATTTAATCTCTTTTTATATCTCAAAAGAGATGGACTCAAGATACACTCTACACTCATCTTCTTACCTTATTAACACAAGAAAGACAACCCATTAATACACACATTTTAAAAAATTATTTTATACTACAAAAAAAATTTTTTTTTTTTTAGATGAGGTTTACAGAACAAACTCGTTTCTCATTAAACAGTTAGTACACATATTGTTTTATGACATTGGTTAACAACCCCATGACATGTCTATACTCTCCCTTCTCAACTTTGGGTTCTCTATTGCCAGCTTTCTGGTTCCCTCCTGCCTTCTAGTCCTTGCTCCTGGGTGGGTGTGCCCCTTTAGTCTCATTTACAACACACATTTTGGGAGGACACAATTCAATCCATAACATTCTACCCTTTGGCGCCCCAAAATTCATGTCCTTGCCACATGCAAAACACATTCACCCCATCGCATCGTCCCCAAAATCTTAAATCAACTTTAAGTCTAAAATCTCATTTTCTGAATCATCTGAATCAAATATGGGTAAGACTTTAGGCATAGTCCACCCTTGGGCAAAATTCCTCTTTGTGAACCTGTGAAATCTAGACTATGAGTTGTCTGTTTCCAAAGGACAATGGAGGAACAGGTACAAGGTAGACATTTCCATTTCAAATGGGAGAAATTGGAGGAAAAGAATGGATAATGAGCACCAAGCAAGTCCAAAACCCAGCAGAACAAATTGCATTAGCTCTCAAGGCTTGAAAATAATCTTCTGTTCTCCAGATTCTGGGTATTGAACACCCTCTCTGGATTCTGGGTGGAGACCCTTCAGGCCTGGACTTCCGCCCCACCTTCCAGGCCCACTGGGACAGCAACTTTGCTCCTTCGGCTTTGGGTGGCCCCATTCTCCTAGTCCTTCTGAGTAGCGACCCCACCCCTTTGGCCCCAACAGGCCCTGTTCTTCTGCCCCATGGGCTGCAGACCCATCCCCCCGGCACACCTTAACAGCAGCCACACACTCCAGAACCAAGTTAACGAAGATCTGACTCTTTGAAACCTAGGAAGCTGTGGCCCCACTCTTTGACATCCAGGACACCGTGGCCCCACCGTTTGAGTCCAAGAAGGCCCTGCTCCCCGTGCTCCTTCCAACAGTTCTGCTGATCTCCAAGCTGCTACAGGGAAGGTCCTTTCCTTTTACTGGAGGACAACAGATGTAGCTCCTTTGACCTATTTCCTGCCTGTAGAATTCCAAGAGGCAGACAGCATTCTTTCCTTTTGTTCTTTCTCTGCCACCTTCAGTCTAAGCTGCTGGGGTTTTCTGCTGTGGTAGTTGGTTAGATCCATCAGTCACAGACTTAATCTCTTTAACACAAAAGATTGTGTAGCCATGTCTTTGGTGAACATTCTAGGATATGTACCCTTAATTCATACAACAGAATTTTCCAAATCTTTAAGTTCTATTTTCATTTTTCTCAGTTCATTTTAAGTCCATCTCTTTTCTCTCACATTTTCTATAAGTGGCTTAGAAATCTCCTCAGCCAGATATCCAAGTTCTTCGCTTTTAAATTCTACCTTTCACCAAACGTTTGAACATAATTCAGGCAAGTTCTTTGTCACTGCATAAAAAGCATTGCCCTTCCTCCAGTGTCCAATCACGTGTTCGTCATTTTCTTTTAAAGCCTCACCAGAAGCGCATTTAACGTCCACATTTCTAGCCACATTCTGTTGCTGTCGCCATATGTATTCTCTAAGATAAAACAGACTTTGTTCATAGCTTTCCTCACTGCCTTCTGAGCCCTCACCAGAATTGCCTTTGAGATCTATAATTCTGGCAACAGTCTCTTCAAGGCAGTCTAGGCTTTTACTACTAGGCATCTTAAAACTTCTGTAGCCTCTACCCATTACCCATTTCCAAAACTGCCTCCACATTGTAGGTATCTGTTAGGGTAGCACCCCGCTTTTCTGGTACCAAATTGTCTTAGTTATCTAGTTCTGCTATAACAGAAATACCACAGGCATAAAGGCTAGGATTTACAACACATGTTTTTGGGGGACACAATTCAATCTGTAACACTTATCTATAAAAATGGGGATAAAATATATATCTTTTGGAGGCACTGGCCAATGTTACTTTCTTTCCCTCCAGTGCTTTGGTTTACTCTGGAGTTCAATAAATCTGGATTTGAATCCTGGTGCTAATTAGCTGTGTGTCCTTGGTCATTTACTTAACCTCTCTGATCTTAGATTCCTCATCTGTAAAATGGAGATAACAATGGTACTGCTCCACACAGGGTTCTCGTGAGGATTAAATGAAACAATGCATGTAATCACTTGGCTGTGTGCATGGCAGATACGAAGTGCTCAGTAAAGGTTATCCATCATCACTATCATCATCGCTAACATTATCACCACCATCTTTAAAGATGAGCTCTCAGCTCTCCTGAGCTTTTTGCGCTGTCCCTGAATACCAGAGTCCAGGCCCTGTGTGGAACAGTTTTCAGAGGTGTTTCCTATAGCCAGATGTATCCCTGCCAGATCCAGCCTGGCCCTTGACTGACTTTTATGCCCCTTATAGCCCAGAGGTGGGATTTGGAGGGTCCCCGAGGCCAGACAGCTCTAGCCATGGCTTGCAGAACTGCAGTACCAGACAAGGTCTCACCAGGGAAGTCTCAATAGCTCTTGCTTCAACTTCCTTCTTCCCTTCAGAGAGAGAACTCTGACCTTGGCTCCAAAGCCTTTTGTCTCTAAAATCCCAGTGTTGATAGAAAAGTTACAAATTGTCCAGCCTTCGGGACTCTTTCACATCTTAGTGTCCTTAGAACTGGCCTCTGGCTGGCAAGGAGCCCTCAAGAAAATGTCTCACCTGAGATATCTAGCTTTCTTTTCAAATGCATCTTGTCCCCAGAATTCCTTCAAGAGCCACCCCCAGTCTCAGCCTCTCTAGTCCATGAGGAATTTGAAGTTTTTCATGGAGATTAAAAGCCCTGGATTCCTTCTCAAAAAATCATACGTAATTTGCTTGCCCTCTCTGAGGCTATTTCTCCGGACTTGTAAAATGAAAGAGTTAGGCTGACGGGCCTCTACGGACCCCTCCAGACCAGGTATTGTGACAGTCTATAGGTATCAGCCAGATTTTAGCAGCTCTCATGTATTGAGCATGTGCCAGATAACAGAGCTTCTATCATCCCTAATCTTTTCAACAACCCCAAATAGTCAGGGTTATTATGTCCATTTTATGACTGAGGAAACTAAAGCTTAACAAGGGCTAAAGTGGTTAGCCCAAGACCAAGTTGAGATTTGAACCCAGGTCTGTGGGGTATGTAAGTCTGCATGATTCAAGCAGCAGTTGCTTAAAAGACTGAGAAAAACCTCACACCAGCAAACCACTCCAGGCAAGCTGAAACAGCGGCACATTTCTCATTTTATAACTTCCAAGTGAAGGGCAATAATAATGCCAAACTTGGACTTCATGTGGCCGGTTTCCTAACTTCTCTGCCTTTTTACCGGCCTTGCCTTTCCCAAGAGCGCAATGAGCCTTGCACATACCCAGTTTGAAGCCCAGAGCTCCTCCGGGCTCCACAGAAATGGCTACAACAAAATGAACCTATTTGACTTGAATCTTTTAGCCACTACCGACAAATGCCCAGAAGTAAAAACATCAGCGTTTTCTCCCTTCTGAAAATAGGAGACTGCTTTATTCAGTTACTCTAGCTGCGCTGCACCAACACTGGAGGGCATTCGGTCCACTGGGCCCTGGCAATCAGAGACACTGATTCAGTATGTCTAGTGGCACAAAGGAGCCCTGGTGGTGTAGTGGTTAAGAGTTTAGCTGCTAACAAAAAAAGGTAAGCAGTTCGAAATCACCAGTCATTCCTTGGAAACCCTATGGGGCAGTTTTACTCTGTCCTATAGTGTTGTTATGAGTCAGAATTGACTCAACAGCAATGGGTTTTTGTTTTTAGTGGCACAAAAATGTGCCCTGGTGGTATAGTGGTTAAGCACTTGGCTGCTAACCAAAAGGCTGGCAGTTTGAACCAACCAGCCGCTCTGTGAGAAAAAGATGTGGCAACCTGCTTCCTGAAAGATTATAGCCTTGGCAACCATATGGGGCAGTTCTATTCTGTCCTGTAGGATGGCTGTAAGTTGGAATCGACTTGATGGCAATGGGTTTGGTTTTTTGGTTTAGTGGCACAAACAGTTAAGCACTCCAGTACCAGACAAAAGATTGACAGTTCAAACCCACCCATAGGTGCCTTGGAAGAAAGGCATGGCAATCTGCTTCCGAAAGGTCATAGCCTTGAAAACCTTATGGAAACCTTATGCATTTCTACTGTGTACGCATGGGGTCTCCAAGAGTCAGAATCAACAGAAACTAACAGCGACAACAGGGTGGGCCCAGGAATCTGCATTTAATAGGCTCCTCCAGGACACTATCCACTCTTCATTCAACAGGTGTTTAATGACCACCTACTATGTGCCAGAAACCCTGGTGGTGTAGTGGTTAAGAGTTACAGCTGCTAACCAAAAGGTCGGCAGTTCGAATCCACTAGATACTCCTTGGAAACCCTATGGGGCAGTTCTACTCTATCCTATAGGGTCACTATGGGTCATAATCAACTTGACAGCAATGGAGTTGGTGTTTGGTTTACTACGTGCCAGGCACTGCACAAGGTGCCACGGATAAATCAGTGAACCAAAGAGCTGCCATCCCTGCCCATATTCAGCATAACAAGAGGTAGGACACAGGTCCTGATAATCACTGAGGTTTCCTGCCAGCCACCCACAACTCTGTGATTCTGTGACCCAAGCCAGGGAGCCAGACATTCACCTGTTCCCCAGCTTCAGTCCAGCAGGCAGGAACCTGGGCCAAGAGATACTAAAAGGTACCTGCTTTGCATTGCTAATTCTGAAAGCCATCTCCACCTTCCACTGAATGAGAGAACTTTAGAACTGTGGAGGGGCAGTGGAGAGCAAATACATCCACCAGCTTCATTGTACAGGTAGAAGAATGCAGCCCGCGGTCATACAACCTTCGGAGGCAGAGCCAGGACTCCAGATTTTGTGTGGAGTGGGCAGGTGGCACCCACAGGGTGAACTTCTTCTCATGACTGATCCTTTGGAAAGGCATCATGTAGATGGTGCCATTTGTGTGTCTCAGAGTTGGGCAAGAGGACTTTTGCACTTGAAAATCCATTTTAAGCAAGACATGTCTTTGTGTTGAGCAATGCCCCCTTCTTCCTGTAGAGTTAACCTGTGAACTCACCAACACTACATTTGGGGATACCTTTAGCAAATCACTTTCTCTTTCATATGCTACAAATGATTAAAGCCTTCTGAATCACCAGGTGAGGGGTATTAAGCAGCTATTAAGTCAACTATATGGAGCCCTGGGGCACAGCGGTTAAGAGTTCAGCCATTAACCAAAAGGTCAGCAGTTGAAATCCAGCAGCCGCTCCTTGGAAACCCTACAGGGCAGTTCTACTCTGTCATATAGGGTCGATATGAGTTGGAATTGACTTGATGACAATGGGCTTTTTTTTTTTTTTTTTAAGTCAGATACTACTGTTTGTCAGTTTTGCAAGTGCTGGTCTTCTTTGCCCCTTCCCCAGGCACCTAAATGACTGTGAACCAAGCATGGGAATAATGAAGCAGGGATGGGGTGAAAACATGTGCTTTTTCTTCACCTGCCCACAGAGCAGAAGATCTGAGACACAGGGCCCTCTTTATGCCCATTTGATAGACGGAGAAACAAAGGCCCAGAGATGTGGGGTAAATTCTAGCAGTTTATTAAATATATATATACCAGAACAGAAATATTGAAATAGATGGTCTTCTAACATAAAGGGGCAATATCTTAATTTAGTATCCCCATCAAATAAGACAAACAGAGGGAAAGAATTCCCAAGTACCTGTTGCCCTTTAGACTCTGACACTTACTGGCTTTGAGACCTTGGGAAAATCACTTCTTGGTGAGGGTCATCTTATCAGTCCTACTTGAACTCGAGTTTTCTGTAGATTAAGTTCAGTTTACACAGGGCTTTGAGCACTACGTTCATTATCCTAAGTCATCAGTAATGTTCCCGAGAATTTATCCCAAGGGTCTGATTCAAAAGATTGGCAAACCAAGGCATGATGTTGATACATACTTTGAGTCAAAAAACTTTTTTAAGAATCTGCTGAGTGCCAGGCCCTGTATTACAGGCCTACACATTGTGACCACGATATAATCTTTGCTCTCACATAACTCCCAGCTCTAATCCCCACAATATGCAGGGAGAGACTAGTTGATAGGCAATTTGTAGGATGTAACAAGTTTTTCCATGGAGAAATTTGAGGGGCTGGGGGCTGGAGTGAGGGACGGACCAGTTAGGAGCTGAAAGAAGAGCCAGGGGAGCGATGAGGGTCCTGAGCCAAGACAGTGGCAGTAACAAGAGGAATAAGGAGGAGAGGATGAATTAAAGCCATATTTAGAGTGGGTATCAACAGGCTTTGGTGATGGGTAAGAAGAGGGGTGGGGGGTAAAAAGGAAGGGTCAAGATATCCAGTTTCTGGTTTCAGTGGATAGGGGGGTCTAGAGAAAAGATGACTTGGGGAGAAGTCCTTGGAGGGAGTTTTGAGATGACTGTGGAACATCCAAGTGAAGAACTGCAGGAGGAGCAAATGTGTGTCAAGCAAAAAATAGGAGATAACCTCAGTATTAGTAAGACAGAGCAGCTCAGTTCCACACCTAGTTATAGGTAATGCAGAAAGCTACACACGTGCACAGAAAACAGTGGCCAAGGAGGTTCACGACAGTGTCATTCATTATGGTAAGTATATAAGGCAAAAATAAACCATGGTGGTAACAACCTAGATGCCCATCAAGAGATGAATGGGTAAACAAACTGTGTGGTACATACACCACCCAGTGGAATACTACGTGATGATAAAGAACAATGATGAATCTACAAAACATCTCACAACGTGGATGAATCTGGAGGGCATTATGCTGAGTGAAATAATTCAATCACAAAAGGACAAATATTGTATGAGACCACTACTATAAAAACTCATGAAAAGTTTTACACACAAAAAGAAACAATCTTTGATGATTTCGAGGGAAGAGAGGGGTGGAGGTGGAAAAACACTAAACAGACAACAGGTAAGTGGTAAATTTGATGAAGGGTAAGACAGACACAATACTGGGAAAGCCAGCAGAACTTGTTTAGGGTAAGGTCATGGAAGCTCCATGGACAAATCCAAACTCCCTTAGGGACTGAATTACTAGGCTGAGGGCTATGGGGACCATGGTTTTAGGGAACATCTAGCTCAAATGGCGTAACAGTCTATAAAGAAAATGTTCTATATATACTTTGGTGAGTAGTGTCTGGGGTCTTAAAAGCCTGTGAGCGGCCATCTGAGATACTCCACCAGTCTCATCCCATCAGGAGCAAGGAATAATGAAGAAAACTAAAGACATAAGGGAAAGATTAGTCTAAAGGAGTAATAGACCACAACTACCACATCCTCCACCAGACTGAGTCCGGTACAATTAGATGGTGCCCAGCTACCACCACTGACTGCTCTGACAGGAATCACAATAGAAAGTCCCAGACAGAACTGGAGAAAAATGTAGAACAGAGTTCTAACTCAAAAAAAAAAGACCAGACTTACTGGCCTGACAGAGATTAGAGAAACCCCAAGAGTGTGGCTCCCAGACACCCTTTTAACTCAGTAATGAAGTCACTCCTGAGGTTCACCCTTTAGCCAAAGATTAGATAGGCCCATAAAACAAAACCAAATTAAATGGGCACCCCAGCCCAGAGGCAAGGACTAGAAGGCAGGAGGGGACAGGAAAGCTGGTAATAAGGAACCCAAGGTCAAGAAGGGAAAGTACTGACATGTCATGGGGTTGTTAACCAATGTCATAAAACAATATATGTACTATTTAGTGAGAAGCTAGTTTGTTCTGTAAACCTTCGTCTAAAGTACAATAAAAAAAAAAGTGAGAGGAAAAAAATAAACCATGCTAAGATCACACAATGGAATATGAGACAATAGTGAAATGAATAACGTCTACATGAACGCACACAGATAAATCTCAGAAACATTTAGTGAGCCAAGCAAGCAGCCTAAGGAGACATACTATATGATACTGTTTATGTGATATTTTGAAACCTGAAGATAGCGTTCTATAATGTTGGTTAAGACATGTCTATGAAGTAAAATCATAAACATGGGTCAGCAAAGACAGATCAATTTTAGGAAACTCAGAGGAAAGGGGGACCCAGGGTCGGCTTTATAGGTAGCAAGCTGTCCAGTCAAACAGGGCATTGTGCTCAGAAGAACATCTGTGTGGTTGGTATAATGATCTGCTCTTGCCATTTGAAACTCTTAATGATTTTTGAACCAGAGGCCACATATTTTCCTTTGGCACTGGGCCCCACAAATTATGTAGCCCGTCCTATGGGGATTAGAGTACTATGGAAAAAGGTCCCAAATGCGCCTGTAACATTGTATTTCTTTATAAAGAGATATCAAGGAACTATTTTTAAAACATCCCAATATTTGTTAAGTCTGTGTAGTGGCTATCCAGATGTTTGGTATACTGCTCACTGTGCTTTTCTGTGTGATTGAAATATTTTTTAATATAAAAACAAGAAGGGTGTCATTATGTAAATAATGGTTTATTGAGTTGATGAAATAGTCTGCAGGAGGTAGAAAACTGTATAAGCTGTATGGCAGCATAGGAAAACATGTATAACATTAAGTGAAAAAGTATATAAAATGATCACAGCCGTATGCACAAATGCGTATGCAGCGTATGCATTTTAGAGTGACATAAGGAATACAAGGAAATGGAATTAGGAGGACAGAAATAATTTCTTTTAATATATTCATTCATGTTACTGTATTCTTTTTCCAATCAATAAAATAAAATGTAACATATTTGCTTTCTGTAATAAAAACCAGCTCCCCTGATAAACTATGTTGCTAGGTGATAAATGTGTTATTTAAGTAACAGATGTGCATTGGAAAGGAGACATTCTGGAGACCCAAGACCTCCACATAAAGGATTAGCTATGGTGGAACTTTTGGGAGCCATCACTAAAATACGCACTGAACAGAGAGTCATTTTGGAGTCCCACTCTGGCACTGAACTCACAGTTTGGACAAATCTCCACTCTGAGGCTCAGATTCCCAGGCTGTACAATCACAGGCTTGCACTGGATCTGCAGTCCCAAACCTGCCACTATGGGAGTCTCCCCCAGGGCCTCTGCCCTGACTGTGAGATGCTCTGATTCCCTCTTCCGTTTGCGGGAGAAGTCATCTGGGCAATGTGTAGTTTGGCAGCAGAAGAGGTTGGAGTCAGAATGCTGAGAGGAGAATCCAGGTCAGTAGGCCACCCTAGGAGCATTTTATATGGAGAGGAACCTCCTCGGCTCCTGGAGCAGCCAGGAGAACTGCAGAGCTCTAGGTAAGGAGCACAGCATCACAGCCATGGCCAGGTTTAGAGAGCATAGCACAGCATTATAGGCATGGCGTCATAAGGACAGCACAGCACCACGGGCACAGCATCATGGCTACAGCAAAGCATCCTGGGTACAGCATCATAGGCACAGCAGATACACGTGGCATCATGAGCAAGGCCTCTTGGGCACAGCAGGGCATCATGGGCACAGAATCACGGGCACAGGCCTGCTGTCTTTAACTTCCCTGAAAATCCCAATGGACACCTCATGAAAAATCAGGTTGAAAGGGAATATTCCAATAAATCCTTCTGTCAAGTTTGTTTTATTTAAAAAATTAAGCAAGTAATACATAATTGGTTTATCATTGCATAAAAAATTGAAACAATACACAGAAAGGCCAAGTTTCTGTGACCACCCCCACTCAGTACCACTCTCTCTCCTAACCCTCTGTTAGTGTTTTAGGAGTAGCCCTTAGGAATGTTTTCTTTGATTTACACACTCATTTACGTTAATAGAGAAATTCAAAGGTTTGTTTGAAAGGATTTTTTGTTTAGTTTATTTCTTTGCTTGCTTTGCAGAAATGGGATCTCACTGTATTTACCGTTGTGTAATTTTCGTCTTAGCGTGTCTTAGAGGTCTTCCCATATCAGTACCTGTAGATTGACCTTACTCCTTTAAATTACTGCCTAGCATTCTGCAGTCTGAGTGTGCCACAAACTTGATTTATAACTATTGGTCTAACATGATTCTAGACTTGTGTTCTCCAGGTGGTTATATGGTCGTGGTTCCATTTCCGGAGAATATGCAAAGCTGGGCCCAGCTTATTAAGAAAGTAGTGACAAAGGATGAGTTCTTTTCTTCATTCAACCAACAAAAGCCTATTGAGCGCTTACTTTGAGAATATCCTTCTTCTCTCTCTCTCTCTCTTTTTGTATACTCTGCTTCCAGGGAAAGAAATAGGATAGTTTTATCTTTTCTATGAAAGACTTCATTGCTATTTTGACCATTCAAAATTTGTCAGAAACATCTTTCCCTAGTACCATGGCCAGTGACTGCTTTCCTTTTCTGCCTCTCCTTCTTTTGTAGTTTTTTTTATTGTGGTAAAATAGATATAACATAAAAATTTGCCATTTGAACCATTTGTAAGCACATAATTCAGTGACATGAATTATATTCACACTGTTGTGCAACCATCACCACTATTTATTTCCAGAACTTTTTCATCACCCCAAACAGAAACTCTATACTCGTTAAGCAATAATTCTCCATTCTCCTTTTCACCCAGCACCGGGTAACCACTAATCCACTTTCTTTTTCTATGTATTTGTCTCTTCTAGATGTTTCATGTAAGTGGGATCATACCATCATTGTCCTTCTGTGTCTGACTTATTTCACTCAGCATAGTGTTTTCAAGCTTCATCTATGTCACAGCATATACCAGAATGTCACTTCTCATTATGACTGAGTAGTATCCCATTGTATGCATATAGCACATTTTGTTTACTCATTCATCTGCTGATGGACACTGGGTTGCTTCTACCTTTCTGCTACTGTGAATAGTGCTGCAATGAACACTGGTGTACAAGTATCCGAGTCTCTGCTTTTAATTCTTTGCAGTATACATATATATACATAGGAGTAGCATTTGCTAGGTCATAGGATTTAACTTTTTGATATCCTTCATCTTTTAGTACACAAGCAAATCAGGTTTGGATATATATGAGTTCAGTGAATAACATTAACCATGTTGCTACACTGTTCATTCATAAAAACTCATTTGTTCATGAGCACCTACTCTGTCCCAAGCATTCCACTAAGTTTTGTGGGATTATATCAGTCATAACTCCTTTGGTTGCAATGAACAGAAAACACTATTCAAACTGACTTTAACAGATAATGTATTGGCTTACATAATTAATATTAAAGGGAGAAATGACTTCAGGCATGGCTACATCCAGGCCTTCAAACAATGTTGTCAGGAAGGTATGGCTATTCATTTCTCAGCTCTGCTTTCTTCCGTCTTGGCTTCACTCTGAGGCAGGTTCTGTCCTGCTGATGGCAAGGTGGTACATTCCAGGTCTATACCCAATCCCCTTAGCAAGTTCATTACAAGGAACTCTCCCAGTTATCCAGCAAAGGTCTAGGATCCATTCTGATTGCATCAATTTTGCTCAAATGACCACCGCTAAGCCAATCCCAGCTCTGACTAGCCAAGACCAGATTACATACTTACCTTTGAATCCAGGAGTCAAGAAATTTTATATAAACCTCCACAACCAGGGTTTCTTAATAAGAGACCATTAACTTGGATGGGGGAAAAATCGTATTTCTTTTCACTAATCTCCAAATGAAAATTAGCACTTTCTCCAATTATGAATGTAACTAACAAACCGCAGTAGCATTAGAAGTGTCTATGACTTTGTCACCAATAGAAATCACAGATATTTCATATCACATTGTCACCAAACCCATTGCCATCAAGTTGATTCTGAGTCATAAGAACCCTATAGGACAGAGTAGTACTGCCCCACAGGGTTTCCAAGGAGAAGCTGGTAGACTTGAACTGCCGACCATTTGGTTAGCAGCCTGAACTCTTAACCACCAGGATTCCTAAGTTGTCACAGATATCTCAAAATACCATTTATGTTCATCACTAGTTATTAGACCAACAAGATCTGGTTATTTACTGTGTTAATAGAGAAGTGCATATATTGCTATATTACAATAACCTGATAACTATTTAAATGCAATTGGCTTCTACATTATGCACTTAAAAACATCAGTTGAAGGAGGGGTCCATAAACTTCTCCATACCTCTAGAGGGGTCCATGACAAGAAAAAGGTTAAGAATCCCGGGCCTGGCCATAACACTGGGGACTGGTGTCTTCCCAAAGAGAAATTGGTTGCCTTTACCATAGGGGAAAGGGTGCTGGGTGGGCAGAAACAACAAATGCCTTTTCCAAAGGGATACAGAGATGAGTCAGATGTGAGCTTGCCCTCCAAGCCAGCTAGATTACAAGTTCCCAGAGATCCTGTGGCCCAACCGCTTCATTTTACAGATAAGGAAAAACTGAGACCCAGAGAGGGCAGGGATTCACCCAAGGTTACCAAGCAAGTGGTGGTATCAGGATCAGGGCAAGGCTCCCTGGCTCCGGACCTGATTGTTTCACTCCAGACCCTTCATTGTGCTCCTAAGGGGTGTGGAGAAGGTGTAGTGAGGCCCAAGACTTCAGAAGTTAAAAAACAGTGCACATGAGAGAGGGAAATTTTTAGCTGTAAACACCTACATTGAAAAAGAAGAACAATCTCAGATTAATGATCTAAACTTCCACCCTAAGACACTGGAAAAAGAAGAGCAAACTAACCTAAAGAAGCAAAAGAAAGAAAATAATAGTTTAGAGCAGAAACTAATGAAATAGAGAATAGAAAAGTAATACAGAAAATCAACAAAACCAAAAGTTGGTTCTTTGAAAAGATCAACAAAATTGACAAATCTTTAGTTACGTTGGCCAAGAAAAAGATAGAGAAAACTCAAACTACTGAAATCAGAAATGAAAGAGAGGATTTTACATGGACAGGCCTTACAGAAATAAAAAAGCGTTATAAAGGAATACCAATAAATTAGATAACTCATGATATAGACAATTTCCTAGAAAGTGACTCAAGAAGTAATAGGACATCTGAGTAGACCTAGAACAAGCAAAGAGATTAGATTAGTAATTAAAAAAAAAAAAAAACCTACCCACAAAGACTAGCCCAGTTACAGAGGGCTTCACTGATAGATTCTGCCAAATATTTAAAAAAGAATAAACACTAATTCTTCATAAACTCTTGCAAAAATAGAAAGAGGAAGCACTTCTTAATTCATTTTATGAGGCTAGTAGCACCCTGATACCAAAACCAGATAAAGACACTACAAAAAAAGAGAACTACAGACCAATACTCCTTAGAAATATAGATGCAAAAGCAGTACCCATGAGGGCTTAACCACAGAATTAAATATCATAACAGAAAGAGGTGTATAAAGTTTTGTCTGTAGCTCCCCAAAGATTCCTATCATCAAAAGCAATAAAAGATCATGGAAACTCAAAGATAAGAAAACAAACAATTTTGCCAGTTATGAAATTGGCAAATAATCTGAACAGACACCTCACCAAAGAAAACATACAGATAGCAGATAAACATAAGAAAAGATGTTCAACCTCATGTCTTTAGGAAATTGCAGATTAAAGCAGTAACGAAATGGCTAAAATCCAAAATACTGACAACACCCAATGCTGTGAAGGGTGTGGAACCACAGGATCTCTCACCCGTTGCTGGTGGGAATGAAAAAAATGGTATAGCCACTTTGGAAGATGGCCTGGCAGTTTCTTGCAATGCCAAGCATAGGCTTACCATATGATCCAGCAATCAGGCTCCTAGACATTTACCCAAATGAGTTGAAAACGTACGCCCACATAACAACTTGCACAGGAATGCTTATAGAAATTTTATTCATAACTGCCCATAATTGGAAAAAACCAAGATGTCCTTCAGTAGGTGAGTGTATAAACAAATTGTGGTACATATATACAATGGAGTATTATTCAGCAATAAAAAGAAATGAGCTATCAAGATCCAAAAAGACATAGAGGAGGCTTAAATGCATATTGCTGAGTGAAAGAAGCCACTCTGAAAAAGTTACCTATGGTATGATTCCATTTATATAACTTTCTGGAAAAGGCAAAACTATAGACAGTGAAAAGATCTGTGTTTGCCAGGTGGAGGGGAGAAGAGGGAAGGATGGACAGGTGAAGCAGAGGGAATGTTTAGGACAGTGAAACTATTCTTCATGATGCTGTAATAGCAGACCCATGACATTCATGCATTTGTCAAAACCCATCAGACTGTACAACATGAAGAGTGAACCCTAATGTGGACTATGGACTTTAAAAATAGGTAATAATAATGTAGCAATATGTTCATCAACTATAATAAATGTTCCCCACAAATACAAGATGTTCATAAAAGCAGAAACAAATAACAGGAGAAACAATATACAGAGGGAAGAGGAAGGACACAAAAACTCGCTGTACTTCCTGCTCAATTTTTCTATAAACCTGAAACTACTCTGTCATGGATTGAATTGTGTCCCCTCAAAATTATGTGTCAACTTGGTTAGGCCATGATTCCCAGTATTGTGTGGTTGTCTTCCATTTTGTGATTGTAATTTTATGTTGAGAGGATTAGGGTGGGATTGTAATACCACCCTTACTCAGGTCAGCCTTCCCAAGGTAAAGAGAGTTTCCCTGGGGTGTGGCCTGCACCACCTTTTCTCTCTCAAGAGATAAAAGGAAAGTGAAGCAAGCAGAGAGTTGGGGGCCTCATACCACCAAGAAAGCGGCACCAGGAACAGAGCGTGTCCTTTGGACATGGGGTCCCTGCACTTGAGAACCTCCTCGACCATGGGAAGATTGAGGACAAGGACCTTCCTCCAGAGCCAACAGAAAGAGAAAGCCTTCCCCTGGAGCCAATGCCCTGAATTTGGACTTGTAACCTACTAGACTGTGAGAAAATAAATTTCTCTTTGTTAAAGCCGTCCACTTGTGGTATTTCTGTTATGGCAGCACTAGATGACTAAGGCATACTCTAAAAAATAAAGTCTATTAAAAAGAAAGTTAATGGATGTACATCAAATGAAATTTAAGCATAGACATATAGTGCAACCATTTTGGAAATACATGTGAAGACAATTCAGAAATTTTTTGTTCCATAAAGTAAAATTAAGAATGCTTCTCTGCCTCCCCAACCATTTTGGAATTATTTTGAGGATCACTTAAGATAAAGGATGAAAAGGCAGTTTAAAACCCTGTAATTGGATAATTGCTGTTGGGGCTTCTCACAGTGTATAGAACATGGCCCTGCTCTTGAGCTCTGTTCTGTTCCCCATAACGAGTCATCTCCTGACCTATGGTCTTTGTACTTGCTGTTCCCTTAACCTGGAATTCTCTCCCTTCAGCTTTCCTCCTGGCCTGCTCTTGTTCTTCAGACTTCAGCCCAAATCTCACCTCCTTAGAGAGGCTCTCCCTGACTAAAAAAAAAAAAAAAAAAATTTTTTTTTTTTCCTGATGTAAATTAAATTTCTGAAATTATCTAAGAAGGCAGGGGTCATGTATTGCTCCCTATAGTATCCTCCATAGCTTAGGTCGTTTCCTTTCACATGACCCCATGTGTGTCAGAGTAGATCCTCCATAGTGCTGGTGGGTGGATTAGAATCACCAACCTTTCAGTTAGTAGCTGAACACAAACGATTTGTGCCACTCAGGGACCTAGGAATGATCCACATCTCTGTGAAATAGATAGCAGGTCCCATTGTACAGAGGAGGAAGCTGAAGCTCAGGGAGGAGAAATGGTTTACCCAAGTTTCTGTGGCATGCTAGTGACAGAAGGTGGAGTAAGAATATAATTTATTGGCCAAACTGGGATGCTTTTGCCCTGGACAAATGCTAAACTGGACAGGACACCAGACACCAGATACCATATGTAAACTGGGACAACAAAGACACATGGCCATACTTCAGAGTGGGGATGAAACTCTGCAACTCAAAGCCATGTTCTTTCTGCTATCGCCCGAGTTCTGTGGAAAGTCAAGGTCAGCAAATTGTTTTCCCCATGTGCTCCGGTCCCACAGGGAACACTGCCCTGCATAGCTCAGGAGCAGCTGAACATCACGACTCTGCTGACTTTATTGTTGTCCAGAAGCCTGAGGAGATTCTCCATAGCAGGAGCCAAGATTTCTTCCATCAATGTAGTTGCAACAATAGAATGAGCAAAATTAAATCTGAATCTCCTTTGTGGTGAAGAGAAAGAAAGAGAGGGAGGGAGGAAGGGAGGGAAAGAGAGACAGACAGAGAGAAAGAGAGAAAGAAGACTTAAGCAATACACTTAGGTGAAGTTCAAGAGATTACCTCGTTATGCAGTTGCCGACTGGTCTCAGCATTGAGCCCAAGAATATACCTACCCTTTGACCAGACCACCCTGTTCTTGGAAATTCACTCTAAGATGAGTGAAAGGAGAGGAAAAAAAAAAAAAAAGGTAGCCGGACGAACACATTTTCTGAAGTAGATGAATCAGGTTGACCTGTGTATGAAGCTCTGCTCTGCCACTATAGAGATGCTGGCCAATTCCTCCCATGTATTCATGCTACTCCATCCATTGAGGGAGGGAGTCTATCCTCCTCTCCCCCACTCCTTGATTATGGGCTGGCCTTGTGTTTTGCTTTGACAAACAGAATGCAGTAGAAATGACACCGTGCCAGTTCTAAGCCTAGGCCTTTAGAGATCTGGAAGCTTCTGCTTTCACTTCCTTGGAGGCCAACCAGTAAAACCAGTTGCCATTGAGTCAATTCCAACTCATGGTACCCCCATGTATATCAGAGTAGAACTGTGTTTCACAGGGTTTTCAATGGCTGTGAGCTTTCAGAAGTAGATTGCCAGGGTCTCTGGGTGGACTTGAACCACCAACTTTTTGATTAGCACCTGAGCACATTAACTGTTTGCACCACCCAGGAACTCCCAGCTACCATGCAAAGATGTCCAGCTAACTTGCATGACAGACCATATGGGAAGAAAAAGAGAGGTCTCGAAGGATGAAAGACTATCAAGGGAGAGAAATCCAGCCAGCCCCTAACCATTCTGGCCTCACCAGCTGAGGCACCAGGCGTCTGAGTGAAGCTATCTGGGATCCTCCAGCCCCAGTGAAGCTGTTCCAGGCAATAGCACATAGATCAGAGAGGAGTCAACCCCACTGTATAATAATGAAGAAATAAATGGTTGTTGTTTTTAAGCCACTAAATTTTTGGGCAATTTGTTACACAGCATTGATAACTGAAACTTGAGCTGTATAAATTTTGGTAAATTATCAAAATAATTTGAGCCTTAGTTTCCTCATGTGTAAAGTGCAATAATTTTGGTTCTTACCTTATAGGATTCTAGTGAGACTCAAATGGCACATGGTAAACATTTAGTAATTTTGTGGGATGTAAATAAGACATAATCAGCTGTGCTAATTTATTGCAGGGGTTGAGTTTCTGTGAATTACTGGGTGGGTTTCCCTGGGCAGAATAGTACGGAACCATCAGAAATCACAAGCATAAAATCCATGTAGCAACTTTATTTATTAACTCATTTGAAGCAAATATTAAATAATGAGAAAAAAATTTTTAAGTGTGACACAATAAGAGCCATTCTGATTCCAACAATGTAAAAAATCTCTGGATAAAAGTTGGAAGGCAATGTGGAGAAATGAAAACTGTTAGTATATTTGGGCAGTAAGTTTTATACAAAGTGTTCTTTTAGAATTTCTGTAGTGGTATTGTCAGGTTCTTAGTAATAAATCATCTTAATTCCCAATTTCCAAATGGGAATAAAGCTTTGAAGAAAGTATGGAGAAATGAAAACAGTGTATTCGAGTATAGATTTTAGTGAAAATGTTCTCTGCTAAAATTTTCTTTAATTTGATCTTCGTAAAAAATAATTTTGGTGCTGAGTTCTCAAAATATACTATAATGTAAATGGACCTGGAGGACATTATTCTGGGTAAAATAAGTCAATCACAAAAGGGCAAATACTGTATAATCTCACTCTTACAAAAAGACAAGGATGGGTATACATAGAGAAAGCAACATTCTTTGGTGGTTACCAGGGGTGGGAGGGAGAAGGAGAGGGAACCACTTTCTAGATAGTAGACATTTATTAGTTTTGGTGATGGGTAAGGCAGTACCGAATAAGGGTGAAGCCAGCACAGCTTGACCAAGGTAAAGGATGACAGTAAGAAGTACACAAGAATAAGGGATGATTTGGGTCAAAACCACAACATACGCAATTTTGCAACAACAGTAATAACAACCAAAAAATATGTGTGTGGGTACCTAGGTAGATATGTATGCTTATATATGTACAGGTACACACATATGGATATATAGGTGCACATGTCTAGGTGTTTCTATAGGCAAATGTATATACATGTTTGTATGTGCTGCATATATATTCATATATAAAATAAAGCACATAGGGGGCACAGTTATGGAAACTTCCTAGACATAACCAAACACCTCACAGGATTGGGTTACTGGGCTTGAGGACTTTGGACCATAGTCTTGGAAGGCAACTTGACCAATTGGCATAACATAGCTTACAGAGATCTTAGCTCGTAGTGTCTGGGCTCTTAAAAGCTTGTGAACAGCCATCTAAAATACGACTATTGGTGTCTACCCATCTGGAGCAAAAGAGAAAGAAGGAAACCAAAGACTCAAAGAAGAAAGTGGTCTACAGGACTAATAGTTTACATGAACCACGGCCTCACCTAAACTGAGACTAGAAGAACTAAATGGTGCCCTGTTACTACTACCAACCGTTCTGACCAGGAACACAATAGATGGTCCCAGATAGAATAGGAGAAAAATGTAGAACATAACTCAATTCCCAAAAAATGCCAGACTTAACTGGACTGGTAGTGACTAGAGAAACCCATGAGGCTATCACCCTGGGATACCCTTTAAACTTGGAACTTAAACCTCTCTCAGAGGTCACTTATCAGCCAAAAGACAGAGCGGTTCATAAAATAAATAATATCTAAATGAGACCTGATGGTCAACATTTACTCTAGACCAAAGATGAGAAGGTAAGGGGGGACAAGGAATCTAGATCAATGGAAACAGACCAGCCAGAGTGAAAATAATGAGAATGTTGACACGTTGTGAAAAGTATAACCAATGTCACTGAATAATATGTATAAAAATCATCAAATGAGAACCAATTTGCTATGTAAATTTTCTCTAAAATCACAGTAAAACATTTAAAAATAATAATTTTGGCATAATTATTAAATAGAAAAACTGGCCATGTGTAATTTATCCAGTTTTATGGGCCCAGCAAGGTGCTAAGTGCTTGCATTCAACAAATAGCAACATCCAGAGCTCAAGGGGAGGCCTTTGCATGCATTCCCTTTTAGATGCCTCCCAGTAACCCTATAATGATGGTGCTAGTATCCCCATTTGACAGATGAGGAAACTGAGACTCAGAGGTTAAGTGACTTGCCAAAGTCATTCAACTCTGAAGTGGCAGCGCTAAAGATTTGAACCCATGTTCACTGAGTCTCTCTTTCTACCATCCCTCACTCCTTTGTTCATAGAAGAGCAAACTGCTCCATATGTGTGTGGACTAAATGAATAAGCAGTGAACACTGAGAGGTGGCGCTCATATAAAGCAACAATGTGGAGTCAGGAGACCTGGACTTGGATCTTGCCTCACCTTATGGCCTCAGGTGAGTCCGTTTTCTCTGGACCTCAGTGTTCCCAATAGGCTAAATAAGAGATTTGGATATATATTTGGAAAATTCTGTAAAATAGCCAAAAACATAATCCTTTAGACCTTAATTTTAAGTGATTATAGTTAATACTTTAGTCCTAAAATTGTACTAAAAATATGCTAATGGAAGGCAAAAATAGTGTTTGGTAGACAAAGCAGTCTTAAAATCTGAACTTAAGATCCCAAGATTTAGGTTCAAAGCTTGGCTCTCCTTTTGAGTGACTTTGGGGTAGTTTTCTACCTCTCTTATGCTCAGTTTCAAAGACCATAGCAATCCTAACCTGTTGTTGATCATGAGGACCTAGAGATGTAACCATGTGAAAGAACTGGGTGCTCAATAAATATATACTTTTTAAATTTTATTTATTTATTTTGTTGCTGTTGAGAATATACACAGCAAAACATACACCAATTCAACGGTTTCCATGTACAATTCAGTGCCATTAATTGTATTCTTTGAGTTGTGCAACCATTCTCACCCTCCTTTTCTGAGTTCTTCCCCCAGTAACATAAAGTTACTGCTCCCTGAGGTTCCTATCCAATCTTTTGAGTTGCTGTTGTCAACTTAATCCCATATAGATAGCTCTTAAAAGAGTATAATGCCCAAGGCAGACATTTTTTACTAGTTAAACTAAAATATTATTAGATTTTAAGAAGACTTGAGGGTATATTTTTGGTTTAATTTTTAAAGATTATCTCAGGGCAATAGTTTCAGGGGTTTATCCAACCTTCGTGGCTCCAGGAAGTTTGGATGAGAATTTGAAAATCTGTTCTTCATTTTCCCCCTTTTGACCAGGACTCTTCTATGGAATCTTTGATCAAAATAGTAATTGTAGCCTGGCACCACTGAGTTCTTCTGGTCTCATGGCAAGTGAGGTAGTTGTTCATGGAGGCAATTAGCCACACATTCCATTTCTTCATCCTATCCCTGATTCTTCTTCCTCTGTTGTTCCAGAAGAATAAAGACCAATCGTTGTGCCTTGGGTGGCCACTTGTAAGCTTTTAAGACCCCAGGCACCACACAATGAACTAGGAGGTAGGACAGAAAACTAAGCATGTTTTTAGGTCAATTAACTAGGATGTTCCATGAAACCATGACCCTAAACCTCCAAAACAAGAAAACAAATCCCCTGAGGATTTTGGTTATACATAAGCAGTCTCAGCAGCTACTCTTTTGTTTTTGTCTTTGTTGTAAATATACCTATCACACAACTTTTACCAGTTCAACGTTTTACAGGTGTACAACTTATTGATGGTAATTACATTAATCAGCTGTGCAACCCTCCCCTTAATCAATCTTTTTTTTCCATCACCATTAACCCCTCTTTTCCTCTCCCTCTCACCCCTAGTAACCACTAGTAAACTTTGTTCTCTATACATTTGTCTTTTTTTTTCCCTAATTTTATTGTGGTTTAGGTGAAAGTTTACAGAGCAAATTAATTTCTCATTCAAACAATTACACACAAATTATTTTGTGACGTTGGTTGCAATCCCTGCATTGTGTCAGCACTCCTCCCCTTTCCCTTTCCACCCCGGGTTCCCCGTGTCCATTTGTCCAGTTTTCCTGCCCCTTTCTGCTTTCTCATCTTTGCTATTGGGCAAGTGTTACCCATTTGGCCCCATATACTTGATTGAACTAAGGAGCACATTTGTCACGTGTGTTACTGTTTGCTTTATAGGCCTGTCTAATCTTTGGCTGAAGGGGAGGCTTCAGTTCTGAGTTAGCAGAGTGTCTGGGGACATAGTCTTAGGGGTTTCTTCATTCTTGGTCAGACCAGTAAGTCTGGCTTTTTTGTGTGTGTGTGTGAATTTGAATTTTGGTCTACATTTTTATCCCACTCTGCTCAGGGCCCTCTATTGTGATCCCTGTCAGAGCAGTCAGTGGTGGTAGCTGGGCACCACCTAGTTCTTCTGGGCTCAGGCTGGTGGGGCTGTGGTTCATGTGGTCCATTACTCCTTTGGACTAATATTTTCCTTGTGTCTTTGGTTTTCTTCATTATTCTTTGCTCAGGGCAGGATGGGACCAACATATGTATCTTAGATAGCCACTCGCGAGCTTTTAAGACCCGAGACACTACTCACCACAGTAGGATGTAGAACATTTTCTTTCTTTTTTTTTTAAACTTACTTTTTTTTTTAATTTGTTTATTTATTGTG